>NC_138885.1:63962170-65162170 GCF_965194825.1 Balaenoptera physalus
GTGTGAGGTGGTTTCTCATCCCTTTTTGTGATGTGGCCACTTTGGTGTGAGGTGGTTTTCTCATCCCCTTTATGAAGTGGGGCCTGTGGTATGAGGTGGTTTCTCATCCCCTTTGTGATGGGGCCTCATTGGTGTGAGGTAGTTTCTCATCCCTTTGTAATGTGGGCCCTGTGGTGTGACGTCCTTCCTCATCCCCTGTGTGATCTGGGGCCTGTGTTGTGAGGTGGGTTGTCATCCCCTTTGTGATGTGGGCCCCCGGGTGTGAGGTGGTTGTTCATCCCCTTTGTGATGGGGGCTCTTTGGTGTGAGCTGGTTTCTCGTCCCCTTTGTGATGTGGGCCCTGTGGTGTGAGGTGGTTTCTCATCTTCTTTTTGATGTGCGCCCTGAGGTGTGAGGTGGTTTCTCATCCGCTTTGTGATGTGTACCCTGTGGTGTGAGGTGGTTTCTCAACCCCTTTGTGATGTGGCCACTTTGGTGTGAGGTTGTGTCTCATCCCCATTTTGATGAAAGCCCTTTAGTGTGAGGTGGTTTCTCATCCCCTTTGTGATGTGGGCCGTATGGTGTGAGCTGGTTTCTCATCCTCTTTGTGATGTGGCCCTGTGGTGTGAGGTGGTTTCTCCACCCCTTTGTGATGTGGCCACTTTGGTGTGAGGTTGTGTCTCATCCCCATTTTGATGAAAGCCCTTTGGTATGAGGTGGTTTCTCATCCCCGTTGTGATGTGTCCCGTTTCATGCGAGGTGGTTTCTCATCACCTTTGTGATGTGGGCCGTGTGGTGTGAGGTGCTTTCTGATCCCATTTGTGATGTGCGCCCTTTGTTGTGAGGTGGTTTCTCATCCCCTTTGTGATGAAGGCCCTTTGATGTGAGGTGGTTTCTCATCCCCTTTGTGATGTGGCCCCTATGGTGTGAGGTGGTTTCTCATTCCTTTGTGACGTGTGCCCTTTGGTGTGAGGTGGTTTCTCATCCCCTTTGTGATAAGGCCCTATGGTGTGATGTCGTTCCTCATCCCCTTTCTGATGTGGGCCCTGTGGTGTTAGGTGGTTCCTCATTCCCTTTGTGATGTGGCCCCTGTGGTGTGAGGTGGTTTATTATCCCCTTTGTGATGTGGGTCCTGTGGTGCTAGGTAGTTTCTCATCCCCTTTGTATTGTGGGCCCTGTGGTGTTAGGTGGTTTCTTATCGCCTTTGTGATGTGGTTCTTTTTGTGTGAGGTGGTTTCTCATCCCCGTTGTGATGAAGGCCCTTTGATGTGAGGTGGTTTCTCATCCCCTTAGTGATGTGGCCTCTTTAGTGTGAAGTGGTTTCTCATCCCCTTTGTGATGTGTCCCTGTGGTGTGAGGTGGTTTCTCATCCCTTTGTGATGTGGACCCTGTGGTGTAAGGTGGATTCTCATCCCCTTTGTTATGTGTGCCCTGTGGTGTGAGGTGTTTTCTCATCCCCTTTGTGATGTGTGCCCTGTGGTGTGAGGTGTTTTCTTAACCCCTTTGTGATGTGGCCCCTTTGGTGTGAGGTGGTTTATTATTCCCTTTGTGATGTGAGTCCTGTGGTGCTAGGTGGTTTCTCATCCCCTTTGTGATGTGGTTCTTTTTGTGTGAGGTGGTTTCTCATCCCCTTTGTGATGTGTCCCCTTTGGTGTGAGGTGGTTTCTCATCCCATTTGGGATGTGGGCCGTTTGATGCGAGGTGGTTTCTCATCACCTTTGTGATGTGGGCCCTGTGGTGTGAGGTGCTTTCTGATCCCATTTATGATGTGCGCCCTTTGGTGTGAGGTGGTTTTTCATCCCCTTTGTGATGAGGCCCTGTGGTGTGATGTTGTTCCTCATCCCCCTTGTGATGGGGGCTGTTTGGTATGAGGTGCTTTCTCATCCCCTTTGTGATGATGCCCTGTGGTGTGATGTCGTTCCTCATCCCCCTTGTGATGGGGGCTGTTTGGTATGAGGTGCTTTCTCATCCACTTTGTGATGTGGGCCCTGTGGTGTGAGGTGGTTTCTCATTCCCTTTGTGATTTGCGCCCTTTGTTGTGAGGTGGTTTCTCATCCCCTTTGTGATAAGGCCCTATGGTGTGATGTCGTTCCTCATCCCCTTTGTAATGTGGGCCCTGTGGTGTGAGGTGGTTTCTCATCCCCTTTGTGATGTGTGCCCTGTGGTGTAAGGTGGTTTCTCAACCCCTTTGTGATGTGGCCCCTTTGGTGTGAGGTGGTTTATTATTCCCTTTGTGATGTGGGTCCTGTGGTGCTAGGTGGTTTCTCATCCCCTTTGTGATGTGGTTCTTTTTGTGTGAGGTGGTTTCTGATCCATTTTGTGATGTGGCCCCTTTAGTGTGAGGTGGTTTCTCATCCCATCTGGGATGTGGGCCCTTTGATGCGAGGTGGTTTCTCATCCCCTTTGTGATGTGGTCCCTGTGGTGTTAGGTGCTTTCTCCTCACCTTTGTGATGTGGGCTGTGTGGTGTGAGGTGCTTTCTGATCCCATTTATGATGTGCGCCCTTTGGTGTGAGGTGGTTTTTCATCCCCTTTGTGATGAGGCCCTGTGGTGTGATGTTGTTCCTCATCCCCCTTGTGATGGGGGCTGTTTGGTATGAGGTGCTCTCTCATCCCCTTTGTGATGAGGCGCTGTGGTGTGATGTCGTTCCTCATCCCCCTTTTGATGGGGCCTGTTTGGTATGAGGTGCTTTCTCATCCCCTTTGTGATGTGGGCCCTGTGGTGTGAAATGATTTCTCATCCGCTTTGTGATTTGCGCCCTTTGTTGTGAGGTGGTTTCTTCTCCCCTTTGTGATAAGGCCCTATGGTGTGATGTCGTTCCTCATCCCCTTTGTGATGTGGGCCCTGTGGTGGAGGTGGTTTTTCATCCCCCTAGTGATGGGGGCTATTTGGTGTGAGGTGCTGTGTGATCCCCTTTGTGATGTGGGTCCTGTCGTGTGAGGTGGTTTCTCATGCCCTTTCTTATGTGGATCCTGTGTTATGAGTTGGTTTCTCATTCTATTTGTGATGTGCCCCTTTGCTGTGAAGTGGCCTCTGATCCCCTTTGTGATGTGGGCGCTGTGGTGTGAGGTGGTTTCTCATCCCCTCTGTGATGCGAGCCCTGTGCTATGAGGTGGTGTCTCATCCCCTGTGTGACGAAGGCCCTTTGGTGTGAGTTTGTTTCTCTTCCCCTTTGTAATGGGGCCCTGTGGCGTGATGTCGTTCCTCATTCCCTTTGTCATTGGGGGCTCTTTGGTGTGAGGTGGTTTCTCATCCCCTTTGTGATAGGGACTCATTTGTGTCAGGTGGTTTCTCATCCCCTTTGTGATGTTGCCCCTTTGGTGTGATGTGGTTTCTCATCCCCTTAATGATGGGGGCTCTTTGGTGTGAGGTGGTTTCTCATCCCTTTTGTGATGTGGCCACTTTGGTGTGAGGTGGTTTCTCATCCCCTTTATGAAGTGGGGCCTGTGGTATGAGGTGGTTTCTCATCCCCTTTGTGATGGGGCCTCATTGGTGTGAGGTAGTTTCTCATCCCCTTTGTAATGTGGGCCCTGTGGTGTGACGTCCTTCCTCATCCCCTGTGTGATCTGGGGCCTGTGTTGTGAGGTGGGTTGTCATCCCCTTTGTGATGTGGGCCCCCGGGTGTGAGGTGGTTGTTCATCCCCTTTGTGATGGGGGCTCTTTGGTGTGAGCTGGTTTCTCGTCCCCTTTGTGATGTGGGCCCTGTGGTGTGAGGTGGTTTCTCATCTTCTTTTTGATGTGCGCCCTGAGGTGTGAGGTGGTTTCTCATCCGCTTTGTGATGTGTACCCTGTGGTGTGAGGTGGTTTCTCAACCCCTTTGTGATGTGGCCACTTTGGTGTGAGGTTGTGTCTCATCCCCATTTTGATGAAAGCCCTTTAGTGTGAGGTGGTTTCTCATCCCCTTTGTGATGTGGGCCGTATGGTGTGAGCTGGTTTCTCATCCTCTTTGTGATGTGGCCCTGTGGTGTGAGGTGGTTTCTCCACCCCTTTGTGATGTGGCCACTTTGGTGTGAGGTTGTGTCTCATCCCCATTTTGATGAAAGCCCTTTGGTATGAGGTGGTTTCTCATCCCCGTTGTGATGTGTCCCGTTTCATGCGAGGTGGTTTCTCATCACCTTTGTGATGTGGGCCGTGTGGTGTGAGGTGCTTTCTGATCCCATTTGTGATGTGCGCCCTTTGTTGTGAGGTGGTTTCTCATCCCCTTTGTGATGAAGGCCCTTTGATGTGAGGTGGTTTCTCATCCCCTTTGTGATGTGGCCCCTATGGTGTGAGGTGGTTTCTCATTCCTTTGTGACGTGTGCCCTTTGGTGTGAGGTGGTTTCTCATCCCCTTTGTGATAAGGCCCTATGGTGTGATGTCGTTCCTCATCCCCTTTCTGATGTGGGCCCTGTGGTGTTAGGTGGTTCCTCATTCCCTTTGTGATGTGGCCCCTGTGGTGTGAGGTGGTTTATTATCCCCTTTGTGATGTGGGTCCTGTGGTGCTAGGTAGTTTCTCATCCCCTTTGTATTGTGGGCCCTGTGGTGTTAGGTGGTTTCTTATCGCCTTTGTGATGTGGTTCTTTTTGTGTGAGGTGGTTTCTCATCCCCGTTGTGATGAAGGCCCTTTGATGTGAGGTGGTTTCTCATCCCCTTAGTGATGTGGCCTCTTTAGTGTGAAGTGGTTTCTCATCCCCTTTGTGATGTGTCCCTGTGGTGTGAGGTGGTTTCTCATCCCTTTGTGATGTGGACCCTGTGGTGTAAGGTGGATTCTCATCCCCTTTGTTATGTGTGCCCTGTGGTGTGAGGTGTTTTCTCATCCCCTTTGTGATGTGTGCCCTGTGGTGTGAGGTGTTTTCTTAACCCCTTTGTGATGTGGCCCCTTTGGTGTGAGGTGGTTTATTATTCCCTTTGTGATGTGAGTCCTGTGGTGCTAGGTGGTTTCTCATCCCCTTTGTGATGTGGTTCTTTTTGTGTGAGGTGGTTTCTCATCCCCTTTGTGATGTGTCCCCTTTGGTGTGAGGTGGTTTCTCATCCCATTTGGGATGTGGGCCGTTTGATGCGAGGTGGTTTCTCATCACCTTTGTGATGTGGGCCCTGTGGTGTGAGGTGCTTTCTGATCCCATTTATGATGTGCGCCCTTTGGTGTGAGGTGGTTTTTCATCCCCTTTGTGATGAGGCCCTGTGGTGTGATGTTGTTCCTCATCCCCCTTGTGATGGGGGCTGTTTGGTATGAGGTGCTTTCTCATCCCCTTTGTGATGATGCCCTGTGGTGTGATGTCGTTCCTCATCCCCCTTGTGATGGGGGCTGTTTGGTATGAGGTGCTTTCTCATCCACTTTGTGATGTGGGCCCTGTGGTGTGAGGTGGTTTCTCATTCCCTTTGTGATTTGCGCCCTTTGTTGTGAGGTGGTTTCTCATCCCCTTTGTGATAAGGCCCTATGGTGTGATGTCGTTCCTCATCCCCTTTGTAATGTGGGCCCTGTGGTGTGAGGTGGTTTCTCATCCCCTTTGTGATGTGTGCCCTGTGGTGTAAGGTGGTTTCTCAACCCCTTTGTGATGTGGCCCCTTTGGTGTGAGGTGGTTTATTATTCCCTTTGTGATGTGGGTCCTGTGGTGCTAGGTGGTTTCTCATCCCCTTTGTGATGTGGTTCTTTTTGTGTGAGGTGGTTTCTGATCCATTTTGTGATGTGGCCCCTTTAGTGTGAGGTGGTTTCTCATCCCATCTGGGATGTGGGCCCTTTGATGCGAGGTGGTTTCTCATCCCCTTTGTGATGTGGTCCCTGTGGTGTTAGGTGCTTTCTCCTCACCTTTGTGATGTGGGCTGTGTGGTGTGAGGTGCTTTCTGATCCCATTTATGATGTGCGCCCTTTGGTGTGAGGTGGTTTTTCATCCCCTTTGTGATGAGGCCCTGTGGTGTGATGTTGTTCCTCATCCCCCTTGTGATGGGGGCTGTTTGGTATGAGGTGCTCTCTCATCCCCTTTGTGATGAGGCGCTGTGGTGTGATGTCGTTCCTCATCCCCCTTTTGATGGGGCCTGTTTGGTATGAGGTGCTTTCTCATCCCCTTTGTGATGTGGGCCCTGTGGTGTGAAATGATTTCTCATCCGCTTTGTGATTTGCGCCCTTTGTTGTGAGGTGGTTTCTTCTCCCCTTTGTGATAAGGCCCTATGGTGTGATGTCGTTCCTCATCCCCTTTGTGATGTGGGCCCTGTGGTGGAGGTGGTTTTTCATCCCCCTAGTGATGGGGGCTATTTGGTGTGAGGTGCTGTGTGATCCCCTTTGTGATGTGGGTCCTGTCGTGTGAGGTGGTTTCTCATGCCCTTTCTTATGTGGATCCTGTGTTATGAGTTGGTTTCTCATTCTATTTGTGATGTGCCCCTTTGCTGTGAAGTGGCCTCTGATCCCCTTTGTGATGTGGGCGCTGTGGTGTGAGGTGGTTTCTCATCCCCTCTGTGATGCGAGCCCTGTGCTATGAGGTGGTGTCTCATCCCCTGTGTGACGAAGGCCCTTTGGTGTGAGTTTGTTTCTCTTCCCCTTTGTAATGGGGCCCTGTGGCGTGATGTCGTTCCTCATTCCCTTTGTCATTGGGGGCTCTTTGGTGTGAGGTGGTTTCTCATCCCCTTTGTGATAGGGACTCATTTGTGTCAGGTGGTTTCTCATCCCCTTTGTGATGTTGCCCCTTTGGTGTGATGTGGTTTCTCATCCCCTTAATGATGGGGGCTCTTTGGTGTGAGGTGGTTTCTCATCCCTTTTGTGATGTGGCCACTTTGGTGTGAGGTGGTTTCTCATCCCCTTTATGAAGTGGGGCCTGTGGTATGAGGTGGTTTCTCATCCCCTTTGTGATGGGGCCTCATTGGTGTGAGGTAGTTTCTCATCCCCTTTGTAATGTGGGCCCTGTGGTGTGACGTCCTTCCTCATCCCCTGTGTGATCTGGGGCCTGTGTTGTGAGGTGGGTTGTCATCCCCTTTGTGATGTGGGCCCCCGGGTGTGAGGTGGTTGTTCATCCCCTTTGTGATGGGGGCTCTTTGGTGTGAGCTGGTTTCTCGTCCCCTTTGTGATGTGGGCCCTGTGGTGTGAGGTGGTTTCTCATCTTCTTTTTGATGTGCGCCCTGAGGTGTGAGGTGGTTTCTCATCCGCTTTGTGATGTGTACCCTGTGGTGTGAGGTGGTTTCTCAACCCCTTTGTGATGTGGCCACTTTGGTGTGAGGTTGTGTCTCATCCCCATTTTGATGAAAGCCCTTTAGTGTGAGGTGGTTTCTCATCCCCTTTGTGATGTGGGCCGTATGGTGTGAGCTGGTTTCTCATCCTCTTTGTGATGTGGCCCTGTGGTGTGAGGTGGTTTCTCCACCCCTTTGTGATGTGGCCACTTTGGTGTGAGGTTGTGTCTCATCCCCATTTTGATGAAAGCCCTTTGGTATGAGGTGGTTTCTCATCCCCGTTGTGATGTGTCCCGTTTCATGCGAGGTGGTTTCTCATCACCTTTGTGATGTGGGCCGTGTGGTGTGAGGTGCTTTCTGATCCCATTTGTGATGTGCGCCCTTTGTTGTGAGGTGGTTTCTCATCCCCTTTGTGATGAAGGCCCTTTGATGTGAGGTGGTTTCTCATCCCCTTTGTGATGTGGCCCCTATGGTGTGAGGTGGTTTCTCATTCCTTTGTGACGTGTGCCCTTTGGTGTGAGGTGGTTTCTCATCCCCTTTGTGATAAGGCCCTATGGTGTGATGTCGTTCCTCATCCCCTTTCTGATGTGGGCCCTGTGGTGTTAGGTGGTTCCTCATTCCCTTTGTGATGTGGCCCCTGTGGTGTGAGGTGGTTTATTATCCCCTTTGTGATGTGGGTCCTGTGGTGCTAGGTAGTTTCTCATCCCCTTTGTATTGTGGGCCCTGTGGTGTTAGGTGGTTTCTTATCGCCTTTGTGATGTGGTTCTTTTTGTGTGAGGTGGTTTCTCATCCCCGTTGTGATGAAGGCCCTTTGATGTGAGGTGGTTTCTCATCCCCTTAGTGATGTGGCCTCTTTAGTGTGAAGTGGTTTCTCATCCCCTTTGTGATGTGTCCCTGTGGTGTGAGGTGGTTTCTCATCCCTTTGTGATGTGGACCCTGTGGTGTAAGGTGGATTCTCATCCCCTTTGTTATGTGTGCCCTGTGGTGTGAGGTGTTTTCTCATCCCCTTTGTGATGTGTGCCCTGTGGTGTGAGGTGTTTTCTTAACCCCTTTGTGATGTGGCCCCTTTGGTGTGAGGTGGTTTATTATTCCCTTTGTGATGTGAGTCCTGTGGTGCTAGGTGGTTTCTCATCCCCTTTGTGATGTGGTTCTTTTTGTGTGAGGTGGTTTCTCATCCCCTTTGTGATGTGTCCCCTTTGGTGTGAGGTGGTTTCTCATCCCATTTGGGATGTGGGCCGTTTGATGCGAGGTGGTTTCTCATCACCTTTGTGATGTGGGCCCTGTGGTGTGAGGTGCTTTCTGATCCCATTTATGATGTGCGCCCTTTGGTGTGAGGTGGTTTTTCATCCCCTTTGTGATGAGGCCCTGTGGTGTGATGTTGTTCCTCATCCCCCTTGTGATGGGGGCTGTTTGGTATGAGGTGCTTTCTCATCCCCTTTGTGATGATGCCCTGTGGTGTGATGTCGTTCCTCATCCCCCTTGTGATGGGGGCTGTTTGGTATGAGGTGCTTTCTCATCCACTTTGTGATGTGGGCCCTGTGGTGTGAGGTGGTTTCTCATTCCCTTTGTGATTTGCGCCCTTTGTTGTGAGGTGGTTTCTCATCCCCTTTGTGATAAGGCCCTATGGTGTGATGTCGTTCCTCATCCCCTTTGTAATGTGGGCCCTGTGGTGTGAGGTGGTTTCTCATCCCCTTTGTGATGTGTGCCCTGTGGTGTAAGGTGGTTTCTCAACCCCTTTGTGATGTGGCCCCTTTGGTGTGAGGTGGTTTATTATTCCCTTTGTGATGTGGGTCCTGTGGTGCTAGGTGGTTTCTCATCCCCTTTGTGATGTGGTTCTTTTTGTGTGAGGTGGTTTCTGATCCATTTTGTGATGTGGCCCCTTTAGTGTGAGGTGGTTTCTCATCCCATCTGGGATGTGGGCCCTTTGATGCGAGGTGGTTTCTCATCCCCTTTGTGATGTGGTCCCTGTGGTGTTAGGTGCTTTCTCCTCACCTTTGTGATGTGGGCTGTGTGGTGTGAGGTGCTTTCTGATCCCATTTATGATGTGCGCCCTTTGGTGTGAGGTGGTTTTTCATCCCCTTTGTGATGAGGCCCTGTGGTGTGATGTTGTTCCTCATCCCCCTTGTGATGGGGGCTGTTTGGTATGAGGTGCTCTCTCATCCCCTTTGTGATGAGGCGCTGTGGTGTGATGTCGTTCCTCATCCCCCTTTTGATGGGGCCTGTTTGGTATGAGGTGCTTTCTCATCCCCTTTGTGATGTGGGCCCTGTGGTGTGAAATGATTTCTCATCCGCTTTGTGATTTGCGCCCTTTGTTGTGAGGTGGTTTCTTCTCCCCTTTGTGATAAGGCCCTATGGTGTGATGTCGTTCCTCATCCCCTTTGTGATGTGGGCCCTGTGGTGGAGGTGGTTTTTCATCCCCCTAGTGATGGGGGCTATTTGGTGTGAGGTGCTGTGTGATCCCCTTTGTGATGTGGGTCCTGTCGTGTGAGGTGGTTTCTCATGCCCTTTCTTATGTGGATCCTGTGTTATGAGTTGGTTTCTCATTCTATTTGTGATGTGCCCCTTTGCTGTGAAGTGGCCTCTGATCCCCTTTGTGATGTGGGCGCTGTGGTGTGAGGTGGTTTCTCATCCCCTCTGTGATGCGAGCCCTGTGCTATGAGGTGGTGTCTCATCCCCTGTGTGACGAAGGCCCTTTGGTGTGAGTTTGTTTCTCTTCCCCTTTGTAATGGGGCCCTGTGGCGTGATGTCGTTCCTCATTCCCTTTGTCATTGGGGGCTCTTTGGTGTGAGGTGGTTTCTCATCCCCTTTGTGATAGGGACTCATTTGTGTCAGGTGGTTTCTCATCCCCTTTGTGATGTTGCCCCTTTGGTGTGATGTGGTTTCTCATCCCCTTAATGATGGGGGCTCTTTGGTGTGAGGTGGTTTCTCATCCCTTTTGTGATGTGGCCACTTTGGTGTGAGGTGGTTTCTCATCCCCTTTATGAAGTGGGGCCTGTGGTATGAGGTGGTTTCTCATCCCCTTTGTGATGGGGCCTCATTGGTGTGAGGTAGTTTCTCATCCCCTTTGTAATGTGGGCCCTGTGGTGTGACGTCCTTCCTCATCCCCTGTGTGATCTGGGGCCTGTGTTGTGAGGTGGGTTGTCATCCCCTTTGTGATGTGGGCCCCCGGGTGTGAGGTGGTTGTTCATCCCCTTTGTGATGGGGGCTCTTTGGTGTGAGCTGGTTTCTCGTCCCCTTTGTGATGTGGGCCCTGTGGTGTGAGGTGGTTTCTCATCTTCTTTTTGATGTGCGCCCTGAGGTGTGAGGTGGTTTCTCATCCGCTTTGTGATGTGTACCCTGTGGTGTGAGGTGGTTTCTCAACCCCTTTGTGATGTGGCCACTTTGGTGTGAGGTTGTGTCTCATCCCCATTTTGATGAAAGCCCTTTAGTGTGAGGTGGTTTCTCATCCCCTTTGTGATGTGGGCCGTATGGTGTGAGCTGGTTTCTCATCCTCTTTGTGATGTGGCCCTGTGGTGTGAGGTGGTTTCTCCACCCCTTTGTGATGTGGCCACTTTGGTGTGAGGTTGTGTCTCATCCCCATTTTGATGAAAGCCCTTTGGTATGAGGTGGTTTCTCATCCCCGTTGTGATGTGTCCCGTTTCATGCGAGGTGGTTTCTCATCACCTTTGTGATGTGGGCCGTGTGGTGTGAGGTGCTTTCTGATCCCATTTGTGATGTGCGCCCTTTGTTGTGAGGTGGTTTCTCATCCCCTTTGTGATGAAGGCCCTTTGATGTGAGGTGGTTTCTCATCCCCTTTGTGATGTGGCCCCTATGGTGTGAGGTGGTTTCTCATTCCTTTGTGACGTGTGCCCTTTGGTGTGAGGTGGTTTCTCATCCCCTTTGTGATAAGGCCCTATGGTGTGATGTCGTTCCTCATCCCCTTTCTGATGTGGGCCCTGTGGTGTTAGGTGGTTCCTCATTCCCTTTGTGATGTGGCCCCTGTGGTGTGAGGTGGTTTATTATCCCCTTTGTGATGTGGGTCCTGTGGTGCTAGGTAGTTTCTCATCCCCTTTGTATTGTGGGCCCTGTGGTGTTAGGTGGTTTCTTATCGCCTTTGTGATGTGGTTCTTTTTGTGTGAGGTGGTTTCTCATCCCCGTTGTGATGAAGGCCCTTTGATGTGAGGTGGTTTCTCATCCCCTTAGTGATGTGGCCTCTTTAGTGTGAAGTGGTTTCTCATCCCCTTTGTGATGTGTCCCTGTGGTGTGAGGTGGTTTCTCATCCCTTTGTGATGTGGACCCTGTGGTGTAAGGTGGATTCTCATCCCCTTTGTTATGTGTGCCCTGTGGTGTGAGGTGTTTTCTCATCCCCTTTGTGATGTGTGCCCTGTGGTGTGAGGTGTTTTCTTAACCCCTTTGTGATGTGGCCCCTTTGGTGTGAGGTGGTTTATTATTCCCTTTGTGATGTGAGTCCTGTGGTGCTAGGTGGTTTCTCATCCCCTTTGTGATGTGGTTCTTTTTGTGTGAGGTGGTTTCTCATCCCCTTTGTGATGTGTCCCCTTTGGTGTGAGGTGGTTTCTCATCCCATTTGGGATGTGGGCCGTTTGATGCGAGGTGGTTTCTCATCACCTTTGTGATGTGGGCCCTGTGGTGTGAGGTGCTTTCTGATCCCATTTATGATGTGCGCCCTTTGGTGTGAGGTGGTTTTTCATCCCCTTTGTGATGAGGCCCTGTGGTGTGATGTTGTTCCTCATCCCCCTTGTGATGGGGGCTGTTTGGTATGAGGTGCTTTCTCATCCCCTTTGTGATGATGCCCTGTGGTGTGATGTCGTTCCTCATCCCCCTTGTGATGGGGGCTGTTTGGTATGAGGTGCTTTCTCATCCACTTTGTGATGTGGGCCCTGTGGTGTGAGGTGGTTTCTCATTCCCTTTGTGATTTGCGCCCTTTGTTGTGAGGTGGTTTCTCATCTCCTTTGTGATAAGGCCCTATGGTGTGATGTCGTTCCTCATCCCCTTTGTGATGTGTACCCTGTGGTGTGAGGTGGGTTGTCATCTCCTTTGTGATGTGAGTCCTGGGTCGGAGGTGGTTGCTCATCCCTTTGTGATGCGGGCTGTTTTGTGTGAGGTAGTTTCTGATCCCCTTCGTGATGTGGGCCCTATGGTGTGAGGTGGTTTTTTATTTCCTTTGTGATGTGGGCCCTGTGGTGTTAGGTGGTTTTTCTTCCCCTTAGTGATGGGGGCTATTTGGTGTGAGGTGGTTCCTCATCCCCTTTGTGATGTGGGCTCTTTGGCTTCAGGTGCTGTCTCATCCCCTCTGTGATGTGGGTCCTGTGGTGTGAGGTGGTTTCTCATCCCATTTGTGATGTGGGCCCTTTGATGCGAGGTGGTTTCTCATCCCCTTTGTGAGGAGGCCCTGTGGTGTGATGTTGTTCCTCATCCCCCTTGTGATGGGGGCTGTTTGGTATGAGGTGCTTTCTCATCCCCATTGTGATGAGGCTCTGTGGTGTGATGTCGTTCCTCATCTCCCTTGTAATGGGGGCTCTTTGGTATGAGGTGCTTTCTCATCCCCTTTGTGATTTGGGCCCTGTTGTGTGAGGTGGTTTCTCATCCCCTTTGTGATTTGCGCCCTTTCTTGTGAGGCGGTTTCTCATCCCCTTTGTGATAAGGCCCTATGGTGTGATGTCGTTCCTCATCCTGTTTGTGATGTGTGCCCTGTGGTGTGAGGTGGTTTCTCAACCCCTTTGTATTGTGGGCCCTGTGGTGTTAGGTGGTTTCTCATCCCCTTTGTGATGAAGACCCTTTGATGTGAGGTGGTTTCTCATCCCCTTAGTGATGTGACCCCTTTGGAGTGAAGTGGTTTCTCATCCCCTTTGTGATGTGGCCCTGTGGTGTGAGGTGGTTTTTCATCCCCTTTGTGATGTGTACCCTGTGGTGTGAGGTGGGTTGTCATCTCCTTTGTGATGTGAGTCCTGGGGTGGAGGTGGTTGCTCATCCCCTTTGTGGTGGGGGCTGTTTGGTATGAGGTGCTTTCTCATCCCCTTTGTGATGTGGGCCATATGGTATGAGGTGTTCTCTCATCCCCTTTGTGATTTGGGCCCTGTTGTGTGAGGTGGTTTCTCATCCCCTTTGTGATTTGCGCCCTTTCTTGTGAGGTGGTTTCTCATCCCCTTTGTGATAAGGCCCTATGGTGTGATGTCGTTCCTCATCCTGTTTGTGATGTGTGCCCTGTGGTGTGAGGTGGTTTCTCAACCCCTTTGTATTGTGGGCCCTGTGGTGTTAGGTGGTTTCTTATCGCCTTTGTGATGTGGTTCTTTTTGTGAGAGGTGGTTTCTCATCCCCTTTGTGATGAAGACCCTTTGATGTGAGGTGGTTTCTCATCCCCTTAGTGATGTGACCCCTTTGGAGTGAAGTGGTTTCTCATCCCCTTTGTGATGTGGCCCTGTGGTGTGAGGTGGTTTTTCATCCCCTTTGTGATGTGTACCCTGTGGTGTGAGGTGGGTTGTCATCTCCTTTGTGATGTGAGTCCTGGGGTGGAGGTGGTTGCTCATCCCCTTTGTGATGGGGGCTGTTTGGTATGAGGTGCTTTCTCATCCCCTTTGTGATGTGGGCCGTATGGTATGAGGTGTTCTCTCATCCCCTTTGTGATTTGGGCCCTGTTGTGTGAGGTGGTTTCTCAACCCTTTTGTGATTTGCGCCCTTTCTTGTGAGGTGGTTTCTCATCCCCTTTGTGATAAGGCCCTATGGTGTGATGTCGTTCCTCATCCTGTTTGTGATGTGTGCCCTGTGGTGTGAGGTGGTTTCTTATCGCCTTTGTGATGTGGTTCTTTTTGTGAGAGGTGGTTTCTCATCCCCTTTGTGATGAAGACCCTTTGATGTGAGGTGGTTTCTCATCCCCTTAGTGATGTGACCCCTTTGGAGTGAAGTGGTTTCTCATCCCCTTTGTGATGTGGCCCTGTGGTGTGAGGTTGTTTTTCATCCCCTTTGTGATGTGTACCCTGTGGTGTGAGGTGGGTTGTCATCTCCTTTGTGATGTGAGTCCTTTGGTTGAGGTGGTTGCTCATCCCCTTTGTGATGCGGGCTGTTTTGTGTTAGGTGGTTTCTAATCCCCTTTGTGATGTGGGCCCTGTGGTGTGAGGTGGTTTCTCATCCTCTTTTTCATGCAGGCTCGTTCATGTGAAGTGGTTTCCCATCCCCTGAGTGATGTGGCCCCTTTGGTGTGAGGTGATTTCTCAACCCCTTTGTGATTTGGCCCCGTTGGTGTGAGGTAATTTCTCATCCTCTTTGTAATGTGGGCCCTATGGTGTGACGTCTTTCCTCAACCCCTGTGTGATGTGGGGCCTGTGGTGTGAGGTGGGTTGTCATCCCCTTTGTGATGTGGTCACTCGGGTGTGAGGTGGTTGTTCATCCCCTTTGTGATGGGGGCTCATTCGTGTTAGGTGGTTTCTCATCCCCTTTTTGACGTGGACCCTTTGGTGTGAGGTGGTTTCTCACCTCCTTTGTGATGTGGGCCCTGTGGTTTAAGGTGGTTGCTCATCCGCTTTGTGATGGGTCTCTTTGGTGTGAGGTGGTGTCTCATCCCCTCTGTGATGTGTGCCCTGTGGTGTCAGGTGGTTTCTCATCCCCTTTGTGATGTGGGCCGTGTGGTGTGGGGTGGTTTCTTATCCCCTTTGTGATGTGGGCCCTATTGTGTGAGGTGCTTTCGCATCCCCTTTGTGATGTGGCCCATTTGGTGTGAGGTGGTTTATTATCCCCTTTGTGATGTGGGTCCTGTGGTGCTAAGTGGTTTCTCATCCCTTTTGTATTGTGGGCCCTGTGGTGTTAGGTGGTTTCTTATCGACTTTGTGATGTGGTTCTTTTTATGTGAGGTGCTTTCTCATCCCCTTTGTGATGAAGGCCCTTTGATGTGAGTTGGTTTCTCATCCCCTTAGTGATGTGGCCCCTTTGGTGTGAAGTGGTTTCTCATCCCCTTTGTGATATGGCCCTGTGGTGTGAGGTGTTTTATCATCCCCTTTGTGATGTGAACCCTGGAATGGAGGTGGTTGTTCATCCCCTTTGTGATGGGGACTCATTTGTGTGAGGTGGTTTCTCATCCCCATTGTGATGTGGGCCCTTTGGTTTGAGGTGGTTTCTCATCTCCTTTGTGATGTTGGTCCTGTGCTGTGAGGTGGATTCTCAACCGCTTTGTGATGTGTGGCCTGTGGTGTGAGGTGGTTTCTCATCCCTTTTGAGATGTGTGCCCTGTGGTGTGAGGTGGTTTCTCACCCCCTTTGTGATGGGGGCTCATTCGTGTTAGGTGGTTTCTCATCCCCTTTTTGACGTGGCCCCTTTGGTGTGAGTTGGTTTCTCATCCCCTTAGTGATGTGGCCCCTTTGGTGTGAGGTGGTTTCTCACCCCCTTTGTGATGTGGGCCCTGTGGTTTAAGGTGGTTGCTCCTCCGCTTTGTGATTGGGCTCTTTGGTGTGACGTGGTGTCTCATCCCCTCTGTGATGTGTGCCCTGTGGTGTCAGGTGGTTTCTCATCCCCTTTGTGATGTGGGCCCTCTGGTGTGAGGTGGTTTCTTATCCCCTTTGTGATGTGGGCCCTATGGTGTGAGGTGGTTTCTCATCCCTCTGTGATGTGGCCCTTGTGGTGTGAGGTGCTTTCTCATCCCCTTTGTGATGTGGGCCCTGTGGTGTGAGGTGGTTTCTCATCCGCTTTGTGATTTGCGCCCTTTGTTGTGAGGTGGTTTCTCATCCCCTTTGTGATAAGGCCCTATTGTGTGATGTCGTTCCTCATCCCCTTTGTAATGTGGGCCCTGTGGTGTGAGGTGGTTTCTCATCCCCTTTGTGATGTGTGCCCTGTGGTGTAAGGTGGTTTCTCAACCCCTTTGTGATGTGGCCCCTTTGGTGTGAGGTGGTTTATTATTCCCTTTGTGATGTGGGTCCTGTGGTGCTAGGTGGTTTCTCATCCCCTTTGTGATGTGGTTCTTTTTGTGTGAGGTGGTTTCTGATCCATTTTGTGATGTGGCCCCTTTAGTGTGAGGTGGTTTCTCATCCCATCTGGGATGTGGGCCCTTTGATGCGAGGTGGTTTCTCATCCCCTTTGTGATGTGGTCCCTGTGGTGTTAGGTGCTTTCTCCTCACCTTTGTGATGTGGGCTGTGTGGTGTGAGGTGCTTTCTGATCCCATTTATGATGTGCGCCCTTTGGTGTGAGGTGGTTTTTCATCCCCTTTGTGATGAGGCCCTGTGGTGTGATGTTGTTCCTCATCCCCCTTTTGATGGGGCCTGTTTGGTATGAGGTGCTTTCTCATCCCCTTTGTGATGTGGGCCCTGTGGTGTGAAATGATTTCTCATCCGCTTTGTGATTTGCACCCTTTGTTGTGAGGTGGTTTCTCATCCCCTTTGTGATAAGGCCCTATGGTGTGATGTCGTTCCTCATCCTGTTTGTGATGTGTGCCCTGTGGTGTGAGGTGGTTTCTCAACCCCTTTGTATTGTGGGCCCTGTGGTGTTAGGTGGTTTCTTATCGCCTTTGTGATGTGGTTCTTTTTGTGAGAGGTGGTTTCTCATCCCCTTTGTGATGAAGACCCTTTGATGTGAGGTGGTTTCTCATCCCCTTAGTGATGTGACCCCTTTGGAGTGAAGTGGTTTCTCATCCCCTTTGTGATGTGGCCCTGTGGTGTGAGGTTGTTTTTCATCCCCTTTGTGATGTGTACCCTGTGGTGTGAGGTGGGTTGTCATCTCCTTTGTGATGTGAGTCCTTTGGTTGAGGTGGTTGCTCATCCCCTTTGTGATGCGGGCTGTTTTGTGTTAGGTGGTTTCTAATCCCCTTTGTGATGTGGGCCCTGTGGTGTGAGGTGGTTTCTCATCCTCTTTTTCATGCAGGCTCGTTCATGTGAAGTGGTTTCCCATCCCCTGAGTGATGTGGCCCCTTTGGTGTGAGGTGATTTCTCAACCCCTTTGTGATTTGGCCCCGTTGGTGTGAGGTAATTTCTCATCCTCTTTGTAATGTGGGCCCTATGGTGTGACGTCTTTCCTCAACCCCTGTGTGATGTGGGGCCTGTGGTGTGAGGTGGGTTGTCATCCCCTTTGTGATGTGGTCACTCGGGTGTGAGGTGGTTGTTCATCCCCTTTGTGATGGGGGCTCATTCGTGTTAGGTGGTTTCTCATCCCCTTTTTGACGTGGACCCTTTGGTGTGAGGTGGTTTCTCACCTCCTTTGTGATGTGGGCCCTGTGGTTTAAGGTGGTTGCTCATCCGCTTTGTGATGGGTCTCTTTGGTGTGAGGTGGTGTCTCATCCCCTCTGTGATGTGTGCCCTGTGGTGTCAGGTGGTTTCTCATCCCCTTTGTGATGTGGGCCGTGTGGTGTGGGGTGGTTTCTTATCCCCTTTGTGATGTGGGCCCTATTGTGTGAGGTGCTTTCGCATCCCCTTTGTGATGTGGCCCATTTGGTGTGAGGTGGTTTATTATCCCCTTTGTGATGTGGGTCCTGTGGTGCTAAGTGGTTTCTCATCCCTTTTGTATTGTGGGCCCTGTGGTGTTAGGTGGTTTCTTATCGACTTTGTGATGTGGTTCTTTTTATGTGAGGTGCTTTCTCATCCCCTTTGTGATGAAGGCCCTTTGATGTGAGTTGGTTTCTCATCCCCTTAGTGATGTGGCCCCTTTGGTGTGAAGTGGTTTCTCATCCCCTTTGTGATATGGCCCTGTGGTGTGAGGTGTTTTATCATCCCCTTTGTGATGTGAACCCTGGAATGGAGGTGGTTGTTCATCCCCTTTGTGATGGGGACTCATTTGTGTGAGGTGGTTTCTCATCCCCATTGTGATGTGGGCCCTTTGGTTTGAGGTGGTTTCTCATCTCCTTTGTGATGTTGGTCCTGTGCTGTGAGGTGGATTCTCAACCGCTTTGTGATGTGTGGCCTGTGGTGTGAGGTGGTTTCTCATCCCTTTTGAGATGTGTGCCCTGTGGTGTGAGGTGGTTTCTCACCCCCTTTGTGATGGGGGCTCTTTCGTGTTAGGTGGTTTCTCATCCCCTTTTTGACGTGGCCCCTTTGGTGTGAGTTGGTTTCTCATCCCCTTAGTGATGTGGCCCCTTTGGTGTGAGGTGGTTTCTCACCCCCTTTGTGATGTGGGCCCTGTGGTTTAAGGTGGTTGCTCCTCCGCTTTGTGATTGGGCTCTTTGGTGTGACGTGGTGTCTCATCCCCTCTGTGATGTGTGCCCTGTGGTGTCAGGTGGTTTCTCATCCCCTTTGTGATGTGGGCCCTCTGGTGTGGGGTGGTTTCTTATCCCCTTTGTGATGTGGGCCCTATGGTGTGAGGTGGTTTCTCATCCCTCTGTGATGTGGCCCTTGTGGTGTGAGGTGCTTTCTCATCCCCTTTGTGATGTGGGCCCTGTGGTGTGAGGTGGTTTCTCATCCGCTTTGTGATTTGCGCCCTTTGTTGTGAGGTGGTTTCTCATCCCCTTTGTGATAAGGCCCTATGGTGTGATGTCGTTCCTCATCCCCTTTGTAATGTGGGCCCTGTGGTGTGAGGTGGTTTCTCATCCCCTTTGTGATGTGTGCCCTGTGGTGTAAGGTGGTTTCTCAACCCCTTTGTGATGTGGCCCCTTTGGTGTGAGGTGGTTTATTATTCCCTTTGTGATGTGGGTCCTGTGGTGCTAGGTGGTTTCTCATCCCCTTTGTGATGTGGTTCTTTTTGTGTGAGGTGGTTTCTGATCCATTTTGTGATGTGGCCCCTTTAGTGTGAGGTGGTTTCTCATCCCATCTGGGATGTGGGCCCTTTGATGCGAGGTGGTTTCTCATCCCCTTTGTGATGTGGTCCCTGTGGTGTTAGGTGCTTTCTCCTCACCTTTGTGATGTGGGCTGTGTGGTGTGAGGTGCTTTCTGATCCCATTTATGATGTGCGCCCTTTGGTGTGAGGTGGTTTTTCATCCCCTTTGTGATGAGGCCCTGTGGTGTGATGTTGTTCCTCATCCCCCTTTTGATGGGGCCTGTTTGGTATGAGGTGCTTTCTCATCCCCTTTGTGATGTGGGCCCTGTGGTGTGAAATGATTTCTCATCCGCTTTGTGATTTGCACCCTTTGTTGTGAGGTGGTTTCTCATCCCCTTTGTGATAAGGCCCTATGGTGTGATGTCGTTCCTCATCCTGTTTGTGATGTGTGCCCTGTGGTGTGAGGTGGTTTCTCAACCCCTTTGTATTGTGGGCCCTGTGGTGTTAGGTGGTTTCTTATCGCCTTTGTGATGTGGTTCTTTTTGTGAGAGGTGGTTTCTCATCCCCTTTGTGATGAAGACCCTTTGATGTGAGGTGGTTTCTCATCCCCTTAGTGATGTGACCCCTTTGGAGTGAAGTGGTTTCTCATCCCCTTTGTGATGTGGCCCTGTGGTGTGAGGTGGTTTTTCATCCCCTTTGTGATGTGTACCCTGTGGTGTGAGGTGGGTTGTCATCTCCTTTGTGATGTGAGTCCTGGGGTGGAGGTGGTTGCTCATCCCCTTTGTGATGGGGGCTGTTTGGTATGAGGTGCTTTCTCATCCCCTTTGTGATGTGGGCCGTATGGTATGAGGTGTTCTCTCATCCCCTTTGTGATTTGGGCCCTGTTGTGTGAGGTGGTTTCTCAACCCTTTTGTGATTTGCGCCCTTTCTTGTGAGGTGGTTTCTCATCCCCTTTGTGATAAGGCCCTATGGTGTGATGTCGTTCCTCATCCTGTTTGTGATGTGTGCCCTGTGGTGTGAGGTGGTTTCTCAACCCCTTTGTATTGTGGGCCCTGTGGTGTTAGGTGGTTTCTTATCGCCTTTGTGATGTGGTTCTTTTTGTGAGAGGTGGTTTCTCATCCCCTTTGTGATGAAGACCCTTTGATGTGAGGTGGTTTCTCATCCCCTTAGTGATGTGACCCCTTTGGAGTGAAGTGGTTTCTCATCCCCTTTGTGATGTGGCCCTGTGGTGTGAGGTTGTTTTTCATCCCCTTTGTGATGTGTACCCTGTGGTGTGAGGTGGGTTGTCATCTCCTTTGTGATGTGAGTCCTTTGGTTGAGGTGGTTGCTCATCCCCTTTGTGATGCGGGCTGTTTTGTGTTAGGTGGTTTCTAATCCCCTTTGTGATGTGGGCCCTGTGGTGTGAGGTGGTTTCTCATCCTCTTTTTCATGCAGGCTCGTTCATGTGAAGTGGTTTCCCATCCCCTGAGTGATGTGGCCCCTTTGGTGTGAGGTGATTTCTCAACCCCTTTGTGATTTGGCCCCGTTGGTGTGAGGTAATTTCTCATCCTCTTTGTAATGTGGGCCCTATGGTGTGACGTCTTTCCTCAACCCCTGTGTGATGTGGGGCCTGTGGTGTGAGGTGGGTTGTCATCCCCTTTGTGATGTGGTCACTCGGGTGTGAGGTGGTTGTTCATCCCCTTTGTGATGGGGGCTCATTCGTGTTAGGTGGTTTCTCATCCCCTTTTTGACGTGGACCCTTTGGTGTGAGGTGGTTTCTCACCTCCTTTGTGATGTGGGCCCTGTGGTTTAAGGTGGTTGCTCATCCGCTTTGTGATGGGTCTCTTTGGTGTGAGGTGGTGTCTCATCCCCTCTGTGATGTGTGCCCTGTGGTGTCAGGTGGTTTCTCATCCCCTTTGTGATGTGGGCCGTGTGGTGTGGGGTGGTTTCTTATCCCCTTTGTGATGTGGGCCCTATTGTGTGAGGTGCTTTCGCATCCCCTTTGTGATGTGGCCCATTTGGTGTGAGGTAGTTTATTATCCCCTTTGTGATGTGGGTCCTGTGGTGCTAAGTGGTTTCTCATCCCTTTTGTATTGTGGGCCCTGTGGTGTTAGGTGGTTTCTTATCGACTTTCTGATGTGGTTCTTTTTATGTGAGGTGCTTTCTCATCCCCTTTGTGATGAAGGCCCTTTGATGTGAGTTGGTTTCTCATCCCCTTAGTGATGTGGCCCCTTTGGTGTGAAGTGGTTTCTCATCCCCTTTGTGATATGGCCCTTTGGTGTGAGGTGTTTTATCATCCCCTTTGTGATGTGAACCCTGGAATGGAGGTGGTTGTTCATCCCCTTTGTGATGGGGACTCATTTGTGTGAGGTGGTTTCTCATCCCCATTGTGATGTGGGCCCTTTGGTTTGAGGTGGTTTCTCATCTCCTTTGTGATGTTGGTCCTGTGCTGTGAGGTGGATTCTCAACCGCTTTGTGATGTGTGGCCTGTGGTGTGAGGTGGTTTCTCATCCCTTTTGAGATGTGTGCCCTGTGGTGTGAGGTGGTTTCTCACCCCCTTTGTGATGGGGGCTCATTCGTGTTAGGTGGTTTCTCATCCCCTTTTTGACGTGGCCCCTTTGGTGTGAGTTGGTTTCTCATCCCCTTAGTGATGTGGCCCCTTTGGTGTGAGGTGGTTTCTCACCCCCTTTGTGATGTGGGCCCTGTGGTTTAAGGTGGTTGCTCCTCCGCTTTGTGATTGGGCTCTTTGGTGTGACGTGGTGTCTCATCCCCTCTGTGATGTGGCCCTTGTGGTGTGAGGTGCTTTCTCATCCCCTTTGTGATGTGGGCCCTGTGGTGTGAAATGATTTCTCATCCGCTTTGTGATTTGCACCCTTTGTTGTGAGGTGGTTTCTTCTCCCCTTTGTGATAAGGCCCTATGGTGTGATGTCGTTCCTCATCCCCTTTGTGATGTGGGCCCTGTGGTGGAGGTGGTTTTTCATCCCCCTAGTGATGGGGGCTATTTGGTGTGAGGTGCTGTGTGATCCCCTTTGTGATGTGGGTCCTGTCGTGTGAGGTGGTTTCTCATGCCCTTTCTTATGTGGATCCTGTGTTATGAGTTGGTTTCTCATTCTATTTGTGATGTGCCCCTTTGCTGTGAAGTGGCCTCTGATCCCCTTTGTGATGTGGGCGCTGTGGTGTGAGGTGGTTTCTCATCCCCTCTGTGATGCGAGCCCTGTGCTATGAGGTGGTGTCTCATCCCCTGTGTGACGAAGGCCCTTTGGTGTGAGTTTGTTTCTCTTCCCCTTTGTAATGGGGCCCTGTGGCGTGATGTCGTTCCTCATTCCCTTTGTCATTGGGGGCTCTTTGGTGTGAGGTGGTTTCTCATCCCCTTTGTGATGGGGACTCATTTGTGTCAGGTGGTTTCTCATCCCCTTTGTGATGTTGCCCCTTTGGTGTGATGTGGTTTCTCATCCCCTTAATAATGGGGGCTCTTTGGTGTGAGGTGGTTTCTCATCCCTTTTGTGATGTGGCCACTTTGGTGTGAGGTGGTTTCTCATCCCCTTTATGAAGTGGGGCCTGTGGTATGAGGTGGTTTCTCATCCCCTTTGTAATGTGGGCCCTGTGGTGTGACGTCCTTCCTCATCCCCTGTGTGATCTGGGGCCTGTGTTGTGAGGTGGGTTGTCATCCCCTTTGTGATGTGGGCCCCCGGGTGTGAGGTGGTTGTTCATCCCCTTTGTGATGGGGGCTCTTTGGTGTGAGCTGGTTTCTCGTCCCCTTTGTGATGTGGGCCCTGTGGTGTGAGGTGGTTTCTCATCTTCTTTTTGATGTGCGCCCTGAGGTGTGAGGTGGTTTCTCATCCGCTTTGTGATGTGTACCCTGTGGTGTGAGGTGGTTTCTCAACCCCTTTGTGATGTGGCCACTTTGGTGTGAGGTTGTGTCTCATCCCCATTTTGATGAAAGCCCTTTAGTGTGAGGTGGTTTCTCATCCCCTTTGTGATGTGGGCCGTATGGTGTGAGCTGGTTTCTCATCCTCTTTGTGATGTGGCCCTGTGGTGTGAGGTGGTTTCTCCACCCCTTTGTGATGTGGCCACTTTGGTGTGAGGTTGTGTCTCATCCCCATTTTGATGAAAGCCCTTTGGTATGAGGTGGTTTCTCATCCCCGTTGTGATGTGTCCCGTTTCATGCGAGGTGGTTTCTCATCACCTTTGTGATGTGGGCCGTGTGGTGTGAGGTGCTTTCTGATCCCATTTGTGATGTGCGCCCTTTGTTGTGAGGTGGTTTCTCATCCCCTTTGTGATGAAGGCCCTTTGATGTGAGGTGGTTTCTCATCCCCTTTGTGATGTGGCCCCTATGGTGTGAGGTGGTTTCTCATTCCTTTGTGACGTGTGCCCTTTGGTGTGAGGTGGTTTCTCATCCCCTTTGTGATAAGGCCCTATGGTGTGATGTCGTTCCTCATCCCCTTTCTGATGTGGGCCCTGTGGTGTTAGGTGGTTCCTCATTCCCTTTGTGATGTGGCCCCTGTGGTGTGAGGTGGTTTATTACCCCCTTTGTGATGTGGGTCCTGTGGTGCTAGGTAGTTTCTCATCCTCTTTGTATTGTGGGCCCTGTGGTGTTAGGTGGTTTCTTATCGCCTTTGTGATGTGGTTCTTCTTGTGTGAGGTGGTTTCTCATCCCCGTTGTGATGAAGGCCCTTTGATGTGAGGTGGTTTCTCATCCTCTTAGTGATGTGGCCTCTTTAGTGTGAAGTGGTTTCTCATCCCCTTTGTGATGTGTCCCTGTGGTGTGAGGTGGTTTCTCATCCCTTTGTGATGTGGACCCTGTGGTGTAAGGTGGATTCTCATCCCCTTTGTTATGTGTGCCCTGTGGTGTGAGGTGTTTTCTCATCCCTTTTGTGATGTGTGCCCTGTGGTGTGAGGTGTTTTCTTAACCCCTTTGTGATGTGGCCCCTTTGGTGTGAGGTGGTTTATTATTCCCTTTGTGATGTGAGTCCTGTGGTGCTAGGTGGTTTCTCATCCCCTTTGTGATGTGGTTCTTTTTGTGTGAGGTGGTTTCTCATCCACTTTGTGATGTGTCCCCTTTGGTGTGAGGTGGTTTCTCATCCCATTTGGGATGTGGGCCGTTTGATGCGAGGTGGTTTCTCATCACCTTTGTGATGTGGGCCCTGTGGTGTGAGGTGCTTTCTGATCCCATTTATGATGTGCGCCCTTTGGTGTGAGGTGGTTTTTCATCCCCTTTGTGATGAGGCCCTGTGGTGTGATGTTGTTCCTCATCCCCCTTGTCATGGGGGCTGTTTGGTATGAGGTGCTTTCTCATCCCCTTTGTGATGAAGCCCTGTGGTGTGATGTCGTTCCTCATCCCCCTTGTGATGGGGGCTGTTTGGTATGAGGTGCTTTCTCATCCACTTTGTGATGTGGGCCCTGTGGTGTGAGGTGGTTTCTCATTCCCTTTGTGATTTGCGCCCTTTGTTGTGAAGTGGTTTCTCATCTCCTTTGTGATAAGGCCCTATGGTGTGATGTCGTTCCTCATCCCCTTTGTGATGTGTACCCTGTGGTGTGAGGTGGGTTGTCATCTCCTTTGTGATGTGAGTCCTGGGTCGGAGGTGGTTGCTCATCCCTTTGTGATGCGGGCTGTTTTGTGTGAGGTAGTTTCTGATCCCCTTCGTGATGTGGGCCCTATGGTGTGAGGTGGTTTTTTATTTCCTTTGTGATGTGGGCCCTGTGGTGTTAGGTGGTTTTTCTTCCCCTTAGTGATGGGGGCTATTTGGTGTGAGGTGGTTCCTCATCCCCTTTGTGATGTGGGCTCTTTGGCTTCAGGTGCTGTCTCATCCCCTCTGTGATGTGGGTCCTGTGGTGTGAGGTGGTTTCTCATCCCATTTGTGATGTGGGCCCTTTGATGCGAGGTGGTTTCTCATCCCCTTTGTGAGGAGGCCCTGTGGTGTGATGTTGTTCCTCATCCCCCTTGTGATGGGGGCTGTTTGGTATGAGGTGCTTTCTCATCCCCATTGTGATGAGGCTCTGTGGTGTGATGTCGTTCCTCATCTCCCTTGTAATGGGGGCTCTTTGGTATGAGGTGCTTTCTCATCCCCTTTGTGATTTGGGCCCTGTTGTGTGAGGTGGTTTCTCATCCCCTTTGTGATTTGCGCCCTTTCTTGTGAGGTGGTTTCTCATCCCCTTTGTGATAAGGCCCTATGGTGTGATGTCGTTCCTCATCCTGTTTGTGATGTGTGCCCTGTGGTGTGAGGTGGTTTCTCAACCCCTTTGTATTGTGGGCCCTGTGGTGTTAGGTGGTTTCTTATCGCCTTTGTGATGTGGTTCTTTTTGTGAGAGGTGGTTTCTCATCCCCTTTGTGATGAAGACCGTTTGATGTGAGGTGGTTTCTCATCCCCTTAGTGATGTGACCCCTTTGGAGTGAAGTGGTTTCTCATCCCCTTTGTGATGTGGCCCTGTGGTGTGAGGTGGTTTTTCATCCCCTTTGTGATGTGTACCCTGTGGTGTGAGGTGGGTTGTCATCTCCTTTGTGATGTGAGTCCTGGGGTGGAGGTGGTTGCTCATCCCCTTTGTGATGGGGGCTGTTTGGTATGAGGTGCTTTCTCATCCCCTTTGTGATGTGGGCCATATGGTATGAGGTGTTCTCTCATCCCCTTTGTGATTTGGGCCCTGTTGTGTGAGGTGGTTTCTCATCCCCTTTGTGATTTGCGCCCTTTCTTGTGAGGTGGTTTCTCATCCCCTTTGTGATAAGGCCCTATGGTGTGATGTCGTTCCTCATCCTGTTTGTGATGTGTGCCCTGTGGTGTGAGGTGGTTTCTCAACCCCTTTGTATTGTGGGCCCTGTGGTGTTAGGTGGTTTCTTATCGCCTTTGTGATGTGGTTCTTTTTGTGAGAGGTGGTTTCTCATCCCCTTTGTGATGAAGACCCTTTGATGTGAGGTGGTTTTTCATCCCCTTAGTGATGTGACCCCTTTGGAGTGAAGTGGTTTCTCATCCCCTTTGTGATGTGGCCCTGTGGTGTGAGGTGGTTTTTCATCCCCTTTGTGATGTGTACCCTGTGGTGTGAGGTGGGTTGTCATCTCCTTTGTGATGTGAGTCCTGGGGTGGAGGTGGTTGCTCATCCCCTTTGTGATGGGGGCTGTTTGGTATGAGGTGCTTTCTCATCCCCTTTGTGATGTGGGCCGTATGGTGTGAGGTGTTTTCTCATCCCCTTTGTGATTTGGGCCCTGTTGTGTGAGGTGGTTTCTCAACCCTTTTGTGATTTGCGCCCTTTCTTGTGAGGTGGTTTCTCATCCCCTTTGTGATAAGGCCCTATGGTGTGATGTCGTTCCTCATCCTGTTTGTGATGTGTGCCCTGTGGTGTGAGGTGGTTTCTCAACCCCTTTGTATTGTGGGCCCTGTGGTGTTAGGTGGTTTCTTATCGCCTTTGTGATGTGGTTCTTTTTGTGAGAGGTGGTTTCTCATCCCCTTTGTGATGAAGACCCTTTGATGTGAGGTGGTTTCTCATCCCCTTAGTGATGTGACCCCTTTGGAGTGAAGTGGTTTCTCATCCCCTTTGTGATGTGGCCCTGTGGTGTGAGGTTGTTTTTCATCCCCTTTGTGATGTGTACCCTGTGGTGTGAGGTGGGTTGTCATCTCCTTTGTGATGTGAGTCCTTTGGTTGAGGTGGTTGCTCATCCCCTTTGTGATGCGGGCTGTTTTGTGTTAGGTGGTTTCTAATCCCCTTTGTGATGTGGGCCCTGTGGTGTGAGGTGGTTTCTCATCCTCTTTTTCATGCAGGCTCGTTCATGTGAAGTGGTTTCCCATCCCCTGAGTGATGTGGCCCCTTTGGTGTGAGGTGATTTCTCAACCCCTTTGTGATTTGGCCCCGTTGGTGTGAGGTAATTTCTCATCCTCTTTGTAATGTGGGCCCTATGGTGTGACGTCTTTCCTCAACCCCTGTGTGATGTGGGGCCTGTGGTGTGAGGTGGGTTGTCATCCCCTTTGTGATGTGGTCACTCGGGTGTGAGGTGGTTGTTCATCCCCTTTGTGATGGGGGCTCATTCGTGTTAGGTGGTTTCTCATCCCCTTTTTGACGTGGACCCTTTGGTGTGAGGTGGTTTCTCACCTCCTTTGTGATGTGGGCCCTGTGGTTTAAGGTGGTTGCTCATCCGCTTTGTGATGGGTCTCTTTGGTGTGAGGTGGTGTCTCATCCCCTCTGTGATGTGTGCCCTGTGGTGTCAGGTGGTTTCTCATCCCCTTTGTGATGTGGGCCGTGTGGTGTGGGGTGGTTTCTTATCCCCTTTGTGATGTGGGCCCTATTGTGTGAGGTGCTTTCGCATCCCCTTTGTGATGTGGCCCATTTGGTGTGAGGTGGTTTATTATCCCCTTTGTGATGTGGGTCCTGTGGTGCTAAGTGGTTTCTCATCCCTTTTGTATTGTGGGCCCTGTGGTGTTAGGTGGTTTCTTATCGACTTTGTGATGTGGTTCTTTTTATGTGAGGTGCTTTCTCATCCCCTTTGTGATGAAGGCCCTTTGATGTGAGTTGGTTTCTCATCCCCTTAGTGATGTGGCCCCTTTGGTGTGAAGTGGTTTCTCATCCCCTTTGTGATATGGCCCTGTGGTGTGAGGTGTTTTATCATCCCCTTTGTGATGTGAACCCTGGAATGGAGGTGGTTGTTCATCCCCTTTGTGATGGGGACTCATTTGTGTGAGGTGGTTTCTCATCCCCATTGTGATGTGGGCCCTTTGGTTTGAGGTGGTTTCTCATCTCCTTTGTGATGTTGGTCCTGTGCTGTGAGGTGGATTCTCAACCGCTTTGTGATGTGTGGCCTGTGGTGTGAGGTGGTTTCTCATCCCTTTTGAGATGTGTGCCCTGTGGTGTGAGGTGGTTTCTCACCCCCTTTGTGATGGGGGCTCTTTCGTGTTAGGTGGTTTCTCATCCCCTTTTTGACGTGGCCCCTTTGGTGTGAGTTGGTTTCTCATCCCCTTAGTGATGTGGCCCCTTTGGTGTGAGGTGGTTTCTCACCCCCTTTGTGATGTGGGCCCTGTGGTTTAAGGTGGTTGCTCCTCCGCTTTGTGATTGGGCTCTTTGGTGTGACGTGGTGTCTCATCCCCTCTGTGATGTGTGCCCTGTGGTGTCAGGTGGTTTCTCATCCCCTTTGTGATGTGGGCCCTCTGGTGTGGGGTGGTTTCTTATCCCCTTTGTGATGTGGGCCCTATGGTGTGAGGTGGTTTCTCATCCCTCTGTGATGTGGCCCTTGTGGTGTGAGGTGCTTTCTCATCCCCTTTGTGATGTGGGCCCTGTGGTGTGAGGTGGTTTCTCATCCGCTTTGTGATTTGCGCCCTTTGTTGTGAGGTGGTTTCTCATCCCCTTTGTGATAAGGCCCTATGGTGTGATGTCGTTCCTCATCCCCTTTGTAATGTGGGCCCTGTGGTGTGAGGTGGTTTCTCATCCCCTTTGTGATGTGTGCCCTGTGGTGTAAGGTGGTTTCTCAACCCCTTTGTGATGTGGCCCCTTTGGTGTGAGGTGGTTTATTATTCCCTTTGTGATGTGGGTCCTGTGGTGCTAGGTGGTTTCTCATCCCCTTTGTGATGTGGTTCTTTTTGTGTGAGGTGGTTTCTGATCCATTTTGTGATGTGGCCCCTTTAGTGTGAGGTGGTTTCTCATCCCATCTGGGATGTGGGCCCTTTGATGCGAGGTGGTTTCTCATCCCCTTTGTGATGTGGTCCCTGTGGTGTTAGGTGCTTTCTCCTCACCTTTGTGATGTGGGCTGTGTGGTGTGAGGTGCTTTCTGATCCCATTTATGATGTGCGCCCTTTGGTGTGAGGTGGTTTTTCATCCCCTTTGTGATGAGGCCCTGTGGTGTGATGTTGTTCCTCATCCCCCTTGTGATGGGGGCTGTTTGGTATGAGGTGCTCTCTCATCCCCTTTGTGATGAGGCGCTGTGGTGTGATGTCGTTCCTCATCCCCCTTTTGATGGGGCCTGTTTGGTATGAGGTGCTTTCTCATCCCCTTTGTGATGTGGGCCCTATGGTGTGAAATGATTTCTCATCCGCTTTGTGATTTGCGCCCTTTGTTGTGAGGTGGTTTCTTCTCCCCTTTGTGATAAGGCCCTATGGTGTGATGTCGTTCCTCATCCCCTTTGTGATGTGGGCCCTGTGGTGGAGGTGGTTTTTCATTCCCCTAGTGATGGGGGCTATTTGGTGTGAGGTGCTGTGTGATCCCCTTTGTGATGTGGGTCCTGTCGTGTGAGGTGGTTTCTCATGCCCTTTCTTATGTGGATCCTGTGTTATGAGTTGGTTTCTCATTCTATTTGTGATGTGCCCCTTTGCTGTGAAGTGGCCTCTGATCCCCTTTGTGATGTGGGCGCTGTGGTGTGAGGTGGTTTCTCATCCCCTCTGTGATGCGAGCCCTGTGCTATGAGGTGGTGTCTCATCCCCTGTGTGACGAAGGCCCTTTGGTGTGAGTTTGTTTCTCTTCCCCTTTGTAATGGGGCCCTGTGGCGTGATGTCGTTCCTCATTCCCTTTGTCATTGGGGGCTCTTTGGTGTGAGGTGGTTTCTCATCCCCTTTGTGATGTGGGCCGTATGGTGTGAGCTGGTTTCTCATCCTCTTTGTGATGTGGCCGTGTGGTGTGAGGTGGTTTCTCCACCCCTTTGTGATGTGGCCACTTTGGTGTGAGGTTGTGTCTCATCCCCATTTTGATGAAAGCCCTTTGGTATGAGGTGGTTTCTCATCCCCGTTGTGATGTGTCCCGTTTCATGCGAGGTGGTTTCTCATCACCTTTGTGATGTGGGCCGTGTGGTGTGAGGTGCTTTCTGATCCCATTTGTGATGTGCGCCCTTTGTTGTGAGGTGGTTTCTCATCCCCTTTGTGATGAAGGCCCTTTGATGTGAGGTGGTTTCTCATCCCCTTTGTGATGTGGCCCCTATGGTGTGAGGTGGTTTCTCATTCCTTTGTGACGTGTGCCCTTTGGTGTGAGGTGGTTTCTCATCCCCTTTGTGATAAGGCCCTATGGTGTGATGTCGTTCCTCATCCCCTTTCTGATGTGGGCCCTGTGGTGTTAGGTGGTTCCTCATTCCCTTTGTGATGTGGCCCCTGTGGTGTGAGGTGGTTTATTACCCCCTTTGTGATGTGGGTCCTGTGGTGCTAGGTAGTTTCTCATCCCCTTTGTATTGTGGGCCCTGTGGTGTTAGGTGGTTTCTTATCGCCTTTGTGATGTGGTTCTTTTTGTGTGAGGTGGTTTCTCATCCCCGTTGTGATGAAGGCCCTTTGATGTGAGGTGGTTTCTCATCCTCTTAGTGATGTGGCCTCTTTAGTGTGAAGTGGTTTCTCATCCCCTTTGTGATGTGTCCCTGTGGTGTGAGGTGGTTTCTCATCCCTTTGTGATGTGGACCCTGTGGTGTAAGGTGGATTCTCATCCCCTTTGTTATGTGTGCCCTGTGGTGTGAGGTGTTTTCTCATCCCTTTTGTGATGTGTGCCCTGTGGTGTGAGGTGTTTTCTTAACCCCTTTGTGATGTGGCCCCTTTGGTGTGAGGTGGTTTATTATTCCCTTTGTGATGTGAGTCCTGTGGTGCTAGGTGGTTTCTCATCCCCTTTGTGATGTGGTTCTTTTTGTGTGAGGTGGTTTCTCATCCCCTTTGTGATGTGTCCCCTTTGGTGTGAGGTGGTTTCTCATCCCATTTGGGATGTGGGCCATTTGATGCGAGGTGGTTTCTCATCACCTTTGTGATGTGGGCCCTGTGGTGTGAGGTGCTTTCTGATCCCATTTATGATGTGCGCCCTTTGGTGTGAGGTGGTTTTTCATCCCCTTTGTGATGAGGCCCTGTGGTGTGATGTCGTTCCTCATCCCCCTTGTGATGGGGGCTGTTTAGTATGAGGTGCTTTCTCATCCCCTTTGTGATGATGCCCTGTGGTGTGATGTCGTTCCTCATCCCCCTTGTGATGGGGGCTGTTTGGTATGAGGTGCTTTCTCATCCACTTTGTGATGTGGGCCCTGTGGTGTGAGGTGGTTTCTCATTCCCTTTGTGATTTGCGCCCTTTGTTGTGAAGTGGTTTCTCATCTCCTTTGTGATAAGGCCCTATGGTGTGATGTCGTTCCTCATCCCCTTTGTGATGTGTACCCTGTGGTGTGAGGTGGGTTGTCATCTCCTTTGTGATGTGAGTCCTGGGTCGGAGGTGGTTGCTCATCCCTTTGTGATGCGGGCTGTTTTGTGTGAGGTAGTTTCTGATCCCCTTCGTGATGTGGGCCCTATGGTGTGAGGTGGTTTTTTATTTCCTTTGTGATGTGGGCCCTGTGGTGTTAGGTGGTTTTTCTTCCCCTTAGTGATGGGGGCTATTTGGTGTGAGGTGGTTCCTCATCCCCTTTGTGATGTGGGCTCTTTGGCTTCAGGTGCTGTCTCATCCCCTCTGTGATGTGGGTCCTGTGGTGTGAGGTGGTTTCTCATCCCATTTGTGATGTGGGCCCTTTGATGCGAGGTGGTTTCTCATTCCCTTTGTGAGGAGGCCCTGTGGTGTGATGTTGTTCCTCATCCCCCTTGTGATGGGGGCTGTTTGGTATGAGGTGCTTTCTCATCCCCATTGTGATGAGGCTCTGTGGTGTGATGTCGTTCCTCATCTCCCTTGTAATGGGGGCTCTTTGGTATGAGGTGCTTTCTCATCCCCTTTGTGATTTGGGCCCTGTTGTGTGAGGTGGTTTCTCATCCCCTTTGTGATTTGCGCCCTTTCTTGTGAGGTGGTTTCTCATCCCCTTTGTGATAAGGCCCTATGGTGTGATGTCGTTCCTCATCCTGTTTGTGATGTGTGCCCTGTGGTGTGAGGTGGTTTCTCAACCCCTTTGTATTGTGGGCCCTGTGGTGTTAGGTGGTTTCTTATCGCCTTTGTGATGTGGTTCTTTTTGTGAGAGGTGGTTTCTCATCCCCTTTGTGATGAAGACCGTTTGATGTGAGGTGGTTTCTCATCCCCTTAGTGATGTGACCCCTTTGGAGTGAAGTGGTTTCTCATCCCCTTTGTGATGTGGCCCTGTGGTGTGAGGTGGTTTTTCATCCCCTTTGTGATGTGTACCCTGTGGTGTGAGGTGGGTTGTCATCTCCTTTGTGATGTGAGTCCTGGGGTGGAGGTGGTTGCTCATCCCCTTTGTGATGGGGGCTGTTTGGTATGAGGTGCTTTCTCATCCCCTTTGTGATGTGGGCCATATGGTATGAGGTGTTCTCTCATCCCCTTTGTGATTTGGGCCCTGTTGTGTGAGGTGGTTTCTCATCCCCTTTGTGATTTGCGCCCTTTCTTGTGAGGTGGTTTCTCATCCCCTTTGTGATAAGGCCCTATGGTGTGATGTCGTTCCTCATCCTGTTTGTGATGTGTGCCCTGTGGTGTGAGGTGGTTTCTCAACCCCTTTGTATTGTGGGCCCTGTGGTGTTAGGTGGTTTCTTATCGCCTTTGTGATGTGGTTCTTTTTGTGAGAGGTGGTTTCTCATCCCCTTTGTGATGAAGACCCTTTGATGTGAGGTGGTTTTTCATCCCCTTAGTGATGTGACCCCTTTGGAGTGAAGTGGTTTCTCATCCCCTTGTGATGTGGCCCTGTGGTGTGAGGTGGTTTTTCATCCCCTTTGTGATGTGTACCCTGTGGCGTGAGGTGGGTTGTCATCTCCTTTGTGATGTGAGTCCTGGGGTGGAGGTGGTTGCTCATCCCCTTTGTGATGGGGGCTGTTTGGTATGAGGTGCTTTCTCATCCCCTTTGTGATGTGGGCCGTATGGTGTGAGGTGTTTTCTCATCCCCTTTGTGATTTGGGCCCTGTTGTGTGAGGTGGTTTCTCAACCCTTTTGTGATTTGCGCCCTTTCTTGTGAGGTGGTTTCTCATCCCCTTTGTGATAAGGCCCTATGGTGTGATGTCGTTCCTCATCCTGTTTGTGATGTGTGCCCTGTGGTGTGAGGTGGTTTCTCAACCCCTTTGTATTGTGGGCCCTGTGGTGTTAGGTGGTTTCTTATCGCCTTTGTGATGTGGTTCTTTTTGTGAGAGGTGGTTTCTCATCCCCTTTGTGATGAAGACCCTTTGATGTGAGGTGGTTTCTCATCCCCTTAGTGATGTGACCCCTTTGGAGTGAAGTGGTTTCTCATCCCCTTTGTGATGTGGCCCTGTGGTGTGAGGTTGTTTTTCATCCCCTTTGTGATGTGTACCCTGTGGTGTGAGGTGGGTTGTCATCTCCTTTGTGATGTGAGTCCTTTGGTTGAGGTGGTTGCTCATCCCCTTTGTGATGCGGGCTGTTTTGTGTTAGGTGGTTTCTAATCCCCTTTGTGATGTGGGCCCTGTGGTGTGAGGTGGTTTCTCATCCTCTTTTTCATGCAGGCTCGTTCATGTGAAGTGGTTTCCCATCCCCTGAGTGATGTGGCCCCTTTGGTGTGAGGTGATTTCTCAACCCCTTTGTGATTTGGCCCCGTTGGTGTGAGGTAATTTCTCATCCTCTTTGTAATGTGGGCCCTATGGTGTGACGTCTTTCCTCAACCCCTGTGTGATGTGGGGCCTGTGGTGTGAGGTGGGTTGTCATCCCCTTTGTGATGTGGTCACTCGGGTGTGAGGTGGTTGTTCATCCCCTTTGTGATGGGGGCTCATTCGTGTTAGGTGGTTTCTCATCCCCTTTTTGACGTGGACCCTTTGGTGTGAGGTGGTTTCTCACCTCCTTTGTGATGTGGGCCCTGTGGTTTAAGGTGGTTGCTCATCCGCTTTGTGATGGGTCTCTTTGGTGTGAGGTGGTGTCTCATCCCCTCTGTGATGTGTGCCCTGTGGTGTCAGGTGGTTTCTCATCCCCTTTGTGATGTGGGCCGTGTGGTGTGGGGTGGTTTCTTATCCCCTTTGTGATGTGGGCCCTATTGTGTGAGGTGCTTTCGCATCCCCTTTGTGATGTGGCCCATTTGGTGTGAGGTGGTTTATTATCCCCTTTGTGATGTGGGTCCTGTGGTGCTAAGTGGTTTCTCATCCCTTTTGTATTGTGGGCCCTGTGGTGTTAGGTGGTTTCTTATCGACTTTGTGATGTGGTTCTTTTTATGTGAGGTGCTTTCTCATCCCCTTTGTGATGAAGGCCCTTTGATGTGAGTTGGTTTCTCATCCCCTTAGTGATGTGGCCCCTTTGGTGTGAAGTGGTTTCTCATCCCCTTTGTGATATGGCCCTGTGGTGTGAGGTGTTTTATCATCCCCTTTGTGATGTGAACCCTGGAATGGAGGTGGTTGTTCATCCCCTTTGTGATGGGGACTCATTTGTGTGAGGTGGTTTCTCATCCCCATTGTGATGTGGGCCCTTTGGTTTGAGGTGGTTTCTCATCTCCTTTGTGATGTTGGTCCTGTGCTGTGAGGTGGATTCTCAACCGCTTTGTGATGTGTGGCCTGTGGTGTGAGGTGGTTTCTCATCCCTTTTGAGATGTGTGCCCTGTGGTGTGAGGTGGTTTCTCACCCCCTTTGTGATGGGGACTCTTTCGTGTTAGGTGGTTTCTCATCCCCTTTTTGACGTGGCCCCTTTGGTGTGAGTTGGTTTCTCATCCCCTTAGTGATGTGGCCCCTTTGGTGTGAGGTGGTTTCTCACCCCCTTTGTGATGTGGGCCCTGTGGTTTAAGGTGGTTGCTCCTCCGCTTTGTGATTGGGCTCTTTGGTGTGACGTGGTGTCTCATCCCCTCTGTGATGTGTGCCCTGTGGTGTCAGGTGGTTTCTCATCCCCTTTGTGATGTGGGCCCTCTGGTGTGAGGTGGTTTCTTATCCCCTTTGTGATGTGGGCCCTATGGTGTGAGGTGGTTTCTCATCCCTCTGTGATGTGGCCCTTGTGGTGTGAGGTGCTTTCTCATCCCCTTTGTGATGTGGGCCCTGTGGTGTGAGGTGGTTTCTCATCCGCTTTGTGATTTGCGCCCTTTGTTGTGAGGTGGTTTCTCATCCCCTTTGTGATAAGGCCCTATTGTGTGATGTCGTTCCTCATCCCCTTTGTAATGTGGGCCCTGTGGTGTGAGGTGGTTTCTTATCCCCTTTGTGATAAGGCCCTATGGTGTGATGTCGTTCCTCATCCCCTTTGTAATGTGGGCCCGGTGGTGTGAGGTGGTTTCTCATCTCCTTTGTGATGTGGGCCCTGTGGTGTGAGGTGTTTTCTCATCCCCTTTGTGATGTGTGCCCTGTGGTGTAAGGTGGTTTCTCAACCCCTTTGTGATGTGGCCCCTTTGGTGTGAGGTGGTTTATTATTCCCTTTGTGATGTGGGTCCTGTGGTGCTAGGTGGTTTCTCATCCCCTTTGTGATGTGGTTCTTTTTGTGTGAGGTGGTTTCTGATCCATTTTGTGATGTGGCCCCTTTAGTGTGAGGTGGTTTCTCATCCCATCTGGGATGTGGGCCCTTTGATGCGAGGTGGTTTCTCATCCCCTTTGTGATGTGGTCCCTGTGGTGTTAGGTGCTTTCTCCTCACCTTTGTGATGTGGGCTGTGTAGTGTGAGGTGCTTTCTGATCCCATTTATGATGTGCGCCCTTTGGTGTGAGGTGGTTTTTCATCCCCTTTGTGATGAGGCCCTGTGGTGTGATGTTGTTACTCATCCCCCTTGTGATGGGGGCTGTTTGGTATGAGGTGCTCTCTCATCCCTTTTGTGATGAGGCGCTGTGGTGTGATGTCGTTCCTCATCCCCCTTTTGATGGGGCCTGTTTGGTATGAGGTGCTTTCTCATCCCCTTTGTGATGTGGGCCCTGTGGTGTGAAATGATTTCTCATCCGCTTTGTGATTTGCGCCCTTTGTTGTGAGGTGGTTTCTTCTCCCCTTTGTGATAAGGCCCTATGGTGTGATGTCGTTCCTCATCCCCTTTGTGATGTGGGCCCTGTGGTGGAGGTGGTTTTTCATCCCCCTAGTGATGGGGGCTATTTGGTGTGAGGTGCTGTGTGATCCCCTTTGTGATGTGGGTCCTGTCGTGTGAGGTGGTTTCTCATGCCCTTTCTTATGTGGATCCTGTGTTATGAGTTGGTTTCTCATTCTATTTGTGATGTGCCCCTTTGCTGTGAAGTGGCCTCTGATCCCCTTTGTGATGTGGGCGCTGTGGTGTGAGGTGGTTTCTCATCCCCTCTGTGATGCGAGCCCTGTGCTATGAGGTGGTGTCTCATCCCCTGTGTGACGAAGGCCCTTTGGTGTGAGTTTGTTTCTCTTCCCCTTTGTAATGGGGCCCTGTGGCGTGATGTCGTTCCTCATTCCCTTTGTCATTGGGGGCTCTTTGGTGTGAGGTGGTTTCTCATCCCCTTTGTGATGGGGACTCATTTGTGTCAGGTGGTTTCTCATCCCCTTTGTGATGTTGCCCCTTTGGTGTGATGTGGTTTCTCATCCCCTTAATGATGGGGGCTCTTTGGTGTGAGGTGGTTTCTCATCCCTTTTGTGATGTGGCCACTTTGGTGTGAGGTGGTTTCTCATCCCCTTTATGAAGTGGGGCCTGTGGTATGAGGTGGTTTCTCATCCCCTTTGTGATGGGGCCTCATTGGTGTGAGGTAGTTTCTCATCCCCTTTGTAATGTGGGCCCTGTGGTGTGATGTCCTTCCTCATCCCCTGTGTGATCTGGGGCCTGTGTTGTGAGGTGGGTTGTCATCCCCTTTGTGATGTGGGCCCCCGGGTGTGAGGTGGTTGTTCATCCCCTTTGTGATGGGGGCTCTTTGGTGTGAGCTGGTTTCTCGTCCCCTTTGTGATGTGGGCCCTGTGGTGTGAGGTGGTTTCTCATCTTCTTTTTGATGTGCGCCCTGAGGTGTGAGGTGGTTTCTCATCCGCTTTGTGATGTGTACCCTGTGGTGTGAGGTGGTTTCTCAACCCCTTTGTGATGTGGCCACTTTGGTGTGAGGTTGTGTCTCATCCCCATTTTGATGAAAGCCCTTTAGTGTGAGGTGGTTTCTCATCCCCTTTGTGATGTGGGCCGTATGGTGTGAGCTGGTTTCTCATCCTCTTTGTGATGTGGCCCTGTGGTGTGAGGTGGTTTCTCCACCCCTTTGTGATGTTGCCCCTTTGGTGTGATGTGGTTTCTCATCCCCTTAATGATGGGGGCTCTTTGGTGTGAGGTGGTTTCTCATCCCTTTTGTGATGTGGCCACTTTGGTGTGAGGTGGTTTCTCATCCCCTTTATGAAGTGGGGCCTGTGGTATGAGGTGGTTTCTCATCCCCTTTGTGATGGGGCCTCATTGGTGTGAGGTAGTTTCTCATCCCCTTTGTAATGTGGGCCCTGTGGTGTTTCGTCCTTCCTCATCCCCTGTGTGATCTGGGGCCTGTGTTGTGAGGTGGGTTGTCATCCCCTTTGTGATGTGGGCCCCCGGGTGTGAGGTGGTTGTTCATCCCCTTTGTGATGGGGGCTCTTTGGTGTGAGCTGGTTTCTCGTCCCCTTTGTGATGTGGGCCCTGTGTTGTGAGGTGGTTTCTCATCTTCTTTTTGATGTGCGCCCTGAGGTGTGAGGTGGTTTCTCATCCGCTTTGTGATGTGTACCCTGTGGTGTGAGGTGGTTTCTCAACCCCTTTGTGATGTGGCCACTTTGGTGTGAGGTTGTGTCTCATCCCCATTTTGATGAAAGCCCTTTAGTGTGAGGTGGTTTCTCATCCCCTTTGTGATGTGGGCCGTATGGTGTGAGCTGGTTTCTCATCCTCTTTGTGATGTGGCCCTGTGGTGTGAGGTGGTTTCTCCACCCCTTTGTGATGTGGCCACTTTGGTGTGAGGTTGTGTCTCATCCCCATTTTGATGAAAGCCCTTTGGTATGAGGTGGTTTCTCATCCCCGTTGTGATGTGTCCCGTTTCATGCGAGGTGGTTTCTCATCACCTTTGTGATGTGGGCCGTGTGGTGTGAGGTGCTTTCTGATCCCATTTGTGATGTGCGCCCTTTGTTGTGAGGTGGTTTCTCATCCCCTTTGTGATGAAGGCCCTTTGATGTGAGGTGGTTTCTCATCCCCTTTGTGATGTGGCCCCTATGGTGTGAGGTGGTTTCTCATTCCTTTGTGACGTGTGCCCTTTGGTGTGAGGTGGTTTCTCATCCCCTTTGTGATAAGGCCCTATGGTGTGATGTCGTTCCTCATCCCCTTTCTGATGTGGGCCCTGTGGTGTTAGGTGGTTCCTCATTCCCCTTGTGATATGGGCCCTGTGGTATGAGGTGGTTTCTCATCCCCTTTGTGATGTGGGCCCTGTGTTCTGAGGTGGTTTCTCATCCCCTTTGTGATGTGGATCCTGTGGTGTGAGGTGGTTTCTCATCCCCTTTGTGATGTGGCCCCTTTGGTGTGAGGTGGTTTTTCATCCCTTTGTGATGTGTCCCCTTTGGTGTGAGGTGGTTTCTCATCCCCTTTATGATGTGGCCCCTTTGTTGTGAGGTGGTTTCTCATCCCCTTTGTGATGTGTGCCCTGTGGTGTGAGGTGTTTTCTCATCCCCTGTGTGTTTTGGCCCCTTTGGTGTGAGGTGGGTTATTATCCCCTTTGTGATGTGGGTCCTTTGGTGCTAGGTGGTTTCTCTTACCCTTTGTATTGTGGGCCCTGTGGTGTTAGGTGGTTTCTTATCGCCTTTGTGATGTGGTTCTTTTTGTGTGAGGTGGTTTCTCATCCCCTTTGTGATGAGACCTTGTGGTGTGATGTCGTTCCTCATCCCCCTTGTGATGGGGGCTGTTTTGTATGAGGAGCTTTATCATCCCCTTCGTGATGTGGGCCCTGTGGTGTTAGGTGTTTTCTCATCACCTTTGTGATGTGGGCCTTGTGGTGTGAGGTGCTTTTTGATCCCATTTGTGATGTGCGCCCTTTGGTGTGAGGTGGTTTTTCATCCCCTTTGTGATGAGGCCCTGTGGTGTGATGTCGTTCCTCATCCCCTTTGTGATGGGGGCTGTTTGGTATGAGGTCCTTTCTCATCCCCTTCGTGATGTGGGCCATGTGGTGTGAGGTGGTTTCTCATCCGCTTTGTGATTTGCGCCCTTTGTTGTGAGGTGGTTTCTCATCCCCTTTGTGATAAGGCCCTATGGTGTGATGTCGTTCCTCATCCCTTTTGTGATGTGGGCCTTGTGGTGTGAGGTCGTTTCTCATCTCCTTTGTGATGTGGGCCCTGTGGTGTAAGGTGGATTCTCATCCCCTTTGTGATGTGGGCCCTGTGGTGTGAGGTGGTTTCTCATCCTCTTTGTGATGTGGGCCCTGTCGTGTGAGGTGGTTGCTCATACCCTTTGTGATGGGGGCTCTTTGGTGTGAAGGGGTTTCTCATCCCCTTTTTGATATGTGACCTATTGTGTCAGGTGGTTTCTCATCCCCTTTGTGATGTGGCCCCTTTGGTGTGAGGTGGTTTCTCACCTCCTTTGTGATGTGGGCTCTGTGGTTTAAGGTGGTTGCTCATCCCCTTTGTGATTGGGCTCTTTGGTGTGAGGTGGTGTCTCATCCCCTCTGTGATGTGTGCCCAGTGGTGTCAGGTGGTTTCTCATTCCCTTTGTGATGTGGGCCCTCTGGTGTGGGGTGGTTTCTTACCCCCTTTGTGATGTGGGCACTGTGGTGTGAGGTGGTTTCTCATGTGCTTTGTGATGTGGGCCGTGTGGTGTGAGGTGCTTTCTGATCCCATTTGTGATGTGCCCCCTTTTGTGTGAGGTCGTTTTTCATCCCCTTTGTGATGAGGCCCTGTGGTGTGATGTCGTACCTCATCCCCCTTATGATGGGGGCTGTTTGGTATGAGGTGCTTTCTCATCCCCTTTGTGATGAGGCCCTATGGTGTGATGTCGTTTCTCATCCCCCTTGTGATGGGGGCTGTTTGGTATGAGGTGCTTTCTCAACCCCTTTGTGATATGGCCCTGTGGTGTGAGGTGGTTTATCATCCCCTTTGTGATGTGAACCCTGGAATGGAGGTGGTTGCTCATCCCCTTTGTGATGGGGGCTCTTTTGTGTGAGGTGGTTTCTCATCCCCTGAGTGATGTGGCCCTTTTGGTGTGAGGTGGTTTGTCATCCCTTCTGTTAAGTGAGGCCTGTGGTATGAGGTGGTTTCTCATTCCCTTTGTGATGGGGCCTCATTGGTGTGAGGTAATTTCTCATCCCCTTTGTAATGTGGGCCCTATGGTGTGACGTCTTTCCTCAACCCCTGTGTGATGTGGGGCCTGTGGTGTGAGGTGGGTTGTCATCCCCTTGGTGATGTGGTCACTCGCGTGTGAGGTGGTTGTTCATCCCCTTTGTGATGGGGGCTCTTTGGTGTGAGCTGGTTTGTCGTCCCCTTTGTGATGTGTGCCCTTTGGTGTGAGGTGTTTTCTCATCCCCTTTGTCATGAGGCCCTGTGGTGTGATGTCGTTCCTCATCACCCTTGTGATGGGGGCTGTTTGGTATGAGGTGCTTTCTCATCCCCTTTGTGATGTGGGCCCTGTGGTGTGAGGTGGTTTCTCATCCGCTTTGTGATTTGCGCCCTTTGTTGTGAGGTGGTTTCTCATCCCCTTTGTGATAAGGCCCTATGGTGTGATGTCGTTCCTCATCCCCTTTGTAATGTGGGCCCTGTGGTGTGAGGTGGTTTCTCATCTCCTTTGTGATGCGGGCCCTGTGGTGTGAGGTGTTTTCTCATCCCCTTTGTGATGTGTGCCCTGTGGTGTAAGGTGGTTTCTCAACCCCTTTGTGATGTGGCCCCTTTGGTGTGAGGTGGTTTATTATTCCCTTTGTGATGTGGGTCCTGTGGTGCTAGGTGGTTTCTCATCCCCTTTGTGATGTGGTTCTTTTTGTGTGAGGTGGTTTCTGATCCATTTTGTGATGTGGCCCCTTTAGTGTGAGGTGGTTTCTCATCCCATTTGGGATGTGGGCCCTTTGATGCGAGGTGGTTTCTCATCCCCTTTGTGATGTGGTCCCTGTGGTGTTAGGTGCTTTCTCCTCACCTTTGTGATGTGGGCTGTGTAGTGTGAGGTGCTTTCTGATCCCATTTATGATGTGCGCCCTTTGGTGTGAGGTGGTTTTTCATCCCCTTTGTGATGAGGCCCTGTGGTGTGATGTTGTTACTCATCCCCCTTGTGATGGGGGCTGTTTGGTATGAGGTGCTCTCTCATCCCTTTTGTGATGAGGCGCTGTGGTGTGATGTCGTTCCTCATCCCCCTTTTGATGGGGCCTGTTTGGTATGAGGTGCTTTCTCATCCCCTTTGTGATGTGGGCCCTGTGGTGTGAAATGATTTCTCATCCGCTTTGTGATTTGCGCCCTTTGTTGTGAGGTGGTTTCTTCTCCCCTTTGTGATAAGGCCCTATGGTGTGATGTCGTTCCTCATCCCCTTTGTAATGTGGGCCCTGTGGTGGAGGTGGTTTTTCATCCCCTTAGTGATGGGGGCTATTTGGTGTGAGGTGCTGTGTGATCCCCTTTGTGATGTGGGTCCTGTCGTGTGAGGTGGTTTCTCATGCCCTTTCTTATGTGGATCCTGTGTTATGAGTTGGTTTCTCATTCTATTTGTGATGTGCCCCTTTGCTGTGAAGTGGCCTCTGATCCCCTTTGTGATGTGGGCGCTGTGGTGTGAGGTGGTTTCTCATCCCCTCTGTGATGCGAGCCCTGTGCTATGAGGTGGTGTCTCATCCCCTGTGTGACGAAGGCCCTTTGGTGTGAGTTTGTTTCTCTTCCCCTTTGTAATGGGGCCCTGTGGCGTGATGTCGTTCCTCATTCCCTTTGTCATTGGGGGCTCTTTGGTGTGAGGTGGTTTCTCATCCCCTTTGTGATGGGGACTCATTTGTGTCAGGTGGTTTCTCATCCCCTTTGTGATGTTGCCCCTTTGGTGTGATGTGGTTTCTCATCCCCTTAATGATGGGGGCTCTTTGGTGTGAGGTGGTTTCTCATCCCTTTTGTGATGTGGCCACTTTGGTGTGAGGTGGTTTCTCATCCCCTTTATGAAGTGGGGCCTGTGGTATGAGGTGGTTTCTCATCCCCTTTGTGATGGGGCCTCATTGGTGTGAGGTAGTTTCTCATCCCCTTTGTAATGTGGGCCCTGTGGTGTGACGTGTTTCCTCATCCCCTGTGTGATGTGGGGCCTGTGTTGTGAGGTGGATTGTCATCCCCTTTGTGATGTGGGCCCCCGGGTGTGAGGTGGTTGCTCATCCCCTTTGTGATGGGGCCCTTTGGTGTGAGTTGGTGTCTCATCCCCTCTGTGATGTGTGCCCTGTGGTGTCAGGTGGTTTCTCATTCCCTTTGTAATGTGGGCCCTCTGGTGTGGGGTGGTTTCTTATCCCCTTTGTGATGTGGGCACTGTGGTGTGAGGTGGTTTCTCATGACCTTTCTGATGTGGGCCGTGTGGTGTGAGGTGCTTTCTCTTCCCATTTGTGATGTGCCCCCTTTTGTGTGAGGTCGTTTTTTATTCCCTTTGTGTTGAGGCCCTGTGGTGTGATGTCGTTCCTCATCCCCCTTGTGATGGGGGCTGTTTGGTATGAGGTGCTTTCTCAACCCCTTTGTGATATGGCCCTGTGGTGTGAGGTGGTTTATCATCCCCTTTGTGATGTGAACCCTGGAATGGAGGTGGTTTCTCATCCCCTGAGTGATGTGGCCCTTTTGGTGTGAGGTGGTTTGTCATCCCTTCTGTTAAGTGAGGCCTGTGGTATGAGGTGGTTTCTCATTCCCTTTGTGATGGGGCCTCATTGGTGTGAGGTAATTTCTCATCCCCTTTGTAATGTGGGCCCTATGGTGTGACGTCTTTCCTCAACCCCTGTGTGATGTGGGGCCTGTGGTGTGAGGTGGGTTGTCATCCCCTTGGTGATGTGGTCACTCGCGTGTGAGGTGGTTGTTCATCCCCTTTGTGATGGGGGCTCTTTGGTGTGAGCTGGTTTGTCGTCCCCTTTGTGATGTGTGCCCTTTGGTGTGAGGTGTTTTCTCATCCCCTTTGTCATGAGGCCCTGTGGTGTGATGTCGTTCCTCATCACCCTTGTGATGGGGGCTGTTTGGTATGAGGTGCTTTCTCATCCCCTTTGTGATGTGGTTCTTTTTGTGTGAGGTGGTTTCTGATCCATTTTGTGATGTGGCCCCTTTAGTGTGAGGTGGTTTCTCATCCCATCTGGGATGTGGGCCCTTTGATGCGAGGTGGTTTCTCATCCCCTTTGTGATGTGGTCCCTGTGGTGTTAGGTGCTTTCTCCTCACCTTTGTGATGTGGGCTGTGTGGTGTGAGGTGCTTTCTGATCCCATTTATGATGTGCGCCCTTTGGTGTGAGGTGGTTTTTCATCCCCCTTGTGATGAGGCCCTGTGGTGTGATGTTGTTACTCATCCCCCTTGTGATGGGGGCTGTTTGGTATGAGGTGCTCTCTCATCCCTTTTGTGATGAGGCGCTGTGGTGTGATGTCGTTCCTCATCCCCCTTTTGATGGGGCCTGTTTGGTATGAGGTGCTTTCTCAACCCCTTTGTGATGTGGGCCCTGTGGTGTGAAATGATTTCTCATCCGCTTTGTGATTTGCGCCCTTTGTTGTGAGGTGGTTTCTTCTCCCCTTTGTGATAAGGCCCTATGGTGTGATGTCGTTCCTCATCCCCTTTGTGATGTGGGCCCTGTGGTGGAGGTGGTTTTTCATCCCCCTAGTGATGGGGGCTATTTGGTGTGAGGTGCTGTGTGATCCCCTTTGTGATGTGGGTCCTGTCGTGTGAGGTGGTTTCTCATGCCCTTTCTTATGTGGATCCTGTGTTATGAGTTGGTTTCTCATTCTATTTGTGATGTGCCCCTTTGCTGTGAAGTGGCCTCTGATCCCCTTTGTGATGTGGGCGCTGTGGTGTGAGGTGGTTTCTCATCCCCTCTGTGATGCGAGCCCTGTGCTATGAGGTGGTGTCTCATCCCCTGTGTGACGAAGGCCCTTTGGTGTGAGTTTGTTTCTCTTCCCCTTTGTAATGGGGCCCTGTGGCGTGATGTCGTTCCTCATTCCCTTTGTCATTGGGGGCTCTTTGGTGTGAGGTGGTTTCTCATCCCCTTTGTGATGGGGACTCATTTGTGTCAGGTGGTTTCTCATCCCCTTTGTGATGTTGCCCCTTTGGTGTGATGTGGTTTCTCATCCCCTTAATGATGGGGGCTCTTTGGTGTGAGGTGGTTTCTCATCCCTTTTGTGATGTGGCCACTTTGGTGTGAGGTGGTTTCTCATCCCCTTTATGAAGTGGGGCCTGTGGTATGAGGTGGTTTCTCATCCCCTTTGTGATGGGGCCTCATTGGTGTGAGGTAGTTTCTCATCCCCTTTGTAATGTGGGCCCTGTGGTGTGACGTCCTTCCTCATCCCCTGTGTGATCTGGGGCCTGTGTTGTGAGGTGGGTTGTCATCCCCTTTGTGATGTGGGCCCCCGGGTGTGAGGTGGTTGTTCATCCCCTTTGTGATGGGGGCTCTTTGGTGTGAGCTGGTTTCTCGTCCCCTTTGTGATGTGGGCCCTGTAGTGTGAGGTGGTTTCTCATCTTCTTTTTGATGTGCGCCCTGAGGTGTGAGGTGGTTTCTCATCCGCTTTGTGATGTGTACCCTGTGGTGTGAGGTGGTTTCTCAACCCCTTTGTGATGTGGCCACTTTGGTGTGAGGTTGTGTCTCATCCCCATTTTGATGAAAGCCCTTTAGTGTGAGGTGGTTTCTCATCCCCTTTGTGATGTGGGCCGTATGGTGTGAGCTGGTTTCTCATCCTCTTTGTGATGTGGCCCTGTGGTGTGAGGTGGTTTCTCCACCCCTTTGTGATGTTGCCCCTTTGGTGTGATGTGGTTTCTCATCCCCTTAATGATGGGGGCTCTTTGGTGTGAGGTGGTTTCTCATCCCTTTTGTGATGTGGCCACTTTGGTGTGAGGTGGTTTCTCATCCCCTTTATGAAGTGGGGCCTGTGGTATGAGGTGGTTTCTCATCCCTTTTGTGATGGGGCCTCATTGGTGTGAGGTAGTTTCTCATCCCCTTTGTAATGTGGGCCCTGTGGTGTTTCGTCCTTCCTCATCCCCTGTGTGATCTGGGGCCTGTGTTGTGAGGTGGGTTGTCATCCCCTTTGTGATGTGGGCCCCCGGGTGTGAGGTGGTTGTTCATCCCCTTTGTGATGGGGGCTCTTTGGTGTGAGCTGGTTTCTCGTCCCCTTTGTGATGTGGGCCCTGTGTTGTGAGGTGGTTTCTCATCTTCTTTTTGATGTGCGCCCTGAGGTGTGAGGTGGTTTCTCATCCGCTTTGTGATGTGTACCCTGTGGTGTGAGGTGGTTTCTCAACCCCTTTGTGATGTGGCCACTTTGGTGTGAGGTTGTGTCTCATCCCCATTTTGATGAAAGCCCTTTAGTGTGAGGTGGTTTCTCATCCCCTTTGTGATGTGGGCCGTATGGTGTGAGCTGGTTTCTCATCCTCTTTGTGATGTGGCCCTGTGGTGTGAGGTGGTTTCTCCACCCCTTTGTGATGTGGCCACTTTGGTGTGAGGTTGTGTCTCATCCCCATTTTGATGAAAGCCCTTTGGTATGAGGTGGTTTCTCATCCCCGTTGTGATGTGTCCCGTTTCATGCGAGGTGGTTTCTCATCACCTTTGTGATGTGGGCCGTGTGGTGTGAGGTGCTTTCTGATCCCATTTGTGATGTGCGCCCTTTGTTGTGAGGTGGTTTCTCATCCCCTTTGTGATGAAGGCCCTTTGATGTGAGGTGGTTTCTCATCCCCTTTGTGATGTGGCCCCTATGGTGTGAGGTGGTTTCTCATTCCTTTGTGACGTGTGCCCTTTGGTGTGAGGTGGTTTCTCATCCCCTTTGTGATAAGGCCCTATGGTGTGATGTCGTTCCTCATCCCCTTTCTGATGTGGGCCCTGTGGTGTTAGGTGGTTCCTCATTCCCCTTGTGATATGGGCCCTGTGGTATGAGGTGGTTTCTCATCCCCTTTGTGATGTGGGCCCTGTGTTCTGAGGTGGTTTCTCATCCCCTTTGTGATGTGGATCCTGTGGTGTGAGGTGGTTTCTCATCCCCTTTGTGATGTGGCCCCTTTGGTGTGAGGTGGTTTTTCATCCCTTTGTGATGTGTCCCCTTTGGTGTGAGGTGGTTTCTCATCCCCTTTATGATGTGGCCCCTTTGTTGTGAGGTGGTTTCTCATCCCCTTTGTGATGTGTGCCCTGTGGTGTGAGGTGTTTTCTCATCCCCTGTGTGTTTTGGCCCCTTTGGTGTGAGGTGGGTTATTATCCCCTTTGTGATGTGGGTCCTTTGGTGCTAGGTGGTTTCTCGTACCCTTTGTATTGTGGGCCCTGTGGTGTTAGGTGGTTTCTTATCGCCTTTGTGATGTGGTTCTTTTTGTGTGAGGTGGTTTCTCATCCCCTTTGTGATGAGGCCTTGTGGTGTGATGTCGTTCCTCATCCCCCTTGTGATGGGGGCTGTTTTGTATGAGGAGCTTTATCATCCCCTTTGTGATGAGGCCCTGTGGTGTGATGTTCTTCCTCATCCCCCATGTGATGGGGGCTGTTTGGTATGAGGTGCTTTCTCATCCCCTTCGTGATGTGGGCACTGTGGTGTGAGGTGGTTTCTCATCCGCTTTGTGATTTGCGCCCTTTGTTGTGAGGTGGTTTCTCATCCCCTTTATGATAAGGCCCTATGGTGTGATGTCGTTCCTCATCCCCTTTGTGATGTGGGCCCTGTGGTGTGAGGTGGTTTCTCATCTCCTTTGTGATGTGGGCCCTGTGGTGTAAGGTTGATTCTCACCCACTTTGTGATGTGGGCCCTGTGGTATGAGGTGGTTGCTCATCCCCTTTGTGATGGGGCTCTTTGGTGTGAAGGGGTTTCTCATCCCCTTTTTGATATGTGACCTATTGTGTCAGGTGGTTTCTCATCCCCTTTGTGATGTGGCCCCTTTGTTGTGAGGTGGTTTCTCACCTCCTTTGTGATGTGGGCCCTGTGGTTTAAGGTGGTTGCTCATCCCCTTTGTGATGGGGCTCTTTGGTGTGAGTTGGTGTCTCATCCCCTCTGTGATGTGTGCCCTGTGGTGTCAGGTGGTTTCTCATTCCCTTTGTAATGTGGGCCTTCTGGTGTGTGGTGGTCTCTTATCCCCTTTGTGATGTGGGCACTGTGGTGTGAGGTGGTTTCTCATGACCTTTGTGATGTGGGCCGTGTGGTGTGAGGTGCTTTCTGATCCCATTTGTGATGTGCCCCGTTTTGTGTGAGGTCGTTTTTTATCCCCTTTGTGTTGAGGCCCTGTGGTGTGAGGTGGTTTCTCATGCGCTTTGTTATGTGCGCCGTTTGTTGTGAGGTGGTTTTTTATCCCCTTTGTATTGTGGGCCCTGTGGTGTTAGGTGGTTTCTTATCGCCTTTGTGATGTGGTTCTTTTTGTGTGAGGTGGTTTCTCATCCCCTTTGTGATGTGGCCCCTTTGGTGTGAGGTGGTTTCTCATCCCATTTGGGATGTGGGCCCGTCGATGCGAGGTGGTTTCTCATCCCCTTTGTGATGTGGGCCCTGTGGTGTTAGGTGTTTTCTCATCACCTTTGTGATGTGGGCCTTGTGGTGTGAGGTGCTTTTTGATCCCATTTGTGATGTGCGCCCTTTGGTGTGAGGTGGTTTTTCATCCCCTTTGTGATGAGGCCCTGTGGTGTGATGTCGTTCCTCATCCCCTTTGTGATGGGGGCTGTTTGGTATGAGGTCCTTTCTCATCCCCTTCGTGATGTGGGCCATGTGGTGTGAGGTGGTTTCTCATCCGCTTTGTGATTTGCGCCCTTTGTTGTGAGGTGGTTTCTCATCCCCTTTGTGATAAGGCCCTATGGTGTGATGTCGTTCCTCATCCCTTTTGTGATGTGGGCCTTGTGGTGTGAGGTCGTTTCTCATCTCCTTTGTGATGTGGGCCCTGTGGTGTAAGGTGGATTCTCATCCCCTTTGTGATGTGGGCCCTGTGGTGTGAGGTGGTTTCTCATCCTCTTTGTGATGTGGGCCCTGTCGTGTGAGGTGGTTGCTCATACCCTTTGTGATGGGGGCTCTTTGGTGTGAAGGGGTTTCTCATCCCCTTTTTGATATGTGACCTATTGTGTCAGGTGGTTTCTCATCCCCTTTGTGATGTGGCCCCTTTGGTGTGAGGTGGTTTCTCACCTCCTTTGTGATGTGGGCTCTGTGGTTTAAGGTGGTTGCTCATCCCCTTTGTGATTGGGCTCTTTGGTGTGAGGTGGTGTCTCATCCCCTCTGTGATGTGTGCCCAGTGGTGTCAGGTGGTTTCTCATTCCCTTTGTGATGTGGGCCCTCTGGTGTGGGGTGGTTTCTTACCCCCTTTGTGATGTGGGCACTGTGGTGTGAGGTGGTTTCTCATGTGCTTTGTGATGTGGGCCGTGAGGTGTGAGGTGCTTTCTGATCCCATTTGTGATGTGCCCCCTTTTGTGTGAGGTCGTTTTTCATCCCCTTTGTGATGAGGCCCTGTGGTGTGATGTCGTACCTCATCCCCCTTATGATGGGGGCTGTTTGGTATGAGGTGCTTTCTCATCCCCTTTGTGATGAGGCCCTATGGTGTGATGTCGTTTCTCATCCCCCTTGTGATGGGGGCTGTTTGGTATGAGGTGCTTTCTCAACCCCTTTGTGATATGGCCCTGTGGTGTGAGGTGGTTTATCATCCCCTTTGTGATGTGAACCCTGGAATGGAGGTGGTTGCTCATCCCCTTTGTGATGGGGGCTCTTTTGTGTGAGGTGGTTTCTCATCCCCTGAGTGATGTGGCCCTTTTGGTGTGAGGTGGTTTGTCATCCCTTCTGTTAAGTGAGGCCTGTGGTATGAGGTGGTTTCTCATTCCCTTTGTGATGGGGCCTCATTGGTGTGAGGTAATTTCTCATCCCCTTTGTAATGTGGGCCCTATGGTGTGACGTCTTTCCTCAACCCCTGTGTGATGTGGGGCCTGTGGTGTGAGGTGGGTTGTCATCCCCTTGGTGATGTGGTCACTCGCGTGTGAGGTGGTTGTTCATCCCCTTTGTGATGGGGGCTCTTTGGTGTGAGCTGGTTTGTCGTCCCCTTTGTGATGTGTGCCCTTTGGTGTGAGGTGTTTTCTCATCCCCTTTGTCATGAGGCCCTGTGGTGTGATGTCGTTCCTCATCACCCTTGTGATGGGGGCTGTTTGGTATGAGGTGCTTTCTCATCCCCTTTGTGATGTGGGCCCTGTGGTGTGAGGTGGTTTCTCATCCGCTTTGTGATTTGCGCCCTTTGTTGTGAGGTGGTTTCTCATCCCCTTTGTGATAAGGCCCTATGGTGTGATGTCGTTCCTCATCCCCTTTGTAATGTGGGCCCTGTGGTGTGAGGTGGTTTCTCATCTCCTTTGTGATGCGGGCCCTGTGGTGTGAGGTGTTTTCTCATCCCCTTTGTGATGTGTGCCCTGTGGTGTAAGGTGGTTTCTCAACCCCTTTGTGATGTGGCCCCTTTGGTGTGAGGTGGTTTATTATTCCCTTTGTGATGTGGGTCCTGTGGTGCTAGGTGGTTTCTCATCCCCTTTGTGATGTGGTTCTTTTTGTGTGAGGTGGTTTCTGATCCATTTTGTGATGTGGCCCCTTTAGTGTGAGGTGGTTTCTCATCCCATTTGGGATGTGGGCCCTTTGATGCGAGGTGGTTTCTCATCCCCTTTGTGATGTGGTCCCTGTGGTGTTAGGTGCTTTCTCCTCACCTTTGTGATGTGGGCTGTGTAGTGTGAGGTGCTTTCTGATCCCATTTATGATGTGCGCCCTTTGGTGTGAGGTGGTTTTTCATCCCCTTTGTGATGAGGCCCTGTGGTGTGATGTTGTTACTCATCCCCCTTGTGATGGGGGCTGTTTGGTATGAGGTGCTCTCTCATCCCTTTTGTGATGAGGCGCTGTGGTGTGATGTCGTTCCTCATCCCCCTTTTGATGGGGCCTGTTTGGTATGAGGTGCTTTCTCATCCCCTTTGTGATGTGGGCCCTGTGGTGTGAAATGATTTCTCATCCGCTTTGTGATTTGCGCCCTTTGTTGTGAGGTGGTTTCTTCTCCCCTTTGTGATAAGGCCCTATGGTGTGATGTCGTTCCTCATCCCCTTTGTGATGTGGGCCCTGTGGTGGAGGTGGTTTTTCATCCCCTTAGTGATGGGGGCTATTTGGTGTGAGGTGCTGTGTGATCCCCTTTGTGATGTGGGTCCTGTCGTGTGAGGTGGTTTCTCATGCCCTTTCTTATGTGGATCCTGTGTTATGAGTTGGTTTCTCATTCTATTTGTGATGTGCCCCTTTGCTGTGAAGTGGCCTCTGATCCCCTTTGTGATGTGGGTGCTGTGGTGTGAGGTGGTTTCTCATCCCCTCTGTGATGCGAGCCCTGTGCTATGAGGTGGTGTCTCATCCCCTGTGTGACGAAGGCCCTTTGGTGTGAGTTTGTTTCTCTTCCCCTTTGTAATGGGGCCCTGTGGCGTGATGTCGTTCCTCATTCCCTTTGTCATTGGGGGCTCTTTGGTGTGAGGTGGTTTCTCATCCCCTTTGTGATGGGGACTCATTTGTGTCAGGCGGTTTCTCATCCCCTTTGTGATGTTGCCCCTTTGGTGTGATGTGGTTTCTCATCCCCTTAATGATGGGGGCTCTTTGGTGTGAGGTGGTTTCTCATCCCTTTTGTGATGTGGCCACTTTGGTGTGAGGTGGTTTCTCATCCCCTTTATGAAGTGGGGCCTGTGGTATGAGGTGGTTTCTCATCCCCTTTGTGATGGGGCCTCATTGGTGTGAGGTAGTTTCTCATCCCCTTTGTAATGTGGGCCCTGTGGTGTGACGTGTTTCCTCATCCCCTGTGTGATGTGGGGCCTGTGTTGTGAGGTGGATTGTCATCCCCTTTGTGATGTGGGCCCCCGGGTGTGAGGTGGTTTTTCATCCCCTTTGTGATGAGGCCCTGTGGTGTGATGTTGTTCCTCATCCCCCTTGTGATGGGGGCTGTTTGGTATGAGGTGCTTTCTCATCCTCTTTGTGATGTGGCCCTGTGGTGTGAGGTGGTTTCTCATCCCCTTTGTCATGTGTTCCCTTTCATGCGAGGTGGTTTCTCATCACCTTTGTGATGTGGCCCTGTGGTGTGAGGTGGTTTTTCATCCCCTTAGTGATGGGGGCTATTTGGTGTGACGGGGTTTCTCATCCCCTTTGTGATGTGGCCCCTCTGGTGTGAGGTGGTTTCTCATCCCCTTTTTTATGTGGCCCCTTTGGTGTACGGTGATTTCTCATCCCGTATGTGATGTGGGCACTGTGGTGTTAGATGGTTTTTCATCCCCTTAATGATGGGGGCTATTTGGTGTGAGGTGCTGTGTGATCCCCTTTGTGATGTGGGTCCTGTGGTGTGAGTTGGTTTCTCATGCCCTTTCTTATGTGGGTCCTGTGTTATGAGTTGGTTTCTCATTCTATTTGTGATGTGCCCCTTTGCTGTGAAGTGGCCTCTGATCCCCTTTGTGATGAGGCCCTGTGGTGTGATGTTGTTACTCATCCCCCTTGTGATGGGGGCTGTTTGGTATGAGGTGCTCTCTCATCCCTTTTGTGATGAGGCGCTGTGGTGTGATGTCGTTCCTCATCCCCCTTTTGATGGGGCCTGTTTGGTATGAGGTGCTTTCTCAACCCCTTTGTGATGTGGGCCCTGTAGTGTGAAATGATTTCTCATCCGCTTTGTGATTTGCGCCCTTTGTTGTGAGGTGGTTTCTTCTCCCCTTTGTGATAAGGCCCTATGGTGTGATGTCGTTCCTCATCCCCTTTGTGATGTGGGCCCTGTGGTGTAAGGTGGATTCTCACCCACTTTGTGATGTGGGCCCTGTGGTTTAAGGTGGTTGCTCATCCCCTTTGTGATGGGGCCCTTTGGTGTGAGTTGGTGTCTCATCCCCTCTGTGATGTGTGCCCTGTGGTGTCAGGTGGTTTCTCATTCCCTTTGTAATGTGGGCCCTCTGGTGTGGGGTGGTTTCTTATCCCCTTTGTGATGTGGGCACTGTGGTGTGAGGTGGTTTCTCATGACCTTTCTGATGTGGGCCGTGTGGTGTGAGGTGCTTTCTCTTCCCATTTGTGATGTGCCCCCTTTTGTGTGAGGTCGTTTTTTATTCCCTTTGTGTTGAGGCCCTGTGGTGTGATGTCGTTCCTCATCCCCCTTGTGATGGGGGCTGTTTGGTATGAGGTGCTTTCTCAACCCCTTTGTGATGTGGCCACTTTGTTGTGAGGTGGTTTCTCATCTCCTTTGTGATGTGGGCCCTGTGGTGTGAGGTGGTTTCTGATCCCATTAGTGATGTGTGCCCTTTGGTGTGAGGTGTTTTCTCATCCCCTTTGTCATGAGGCCTTGTGGTGTGATGTCGTTCCTCTTCCCCCTTGTGATGGGGGCTGTTTGGTATGAGCTGCTTTCTCATCCCCTTTGTGATGTGGGCCCTGTGGTGTGAGATGGTTTCTCATCCGCTTTGTGATGTGCGCCCTTTGTTGTGAGGTGGTTTCTCATCCCCTTTGTGATAAGGCCCTATGGTGTGATGTCGTTCCTCATCCCCTTTGTGATGTGGGCCCTGTGGTGTGAGGTGGTTTCTCATGTCCTTTGTGATGTGTGCCCTGTGGTGTGAGGTGTTTTCTCATCCCCTTTATGATGTGTGCCCTGTGGTGTGAGGTGGTTTCTCAACCCGTTTGTGTTTTGGCCCCTTTGGTGTGAGGTGGCTTATTATCCCCTTTGTGATGTGGGTTCTTTGGTGCTAGGTGGTTTCTCTTCCCCTTTGTATTGTAGGCCCTGTGGTGTTAGGTGGTTTCTTATCGCCTTTGTGATGTCGTTCTTTTTGTGTGAGGTGGTTTCTCATCCCCTTTGTGATGAGGCCCTGTGGTGTGATGTCGTTCCTCATCACCCTTGTGATGGGGGCTGTTTGGTACGTGGTGCTTTATCATCCACTTTGTACTGAGGCCCTGTGGTGTGATGTTGTTCCTCATCCCCCTTGTGATGGGGGCTGTTTGGTATGTGGTGCTTTATCATCCACTTTGTACTGAGGCCCTGTGGTGTGATGTTGTTCCTCATCCCCCTTGTGATGGGGGCTGTTTGGTATGAGGTGCTTTCTCATCCCCTTCATGATGTGGGCCCTGTGGTGTGAGGTGGTTTCTCATCCGCTTTGTGATTTGCGCCCTTTGTTGTGAGGTGGTTTCTCAACCCCTTTGTGATAAGGCCCTATGGTGTGATGTCGTTCCTCATCCCTTTTGTGATGTGGGCCCTGTGGTGTGAGGTGGTTTCTCATCTCCTTTGTGATGTGGGCCCTGTGGTGTAACGTGGATTCTCATCCCCTTTGTGATGTGGGCCCTGTGGTGTGAGGTGGTTTCTCATCTCCCTTGTGATGTGGGCCCTGTGGTGTGAGGTGTTTTCTCATCCCCTTTGTGATGTGTGCCCTGTGGTGTGAGGTGGTTTCTCAACCCCTTTGTGTTGTGGCCCCTTTGGTGTGAGGTGGTTTATTATCCCCTTTGTGATGTGGGTCCTTTGGTGCTAGGGGGTTTCTCATCCCCTTTGTATTGTGGGCCCTGTGGTGTTAGGTGGTTTCTTATCGCCTTTGTGATGTGGTTCTTTTTGTGTGAGGTGGTTTGTCATCCCCTTTGTGATGTGGCCCCTTTGGTGTGAGGTGGTTTCTCATCCCATTTGGGATGTGGGCCCTTAGATGCGAGGTGGTTTCTCATCCCCTTTGTGATGTGGGCCCTGTGGTGTTAGGTGTTTTCTCATCACCTTTGTGATGCGGGCCATGTGGTGTGAGGTGCTTTTTGATCCCATTTGTGATGTGCGCCCTTTGGTGTGAGGTGGTTTTTCATCCGCTTTGTGATGAGGCCCTGTGGTCTGATGTCGTTCCTCATCACCCTTGTGATGGGGGCTGTTTGGTATGAGGAGCTTTATCATCCACTTTGTAATGAGGCCCTGTGGTGTGATGTTGTTCCTCATCCCTCTTGTGATGGGGGCTGTTTGGTATGAGGTGCTTTCTCATCCCCTTCGTGATGTGGGCCCTGTGGTGTGAGGTGGTTTCTCATCCGCTTTGTGATTTGCGCCCTTTGTTGTGAGGTGGTTTCTCATCCCCTTTGTGAGAAGGCCCTATGGTGTGATGTCGTTCCTCATCCCTTTTGTGATGTGGGCCCTGTGGTGTGAGGTGGTTTCTCATCTCCTTTGTGATGTGTGACCTGTGGTGTTAGGTGGTTCCTCATCCCCTTTGTGATGTGTTCCCTTTGGTGTGAGGTGCTTTTTCATCCCTTTATGATGTGGCCCCTTTGTTGTGAGGTGGTTTCTCATCTCCTTTGTGATGTGGGCCCTGTGGTGTTAGGTGGTTTCTGATCCCATTTGTGATGTGTGCCCTTTGGTGTGAGGTGTTTTCTCATCCCCTTTGTCATGAGGCCCTGTGGTGTGATGTCGTTCCTCATCCCCCTTGTGATGGGGGCTGTTTGGTATGAGCTGCTTTCTCATCCCCTTTGTGATGTGGGCCCTGTGGTGTGAGGTGCTTTCTCATCCGCTTTGTGATGTGAGCCGTTTGTTGTGAGGTGGTTTCTCATCCCCTTTCTGATAAGGCCCTATGGTGTGATGTCGTTCCTCATCCCCTTTGTGATGTGGGCCCTGTGGTGTGAGGTGGTTTCTCATCTCCTTTGTGATGTAGGCCCTGTGGTGTAAGGTGGATTCTCATCCCCTTTGTGATGTGTGCCCTGTGGTGTGAGGTGTTTTCTCATCCCCTTTGTGATGTGTGCCCTGTGGTGTGAGGTGGTTTCTCAACCCGTTTGTGTTTTGACCCCTTTGGTGTGAGGTGGTTTATTTTCCCCTTTGTGATGTGGGTCCTTTGGTGCTAGGTGGTTTCTCTTCCCCTTTGTATTGTGGGCCCTGTGGTGTTAGGTGGTTTCTTATCTCCTTTGTGATGTGGTTCTTTTTGTGTGAGGTGGTTTCTCATCCCCTTTGTGATGAGGCCCTGTGGTGTGATGTTGCTCCTCATCCCCTTGTGATGGGGGCTGTTTGGTATGAGGTGCTTTCTCATCCCCTTCGTGATGTGGGCCCTGTGGTGTGAGGTGGTTTCTCATCCGCTTTGTGATTTGTGCCCTTTGTTGTGAGGTGGTTTCTCATCCCCTTTGTAATAAGGCCCTATGGTGTGATGTCGTTCCTCATCCCCTTTGTGATGTGGGCCCTGTGGTGTGAGGTGGTTGCTCATCTCCTTTGTGATGGGGGCTCTTTGGTGTGAAGGGGTTTCTCATCCCCTTTTTGATATGTGACCTGTTGTGTCAGGTGGTTTCTCATCCCCTTTGTGATGTGGCCCCTTTGGTGTGAGGTGGTTTCTCACCTCCTTTGTGATGTGGGCCCTGTGGTTTAAGGTGGTTGCTCATCCCCTTTGTGATGGGGCTCTTTGGTGTGAGTTGGTGTCTCATCCCCTCTGTGATGTGTGCCCTGTGGTGTCAGGTGGTTTCTCATTCCCTTTGTAATGTGGGCCCTCTGGTGTGAGGTGGTTTCTTATCCCCTTTGTGATGTGGGCACTGTGGTGTGAGGTGGTTTCTCATGACCTTTCTGATGTGGGCCTTGTGGTGTGAGGTGCTTTCTGTTCCCATTTGTGATGTGTCCCCTTTTGTGTGAGGTCGTTTTTTATCCCCTTTGTGTTGAGGCCCTGTGGTGTGATATCGTTCCTCATCCCCCTTGTGATGGGGGCTGTTTGGTATGAGGTGCTTTCTCAACCCCTTTGTGATGTGGCCACTTTGTTGTGAGGTGGTTTCTCATCTCCTTTGTGATGTGGGCCCTGTGGTGTGAGGTGGTTTCTGATCCCATTAGTGATGTGTGCCCTTTGGTGTGAGGTGTTTTCTCATCCCCTTTGTCATGAGGCCTTGTGGTGTGATGTCGTTCCTCATCCCCCTTGTGATGGGGGCTGTTTGGTATGAGCTGCTTTCTCATCCCCTTTGTGATGTGGGCCCTGTGGTGTGAGGTGGTTTCTCATCCGCTTTGTTATGTGCGCCGTTTGTTGTGAGGTGGTTTTACATCCCCTTTGTGACAAGGCCCTATGGTGTGATGTCGTTCCTCATCCCCTTTGTGATGTGGGCCCTGTGGTGTGAGGTGGTTTCTCATCTCCTTTGTGATGTGGGCCCTGTGGTGTGAGGTGTTTTCTCATCCCCTTTGTGATGTGTGCCCTGTGGTGTGAGGTGGTTTCTCAACCCCTTTGTGTTGTGGCCCCTTTGGTGTGAGGTGGTTTATTATCCCCTTTGTGATGTGGGTCCTTTGGTGCTAGGTGGTTTCTCATCCCCTTTGTATTGTGGGCCCTGTGGTGTTAGGTGATTTCTTATCGCCTTTGTGATGTGGTTCTTTTTGTGTGAGGTGGTTTCTCATCCCCTTTGTGATGTGGCCCCTTTGGTGTGAGCTGGTTTCTCATCCCATTTGGGATGTGGGCCCTTCGATGCGAGGTGGTTTCTCATCCCCTTTGTGAGGGGGGCCTGTGGTGTTAGGTGTTTTCTCATCACCTTTGTGATGTGGGCCATGTGGTGTGAGGTGCTTTTTGATCCTATTTGTGATGTGCGTCCTTTGGTGTGAGGTGGTTTTTCATCCCCTTTGTGATGAGGCCCTGTGGTGTGATGTCGTTCCTCATCACCCTTGTGATGGGGGCTGTTTGGTATGAGGTGCTTTATCATCCACTTTGTAATGAGGCCCTGTGGTGTGATGTTGTTCCTCATCCCCCTTGTGATGGGGGCTGTTTGGTATGAGGTGCTTTCTCATCCCCTTCATGATGTGGGCCCTGTGGTGTGAGGTGGTTTCTCATCCGCTTTGTGATTTGCGCCCTTTGTTGTGAGGTGGTTTCTCATCCCCTTTGTGATAAGGCCCTATGGTGTGATGTCGTTCCTCATCCCTTTTGTGATGTGGGCCCTGTGGTGTGAGGTGGTTTCTCATCTCCTTTGTGATGTGGGCCCTGTGGTGTAACGTGGATTCTCATCCCCTTTGTGATGTGGGCCCTGTGGTGTGAGGTGGTTTCTCATCCTCTTTGTGATGTGGGCCCTGTGGTGTGAGGTGGTTGCTCATCCCCTTTGTGATGGGGGCTCTTTGGTGTGAAGGGGTTTCTCATCCCCTTTTTGATATGTGACCTATTGTGTCAGGTGGTTTCTCATCCCCTTTGTGATGTGGCCCCTTTGGTGTGAGGTGGTTTCTCACCTCCTTTGTGATGTGGGCCCTGTTGTTTTAGGTGGTTGCTCATCCCCTTTATGATTGGGCTCTTTGGTGTGAGGTGGTGTCTCATCCCCTCTGTGATGTGTGCCCTGTGGTGTCAGGTGGTTTCTCATTCCCTTTGTGATGTGGGCCCTCTGGTGTGGGGTGGTTTCTTATCCCCTTTGTGATGTGGGCACTGTGGTGTGAGGTGGTTTCTCATGACCTTTGTGATGTGGGCCGTGTGGTGTGAGGTGCTTTCTGATCCCATTTGTGATGTGCCCCTTTTTGTGTGAGGTCGTTTTTCATCCCCTTTGTGATGAGGCCCTGTGGTGTGATGTCGTTCCTCATCCCCCTTGTGATGGGGGCTGTTTGCTATGAGGTGCTTTCTCATCCCCTTTGTGATAAGGCCCTATGGTGTGATGTCGTTCCTCATCCCCTTTGTGATGTGGGCCCTGTGGTGTGAGGTGGTTTCTCATCTCCTTTGTGATGTGGGCCCTGTGGTGTGAGGTGTTTTCTCATCCCCTTTGTGATGTGTGCCCTGTGGTGTGAGGTGGTTTCTCAACCCCTTTGTGTTGTGGCCCCTTTGGTGTGAGGTGGTTTATTATCCCCTTTGTGATGTGGGTCCTTTGGTGCTAGGTGGTTTCTCATCCCCTTTGTATTGTGGGCCCTGTGGTGTTAGGTGTTTTCTCATCACCTTTGTGATGTGGGCCATGTGGTGTGAGGTGCTTTTTGATCCCATTTGTGATGTGCGCCCTTTGGTGTGAGGTGGTTTTTCATCCCCTTTGTGATGAGGCCCTGTGGTGTGATGTCGTTCCTCATCACCCTTGTGATGGGGGCTGTTTGGTATGAGGAGCTTTATCATCCACTTTGTAATGAGGACCTGTGGTGTGATGTTGTTCCTCATCCCCCTTGTGATGGGGGCTGTTTGCTATGAGGTGCTTTCTCATCCCCTTTTTGATGAGGCCCTGTGGTGTGATGTCGTTCCTCATCCCCCTTGTGATGGGGGCAGTTTGGTATGAGGTGCTTTCTCAACCCCTTTGTGATGTGGCCCCTTTGGTGTGAGGTTGTTTCTCATCCCCTTTGTGAAGTGGGGCCTGTGGTATGAGGTGGTTTCTCATTCCCTTTGTGATGGGGCCTCATTGGTGTGAGGTAATTTCTCATCCCCTTTGTAATGTGGGCCCTATGGTGTGACGTCTTTCCTCAACCCCTGTGTGATGTGGGGCCTGTGGTGTGAGGTGGTTTCTCATCTCCTTTGTGATGTAGGCCCTGTGGTGTAAGGTGGATTCTCATCCCCTTTGTGATGTGTGCCCTGTGGTGTGAGGTGTTTTCTCATCCCCTTTGTGATGTGTGCCCTGTGGTGTGAGGTGGTTTCTCAACCCGTTTGTGTTTTGACGCCTTTGGTGTGAGGTGGTTTATTTTCCCCTTTGTGATGTGGGTCCTTTGGTGCTAGGTGGTTTCTCTTCCCCTTTGTATTGTGGGCCCTGTGGTGTTAGGTGGTTTCTTATCTCCTTTGTGATGTGGTTCTTTTTGTGTGAGGTGGTTTCTCATCCCCTTTGTGATGAGGCCCTGTGGTGTGATGTTGCTCCTCATCCCCTTGTGATGGGGGCTGTTTGGTATGAGGTGCTTTCTCATCCCCTTCGTGATGTGGGCCCTGTGGTGTGAGGTGGTTTCTCATCCGCTTTGTGATTTGCGCCCTTTGTTGTGAGGTGGTTTCTCATCCCCTTTGTAATAAGGCCCTATGGTGTGATGTCGTTCCTCATCCCCTTTGTGATGTGGGCCCTGTGGTGTGAGGTGGTTTCTCATCTCCTTTGTGATGTGGGCCCTGTGGTGTAAGGTGGATTCTCACCCACTTTGTGATGTGGGCCCTGTGGTGTGAGGTGGTTGCTCATCTCCTTTGTGATGTGGGCCCTGTGGTGTGAGGTGTTTTCTCATCCCCTTTTTGATATGTGACCTGTTGTGTCAGGTGGTTTCTCATCCCCTTTGTGATGTGGCCCCTTTGGTGTGAGGTGGTTTCTCACCTCCTTTGTGATGTGGGCCCTGTGGTTTAAGGTGGTTGCTCATCCCCTTTGTGATGGGGCTCTTTGGTGTGAGTTGGTGTCTCATCCCCTCTGTGATGTGTGCCCTGTGGTGTCAGGTGGTTTCTCATTCCCTTTGTAATGTGGGCCCTCTGGTGTGAGGTGGTTTCTTATCCCCTTTGTGATGTGGGCACTGTGGTGTGAGGTGGTTTCTCATGACCTTTCTGATGTGGGCCTTGTGGTGTGAGGTGCTTTCTGTTCCCATTTGTGATGTGTCCCCTTTTGTGTGAGGTCGTTTTTTATCCCCTTTGTGTTGAGGCCCTGTGGTGTGATATCGTTCCTCATCCCCCTTGTGATGGGGGCTGTTTGGTATGAGGTGCTTTCTCAACCCCTTTGTGATGTGGCCACTTTGTTGTGAGGTGGTTTCTCATCTCCTTTGTGATGTGGGCCCTGTGGTGTGAGGTGGTTTCTGATCCCATTAGTGATGTGTGCCCTTTGGTGTGAGGTGTTTTCTCATCCCCTTTGTCATGAGGCCTTGTGGTGTGATGTCGTTCCTCATCCCCCTTGTGATGGGGGCTGTTTGGTATGAGCTGCTTTCTCATCCCCTTTGTGATGTGGGCCCTGTGGTGTGAGGTGGTTTCTCATCCGCTTTGTTATGTGCGCCGTTTGTTGTGAGGTGGTTTTACATCCCCTTTGTGACAAGGCCCTATGGTGTGATGTCGTTCCTCATCCCCTTTGTGATGTGGGCCCTGTGGTGTGAGGTGGTTTCTCATCTCCTTTGTGATGTGGGCCCTGTGGTGTGAGGTGTTTTCTCATCCCCTTTGTGATGTGTGCCCTGTGGTGTGAGGTGGTTTCTCAACCCCTTTGTGTTGTGGCCCCTTTGGTGTGAGGTGGTTTATTATCCCCTTTGTGATGTGGGTCCTTTGGTGCTAGGTGGTTTCTCATCCCCTTTGTATTGTGGGCCCTGTGGTGTTAGGTGATTTCTTATCGCCTTTGTGATGTGGTTCTTTTTGTGTGAGGTGGTTTCTCATCCCCTTTGTGATGTGGCCCCTTTGGTGTGAGCTGGTTTCTCATCCCATTTGGGATGTGGGCCCTTCGATGCGAGGTGGTTTCTCATCCCCTTTGTGAGGGGGGCCTGTGGTGTTAGGTGTTTTCTCATCACCTTTGTGATGTGGGCCATGTGGTGTGAGGTGCTTTTTGATCCTATTTGTGATGTGCGTCCTTTGGTGTGAGGTGGTTTTTCATCCCCTTTGTGATGAGGCCCTGTGGTGTGATGTCGTTCCTCATCACCCTTGTGATGGGGGCTGTTTGGAATGAGGTGCTTTATCATCCACTTTGTAATGAGGCCCTGTGGTGTGATGTTGTTCCTCATCCCCCTTGTGATGGGGGCTGTTTGGTATGAGGTGCTTTCTCATCCCCTTCATGATGTGGGCCCTGTGGTGTGAGGTGGTTTCTCATCCGCTTTGTGATTTGCGCCCTTTGTTGTGAGGTGGTTTCTCATCCCCTTTGTGATGTGGCCCCTTTGGTGTGAGGTGGTTTCTCACCTCCTTTGTTATGTGGGCCCTGTGGTTTAAGGTGGTTGCTCATCCCCTTTGTGATGGGGCTCTTTGGTGTGAGTTGGTGTCTCATCCCCTTTGTGATGTGGGCCCTGTGGTGTGAGGTGGTTTCTCATCCGCTTTGTTATGTGCGCCGTTTGTTGTGAGGTGGTTTTACATCCCCTTTGTGACAAGGCCCTATGGTGTGATGTCCTTCCTCATCCCCTTTGTGATGTGGGCCCTGTGGTGTGAGGTGGTTTCTCATCTCCTTTGTGATGTGGGCCCTGTGGTGTGAGGTGTTTTCTCATCCCCTTTGTGATGTGTGCCCTGTGGTGTGAGGTGGTTTCTCAACCCCTTTGTGTTGTGGCCCCTTTGGTGTGAGGTGGTTTATTATCCCCTTTGTGATGTGGGTCCTTTGGTGCTAGTTGGTTTCTCATCCCCTTTGTATTGTGGGCCCTGTGGTGTTAGGTGATTTCTTATCGCCTTTGTGATGTGGTTCTTTTTGTGTGAGGTGGTTTCTCATCCCATTTGGGATGTGGGCCCTTAGATGCGAGGTGGTTTCTCATCCCCTTTGTGATGTGGGCCCTGTGGTGTTAGGTGTTTTCTCATCACCTTTGTGATGTGGGCCATGTGGTGTGAGGTGTTTTTTGATCCCGTTTGTGATGTGCGCCCTTGGTGTGAGGTGGTTTTTCATCCCCTTTGTCATGAGGCCTTGTGGTGTGATGTCGTTCCTCATCCCCCTTGTGATGGGGGCTGTTTGGTATGAGCTGCTTTCTCATCCCCTTTGTGATGTGGGCCCTGTGGTGTGAGGTGGTTTCTCATCCGCTTTGTTATGTGCGCCGTTTGTTGTGAGGTGGTTTTACATCCCCTTTGTGACAAGGCCCTATGCTGTGATGTCCTTCCTCATCCCCCTTGTGATGTGGGCCCTGTGGTGTGAGGTGCTTTATCATCTCCTTTGTGATGTGGGCCCTGTGGTGTGAGGTGTTTTCTCATCCCCTTTGTGATGTGCGCCGTTTGTTGTGAGGTGGTTTTACATCCCCTTTGTGACAAGGCCCTATGGTGTGATGTCCTTCCTCATCCCCTTTGTGATGTGGGCCCTGTGGTGTGAGGTGGTTTCTCATCTCCTTTGTGATGTGGGCCCTGTGGTGTGAGGTGTTTTCTCATCCCCTTTGTGATGTGTGCCCTGTGGTGTGAGGTGGTTTCTCAACCCCTTTGTGTTGTGGCCCCTTTGGTGTGAGGTGGTTTATTATCCCCTTTGTGATGTGGGTCCTTTGGTGCTAGGTGGTTTCTCATCCCCTTTGTATTGTGGGCCCTGTGGTGTTAGGTGATTTCTTATCGCCTTTGTGATGTGGTTCTTTTTGTGTGAGGTTGTTTCTCATCCCCTTTGTGATGTGGCCCCTTTGGTGTGAGCTGGTTTCTCATCCCATTTGGGATGTGGGCCCTTCGATGCGAGGTGGTTTCTCATCCCCTTTGTGAGGGGGGCCTGTGGTGTTAGGTGTTTTCTCATCACCTTTGTGATGTGGGCCATGTGGTGTGAGGTGCTTTTTGATCCTATTTGTGATGTGCGTCCTTTGGTGTGAGGTGGTTTTTCATCCCCTTTGTGATGAGGCCCTGTGGTGTGATGTCGTTCCTCATCACCCTTGTGATGGGGGCTGTTTGGTATGAGGTGCTTTATCATCCACTTTGTAATGAGGCCCTGTGGTGTGATGTTGTTCCTCATCCCCCTTGTGATGGGGGCTGTTTGGTATGAGGTGCTTTCTCATCCCCTTCATGATGTGGGCCCTGTGGTGTGAGGTGGTTTCTCATCCGCTTTGTGATTTGCGCCCTTTGTTGTGAGGTGGTTTCTCATCCCCTTTGTGATGTGGCCCCTTTGGTGTGAGGTGGTTTCTCACCTCCTTTGTGATGTGGGCCCTGTGGTTTAAGGTGGTTGCTCATCCCCTTTGTGATGGGGCTCTTTGGTGTGAGTTGGTGTCTCATCCCCTCTGTGATGTGTGCCCTGTGGTGTCAGGTGGTTTCTCATTCCCTTTGTAATGTGGGACCTCTGGTGTGTGGTGGTTTCTTATCCCCTTTGTGATGTGGGCACTGTGGTGTGAGGTGGTTTCTCATGACCTTTCTGATGTGGGCCTTGTGGTGTGAGGTGCTTTCTGTTCCCATTTGTGATGTGTCCCCTTTTGTGTGAGGTCGTTTTTTATCCCCTTTGTGTTGAGGCCCTGTGGTGTGATATCGTTCCTCATCCCCCTTGTGATGGGGGCTGTTTGGTATGAGGTGCTTTCTCAACCCCTTTGTGATGTGGCCACTTTGTTGTGAGGTGGTTTCTCATCTCCTTTGTGATGTGGGCCCTGTGGTGTGAGGTGGTTTCTGATCCCATTAGTGATGTGTGCCCTTTGGTGTGAGGTGTTTTCTCATCCCCTTTGTCATGAGGCCTTGTGGTGTGATGTCGTTCCTCATCCCCCTTGTGATGGGGGCTGTTTGGTATGAGCTGCTTTCTCATCCCCTTTGTGATGTGGGCCCTGTGGTGGGAGGTGGTTTCTCATCCGCTTTGTTATGTGCGCCGTTTGTTGTGAGGTGGTTTTACATCCCCTTTGTGACAAGGCCCTATGGTGTGATGTCGTTCCTCATCCCCTTTGTGATGTGGGCCCTGTGGTGTGAGGTGGTTTCTCATCTCCTTTGTGATGTGGGCCCTGTGGTGTGAGGTGTTTTCTCATCCCCTTTGTGATGTGTGCCCTGTGGTGTGAGGTGGTTTCTCAACCCCTTTGTGTTGTGGCCCCTTTGGTGTGAGGTGGTTTATTATCCCCTTTGTGATGTGGGTCCTTTGGTGCTAGGTGGTTTCTCATCCCCTTTGTATTGTGGGCCCTGTGGTGTTAGGTGATTTCTTATCGCCTTTGTGATGTGGTTCTTTTTGTGTGAGGTGGTTTCTCATCCCCTTTGTGATGTGGCCCCTTTGGTGTGAGGTGGTTTCTCATCCCATTTGGGATGTGGGCCCTTAGATGCGAGGTGGTTTCTCATCCCCTTTGTGATGTGGGCCCTGTGGTGTTAGGTGTTTTCTCATCACCTTTGTGATGTGGGCCATGTGGTGTGAGGTGCTTTTTGATCCCATTTGTGATGTGCGCCCTTTGGTGTGAGGTGGTTTTTCATCCGCTTTGTGATGAGGCCCTGTGGTCTGATGTCGTTCCTCATCACCCTTGTGATGGGGGCTGTTTGGTATGAGGAGCTTTATCATCCACTTTGTAATGAGGCCCTGTGGTGTGATGTTGTTCCTCATCCCTCTTGTGATGGGGGCTGTTTGGTATGAGGTGCTTTCTCATCCCCTTCGTGATGTGGGCCCTGTGGTGTGTGGTGGTTTCTTATCCCCTTTGTCATGTGGGCACTGTGGTGTGAGGTGGTTTCTCATGACCTTTCTGATGTGGGCCTTGTGGTGTGAGGTGCTTTCTGTTCCCATTTGTGATGTGTCCCCTTTTGTGTGAGGTTGTTTTTTATCCCCTTTGTGTTGAGGCCCTGTGGTGTGATATCGTTCCTCATCCCCCTTGTGATGGGGGCTGTTTGGTATGAGGTGCTTTCTCAACCCCTTTTTGATGCGGCCACTTTGTTGTGAGGTGGTTTCTCATCTCCTTTGTGATGGGGGCCCTGTGGTGTGAGGTGGTTTCTGATCCCATTAGTGATGTGTGCCCTTTGGTGTGAGGTGTTTTCTCATCCCCTTTGTCATGAGGCCTTGTGGTGTGATGTCGTTCCTCATCCCCCTTGTGATGGGGGCTGTTTGGTATGAGCTGCTTTCTCATCCCCTTTGTGATGTGGGCCCTGTGGTGGGAGGTGGTTTCTCATCCGCTTTGTTATGTGCGCCGTTTGTTGTGAGGTGGTTTTACATCCCCTTTGTGACAAGGCCCTATGGTGTGATGTCGTTCCTCATCCCCTTTGTGATGTGGGCCCTGTGGTGTGAGGTGGTTTCTCATCTCCTTTGTGATGTGGGCCCTGTGGTGTGAGGTGTTTTCTCATCCCCTTTGTGATGTGTGCCCTGTGGTGTGAGGTGGTTTCTCAACCCCTTTGTGTTGTGGCCCCTTTGGTGTGAGGTGGTTTATTATCCCCTTTGTGATGTGGGTCCTTTGGTGCTAGGTGGTTTCTCATCCCCTTTGTATTGTGGGCCCTGTGGTGTTAGGTGATTTCTTATCGCCTTTGTGATGTGGTTCTTTTTGTGTGAGGTGGTTTCTCATCCCCTTTGTGATGTGGCCCCTTTGGTGTGAGCTGGTTTCTCATCCCATTTGGGATGTGGGCCCTTCGATGCGAGGTGGTTTCTCATCCCCTTTGTGAGGGGGGCCTGTGGTGTTAGGTGTTTTCTCATCACCTTTGTGATGTGGGCCATGTGGTGTGAGGTGCTTTTTGATCCCATTTGTGATGTGAGTCCTTTGGTGTGAGGTGGTTTTTCATCCCCTTTGTGATGAGGCCCTGTGGTGTGATGTCGTTCCTCATCACCCTTGTGATGGGGGCTGTTTGGTATGTGGTGCTTTATCATCCACTTTGTACTGAGGCCCTGTGGTGTGATGTTGTTCCTCATCCCCCTTGTGATGGGGGCTGTTTGGTATGAGGTGCTTTCTCATCCCCTTCATGATGTGGGCCCTGTGGTGTGAGGTGGTTTCTCATCCGCTTTGTGATTTGCGCCCTTTGTTGTGAGGTGGTTTCTCAACCCCTTTGTGATAAGGCCCTATGGTGTGATGTCGTTCCTCATCCCTTTTGTGATGTGGGACCTGTGGTGTGAGGTGGTTTCTCATCTCCTTTGTGATGTGGGCCCTGTGGTGTAACGTGGATTCTCATCCCCTTTGTGATGTGGGCCCTGTGGTGTGAGGTGGTTTCTCATCTCCTTTGTGATGTGGGCCCTGTGGTGTGAGGTGTTTTCTCATCCCCTTTGTGATGTGTGCCCTGTGGTGTGAGGTGGTTTCTCAACCCCTTTTTGTTGTGGCCCCTTTGGTGTGAGGTGGTTTATTATCCCCTTTGTGATGTGGGTCCTTTGGTGCTAGGGGGTTTCTCATCCCCTTTGTATTGTGGGCCCTGTGGTGTTAGGTGGTTTCTTATCGCCTTTGTGATGTGGTTCTTTTTGTGTGAGGTGGTTTCTCATCCCCTTTGTGATGTGGCCCCTTTGGTGTGAGGTGGTTTCTCATCCCATTTGGGATGTGGGCCCTTAGATGCGAGGTGGTTTCTCATCCCCTTTGTATTGTGGGCCCTGTGGTGTTAGGTGTTTTCTCATCACCTTTGTGATGTGGGCCATGTGTTGTGAGGTGCTTTTTGATCCCATTTGTGATGTGCGCCCTTTGGTGTGAGGTGGTTTTTCATCCGCTTTGTGATGAGGCCCTGTGGTCTGATGTCGTTCCTCATCACCCTTGTGATGGGGGCTGTTTGGTATGAGGAGCTTTATCATCCACTTTGTAATGAGGCCCTGTGGTGTGATGTTGTTCCTCATCCCTCTTGTGATGGGGGCTGTTTGGTATGAGGTGCTTTCTCATCCCCTTCGTGATGTGGGCCCTGTGGTGTGAGGTGGTTTCTCATCCGCTTTGTGATTTGCGCCCTTTGTTGTGAGGTGGTTTCTCATCCCCTTTGTGAGAAGGCCCTATGGTGTGATGTCGTTCCTCATCCCTTTTGTGATGTGGGCCCTGTGGTGTGAGGTGGTTTCTCATCTCCTTTGTGATGTGTGACCTGTGGTGTTAGGTGGTTCCTCATCCCCTTTGTGATGTGGCTCTGTGGTGTGAGGTGGTTTCTCATCCCGTTTGTGATGTGGGACCTGTGGTGTGAGGTGGTTTCTCATCCCCTTTGTGATGTGGCCCCTTTGGTGTGAGGTGGTTTTTCATCCCTTTGTGATGTGTTCCCTTTGGTGTGAGGTGCTTTTTCATCCCTTTATGATGTGGCCCCTTTGTTGTGAGGTGGTTTCTCATCTCCTTTGTGATGTGGGCCCTGTGGTGTTAGGTGGTTTCTGATCCCATTTGTGATGTGTGCCCTTTGGTGTGAGGTGTTTTCTCATCCCCTTTGTCATGAGGCCCTGTGGTGTGATGTCGTTCCTCATCCCCCTTGTGATGGGGGCTGTTTGGTATGAGCTGCTTTCTCATCCCCTTTGTGATGTGGGCCCTGTGGTGTGAGGTGCTTTCTCATCCGCTTTGTGCTGTGAGCCGTTTGTTGTGAGGTGGTTTCTCATCCCCTTTCTGATAAGGCCCTATGGTGTGATGTCGTTCCTCATCCCCTTTGTGATGTGGGCCCTGTGGTGTGAGGTGGTTTCTCATCTCCTTTGTGATGTAGGCCCTGTGGTGTAAGGTGGATTCTCATCCCCTTTGTGATGTGTGCCCTGTGGTGTGAGGTGTTTTCTCATCCCCTTTGTGATGTGTGCCCTGTGGTGTGAGGTGGTTTCTCAACCCGTTTGTGTTTTGACCCCTTTGGTGTGAGTTGGTTTATTTTCCCCTTTGTGATGTGGGTCCTTTGGTGCTAGGTGGTTTCTCTTCCCCTTTGTATTGTGGGCCCTGTGGTGTTAGGTGGTTTCTTATCTCCTTTGTGATGTGGTTCTTTTTGTGTGAGGTGGTTTCTCATCCCCTTTGTGATGAGGCCCTGTGGTGTGATGTTGCTCCTCATCCCCTTGTGATGGGGGCTGTTTGGTATGAGGTGCTTCCTCATCCCCTTCGTGATGTGGGCCCTGTGGTGTGAGGTGGTTTCTCATCCGCTTTGTGATTTGCGCCCTTTGTTGTGAGGTGGTTTCTCATCCCCTTTGTAATAAGGCCCTATGGTGTGATGTCGTTCCTCATCCCCTTTGTGATGTGGGCCCTGTGGTGTGAGGTGGTTTCTCATCTCCTTTGTGATGTGGGCCCTGTGGTGTAAGGTGGATTCTCACCCACTTTGTGATGTGGGCCCTGTGGTGTGAGGTGGTTGCTCATCTCCTTTGTGATGGGGGCTCTTTGGTGTGAAGGGGTTTCTCATCCCCTTTTTGATATGTGACCTGTTGTGTCAGGTGGTTTCTCATCCCCTTTGTGATGTGGCCCCTTTGGTGTGAGGTGGTTTCTCACCTCCTTTGTGATGTGGGCCCTGTGGTTTAAGGTGGTTGCTCATCCCCTTTGTGATGGGGCTCTTTGGTGTGAGTTGGTGTCTCATCCCCTCTGTGATGTGTGCCCTGTGGTGTCAGGTGGTTTCTCATTCCCTTTGTAATGTGGGCCCTCTGGTGTGAGGTGGTTTCTTATCCCCTTTGTGATGTGGGCACTGTGGTGTGAGGTGGTTTCTCATGACCTTTCTGATGTGGGCCTTGTGGTGTGAGGTGCTTTCTGTTCCCATTTGTGATGTGTCCCCTTTTGTGTGAGGTCGTTTTTTATCCCCTTTGTGTTGAGGCCCTGTGGTGTGATATCGTTCCTCATCCCCCTTGTGATGGGGGCTGTTTGGTATGAGGTGCTTTCTCAACCCCTTTGTGATGTGGCCACTTTGTTGTGAGGTGGTTTCTCATCTCCTTTGTGATGTGGGCCCTGTGGTGTGAGGTGGTTTCTGATCCCATTAGTGATGTGTGCCCTTTGGTGTGAGGTGTTTTCTCATCCCCTTTGTCATGAGGCCTTGTGGTGTGATGTCGTTCCTCATCCCCTTTGTGATGGGGGCTGTTTGGTATGAGCTGCTTTCTCATCCCCTTTGTGATGTGGGCCCTGTGGTGTGAGGTGGTTTCTCATCCGCTTTGTTATGTGCGCCGTTTGTTGTGAGGTGGTTTTACATCCCCTTTGTGACAAGGCCCTATGGTGTGATGTCGTTCCTCATCCCCTTTGTGATGTGGGCCCTGTGGTGTGAGGTGGTTTCTCATCTCCTTTGTGATGTGGGCCCTGTGGTGTGAGGTGTTTTCTCATCCCCTTTGTGATGTGTGCCCTGTGGTGTGAGGTGGTTTCTCAACCCCTTTGTGTTGTGGCCCCTTTGGTGTGAGGTGGTTTATTATCCCCTTTGTGATGTGGGTCCTTTGGTGCTAGGTGGTTTCTCATCCCCTTTGTATTGTGGGCCCTGTGGTGTTAGGTGATTTCTTATCGCCTTTGTGATGTGGTTCTTTTTGTGTGAGGTGGTTTCTCATCCCCTTTGTGATGTGGCCCCTTTGGTGTGAGCTGGTTTCTCATCCCATTTGGGATGTGGGCCCTTCGATGCGAGGTGGTTTCTCATCCCCTTTGTGAGGGGGGCCTGTGGTGTTAGGTGTTTTCTCATCACCTTTGTGATGTGGGCCATGTGGTGTGAGGTGCTTTTTGATCCTATTTGTGATGTGCGTCCTTTGGTGTGAGGTGGTTTTTCATCCCCTTTGTGATGAGGCCCTGTGGTGTGATGTCGTTCCTCATCACCCATGTGATGGGGGCTGTTTGGTATGAGGTGCTTTCTCATCCCCTTCATGATGTGGGCCCTGTGGTGTGAGGTGGTTTCTCATCCGCTTTGTGATTTGCGCCCTTTGTTGTGAGGTGGTTTCTCATCCCCTTTGTGATAAGGCCCTATGGTGTGATGTCGTTCCTCATCCCTTTTGTGATGTGGGCCCTGTGGTGTGAGGTGGTTTCTCATCTCCTTTGTGATGTGGGCCCTGTGGTGTAACGTGGATTCTCATCCCCTTTGTGATGTGGGCCCTGTGGTGTGAGGTGGTTTCTCATCCTCTTTGTGATGTGGGCCCTGTGGTGTGAGGTGGTTGCTCATCCCCTTTGTGATGGGGGCTCTTTGGTGTGAAGGGGTTTCTCATCCCCTTTTTGATATGTGACCTATTGTGTCAGGTGGTTTCTCATCCCCTTTGTGATGTGGCCCCTTTGGTGTGAGGTGGTTTCTCACCTCCTTTGTGATGTGGGCCCTGTTGTTTTAGGTGGTTGCTCATCCCCTTTATGATTGGGCTCTTTGGTGTGAGGTGGTGTCTCATCCCCTCTGTGATGTGTGCCCTGTGGTGTCAGGTGGTTTCTCATTCCCTTTGTGATGTGGGCCCTCTGGTGTGGGGTGGTTTCTTATCCCCTTTGTGATGTGGGCACTGTGGTGTGAGGTGGTTTCTCATGACCTTTGTGATGTGGGCCGTGTGGTGTGAGGTGCTTTCTGATCCCATTTGTGATGTGCCCCTTTTTGTGTGAGGTCGTTTTTCATCCCCTTTGTGATGAGGCCCTGTGGTGTGATGTCGTTCCTCATCCCCCTTGTGATGGGGGCTGTTTGCTATGAGGTGCTTTCTCATCCCCTTTGTGATAAGGCCCTATGGTGTGATGTCGTTCCTCATCCCCTTTGTGATGTGGGCCCTGTGGTGTGAGGTGGTTTCTCATCTCCTTTGTGATGTGGACCCTGTGGTGTGAGGTGTTTTCTCATCCCCTTTGTGATGTGTGCCCTGTGGTGTGAGGTGGTTTCTCAACCCCTTTGTGTTGTGGCCCCTTTGGTGTGAGGTGGTTTATTATCCCCTTTGTGATGTGGGTCCTTTGGTGCTAGGTGGTTTCTCATCCCCTTTGTATTGTGGGCCCTGTGGTGTTAGGTGTTTTCTCATCACCTTTGTGATGTGGGCCATGTGGTGTGAGGTGCTTTTTGATCCCATTTGTGATGTGCGCCCTTTGGTGTGAGGTGGTTTTTCATCCCCTTTGTGATGAGGCCCTGTGGTGTGATGTCGTTCCTCATCACCCTTGTGATGGGGGCTGTTTGGTATGAGGAGCTTTATCATCCACTTTGTAATGAGGACCTGTGGTGTGATGTTGTTCCTCATCCCCCTTGTGATGGGGGCTGTTTGCTATGAGGTGCTTTCTCATCCCCTTTTTGATGAGGCCCTGTGGTGTGATGTCGTTCCTCATCCCCCTTGTGATGGGGGCAGTTTGGTATGAGGTGCTTTCTCAACCCCTTTGTGATGTGGCCCCTTTGGTGTGAGGTTGTTTCTCATCCCCTTTGTGAAGTGGGGCCTGTGGTATGAGGTGGTTTCTCATTCCCTTTGTGATGGGGCCTCATTGGTGTGAGGTAATTTCTCATCCCCTTTGTAATGTGGGCCCTATGGTGTGACGTCTTTCCTCAACCCTTGTGTGATGTGGGGCCTGTGGTGTGAGGTGGTTTCTCATCTCCTTTGTGATGTAGGCCCTGTGGTGTAAGGTGGATTCTCATCCCCTTTGTGATGTGTGCCCTGTGGTGTGAGGTGTTTTCTCATCCCCTTTGTGATGTGTGCCCTGTGGTGTGAGGTGGTTTCTCAACCCGTTTGTGTTTTGACCCCTTTGGTGTGAGGTGGTTTATTTTCCCCTTTGTGATGTGGGTCCTTTGGTGCTAGGTGGTTTCTCTTCCCCTTTGTATTGTGGGCCCTGTGGTGTTAGGTGGTTTCTTATCTCCTTTGTGATGTGGTTCTTTTTGTGTGAGGTGGTTTCTCATCCCCTTTGTGATGAGGCCCTGTGGTGTGGTGTTGCTCCTCATCCCCTTGTGATGGGGGCTGTTTGGTATGAGGTGCTTTCTCATCCCCTTCGTGATGTGGGCCCTGTGGTGTGAGGTGGTTTCTCATCCGCTTTGTGATTTGCGCCCTTTGTTGTGAGGTGGTTTCTCATCCCCTTTGTAATAAGGCCCTATGGTGTGATGTCGTTCCTCATCCCCTTTGTGATGTGGGCCCTGTGGTGTGAGGTGGTTTCTCATCTCCTTTGTGATGTGGGCCCTGTGGTGTAAGGTGGATTCTCACCCACTTTGTGATGTGGGCCCTGTGGTGTGAGGTGGTTGCTCATCTCCTTTGTGATGGGGGCTCTTTGGTGTGAAGGGGTTTCTCATCCCCTTTTTGATATGTGACCTGTTGTGTCAGGTGGTTTCTCATCCCCTTTGTGATGTGGCCCCTTTGGTGTGAGGTGGTTTCTCACCTCCTTTGTGATGTGGGCCCTGTGGTTTAAGGTGGTTGCTCATCCCCTTTGTGATGGGGCTCTTTGGTGTGAGTTGGTGTCTCATCCCCTCTGTGATGTGTGCCCTGTGGTGTCAGGTGGTTTCTCATTCCCTTTGTAACGTGGGCCCTCTGGTGTGAGGTGGTTTCTTATCCCCTTTGTGATGTGGGCACTGTGGTGTGAGGTGGTTTCTCATGACCTTTCTGATGTGGGCCTTGTGGTGTGAGGTGCTTTCTGTTCCCATTTGTGATGTGTCCCCTTTTGTGTGAGGTCGTTTTTTATCCCCTTTGTGTTGAGGCCCTGTGGTGTGATATCGTTCCTCATCCCCCTTGTGATGGGGGCTGTTTGGTATGAGGTGCTTTCTCAACCCCTTTGTGATGTGGCCACTTTGTTGTGAGGTGGTTTCTCATCTCCTTTGTGATGTGGGCCCTGTGGTGTGAGGTGGTTTCTGATCCCATTAGTGATGTGTGCCCTTTGGTGTGAGGTGTTTTCTCATCCCCTTTGTCATGAGGCCTTGTGGTGTAATGTCGTTCCTCATCCCCCTTGTGATGGGGGCTGTTTGGTATGAGCTGCTTTCTCATCCCCTTTGTGATGTGGGCCCTGTGGTGTGAGGTGGTTTCTCATCCGCTTTGTTATGTGCGCCGTTTGTTGTGAGGTGGTTTTACATCCCCTTTGTGACAAGGCCCTATGGTGTGATGTCGTTCCTCATCCCCTTTGTGATGTGGGCCCTGTGGTGTGAGGTGGTTTCTCATCTCCTTTGTGATGTGGGCCCTGTGGTGTGAGGTGTTTTCTCATCCCCTTTGTGATGTGTGCCCTGTGGTGTGAGGTGGTTTCTCAACCCCTTTGTGTTGTGGCCCCTTTGGTGTGAGGTGGTTTATTATCCCCTTTGTGATGTGGGTCCTTTGGTGCTAGGTGGTTTCTCATCCCCTTTGTATTGTGGGCCCTGTGGTGTTAGGTGATTTCTTATCGCCTTTGTGATGTGGTTCTTTTTGTGTGAGGTGGTTTCTCATCCCCTTTGTGATGTGGCCCCTTTGGTGTGAGCTGGTTTCTCATCCCATTTGGGATGTGGGCCCTTCGATGCGAGGTGGTTTCTCATCCCCTTTGTGAGGGGGGCCTGTGGTGTTAGGTGTTTTCTCATCACCTTTGTGATGTGGGCCATGTGGTGTGAGGTGCTTTTTGATCCTATTTGTGATGTGCGTCCTTTGGTGTGAGGTGGTTTTTCATCCCCTTTGTGATGAGGCCCTGTGGTGTGATGTCGTTCCTCATCACCCTTGTGATGGGGGCTGTTTGGTATGAGGTGCTTTATCATCCACTTTGTAATGACGCCCTGTGGTGTGATGTTGTTCCTCATCCCCCTTGTGACGGGGGCTGTTTGGTATGAGGTGCTTTCTCATCCCCTTTGTGATGTGGGCCCTGTGGTGTGCGGTGGTTTTTCATCTGCTTTGTGATTTGCGCCCTTTCTTGTGAGGTGGTTTCTCATCCCCTTTGTGATAAGGCCCTATGGTGTAATGTCGTTCCTCATCCCTTTTGTGATGTGGGCCCTGTGGTGTGAGGTGGATTCTCAACCGCTTTGCGATGTGTGGCCTGTGGTGTGAGGTTGTTTCTCATCCCTTTTGTGATGTGTGCCCTGTGGTGTGAAGTGGTTTCTCATCCGCTTTGTGATGTGTACCCTGTGGTGTGAGGTGGATTCTCAACCGCTTTGCGATGTGTGGCCTGTGGTGTGAGGTGGTTTCTCATCCCTTTTGTGATGTGTGCCCTGTGGTGTGAGGTGGTTTCTCATCCCCTTTGTGATGAGGCCCTGTGGTGTGATGTCGTTCCTCATCCCCCTTGTGATGGGGGCTGTTTGGTATGAGGTGCTTTCTCAACCCCTTTGTGATGTTGCCCCTTTGGTGTGATGTGGTTTCTCATCCCCTTAATGATGGGGGCTCTTTGGTGTGAGGTGGTTTCTCATCCCTTTTGTGATGGGGCCACTTTGGTGTGAGGTGGTTTCTCATCCCCTTTGTGATGGGGCCTCATTGGTGTGAGGTAGTTTCTCATCCCCTTTGTAATGTGGGCCCTGTGGTGTGACGTCTTTCCTCATCCCCTGTGTGATGTGGGGCCTGTGTTGTGAGGTGGGTTGTCATCCCCTTTGTGATGTGGGCCCCCGGGTGTGAGGTGGTTGTTCATCCCCTTTGTGATGGGGGCTCTTTGGTGTGAGCTGGTTTCTCGTCCCCTTTGTGATGTGGGCCCTGTAGTGTGAGGTGGTTTCTCATCTTCTTTTTGATGTCCGCCCTGAGGTGTGAGGTGGTTTCTCATCCGCTTTGTGATGTGTACCCTGTGGTGTGAGGTGGTTTCTCAACCCCTTTGTGTTGTGGCCCCTTTGGTGTGAGGTGGTTTATTATCCCCTTTGTGATGTGGGTCCTTTGGTGCTAGGTGGTTTCTCATCCCCTTTGTATTGTGGGCCCTGTGGTGTTAGGTGATTTCTTATCGCCTTTGTGATGTGGTTCTTTTTGTGTGAGGTGGTTTCTCATCCCCTTTGTGATGTGGCCCCTTTGGTGTGAGCTGGTTTCTCATCCCATTTGGGATGTGGGCCCTTCGATGCGAGGTGGTTTCTCATCCCCTTTGTGAGGGGGGCCTGTGGTGTTAGGTGTTTTCTCATCACCTTTGTGATGTGGGCCATGTGGTGTGAGGTGCTTTTTGATCCTATTTGTGATGTGCGTCCTTTGGTGTGAGGTGGTTTTTCATCCCCTTTGTGATGAGGCCCTGTGGTGTGATGTCGTTCCTCATCACCCTTGTGATGGGGGCTGTTTGGTATGAGGTGCTTTATCATCCACTTTGTAATGAGGCCCTGTGGTGTGATGTTGTTCCTCATCCCCCTTGTGATGGGGGCTGTTTGGTATGAGGTGCTTTCTCATCCCCTTCATGATGTGGGCCCTGTGGTGTGAGGTGGTTTCTCATCCGCTTTGTGATTTGCGCCCTTTGTTGTGAGGTGGTTTCTCATCCCCTTTGTGATAAGGCCCTATGGTGTGATGTCGTTCCTCATCCCTTTTGTGATGTGGGCCCTGTGGTGTGAGGTGGTTTCTCATCTCCTTTGTGATGTGGGCCCTGTGGTGTAACGTGGATTCTCATCCCCTTTGTGATGTGGGCCCTGTGGTGTGAGGTGGTTTCTCATCCTCTTTGTGATGTGGGCCCTGTGGTGTGAGGTGGTTGCTCATCCCCTTTGTGATGGGGGCTCTTTGGTGTGAAGGGGTTTCTCATCCCCTTTTTGATATGTGACCTATTGTGTCAGGTGGTTTCTCATCCCCTTTGTGATGTGGCCCCTTTGGTGTGAGGTGGTTTCTCACCTCCTTTGTGATGTGGGCCCTGTTGTTTTAGGTGGTTGCTCATCCCCTTTATGATTGGGCTCTTTGGTGTGAGGTGGTGTCTCATCCCCTCTGTGATGTGTGCCCTGTGGTGTCAGGTGGTTTCTCATTCCCTTTGTGATGTGGGCCCTCTGGTGTGGGGTGGTTTCTTATCCCCTTTGTGATGTGGGCACTGTGGTGTGAGGTGGTTTCTCATGACCTTTGTGATGTGGGCCGTGTGGTGTGAGGTGCTTTCTGATCCCATTTGTGATGTGCCCCTTTTTGTGTGAGGTCGTTTTTCATCCCCTTTGTGATGAGGCCCTGTGGTGTGATGTCGTTCCTCATCCCCCTTGTGATGGGGGCTGTTTGCTATGAGGTGCTTTCTCATCCCCTTTGTGATAAGGCCCTATGGTGTGATGTCGTTCCTCATCCCCTTTGTGATGTGGGCCCTGTGGTGTGAGGTGGTTTCTCATCTCCTTTGTGATGTGGGCCCTGTGGTGTGAGGTGTTTTCTCATCCCCTTTGTGATGTGTGCCCTGTGGTGTGAGGTGGTTTCTCAACCCCTTTGTGTTGTGGCCCCTTTGGTGTGAGGTGGTTTATTATCCCCTTTGTGATGTGGGTCCTTTGGTGCTAGGTGGTTTCTCATCCCCTTTGTATTGTGGGCCCTGTGGTGTTAGGTGTTTTCTCATCACCTTTGTGATGTGGGCCATGTGGTGTGAGGTGCTTTTTGATCCCATTTGTGATGTGCGCCCTTTGGTGTGAGGTGGTTTTTCATCCCCTTTGTGATGAGGCCCTGTGGTGTGATGTCGTTCCTCATCACCCTTGTGATGGGGGCTGTTTGGTATGAGGAGCTTTATCATCCACTTTGTAATGAGGACCTGTGGTGTGATGTTGTTCCTCATCCCCCTTGTGATGGGGGCTGTTTGCTATGAGGTGCTTTCTCATCCCCTTTTTGATGAGGCCCTGTGGTGTGATGTCGTTCCTCATCCCCCTTGTGATGGGGGCAGTTTGGTATGAGGTGCTTTCTCAACCCCTTTGTGATGTGGCCCCTTTGGTGTGAGGTTGTTTCTCATCCCCTTTGTGAAGTGGGGCCTGTGGTATGAGGTGGTTTCTCATTCCCTTTGTGATGGGGCCTCATTGGTGTGAGGTAATTTCTCATCCCCTTTGTAATGTGGGCCCTATGGTGTGACGTCTTTCCTCAACCCCTGTGTGATGTGGGGCCTGTGGTGTGAGGTGGTTTCTCATCTCCTTTGTGATGTAGGCCCTGTGGTGTAAGGTGGATTCTCATCCCCTTTGTGATGTGTGCCCTGTGGTGTGAGGTGTTTTCTCATCCCCTTTGTGATGTGTGCCCTGTGGTGTGAGGTGGTTTCTCAACCCGTTTGTGTTTTGACGCCTTTGGTGTGAGGTGGTTTATTTTCCCCTTTGTGATGTGGGTCCTTTGGTGCTAGGTGGTTTCTCTTCCCCTTTGTATTGTGGGCCCTGTGGTGTTAGGTGGTTTCTTATCTCCTTTGTGATGTGGTTCTTTTTGTGTGAGGTGGTTTCTCATCCCCTTTGTGATGAGGCCCTGTGGTGTGATGTTGCTCCTCATCCCCTTGTGATGGGGGCTGTTTGGTATGAGGTGCTTTCTCATCCCCTTCGTGATGTGGGCCCTGTGGTGTGAGGTGGTTTCTCATCCGCTTTGTGATTTGCGCCCTTTGTTGTGAGGTGGTTTCTCATCCCCTTTGTAATAAGGCCCTATGGTGTGATGTCGTTCCTCATCCCCTTTGTGATGTGGGCCCTGTGGTGTGAGGTGGTTTCTCATGTCCTTTGTGATGTGTGCCCTGTGGTGTGAGGTGTTTTCTCATCCCCTTTATGATGTGTGCCCTGTGGTGTGAGGTGGTTTCTCAACCCGTTTGTGTTTTGGCCCCTTTGGTGTGAGGTGGCTTATTATCCCCTTTGTGATGTGGGTTCTTTGGTGCTAGGTGGTTTCTCTTCCCCTTTGTATTGTAGGCCCTGTGGTGTTAGGTGGTTTCTTATCGCCTTTGTGATGTCGTTCTTTTTGTGTGAGGTGGTTTCTCATCCCCTTTGTGATGAGGCCCTGTGGTGTGATGTCGTTCCTCATCACCCTTGTGATGGGGGCTGTTTGGTATGTGGTGCTTTATCATCCACTTTGTACTGAGGCCCTGTGGTGTGATGTTGTTCCTCATCCCCCTTGTGATGGGGGCTGTTTGGTATGTGGTGCTTTATCATCCACTTTGTACTGAGGCCCTGTGGTGTGATGTTGTTCCTCATCCCCCTTGTGATGGGGGCTGTTTGGTATGAGGTGCTTTCTCATCCCCTTCATGATGTGGGCCCTGTGGTGTGAGGTGGTTTCTCATCCGCTTTGTGATTTGCGCCCTTTGTTGTGAGGTGGTTTCTCAACCCCTTTGTGATAAGGCCCTATGGTGTGATGTCGTTCCTCATCCCTTTTGTGATGTGGGCCCTGTGGTGTGAGGTGGTTTCTCATCTCCTTTGTGATGTGGGCCCTGTGGTGTAACGTGGATTCTCATCCCCTTTGTGATGTGGGCCCTGTGGTGTGAGGTGGTTTCTCATCTCCCTTGTGATGTGGGCCCTGTGGTGTGAGGTGTTTTCTCATCCCCTTTGTGATGTGTGCCCTGTGGTGTGAGGTGGTTTCTCAACCCCTTTGTGTTGTGGCCCCTTTGGTGTGAGGTGGTTTATTATCCCCTTTGTGATGTGGGTCCTTTGGTGCTAGGGGGTTTCTCATCCCCTTTGTATTGTGGGCCCTGTGGTGTTAGGTGGTTTCTTATCGCCTTTGTGATGTGGTTCTTTTTGTGTGAGGTGGTTTGTCATCCCCTTTGTGATGTGGCCCCTTTGGTGTGAGGTGGTTTCTCATCCCATTTGGGATGTGGGCCCTTAGATGCGAGGTGGTTTCTCATCCCCTTTGTGATGTGGGCCCTGTGGTGTTAGGTGTTTTCTCATCACCTTTGTGATGCGGGCCATGTGGTGTGAGGTGCTTTTTGATCCCATTTGTGATGTGCGCCCTTTGGTGTGAGGTGGTTTTTCATCCGCTTTGTGATGAGGCCCTGTGGTCTGATGTCGTTCCTCATCACCCTTGTGATGGGGGCTGTTTGGTATGAGGAGCTTTATCATCCACTTTGTAATGAGGCCCTGTGGTGTGATGTTGTTCCTCATCCCTCTTGTGATGGGGGCTGTTTGGTATGAGGTGCTTTCTCATCCCCTTCGTGATGTGGGCCCTGTGGTGTGAGGTGGTTTCTCATCCGCTTTGTGATTTGCGCCCTTTGTTGTGAGGTGGTTTCTCATCCCCTTTGTGAGAAGGCCCTATGGTGTGATGTCGTTCCTCATCCCTTTTGTGATGTGGGCCCTGTGGTGTGAGGTGGTTTCTCATCTCCTTTGTGATGTGTGACCTGTGGTTGTAGGTGGTTCCTCATCCCCTTTGTGATGTGTTCCCTTTGGTGTGAGGTGCTTTTTCATCCCTTTATGATGTGGCCCCTTTGTTGTGAGGTGGTTTCTCATCTCCTTTGTGATGTGGGCCCTGTGGTGTTAGGTGGTTTCTGATCCCATTTGTGATGTGTGCCCTTTGGTGTGAGGTGTTTTCTCATCCCCTTTGTCATGAGGCCCTGTGGTGTGATGTCGTTCCTCATCCCCCTTGTGATGGGGGCTGTTTGGTATGAGCTGCTTTCTCATCCCCTTTGTGATGTGGGCCCTGTGGTGTGAGGTGCTTTCTCATCCGCTTTGTGATGTGAGCCGTTTGTTGTGAGGTGGTTTCTCATCCCCTTTCTGATAAGGCCCTATGGTGTGATGTCGTTCCTCATCCCCTTTGTGATGTGGGCCCTGTGGTGTGAGGTGGTTTCTCATCTCCTTTGTGATGTAGGCCCTGTGGTGTAAGGTGGATTCTCATCCCCTTTGTGATGTGTGCCCTGTGGTGTGAGGTGTTTTCTCATCCCCTTTGTGATGTGTGCCCTGTGGTGTGAGGTGGTTTCTCAACCCGTTTGTGTTTTGACCCCTTTGGTGTGAGGTGGTTTATTTTCCCCTTTGTGATGTGGGTCCTTTGGTGCTAGGTGGTTTCTCTTCCCCTTTGTATTGTGGGCCCTGTGGTGTTAGGTGGTTTCTTATCTCCTTTGTGATGTGGTTCTTTTTGTGTGAGGTGGTTTCTCATCCCCTTTGTGATGAGGCCCTGTGGTGTGATGTTGCTCCTCATCCCCTTGTGATGGGGGCTGTTTGGTATGAGGTGCTTTCTCATCCCCTTCGTGATGTGGGCCCTGTGGTGTGAGGTGGTTTCTCATCCGCTTTGTGATTTGTGCCCTTTGTTGTGAGGTGGTTTCTCATCCCCTTTGTAATAAGGCCCTATGGTGTGATGTCGTTCCTCATCCCCTTTGTGATGTGGGCCCTGTGGTGTGAGGTGGTTTCTCATCTCCTTTGTGATGTGGGCCCTGTGGTGTAAGGTGGATTCTCACCCACTTTGTGATGTGGGCCCTGTGGTGTGAGGTGGTTGCTCATCTCCTTTGTGATGGGGGCTCTTTGGTGTGAAGGGGTTTCTCATCCCCTTTTTGATATGTGACCTGTTGTGTCAGGTGGTTTCTCATCCCCTTTGTGATGTGGCCCCTTTGGTGTGAGGTGGTTTCTCACCTCCTTTGTGATGTGGGCCCTGTGGTTTAAGGTGGTTGCTCATCCCCTTTGTGATGGGGCTCTTTGGTGTGAGTTGGTGTCTCATCCCCTCTGTGATGTGTGCCCTGTGGTGTCAGGTGGTTTCTCATTCCCTTTGTAATGTGGGCCCTCTGGTGTGAGGTGGTTTCTTATCCCCTTTGTGATGTGGGCACTGTGGTGTGAGGTGGTTTCTCATGACCTTTCTGATGTGGGCCTTGTGGTGTGAGGTGCTTTCTGTTCCCATTTGTGATGTGTCCCCTTTTGTGTGAGGTCGTTTTTTATCCCCTTTGTGTTGAGGCCCTGTGGTGTGATATCGTTCCTCATCCCCCTTGTGATGGGGGCTGTTTGGTATGAGGTGCTTTCTCAACCCCTTTGTGATGTGGCCACTTTGTTGTGAGGTGGTTTCTCATCTCCTTTGTGATGTGGGCCCTGTGGTGTGAGGTGGTTTCTGATCCCATTAGTGATGTGTGCCCTTTGGTGTGAGGTGTTTTCTCATCCCCTTTGTCATGAGGCCTTGTGGTGTGATGTCGTTCCTCATCCCCCTTGTGATGGGGGCTGTTTGGTATGAGCTGCTTTCTCATCCCCTTTGTGATGTGGGCCCTGTGGTGTGAGGTGGTTTCTCATCCGCTTTGTTATGTGCGCCGTTTGTTGTGAGGTGGTTTTACATCCCCTTTGTGACAAGGCCCTATGGTGTGATGTCGTTCCTCATCCCCTTTGTGATGTGGGCCCTGTGGTGTGAGGTGGTTTCTCATCTCCTTTGTGATGTGGGCCCTGTGGTGTGAGGTGTTTTCTCATCCCCTTTGTGATGTGTGCCCTGTGGTGTGAGGTGGTTTCTCAACCCCTTTGTGTTGTGGCCCCTTTGGTGTGAGGTGGTTTATTATCCCCTTTGTGATGTGGGTCCTTTGGTGCTAGGTGGTTTCTCATCCCCTTTGTATTGTGGGCCCTGTGGTGTTAGGTGATTTCTTATCGCCTTTGTGATGTGGTTCTTTTTGTGTGAGGTGGTTTCTCATCCCCTTTGTGATGTGGCCCCTTTGGTGTGAGCTGGTTTCTCATCCCATTTGGGATGTGGGCCCTTCGATGCGAGGTGGTTTCTCATCCCCTTTGTGAGGGGGGCCTGTGGTGTTAGGTGTTTTCTCATCACCTTTGTGATGTGGGCCATGTGGTGTGAGGTGCTTTTTGATCCTATTTGTGATGTGCGTCCTTTGGTGTGAGGTGGTTTTTCATCCCCTTTGTGATGAGGCCCTGTGGTGTGATGTCGTTCCTCATCACCCTTGTGATGGGGGCTGTTTGGTATGAGGTGCTTTATCATCCACTTTGTAATGAGGCCCTGTGGTGTGATGTTGTTCCTCATCCCCCTTGTGATGGGGGCTGTTTGGTATGAGGTGCTTTCTCATCCCCTTCATGATGTGGGCCCTGTGGTGTGAGGTGGTTTCTCATCCGCTTTGTGATTTGCGCCCTTTGTTGTGAGGTGGTTTCTCATCCCCTTTGTGATAAGGCCCTATGGTGTGATGTCGTTCCTCATCCCTTTTGTGATGTGGGCCCTGTGGTGTGAGGTGGTTTCTCATCTCCTTTGTGATGTGGGCCCTGTGGTGTAACGTGGATTCTCATCCCCTTTGTGATGTGGGCCCTGTGGTGTGAGGTGGTTTCTCATCCTCTTTGTGATGTGGGCCCTGTGGTGTGAGGTGGTTGCTCATCCCCTTTGTGATGGGGGCTCTTTGGTGTGAAGGGGTTTCTCATCCCCTTTTTGATATGTGACCTATTGTGTCAGGTGGTTTCTCATCCCCTTTGTGATGTGGCCCCTTTGGTGTGAGGTGGTTTCTCACCTCCTTTGTGATGTGGGCCCTGTTGTTTTAGGTGGTTGCTCATCCCCTTTATGATTGGGCTCTTTGGTGTGAGGTGGTGTCTCATCCCCTCTGTGATGTGTGCCCTGTGGTGTCAGGTGGTTTCTCATTCCCTTTGTGATGTGGGCCCTCTGGTGTGGGGTGGTTTCTTATCCCCTTTGTGATGTGGGCACTGTGGTGTGAGGTGGTTTCTCATGACCTTTGTGATGTGGGCCGTGTGGTGTGAGGTGCTTTCTGATCCCATTTGTGATGTGCCCCTTTTTGTGTGAGGTCGTTTTTCATCCCCTTTGTGATGAGGCCCTGTGGTGTGATGTCGTTCCTCATCCCCCTTGTGATGGGGGCTGTTTGCTATGAGGTGCTTTCTCATCCCCTTTGTGATAAGGCCCTATGGTGTGATGTCGTTCCTCATCCCCTTTGTGATGTGGGCCCTGTGGTGTGAGGTGGTTTCTCATCTCCTTTGTGATGTGGGCCCTGTGGTGTGAGGTGTTTTCTCATCCCCTTTGTGATGTGTGCCCTGTGGTGTGAGGTGGTTTCTCAACCCCTTTGTGTTGTGGCCCCTTTGGTGTGAGGTGGTTTATTATCCCCTTTGTGATGTGGGTCCTTTGCTGCTAGGTGGTTTCTCATCCCCTTTGTATTGTGGGCCCTGTGGTGTTAGGTGTTTTCTCATCACCTTTGTGATGTGGGCCATGTGGTGTGAGGTGCTTTTTGATCCCATTTGTGATGTGCGCCCTTTGGTGTGAGGTGGTTTTTCATCCCCTTTGTGATGAGGCCCTGTGGTGTGATGTCGTTCCTCATCACCCTTGTGATGGGGGCTGTTTGGTATGAGGAGCTTTATCATCCACTTTGTAATGAGGACCTGTGGTGTGATGTTGTTCCTCATCCCCCTTGTGATGGGGGCTGTTTGCTATGAGGTGCTTTCTCATCCCCTTTTTGATGAGGCCCTGTGGTGTGATGTCGTTCCTCATCCCCCTTGTGATGGGGGCAGTTTGGTATGAGGTGCTTTCTCAACCCCTTTGTGATGTGGCCCCTTTGGTGTGAGGTTGTTTCTCATCCCCTTTGTGAAGTGGGGCCTGTGGTATGAGGTGGTTTCTCATTCCCTTTGTGATGGGGCCTCATTGGTGTGAGGTAATTTCTCATCCCCTTTGTAATGTGGGCCCTATGGTGTGACGTCTTTCCTCAACCCCTGTGTGATGTGGGGCCTGTGGTGTGAGGTGGTTTCTCATCTCCTTTGTGATGTAGGCCCTGTGGTGTAAGGTGGATTCTCATCCCCTTTGTGATGTGTGCCCTGTGGTGTGAGGTGTTTTCTCATCCCCTTTGTGATGTGTGCCCTGTGGTGTGAGGTGGTTTCTCAACACGTTTGTGTTTTGACGCCTTTGGTGTGAGGTGGTTTATTTTCCCCTTTGTGATGTGGGTCCTTTGGTGCTAGGTGGTTTCTCTTCCCCTTTGTATTGTGGGCCCTGTGGTGTTAGGTGGTTTCTTATCTCCTTTGTGATGTGGTTCTTTTTGTGTGAGGTGGTTTCTCATCCCCTTTGTGATGAGGCCCTGTGGTGTGATGTTGCTCCTCATCCCCTTGTGATGGGGGCTGTTTGGTATGAGGTGCTTTCTCATCCCCTTCGTGATGTGGGCCCTGTGGTGTGAGGTGGTTTCTCATCCGCTTTGTGATTTGCGCCCTTTGTTGTGAGGTGGTTTCTCATCCCCTTTGTAATAAGGCCCTATGGTGTGATGTCGTTCCTCATCCCCTTTGTGATGTGGGCCCTGTGGTGTGAGGTGGTTTCTCATCTCCTTTGTGATGTGGGCCCTGTGGTGTAAGGTGGATTCTCACCCACTTTGTGATGTGGGCCCTGTGGTGTGAGGTGGTTGCTCATCTCCTTTGTGATGTGGGCCCTGTGGTGTGAGGTGTTTTCTCATCCCCTTTTTGATATGTGACCTGTTGTGTCAGGTGGTTTCTCATCCCCTTTGTGATGTGGCCCCTTTGGTGTGAGGTGGTTTCTCACCTCCTTTGTGATGTGGGCCCTGTGGTTTAAGGTGGTTGCTCATCCCCTTTGTGATGGGGCTCTTTGGTGTGAGTTGGTGTCTCATCCCCTCTGTGATGTGTGCCCTGTGGTGTCAGGTGGTTTCTCATTCCCTTTGTAATGTGGGCCCTCTGGTGTGAGGTGGTTTCTTATCCCCTTTGTGATGTGGGCACTGTGGTGTGAGGTGGTTTCTCATGACCTTTCTGATGTGGGCCTTGTGGTGTGAGGTGCTTTCTGTTCCCATTTGTGATGTGTCCCCTTTTGTGTGAGGTCGTTTTTTATCCCCTTTGTGTTGAGGCCCTGTGGTGTGATATCGTTCCTCATCCCCCTTGTGATGGGGGCTGTTTGGTATGAGGTGCTTTCTCAACCCCTTTGTGATGTGGCCACTTTGTTGTGAGGTGGTTTCTCATCTCCTTTGTGATGTGGGCCCTGTGGTGTGAGGTGGTTTCTGATCCCATTAGTGATGTGTGCCCTTTGGTGTGAGGTGTTTTCTCATCCCCTTTGTCATGAGGCCTTGTGGTGTGATGTCGTTCCTCATCCCCCTTGTGATGGGGGCTGTTTGGTATGAGCTGCTTTCTCATCCCCTTTGTGATGTGGGCCCTGTGGTGTGAGGTGGTTTCTCATCCGCTTTGTTATGTGCGCCGTTTGTTGTGAGGTGGTTTTACATCCCCTTTGTGACAAGGCCCTATGGTGTGATGTCCTTCCTCATCCCCTTTGTGATGTGGGCCCTGTGGTGTGAGGTGGTTTCTCATCTCCTTTGTGATGTGGGCCCTGTGGTGTGAGGTGTTTTCTCATCCCCTTTGTGATGTGTGCCCTGTGGTGTGAGGTGGTTTCTCAACCCCTTTGTGTTGTGGCCCCTTTGGTGTGAGGTGGTTTATTATCCCCTTTGTGATGTGGGTCCTTTGGTGCTAGGTGGTTTCTCATCCCCTTTGTATTGTGGGCCCTGTGGTGTTAGGTGATTTCTTATCGCCTTTGTGATGTGGTTCTTTTTGTGTGAGGTGGTTTCTCATCCCCTTTGTGATGTGGCCCCTTTGGTGTGAGCTGGTTTCTCATCCCATTTGGGATGTGGGCCCTTCGATGCGAGGTGGTTTCTCATCCCCTTTGTGAGGGGGGCCTGTGGTGTTAGGTGTTTTCTCATCACCTTTGTGATGTGGGCCATGTGGTGTGAGGTGCTTTTTGATCCTATTTGTGATGTGCGTCCTTTGGTGTGAGGTGGTTTTTCATCCCCTTTGTGATGAGGCCCTGTGGTGTGATGTCGTTCCTCATCACCCTTGTGATGGGGGCTGTTTGGAATGAGGTGCTTTATCATCCACTTTGTAATGAGGCCCTGTGGTGTGATGTTGTTCCTCATCCCCCTTGTGATGGGGGCTGTTTGGTATGAGGTGCTTTCTCATCCCCTTCATGATGTGGGCCCTGTGGTGTGAGGTGGTTTCTCATCCGCTTTGTGATTTGCGCCCTTTGTTGTGAGGTGGTTTCTCATCCCCTTTGTGATGTGGCCCCTTTGGTGTGAGGTGGTTTCTCACCTCCTTTGTTATGTGGGCCCTGTGGTTTAAGGTGGTTGCTCATCCCCTTTGTGATGGGGCTCTTTGGTGTGAGTTGGTGTCTCATCCCCTTTGTGATGTGGGCCCTGTGGTGTGAGGTGGTTTCTCATCCGCTTTGTTATGTGCGCCGTTTGTTGTGAGGTGGTTTTACATCCCCTTTGTGACAAGGCCCTATGGTGTGATGTCCTTCCTCATCCCCTTTGTGATGTGGGCCCTGTGGTGTGAGGTGGTTTCTCATCTCCTTTGTGATGTGGGCCCTGTGGTGTGAGGTGTTTTCTCATCCCCTTTGTGATGTGTGCCCTGTGGTGTGAGGTGGTTTCTCAACCCCTTTGTGTTGTGGCCCCTTTGGTGTGAGGTGGTTTATTATCCCCTTTGTGATGTGGGTCCTTTGGTGCTAGTTGGTTTCTCATCCCCTTTGTATTGTGGGCCCTGTGGTGTTAGGTGATTTCTTATCGCCTTTGTGATGTGGTTCTTTTTGTGTGAGGTGGTTTCTCATCCCATTTGGGATGTGGGCCCTTAGATGCGAGGTGGTTTCTCATCCCCTTTGTGATGTGGGCCCTGTGGTGTTAGGTGTTTTCTCATCACCTTTGTGATGTGGGCCATGTGGTGTGAGGTGTTTTTTGATCCCATTTGTGATGTGCGCCCTTGGTGTGAGGTGGTTTTTCATCCCCTTTGTCATGAGGCCTTGTGGTGTGATGTCGTTCCTCATCCCCCTTGTGATGGGGGCTGTTTGGTATGAGCTGCTTTCTCATCCCCTTTGTGATGTGGGCCCTGTGGTGTGAGGTGGTTTCTCATCCGCTTTGTTATGTGCGCCGTTTGTTGTGAGGTGGTTTTACATCCCCTTTGTGACAAGGCCCTATGCTGTGATGTCCTTCCTCATCCCCCTTGTGATGTGGGCCCTGTGGTGTGAGGTGCTTTCTCATCTCCTTTGTGATGTGGGCCCTGTGGTGTGAGGTGTTTTCTCATCCCCTTTGTGATGTGCGCCGTTTGTTGTGAGGTGGTTTTACATCCCCTTTGTGACAAGGCCCTATGGTGTGATGTCCTTCCTCATCCCCTTTGTGATGTGGGCCCTGTGGTGTGAGGTGGTTTCTCATCTCCTTTGTGATGTGGGCCCTGTGGTGTGAGGTGTTTTCTCATCCCCTTTGTGATGTGTGCCCTGTGGTGTGAGGTGGTTTCTCAACCCCTTTGTGTTGTGGCCCCTTTGGTGTGAGGTGGTTTATTATCCCCTTTGTGATGTGGGTCCTTTGGTGCTAGGTGGTTTCTCATCCCCTTTGTATTGTGGGCCCTGTGGTGTTAGGTGATTTCTTATCGCCTTTGTGATGTGGTTCTTTTTGTGTGAGGTGGTTTCTCATCCCCTTTGTGATGTGGCCCCTTTGGTGTGAGCTGGTTTCTCATCCCATTTGGGATGTGGGCCCTTCGATGCGAGGTGGTTTCTCATCCCCTTTGTGAGGGGGGCCTGTGGTGTTAGGTGTTTTCTCATCACCTTTGTGATGTGGGCCATGTGGTGTGAGGTGCTTTTTGATCCTATTTGTGATGTGCGTCCTTTGGTGTGAGGTGGTTTTTCATCCCCTTTGTGATGAGGCCCTGTGGTGTGATGTCGTTCCTCATCACCCTTGTGATGGGGGCTGTTTGGAATGAGGTGCTTTATCATCCACTTTGTAATGAGGCCCTGTGGTGTGATGTTGTTCCTCATCCCCCTTGTGATGGGGGCTGTTTGGTATGAGGTGCTTTCTCATCCCCTTCATGATGTGGGCCCTGTGGTGTGAGGTGGTTTCTCATCCGCTTTGTGATTTGCGCCCTTTGTTGTGAGGTGGTTTCTCATCCCCTTTGTGATGTGGCCCCTTTGGTGTGAGGTGGTTTCTCACCTCCTTTGTTATGTGGGCCCTGTGGTTTAAGGTGGTTGCTCATCCCCTTTGTGATGGGGCTCTTTGGTGTGAGTTGGTGTCTCATCCCCTTTGTGATGTGGGCCCTGTGGTGTGAGGTGGTTTCTCATCCGCTTTGTTATGTGCGCCGTTTGTTGTGAGGTGGTTTTACATCCCCTTTGTGACAAGGCCCTATGGTGTGATGTCCTTCCTCATCCCCTTTGTGATGTGGGCCCTGTGGTGTGAGGTGGTTTCTCATCTCCTTTGTGATGTGGGCCCTGTGGTGTGAGGTGTTTTCTCATCCCCTTTGTGATGTGTGCCCTGTGGTGTGAGGTGGTTTCTCAACCCCTTTGTGTTGTGGCCCCTTTGGTGTGAGGTGGTTTATTATCCCCTTTGTGATGTGGGTCCTTTGGTGCTAGTTGGTTTCTCATCCCCTTTGTATTGTGGGCCCTGTGGTGTTAGGTGATTTCTTATCGCCTTTGTGATGTGGTTCTTTTTGTGTGAGGTGGTTTCTCATCCCATTTGGGATGTGGGCCCTTAGATGCGAGGTGGTTTCTCATCCCCTTTGTGATGTGGGCCCTGTGGTGTTAGGTGTTTTCTCATCACCTTTGTGATGTGGGCCATGTGGTGTGAGGTGTTTTTTGATCCCATTTGTGATGTGCGCCCTTGGTGTGAGGTGGTTTTTCATCCCCTTTGTCATGAGGCCTTGTGGTGTGATGTCGTTCCTCATCCCCCTTGTGATGGGGGCTGTTTGGTATGAGCTGCTTTCTCATCCCCTTTGTGATGTGGGCCCTGTGGTGTGAGGTGGTTTCTCATCCGCTTTGTTATGTGCGCCGTTTGTTGTGAGGTGGTTTTACATCCCCTTTGTGACAAGGCCCTATGCTGTGATGTCCTTCCTCATCCCCCTTGTGATGTGGGCCCTGTGGTGTGAGGTGCTTTCTCATCTCCTTTGTGATGTGGGCCCTGTGGTGTGAGGTGTTTTCTCATCCCCTTTGTGATGTGCGCCGTTTGTTGTGAGGTGGTTTTACATCCCCTTTGTGACAAGGCCCTATGGTGTGATGTCCTTCCTCATCCCCTTTGTGATGTGGGCCCTGTGGTGTGAGGTGGTTTCTCATCTCCTTTGTGATGTGGGCCCTGTGGTGTGAGGTGTTTTCTCATCCCCTTTGTGATGTGTGCCCTGTGGTGTGAGGTGGTTTCTCAACCCCTTTGTGTTGTGGCCCCTTTGGTGTGAGGTGGTTTATTATCCCCTTTGTGATGTGGGTCCTTTGGTGCTAGGTGGTTTCTCATCCCCTTTGTATTGTGGGCCCTGTGGTGTTAGGTGATTTCTTATCGCCTTTGTGATGTGGTTCTTTTTGTGTGAGGTTGTTTCTCATCCCCTTTGTGATGTGGCCCCTTTGGTGTGAGCTGGTTTCTCATCCCATTTGGGATGTGGGCCCTTCGATGCGAGGTGGTTTCTCATCCCCTTTGTGAGGGGGGCCTGTGGTGTTAGGTGTTTTCTCATCACCTTTGTGATGTGGGCCATGTGGTGTGAGGTGCTTTTTGATCCTATTTGTGATGTGCGTCCTTTGGTGTGAGGTGGTTTTTCATCCCCTTTGTGATGAGGCCCTGTGGTGTGATGTCGTTCCTCATCACCCTTGTGATGGGGGCTGTTTGGTATGAGGTGCTTTATCATCCACTTTGTAATGAGGCCCTGTGGTGTGATGTTGTTCCTCATCCCCCTTGTGATGGGGGCTGTTTGGTATGAGGTGCTTTCTCATCCCCTTCATGATGTGGGCCCTGTGGTGTGAGGTGGTTTCTCATCCGCTTTGTGATTTGCGCCCTTTGTTGTGAGGTGGTTTCTCATCCCCTTTGTGATGTGGCCCCTTTGGTGTGAGGTGGTTTCTCACCTCCTTTGTGATGTGGGCCCTGTGGTTTAAGGTGGTTGCTCATCCCCTTTGTGATGGGGCTCTTTGGTGTGAGTTGGTGTCTCATCCCCTCTGTGATGTGTGCCCTGTGGTGTCAGGTGGTTTCTCATTCCCTTTGTAATGTGGGACCTCTGGTGTGTGGTGGTTTCTTATCCCCTTTGTGATGTGGGCACTGTGGTGTGAGGTGGTTTCTCATGACCTTTCTGATGTGGGCCTTGTGGTGTGAGGTGCTTTCTGTTCCCATTTGTGATGTGTCCCCTTTTGTGTGAGGTCGTTTTTTATCCCCTTTGTGTTGAGGCCCTGTGGTGTGATATCGTTCCTCATCCCCCTTGTGATGGGGGCTGTTTGGTATGAGGTGCTTTCTCAACCCCTTTGTGATGTGGCCACTTTGTTGTGAGGTGGTTTCTCATCTCCTTTGTGATGTGGGCCCTGTGGTGTGAGGTGGTTTCTGATCCCATTAGTGATGTGTGCCCTTTGGTGTGAGGTGTTTTCTCATCCCCTTTGTCATGAGGCCTTGTGGTGTGATGTCGTTCCTCATCCCCCTTGTGATGGGGGCTGTTTGGTATGAGCTGCTTTCTCATCCCCTTTGTGATGTGGGCCCTGTGGTGGGAGGTGGTTTCTCATCCGCTTTGTTATGTGCGCCGTTTGTTGTGAGGTGGTTTTACATCCCCTTTGTGACAAGGCCCTATGGTGTGATGTCGTTCCTCATCCCCTTTGTGATGTGGGCCCTGTGGTGTGAGGTGGTTTCTCATCTCCTTTGTGATGTGGGCCCTGTGGTGTGAGGTGTTTTCTCATCCCCTTTGTGATGTGTGCCCTGTGGTGTGAGGTGGTTTCTCAACCCCTTTGTGTTGTGGCCCCTTTGGTGTGAGGTGGTTTATTATCCCCTTTGTGATGTGGGTCCTTTGGTGCTAGGTGGTTTCTCATCCCCTTTGTATTGTGGGCCCTGTGGTGTTAGGTGATTTCTTATCGCCTTTGTGATGTGGTTCTTTTTGTGTGAGGTGGTTTCTCATCCCCTTTGTGATGTGGCCCCTTTGGTGTGAGCTGGTTTCTCATCCCATTTGGGATGTGGGCCCTTCGATGCGAGGTGGTTTCTCATCCCCTTTGTGAGGGGGGCCTGTGGTGTTAGGTGTTTTCTCATCACCTTTGTGATGTGGGCCATGTGGTGTGAGGTGCTTTTTGATCCCATTTGTGATGTGAGTCCTTTGGTGTGAGGTGGTTTTTCATCCCCTTTGTGATGAGGCCCTGTGGTGTGATGTCGTTCCTCATCACCCTTGTGATGGGGGCTGTTTGGTATGTGGTGCTTTATCATCCACTTTGTACTGAGGCCCTGTGGTGTGATGTTGTTCCTCATCCCCCTTGTGATGGGGGCTGTTTGGTATGAGGTGCTTTCTCATCCCCTTCATGATGTGGGCCCTGTGGTGTGAGGTGGTTTCTCATCCGCTTTGTGATTTGCGCCCTTTGTTGTGAGGTGGTTTCTCAACCCCTTTGTGATAAGGCCCTATGGTGTGATGTCGTTCCTCATCCCTTTTGTGATGTGTGCCCTGTGGTGTGAGGTGGTTTCTCATCCCCTTTGTGATGTGTGCCCTGTGGTGTGAGGTGGTTTCTCAACCCCTTTGTGTTGTGGCCCCTTTGGTGTGAGGTGGTTTATTATCCCCTTTGTGATGTGGGTCCTTTGGTGCTAGGGGGTTTCTCATCCCCTTTGTATTGTGGGCCCTGTGGTGTTAGGTGGTTTCTTATCGCCTTTGTGATGTGGTTCTTTTTGTGTGAGGTGGTTTCTCATCCCCTTTGTGATGTGGCCCCTTTGGTGTGAGGTGGTTTCTCATCCCATTTGGGATGTGGGCCCTTAGATGCGAGGTGGTTTCTCATCCCCTTTGTGATGTGGGCCCTGTGGTGTTAGGTGTTTTCTCATCACCTTTGTGATGTGGGCCATGTGGTGTGAGGTGCTTTTTGATCCCATTTGTGATGTGCGCCCTTTGGTGTGAGGTGGTTTTTCATCCGCTTTGTGATGAGGCCCTGTGGTCTGATGTCGTTCCTCATCACCCTTGTGATGGGGGCTGTTTGGTATGAGGAGCTTTATCATCCACTTTGTAATGAGGCCCTGTGGTGTGATGTTGTTCCTCATCCCTCTTGTGATGGGGGCTGTTTGGTATGAGGTGCTTTCTCATCCCCTTCGTGATGTGGGCCCTGTGGTGTGTGGTGGTTTCTTATCCCCTTTGTCATGTGGGCACTGTGGTGTGAGGTGGTTTCTCATGACCTTTCTGATGTGGGCCTTGTGGTGTGAGGTGCTTTCTGTTCCCATTTGTGATGTGTCCCCTTTTGTGTGAGGTTGTTTTTTATCCCCTTTGTGTTGAGGCCCTGTGGTGTGATATCGTTCCTCATCCCCCTTGTGATGGGGGCTGTTTGGTATGAGGTGCTTTCTCAACCCCTTTTTGATGCGGCCACTTTGTTGTGAGGTGGTTTCTCATCTCCTTTGTGATGGGGGCCCTGTGGTGTGAGGTGGTTTCTGATCCCATTAGTGATGTGTGCCCTTTGGTGTGAGGTGTTTTCTCATCCCCTTTGTCATGAGGCCTTGTGGTGTGATGTCGTTCCTCATCCCCCTTGTGATGGGGGCTGTTTGGTATGAGCTGCTTTCTCATCCCCTTTGTGATGTGGGCCCTGTGGTGGGAGGTGGTTTCTCATCCGCTTTGTTATGTGCGCCGTTTGTTGTGAGGTGGTTTTACATCCCCTTTGTGACAAGGCCCTATGGTGTGATGTCGTTCCTCATCCCCTTTGTGATGTGGGCCCTGTGGTGTGAGGTGGTTTCTCATCTCCTTTGTGATGTGGGCCCTGTGGTGTGAGGTGTTTTCTCATCCCCTTTGTGATGTGTGCCCTGTGGTGTGAGGTGGTTTCTCAACCCCTTTGTGTTGTGGCCCCTTTGGTGTGAGGTGGTTTATTATCCCCTTTGTGATGTGGGTCCTTTGGTGCTAGGTGGTTTCTCATCCCCTTTGTATTGTGGGCCCTGTGGTGTTAGGTGATTTCTTATCGCCTTTGTGATGTGGTTCTTTTTGTGTGAGGTGGTTTCTCATCCCCTTTGTGATGTGGCCCCTTTGGTGTGAGCTGGTTTCTCATCCCATTTGGGATGTGGGCCCTTCGATGCGAGGTGGTTTCTCATCCCCTTTGTGAGGGGGGCCTGTGGTGTTAGGTGTTTTCTCATCACCTTTGTGATGTGGGCCATGTGGTGTGAGGTGCTTTTTGATCCCATTTGTGATGTGAGTCCTTTGGTGTGAGGTGGTTTTTCATCCCCTTTGTGATGAGGCCCTGTGGTGTGATGTCGTTCCTCATCACCCTTGTGATGGGGGCTGTTTGGTATGTGGTGCTTTATCATCCACTTTGTACTGAGGCCCTGTGGTGTGATGTTGTTCCTCATCCCCCTTGTGATGGGGGCTGTTTGGTATGAGGTGCTTTCTCATCCCCTTCATGATGTGGGCCCTGTGGTGTGAGGTGGTTTCTCATCCGCTTTGTGATTTGCGCCCTTTGTTGTGAGGTGGTTTCTCAACCCCTTTGTGATAAGGCCCTATGGTGTGATGTCGTTCCTCATCCCTTTTGTGATGTGGGACCTGTGGTGTGAGGTGGTTTCTCATCTCCTTTGTGATGTGGGCCCTGTGGTGTAACGTGGATTCTCATCCCCTTTGTGATGTGGGCCCTGTGGTGTGAGGTGGTTTCTCATCTCCTTTGTGATGTGGGCCCTGTGGTGTGAGGTGTTTTCTCATCCCCTTTGTGATGTGTGCCCTGTGGTGTGAGGTGGTTTCTCAACCCCTTTTTGTTGTGGCCCCTTTGGTGTGAGGTGGTTTATTATCCCCTTTGTGATGTGGGTCCTTTGGTGCTAGGGGGTTTCTCATCCCCTTTGTATTGTGGGCCCTGTGGTGTTAGGTGGTTTCTTATCGCCTTTGTGATGTGGTTCTTTTTGTGTGAGGTGGTTTCTCATCCCCTTTGTGATGTGGCCCCTTTGGTGTGAGGTGGTTTCTCATCCCATTTGGGATGTGGGCCCTTAGATGCGAGGTGGTTTCTCATCCCCTTTGTGATGTGGGCCCTGTGGTGTTAGGTGTTTTCTCATCACCTTTGTGATGTGGGCCATGTGTTGTGAGGTGCTTTTTGATCCCATTTGTGATGTGCGCCCTTTGGTGTGAGGTGGTTTTTCATCCGCTTTGTGATGAGGCCCTGTGGTCTGATGTCGTTCCTCATCACCCTTGTGATGGGGGCTGTTTGGTATGAGGAGCTTTATCATCCACTTTGTAATGAGGCCCTGTGGTGTGATGTTGTTCCTCATCCCTCTTGTGATGGGGGCTGTTTGGTATGAGGTGCTTTCTCATCCCCTTCGTGATGTGGGCCCTGTGGTGTGAGGTGGTTTCTCATCCGCTTTGTGATTTGCGCCCTTTGTTGTGAGGTGGTTTCTCATCCCCTTTGTGAGAAGGCCCTATGGTGTGATGTCGTTCCTCATCCCTTTTGTGATGTGGGCCCTGTGGTGTGAGGTGGTTTCTCATCTCCTTTGTGATGTGTGACCTGTGGTGTTAGGTGGTTCCTCATCCCCTTTGTGATGTGGCTCTGTGGTGTGAGGTGGTTTCTCATCCCGTTTGTGATGTGGGACCTGTGGTGTGAGGTGGTTTCTCATCCCCTTTGTGATGTGGCCCCTTTGGTGTGAGGTGGTTTTTCATCCCTTTGTGATGTGTTCCCTTTGGTGTGAGGTGCTTTTTCATCCCTTTATGATGTGGCCCCTTTGTTGTGAGGTGGTTTCTCATCTCCTTTGTGATGTGGGCCCTGTGGTGTTAGGTGGTTTCTGATCCCATTTGTGATGTGTGCCCTTTGGTGTGAGGTGTTTTCTCATCCCCTTTGTCATGAGGCCCTGTGGTGTGATGTCGTTCCTCATCCCCCTTGTGATGGGGGCTGTTTGGTATGAGCTGCTTTCTCATCCCCTTTGTGATGTGGGCCCTGTGGTGTGAGGTGCTTTCTCATCCGCTTTGTGCTGTGAGCCGTTTGTTGTGAGGTGGTTTCTCATCCCCTTTCTGATAAGGCCCTATGGTGTGATGTCGTTCCTCATCCCCTTTGTGATGTGGGCCCTGTGGTGTGAGGTGGTTTCTCATCTCCTTTGTGATGTAGGCCCTGTGGTGTAAGGTGGATTCTCATCCCCTTTGTGATGTGTGCCCTGTGGTGTGAGGTGTTTTCTCATCCCCTTTGTGATGTGTGCCCTGTGGTGTGAGGTGGTTTCTCAACCCGTTTGTGTTTTGACCCCTTTGGTGTGAGTTGGTTTATTTTCCCCTTTGTGATGTGGGTCCTTTGGTGCTAGGTGGTTTCTCTTCCCCTTTGTATTGTGGGCCCTGTGGTGTTAGGTGGTTTCTTATCTCCTTTGTGATGTGGTTCTTTTTGTTTGAGGTGGTTTCTCATCCCCTTTGTGATGAGGCCCTGTGGTGTGATGTTGCTCCTCATCCCCTTGTGATGGGGGCTGTTTGGTATGAGGTGCTTCCTCATCCCCTTCGTGATGTGGGCCCTGTGGTGTGAGGTGGTTTCTCATCCGCTTTGTGATTTGCACCCTTTGTTGTGAGGTGGTTTCTCATCCCCTTTGTAATAAGGCCCTATGGTGTGATGTCGTTCCTCATCCCCTTTGTGATGTGGGCCCTGTGGTGTGAGGTGGTTTCTCATCTCCTTTGTGATGTGGGCCCTGTGGTGTAAGGTGGATTCTCACCCACTTTGTGATGTGGGCCCTGTGGTGTGAGGTGGTTGCTCATCTCCTTTGTGATGGGGGCTCTTTGGTGTGAAGGGGTTTCTCATCCCCTTTTTGATATGTGACCTGTTGTGTCAGGTGGTTTCTCATCCCCTTTGTGATGTGGCCCCTTTGGTGTGAGGTGGTTTCTCACCTCCTTTGTGATGTGGGCCCTGTGGTTTAAGGTGGTTGCTCATCCCCTTTGTGATGGGGCTCTTTGGTGTGAGTTGGTGTCTCATCCCCTCTGTGATGTGTGCCCTGTGGTGTCAGGTGGTTTCTCATTCCCTTTGTAATGTGGGCCCTCTGGTGTGAGGTGGTTTCTTATCCCCTTTGTGATGTGGGCACTGTGGTGTGAGGTGGTTTCTCATGACCTTTCTGATGTGGGCCTTGTGGTGTGAGGTGCTTTCTGTTCCCATTTGTGATGTGTCCCCTTTTGTGTGAGGTCGTTTTTTATCCCCTTTGTGTTGAGGCCCTGTGGTGTGATATCGTTCCTCATCCCCCTTGTGATGGGGGCTGTTTGGTATGAGGTGCTTTCTCAACCCCTTTGTGATGTGGCCACTTTGTTGTGAGGTGGTTTCTCATCTCCTTTGTGATGTGGGCCCTGTGGTGTGAGGTGGTTTCTGATCCCATTAGTGATGTGTGCCCTTTGGTGTGAGGTGTTTTCTCATCCCCTTTGTCATGAGGCCTTGTGGTGTGATGTCGTTCCTCATCCCCTTTGTGATGGGGGCTGTTTGGTATGAGCTGCTTTCTCATCCCCTTTGTGATGTGGGCCCTGTGGTGTGAGGTGGTTTCTCATCCGCTTTGTTATGTGCGCCGTTTGTTGTGAGGTGGTTTTACATCCCCTTTGTGACAAGGCCCTATGGTGTGATGTCGTTCCTCATCCCCTTTGTGATGTGGGCCCTGTGGTGTGAGGTGGTTTCTCATCTCCTTTGTGATGTGGGCCCTGTGGTGTGAGGTGTTTTCTCATCCCCTTTGTGATGTGTGCCCTGTGGTGTGAGGTGGTTTCTCAACCCCTTTGTGTTGTGGCCCCTTTGGTGTGAGGTGGTTTATTATCCCCTTTGTGATGTGGGTCCTTTGGTGCTAGGTGGTTTCTCATCCCCTTTGTATTGTGGGCCCTGTGGTGTTAGGTGATTTCTTATCGCCTTTGTGATGTGGTTCTTTTTGTGTGAGGTGGTTTCTCATCCCCTTTGTGATGTGGCCCCTTTGGTGTGAGCTGGTTTCTCATCCCATTTGGGATGTGGGCCCTTCGATGCGAGGTGGTTTCTCATCCCCTTTGTGAGGGGGGCCTGTGGTGTTAGGTGTTTTCTCATCACCTTTGTGATGTGGGCCATGTGGTGTGAGGTGCTTTTTGATCCTATTTGTGATGTGCGTCCTTTGGTGTGAGGTGGTTTTTCATCCCCTTTGTGATGAGGCCCTGTGGTGTGATGTCGTTCCTCATCACCCATGTGATGGGGGCTGTTTGGTATGAGGTGCTTTCTCATCCCCTTCATGATGTGGGCCCTGTGGTGTGAGGTGGTTTCTCATCCGCTTTGTGATTTGCGCCCTTTGTTGTGAGGTGGTTTCTCATCCCCTTTGTGATAAGGCCCTATGGTGTGATGTCGTTCCTCATCCCTTTTGTGATGTGGGCCCTGTGGTGTGAGGTGGTTTCTCATCTCCTTTGTGATGTGGGCCCTGTGGTGTAACGTGGATTCTCATCCCCTTTGTGATGTGGGCCCTGTGGTGTGAGGTGGTTTCTCATCCTCTTTGTGATGTGGGCCCTGTGGTGTGAGGTGGTTGCTCATCCCCTTTGTGATGGGGGCTCTTTGGTGTGAAGGGGTTTCTCATCCCCTTTTTGATATGTGACCTATTGTGTCAGGTGGTTTCTCATCCCCTTTGTGATGTGGCCCCTTTGGTGTGAGGTGGTTTCTCACCTCCTTTGTGATGTGGGCCCTGTTGTTTTAGGTGGTTGCTCATCCCCTTTATGATTGGGCTCTTTGGTGTGAGGTGGTGTCTCATCCCCTCTGTGATGTGTGCCCTGTGGTGTCAGGTGGTTTCTCATTCCCTTTGTGATGTGGGCCCTCTGGTGTGGGGTGGTTTCTTATCCCCTTTGTGATGTGGGCACTGTGGTGTGAGGTGGTTTCTCATGACCTTTGTGATGTGGGCCGTGTGGTGTGAGGTGCTTTCTGATCCCATTTGTGATGTGCCCCTTTTTGTGTGAGGTCGTTTTTCATCCCCTTTGTGATGAGGCCCTGTGGTGTGATGTCGTTCCTCATCCCCCTTGTGATGGGGGCTGTTTGCTATGAGGTGCTTTCTCATCCCCTTTGTGATAAGGCCCTATGGTGTGATGTCGTTCCTCATCCCCTTTGTGATGTGGGCCCTGTGGTGTGAGGTGGTTTCTCATCTCCTTTGTGATGTGGGCCCTGTGGTGTGAGGTGTTTTCTCATCCCCTTTGTGATGTGTGCCCTGTGGTGTGAGGTGGTTTCTCAACCCCTTTGTGTTGTGGCCCCTTTGGTGTGAGGTGGTTTATTATCCCCTTTGTGATGTGGGTCCTTTGGTGCTAGGTGGTTTCTCATCCCCTTTGTATTGTGGGCCCTGTGGTGTTAGGTGTTTTCTCATCACCTTTGTGATGTGGGCCATGTGGTGTGAGGTGCTTTTTGATCCCATTTGTGATGTGCGCCCTTTGGTGTGAGGTGGTTTTTCATCCCCTTTGTGATGAGGCCCTGTGGTGTGATGTCGTTCCTCATCACCCTTGTGATGGGGGCTGTTTGGTATGAGGAGCTTTATCATCCACTTTGTAATGAGGACCTGTGGTGTGATGTTGTTCCTCATCCCCCTTGTGATGGGGGCTGTTTGCTATGAGGTGCTTTCTCATCCCCTTTTTGATGAGGCCCTGTGGTGTGATGTCGTTCCTCATCCCCCTTGTGATGGGGGCAGTTTGGTATGAGGTGCTTTCTCAACCCCTTTGTGATGTGGCCCCTTTGGTGTGAGGTTGTTTCTCATCCCCTTTGTGAAGTGGGGCCTGTGGTATGAGGTGGTTTCTCATTCCCTTTGTGATGGGGCCTCATTGGTGTGAGGTAATTTCTCATCCCCTTTGTAATGTGGGCCCTATGGTGTGACGTCTTTCCTCAACCCTTGTGTGATGTGGGGCCTGTGGTGTGAGGTGGTTTCTCATCTCCTTTGTGATGTAGGCCCTGTGGTGTAAGGTGGATTCTCATCCCCTTTGTGATGTGTGCCCTGTGGTGTGAGGTGTTTTCTCATCCCCTTTGTGATGTGTGCCCTGTGGTGTGAGGTGGTTTCTCAACCCGTTTGTGTTTTGACCCCTTTGGTGTGAGGTGGTTTATTTTCCCCTTTGTGATGTGGGTCCTTTGGTGCTAGGTGGTTTCTCTTCCCCTTTGTATTGTGGGCCCTGTGGTGTTAGGTGGTTTCTTATCTCCTTTGTGATGTGGTTCTTTTTGTGTGAGGTGGTTTCTCATCCCCTTTGTGATGAGGCCCTGTGGTGTGGTGTTGCTCCTCATCCCCTTGTGATGGGGGCTGTTTGGTATGAGGTGCTTTCTCATCCCCTTTGTGATGTGGGCCCTGTGGTGTAAGGTGGATTCTCACCCACTTTGTGATGTGGGCCCTGTGGTGTGAGGTGGTTGCTCATCTCCTTTGTGATGGGGGCTCTTTGGTGTGAAGGGGTTTCTCATCCCCTTTTTGATATGTGACCTGTTGTGTCAGGTGGTTTCTCATCCCCTTTGTGATGTGGCCCCTTTGGTGTGAGGTGGTTTCTCACCTCCTTTGTGATGTGGGCCCTGTGGTTTAAGGTGGTTGCTCATCCCCTTTGTGATGGGGCTCTTTGGTGTGAGTTGGTGTCTCATCCCCTCTGTGATGTGTGCCCTGTGGTGTCAGGTGGTTTCTCATTCCCTTTGTAACGTGGGCCCTCTGGTGTGAGGTGGTTTCTTATCCCCTTTGTGATGTGGGCACTGTGGTGTGAGGTGGTTTCTCATGACCTTTCTGATGTGGGCCTTGTGGTGTGAGGTGCTTTCTGTTCCCATTTGTGATGTGTCCCCTTTTGTGTGAGGTCGTTTTTTATCCCCTTTGTGTTGAGGCCCTGTGGTGTGATATCGTTCCTCATCCCCCTTGTGATGGGGGCTGTTTGGTATGAGGTGCTTTCTCAACCCCTTTGTGATGTGGCCACTTTGTTGTGAGGTGGTTTCTCATCTCCTTTGTGATGTGGGCCCTGTGGTGTGAGGTGGTTTCTGATCCCATTAGTGATGTGTGCCCTTTGGTGTGAGGTGTTTTCTCATCCCCTTTGTCATGAGGCCTTGTGGTGTAATGTCGTTCCTCATCCCCCTTGTGATGGGGGCTGTTTGGTATGAGCTGCTTTCTCATCCCCTTTGTGATGTGGGCCCTGTGGTGTGAGGTGGTTTCTCATCCGCTTTGTTATGTGCGCCGTTTGTTGTGAGGTGGTTTTACATCCCCTTTGTGACAAGGCCCTATGGTGTGATGTCCTTCCTCATCCCCTTTGTGATGTGGGCCCTGTGGTGTGAGGTGGTTTCTCATCTCCTTTGTGATGTGGGCCCTGTGGTGTGAGGTGTTTTCTCATCCCCTTTGTGATGTGTGCCCTGTGGTGTGAGGTGGTTTCTCAACCCCTTTGTGTTGTGGCCCCTTTGGTGTGAGGTGGTTTATTATCCCCTTTGTGATGTGGGTCCTTTGGTGCTAGGTGGTTTCTCATCCCCTTTGTATTGTGGGCCCTGTGGTGTTAGGTGATTTCTTATCGCCTTTGTGATGTGGTTCTTTTTGTGTGAGGTGGTTTCTCATCCCCTTTGTGATGTGGCCCCTTTGGTGTGAGCTGGTTTCTCATCCCATTTGGGATGTGGGCCCTTCGATGCGAGGTGGTTTCTCATCCCCTTTGTGAGGGGGGCCTGTGGTGTTAGGTGTTTTCTCATCACCTTTGTGATGTGGGCCATGTGGTGTGAGGTGCTTTTTGATCCTATTTGTGATGTGCGTCCTTTGGTGTGAGGTGGTTTTTCATCCCCTTTGTGATGAGGCCCTGTGGTGTGATGTCGTTCCTCATCACCCTTGTGATGGGGGCTGTTTGGTATGAGGTGCTTTATCATCCACTTTGTAATGACGCCCTGTGGTGTGATGTTGTTCCTCATCCCCCTTGTGACGGGGGCTGTTTGGTATGAGGTGCTTTCTCATCCCCTTTGTGATGTGGGCCCTGTGGTGTGCGGTGGTTTTTCATCTGCTTTGTGGTTTGCGCCCTTTCTTGTGAGGTGGTTTCTCATCCCCTTTGTGATAAGGCCCTATGGTGTAATGTCGTTCCTCATCCCTTTTGTGATGTGGGCCCTGTGGTGTGAGGTGGATTCTCAACCGCTTTGCGATGTGTGGCCTGTGGTGTGAGGTTGTTTCTCATCCCTTTTGTGATGTGTGCCCTGTGGTGTGAAGTGGTTTCTCATCCGCTTTGTGATGTGTACCCTGTGGTGTGAGGTGGATTCTCAACCGCTTTGCGATGTGTGGCCTGTGGTGTGAGGTGGTTTCTCATCCCTTTTGTGATGTGTGCCCTGTGGTGTGAGGTGGTTTCTCATCCCCTTTGTGATGAGGCCCTGTGGTGTGATGTCGTTCCTCATCCCCCTTGTGATGGGGGCTGTTTGGTATGAGGTGCTTTCTCAACCCCTTTGTGATGTTGCCCCTTTGGTGTGATGTGGTTTCTCATCCCCTTAATGATGGGGGCTCTTTGGTGTGAGGTGGTTTCTCATCCCTTTTGTGATGGGGCCACTTTGGTGTGAGGTGGTTTCTCATCCCCTTTGTGATGGGGCCTCATTGGTGTGAGGTAGTTTCTCATCCCCTTTGTAATGTGGGCCCTGTGGTGTGACGTCTTTCCTCATCCCCTGTGTGATGTGGGGCCTGTGTTGTGAGGTGGGTTGTCATCCCCTTTGTGATGTGGGCCCCCGGGTGTGAGGTGGTTGTTCATCCCCTTTGTGATGGGGGCTCTTTGGTGTGAGCTGGTTTCTCGTCCCCTTTGTGATGTGGGCCCTGTAGTGTGAGGTGGTTTCTCATCTTCTTTTTGATGTCCGCCCTGAGGTGTGAGGTGGTTTCTCATCCGCTTTGTGATGTGTACCCTGTGGTGTGAGGTGGTTTCTCAACCCCTTTGTGATGTGGCCACTTTGGTGTGAGGTTGTGTCTCATCCCCATTTTGATGAAAGCCCTTTAGTGTGAGTTGGTTTCTCATCCCCTTTGTGATGTCGGCCGTATGGTGTGAGCTGCTTTCTCATCCTCTTTGTGATGTGGCCCTGTGGTGTGAGGTGGTTTCTCCACCCCTTTGTGATGTGGCCACTTTGGTGTGAGGTTGTGTTTCATCCCCATTTTGATGAAAGCCCTTTGCTATGAGGTGGTTTCTCATCCCCGTTGTGATGTGTCCCCTTTCATACGAGGTGGTTTCTCATCACCTTTGAGATGTGGGTCGTGTGGTGTGAGGTGCTTTCTGATCCCATTTGTGATGTGCGCCCTTTGGTGTGAGGTGGTTTCTCATCCCCTTTGTGATGAAGCCCCTTTGATGTGAGGTGGTTTCTCATCCCCTTTGTGATGTGGCCCCTTTGGTGTGAGGTGGTTTCTCATCCCTTTGTGATGTGGTTTCTCATCCCTTTGTGATGTGGGCCCTGTGGTGTAAGGTGGATTCTCATCCCCTTTGTGATGTGTGCCCTGTGGTGTGAGGTGTTTTCTCAACCCCTTTGTGATGTGGGTCCTGTGGTGCTAGGTGGTTTCTCATCCCCTTTGTGATGTGGTTCTTTTTGTGTGAGGTGGTTTCTCATCCCCTTTGTGATGTGGCCCCTTTGCTGTGAGGTGGTTTCTCATCCCATTTGTGATGTAGGCCCTTTGATGTGAGGTGGTTTCTCATCCCCTTTGTGATGTGGGCCCTGTGGTGTGAGGTGCTTTCTGATCCTATTTATAATGTGCACCCTTTGGTGTGAGGTGGTTTTTCATCCCCTTTGTGATGAGGCCCTGTAGTGTGATGTTGTTCCTCATCCCCCTTTTGATGGGGGCTGTTTGGTATGTGGTGCTTTCTCATCCTCTTTGTGATGTGGCCCTGTGGTGTGAGGTGGTTTCTCATCCCCTTTGTGATGTGTTCCCTTTCATGCGAGGTGGTTTCTCATCACCTTTGTGATGTGGCCCTGTGGTGTGAGGTGGTTTTTCATCCCCTTAGTGATGGGGGCTATTTGGTGTGACGGGGTTTCTCATCCCCTTTGTGATGTGGCCCCTCTGGTGTGAGGTGGTTGTTCATCCCCTTTGTGATGGGGGCTCCTTGGTGTGAGCTGGTTTCTCGTCCCCTTTGTGATGTGGGCCCTGTGGTGTGAGGTGGTTTCTCATCTCCTTTTTGATGTGCGCCCTGAGGTGTGAGGTGGTTTCTCATCCGCTTTGTGATGTGTACCCTGTGGTGTGAGGTGGTTTCTCAACCCCTTTGTGATGTGGCCACTTTGGTGTGAGGTTGTGTCTCATCCCCATTTTGATGAAAGCCCTTTGGTGTGAGGTGGTTTCTCATCCCCTTTGTGATGTGGGCCGTACGGTGTGAGCTGGTTTCTCATCCTCTTTGTGATGTGGCCCTGTGGTGTGAGGTGGTTTCTCAACCCCTTTGTGATGTGGCCACTTTGGTGTGAGGTTGTGTCTCATCCCCATTTTGATGAAAGCCTTTTGGTGTGAGGTGGTTTCTCATCCCCTTTGTGATGTGGGCCGTATAGTGTGAGCTGGTTTCTCATATCCTTTGTGATGTGGGCCCTTTAATGCGACGTGGTTTCTAATCACCTTTGTGATGTGCGCCGTGTGGTGTGAGGTGCTTTCTGATCACATTTGTGATGTGCTCCCTTTGGTGTGAGGTGGTTTTTCATCCCCTTTGTGATGAGGCCCTGTGGTAGGATATCATTCCTCATCCCCCTTGTGATGGGGGCTGTTTGGTATGAGGTGCTTTCTCATACCCTTTGTGATGTGGGCCCTGTGGTGTTAGGTGGTTTCTATCGCCATTGTGATGTGGTTCTTTTTGTGTGAGGTGGTTTCTCATCCCCTTTGTGATGAAGGCCCTTTGATGTGAGGTGGTTTCTCATCCCCTTAGGGATGTGGCCCCTTTCGTGTGAAGTGGTTTCTCATCCCCTTTGTGATGTGGCCCTGTGGTGTGAGGTGGTTTTTCATCCCCTTTGTGATGTGTACCCTGTGGTGTGAGGTGGGTTGTCATCTCCCTTGTGATGTGAGTCCTGGGGTGGAGGTGGTTGCTCATCCCCTTTGTGATGGTGGCTGTTTTGTGTGAGGTGGTTTCTCATCTCCTTTATGATGTGGGCACTATGGTGTGAGGTGGTTTCTCATCCCCTTTGTGATGTGGCCCCTTTGGTGTGAGGTGGTTTCTCATCTCTTTGTGATTTGGCCCCTGTGGTGTGAGGTGGTTTCTCATCTCCTTTGTGATGTGGGCCCTGTGGTGTGAGGTGGTTTCTGTTCCCATTTGTGATGTGTGCCCTTTGGTGTGAGGTGTTTTCTCATTCCCTTAGTCATGAGGCCCTGTGGTGTGATGTCGTTCCTCATCCCCATTGTGATGGGGGCTGTTTGGTATGAGGTGCTTTCTCATCCCCTTTGTGATGAGGCCCTGTGGTGTGATGTCGTTCCTCATCCCCCTTGTGATCGGGGCTGTGTGGTATGAGGTGCTTTCTCATCCACTTTCTGATGTGGGCCCTGTGGTGTGAGGTGCTTTCTCATCCCCTTTGTCATGAGGCCCTGTCGTGTGATGTCGTTCCTCATCCCCTTTGTGATGGGTTCTCTTTGGTGTGAGGGGGTTTCTCATCTCCTTTGTGATGTGGCCCCTGTGGTGTGAGGTGGTTTCTTATCCCCTTTGTGATGTGGGCCCTGTGGTGTTAGGTGGTTTTTCATCCCCTTAGTGATGGGGGCTATTTGGTGTGAAGTGGTTTCTCATCCCCTTTGTGATGTGGGCTCTCTGGTGTGAGGTGCTGTCTCATCCCCTTTGTGATGTGGGTCCTGTGGTGTGAGGTGGTTTCTCATCCCCTCTGTGATGCGAGCCCTGTGCTGTGAGGTGGTGTGTCATCCTCTGTGTGACAAAGGCCCTTTGGTGTGAGTTTGTTTCTCCTCCCCTTTGTAATGGGGCCCTGTGGTGTGATGTCGTTCCTCATTTCCTTTGTGATGGGGGCTCTTTGGTGTGAGGTGGTTTCTCATCCCTTTTGTGATGAGGTCTCGTTGGTGTGAAGCAGTTTCTCATCTGTTTTGTGATGTGGGCCCTTTTCTGTGAGGTGGTTTCTCATCCCCTTTGTGATGTGGCCCCTTTGGTGTGATGTGGTTTCTCATTCCCTTTGTGAAGTGGGGCCTGTGGTATGAGGTGGTTTCTCATCCCCTTTGTGATGGGGCCTCATTGGTGTGAGGTAGTTTCTCATCCCCTTTGTAATGTGGTCCCTGTGGTGTGACGTCTTTCCTCATCCCGTATGTGTGATGTGGGGCCTCTGTTGTGAGGTGGGTTGTCATCCCCTTTGTGATGTGGGCCCCCGTGTGTGAGGTGGTTGTTCATCCCCTTTGTGATGGGGGCTCTTTGGTGTGAGCTGGTTTCGTGTCCCCTTTGTGATGTGGGCCCTGTGGTGTGAGGTGGTTTTTCATCTCCTCTTAGATGTGCGCCCTGAGGTGTGAGGCGGTTTCTCATCCGATTTGTGATGTGTACCCTGTGGTGTGAGGTGGTTTCTCATCCTCTTTGTTATGTGGCCCCGTTGGTTTTAGGTGGCTTGTCATCCCCTTTGTGATGCTTGCCCTGTGGCATGAGGTGGTTTCTCATCCACTCTGTGATGTGGCCCTTGTGTTGTGAAGTGGTTTCTCATCCCCTTTGGATGTGGGCCCTGTGGTGTGACGTGGTTTCTCTTCCCCTTTGTGATTTGGCCCATTTGCTCTGAAGAGGTTTCTCATCCTCTTTGTGATGTGGGCCCTGTGGTTTGAGGTGGTTTCTCATCCCGTTTATGATGTGGGGCCTGTGGTGTGAAGTATTTTCTCATCCCGTTTGTGATGTGCTCCCTTTAGTGTGAGATGGTTTCTCATCCCCTTTGTGATGGGGGCTGTTTGGTGTGAGGTGGTTTCTCATCCCCTTTGTGATGATGGCCCTGTGTTGTGAGGTCGTTTCTCATCTCCTTTGTGATGTGGGGCCTGTAGTGTGATGTGGTTACTCATACTCTTTGTGATGTTGGCCCTTTGGTGTCACTTGGTTTCTCACCCCTTTTGTGATGTGGGCCCTATGGTGTGAGGTGTTTTGTCATCCCCTTTGTGATGTGGTTTCTTTGGTGTGAGGTGGTTTCTCATCCGCATTGTAATGTAGCCCCTTTGGTGTTAGGTAGTTTCCTATCCCCTTTGTGACGTGGCCCCTTTGGTGTGAGGTGCTTTCTCATCCCCTTTTTGATGTGACCCCTTTGGTGTGAGGTGTTGTCTCATCCCTTTTGTAATGAAAGCGCTTTGGTGTGAGGTGGTTACTTTGGTCTTGTGGTGTGAGGTGGTTTCTCATCCCATTTGTGATGTTGGCCCTTTGATGCGAGGTGGTTTCTCATCCCCTTTGTGATGTAGTCCCTGTGGTGTTAGGTGCTTTCTCATTACCTTTGTGATGTGGGCCCTGTGGTGTGAGGTGCTTTCTGATCCCATTTGTGTTGTGCGCCCTTTGGTGTGAGGTGGTTTCTCATCCGCTTTGTGATGTGTGCCCTGTGGTGTAAGGTGGATTCTCATCCCCTTTGTGATGTGTGCCCTGTGGTGTGAGGTGTTTTCTCATCCCTTTTGTGATGTGGGCCCTGTGGTTTGAGGTGGTTTCTCATCCCCTTTGTGATGTGGGCCCTGTGGTGTGAGGTGGTTTTTCATCCCCTTTGTGATGTGTACCCTGTGGTGTGATGTGGGTTGTCATCCCCTTAGTGATGTGAGCCCTGGGGTGGAGGTGGTTGCTCATCCCTTTTGTGATGGGGGCTGTTTTGTGTGAGGTAGTTTCTCATCCCCTTTGTGATGTGGGCCGTATGGTGTGAGGTGGTTTCTCATCCCCTTTGTGTTACAAGCTTTTTCATATGGAGTGGTTTCTCATCCCCTGAGTGATGTGGCCCATTTGGGGTGAGGTGGTTTCTTATCCCCTTTGTGATGTGGCCCGTTTGGTGTGAAGTGGTTTCTCATCCCCTTTGTGATGTTGGCCCTGTGGTGTGAGGTGGTTTCCAATCCGCTTTGTGATGTGGCCCCTTTGGTGTGAGGTGGTTTCTCATCCCCTTTGTGATGTGGCCACTTTGGTTTGAGGTGGTTCCTCATCCCCTTTGTGATGTGCGCCCTGTGGTCTGAGGTGATTTCTCATCCCCTTTCTAATGGGGGCTATTGGTTGTGAGGTGGTTTCTCATCCCCCTTGTGATGTGGGCTGTGTGGTGTGAGATGGTTTCTCATCTCCTTTTTGGTATGGGCTCTGTGGTGTGAGGTGGTTTCTCATGCCCTTTGTGATGTGTGCCATGTGGTGTGAGGTGGTGTCTCATCACCTGTGTGATGAAGGCCCTTTGGTGTGAGGTGGTTTCTCATCCCCTTTGTGATGTGGGCCCTGTCTTGTGAGGTTGTTTCTCATCCCCTTTTTGTTGTGGGCTCTGTGGTGTGAGGTGATTTCTCATCCACTTTGTGATGTGGGCCCTGTGGTGTGAGGTGTTTTCTCTTCCTATTTTGGTGTGAGGTGTTTTCTAATCACCTTTGTGATGTGGCCCCTTTGGTGTGAGGTGGTTGCTTATCCTCTTTGTTACGTTGGCCTTGTGGTGTGAGGTGGTTTCTCATCCCCTTTGGGATGTGGGCCCTGTGGTGTGACGTGGTTTCTCATCTCCTTTGTGATGTAGCCCGTTTGGTGTGAGGTGGTTTCTCATCCCCTTTGTCGTGTTGCCCCTTTCGTGTGAGGTGGTTTCTCACCCCCTTTGTGATGTGGCCCCGTTGGTTTGAGGTGGCTTGTCATCTCCATTGTGATGTGGCCTCTTTGGTGTGAGGTAGTTTCCTATCCCCTTTGTGACGTGGCCCCTTTGGTGTGAGGTGGTTTCTCATCCCCTTTGTGATGTGGCCCCATTGGTGTGAGGTGGTTTCTCATCCCCTTTGTGATGAACACCCTTTGATGTGAGGTGGTTTCTCATCCCCTTTGTTATGTGGCCCCGTTGGTTTGAGGTGGCTTGTCATCCCCTTTGTGATGCTTGCCCTGTGGCATGAAGTGGTTTCTAATCTACTCTGTGATGTGGGCCTTGTTTTGTGAAGTGGTTTCTCATCCCCTTTGGATGTGGGCCCTGTGCTGTGGCGTGGTTTCTCTTCCCCTTTGTGATGTGGCCCTTTTTACTCTGAAGAGGTTTCTCTTCCTCTTTGTGATGTGGGCCCTGTGGTTTGAGGTGGTTTCTCATCCCGTTTATGATGTGGGGCCTGTGGTGTGAATTATTTTCTCATCCCGTTTGTGATGTGCTCCCTTTAGTGTGAGATGGTTTCTCATCCGCTTTGTGATGGGGGCTGTTTGGTGTGAGGTGGTTTCTCATCCCCTTTGTGATGATGGCCCTGTGTTGTGAGGTCGTTTCTCATCTCCTTTGTGATGTGGGGCCTGTAGTGTGATGTGGTTACTCATACTCTTTGTGATGTTGGCCCCTTGGTGTCACTTGGTTTCTCACCCCTTTTGTGATGTGGGCCCTATGGTGTGAGGTGTTTTGTCATCCCTTTTTGTGATGGGGTTTCTTTGGTGTGAGGTGGTTTCTCATCCGCATTGTGATGTGGCCCCTTTGGTGTTAGGTAGTTTCCTATCCCCTTTGTGACGTGGCCCCTTTGGTGTGAGGTGCTTTCTCATCCCCTTTTTGATGTGGCCTCTTTGGTGTGAGGTGTTGTCTCATCCCCTTTGTAATGAGAGCGCTTTGGTGTGAGGTGGTTACTTTGGCCTTGTGGTGTGAGGTGGTTTCTCATCCCCTTCGGGATGTGGGCCCTGTGGTGTGACGTGGTTTCTCATCCCCTTTGTGATATGGCCCCTTTGGTGTGAGGTGGTTTCTCATCGCCTTTGTCGTGTTGCCACTTTCGTGTGAGGTGGTTTCTCATCCACTTTGTGATGTTGGCCCTGTGGTGTGAGGTGGTTTCTTATCCACTTTGTGATGTGGCCCCTGTGGTGTGAGGTGGTTTCTCATCCCCTTTGTGATGTGAGCCCTGTGGTGTGAGGTAGTTTCTCATCCAATTTGTGATGTGGCCCCCTTGTTGTGAGATGGTTTTTATCCCCCTTGTGATGTGGGCCCTTTTATGTGAGGTGGTTTCTCATCCCCTTTGTGATGTGGGCCCTGTGTTGTGAGGTGGTTTCTCATCCCCTTTGTGATGTGGCCTCTTTGTTGTGAGGTGGTTTCTCATCTCCTTTGTGACGTGGCCCCTTTGGTGTGAGGTGGTGTGTCATCCGCTTTGTAATGGAAGCGCTTTGGTGTGAGGTGGTTTCTTTTCTTCTTTGTTACGTTGGCCTTGTGGTGTGAGGTGGTTTCTCATCCTTTTTGGGATGTGGGCCCTGTGGTGTGATGTGGTTTCTCATACCCTTTGTCGTGTTGCCCCTTTTGTGTGAGGTGGTTTCTCATCCCCTCTGTGATGTGAGCCCTGTGGTGTGAGGTAGTTTCTTATCCACTTTGTGATGTGCCCTCTGTGGTGTGAGGTAGTTTCTCATCCCCTTTGTGATGTGGGCCCTTTTATGTGAGGTGGTTTCTTATCCTCTTTGTTACGTTGGCCTTGTGGTGTGAGGTGGTTTCTCATCCTTTTTGGGATGTGGGCCCTGTGGTGTGAGGTGGTTTCTCATACCCTTTGTTGTGTTGCCCCTTTTGTCTGAGGTGGTTTCTCATCCACTTTGTGATGTGGCCCCTGTGGTGTGAAGTGCTTTCTCATCCCCTTTGTGATGTGAGCCCTGTGGTGTGAGGTAGTTTCTTATCCACTTTGTGATATGCCCTCTCTGGTGTGAGGTGGTTTCTCATCCCCCTTGTGATGTGGGCACTTTTATGTGAGGTGGTTTCTTATCCTCTTTGTGATGTTGGCCCTGTGGTGTGAGGTGGTTTCTCATCCACTTTGTGATGTGCCCCCTGTGGTGTGAGGTGGTTTCTTATCCCCTTTGTGATGTGTGGCCTGTGTTGTGAGGTGTTGTCTCATCCCCTTTGTGATGAAGGATCTTTGGTGTGAGGTGGTTTCTCATGTCCTTTGTGATGTGGGGCCTGTGGTGTGAGGTGGTTTCTCGTCCCCTTAATGATGTGCGCTCTTTGGTATGAGGTGGTTTCTCATCTCTTTTTTGATGGGGGCTCTTTGGTGTGAGGTAGTTTCTCCTGCAATTTTGTGATGTGTGCCCTTTTGTGTGAGGTGGTTTCTCATCCCCTTTTGATGTGGGCCTTGTGGTGTGAAGTGGTTTCTCATCCCCTTTGCGTTGTGGGCCCTGTGGTGTGAGATGATTTCTTATCTATCCACATTCTTATTGATGGGTGCCTACATTGTTATTACAAACAATATTGTAATTGTCTTCCTGTGTACATGTACAGTGAGGATTTGTCTGGAGGACATACCGAGAAGTAGAAAAGCTATGTTGTTGGATATGCACATCTTCAATTTAAACAGGTATTAGCAACTTGCATTTCAGAGGTTTTTATTTGTCTTTATTAATTTTTGGGAACGTCTTATAGATTATGGATACTAATTCTTTATTGTTTTATGTATTGTAAATATGTTCTCTAAGTCTGTGGCTTGTATTTGTCTTTATTATAAGACATCTTCAGTTTTGAAAAATAACTTAGCTGCGAATAGAATGCCCTGTTGAGAGCTCTTTTTTCTCAGTATGTTGGAGATTTTATTCCAAAAAATGCTGGCCGTCTACTCCAAGTCTCTATCTGAAGCCCACCTCTGCTAAGCCAATGGGCTTCACCCATTTCGGGGGTCCTGAGGTCATAGGAGCCTCTTGAAATTCATATAACCTTCTGCCTAGAAAATTTATAACATGTTTCCTGTGAGTTTGAGAGATTGTGCATGCTCAGAAGCTCATCCATGGCCCCAGGTTAAGAAGACTTGTTAGAGGCCCTCCAAAGGTGGGAAGTCTTTCCTTGTGGGTGGCAGACCCTATCTTTCCATGTAGAATTTCGGCCCTATTCCCATTTCTAAGCTTCTACTCTGAGGAGCAGAGCACTGGACTGTGTGTGGGTTGGGTACTTCTTTTGTCCTTCCAGTCTGAGGAGTAGCTGAAAGAGTAAGGAGTGGCAAAAAGAAGAAGTTGGTCTAAAGCAGAAGAGATCTGTAAAGGACAGTCCATGTAGAAATTGAAGTTGAAATGTAAGTTGCTAAGATGTTACTTATCCATCTGTGTAACCACTGGTGGCTAATGGTACATCTGTACCCACATGGTATACAATAAGAAGGGTGTTTGAATGGGCTTTCCAGTATGAATTATTTAGATGTCTCCACATTAAAGCAGACCTATTATAGAAGATTCTTGTTATCCAGGTATTGGGAAGCTGCAGGATAGCATTGTGTGGGATTAAAAGGAGGTTACACAACTGAGCAGAGGGCTGTAATGGGGAGGTATCGGGGTCTTCATGGGACATGAGACCACTCTTCATAGCCCAAAGGAGTGCAAAACCTTTGCACCAATTGGTCTCCTTCGCATGTTGAGTAGGATTATTAATAGGAGGGAGTCCCGGGGGGAATACACAACTACTTCTTCATCTTCAACAAACTTATTTGGCATTCTTCATGACTGAGGCCCTCACTGGGTGCTGGGATATAAAAATTCACCTTAGGAAAAGATTCATTCCCCATTCCCCCTCCCACATTGTTGCCACAGACAGTTAAGAACGTGTGGTTTTTCTCCTTACACCTTGCAAAAGGAATTGAGCTAAATTATAGCTTTCCATTTATAAAACAGTGGTAGTCTAAAGCTGCAGAGTGCAAAATTCAGAGATTGCCATAGTAACTCTGCTTTTCTCTGGAAGTAATTGAAAAAAGGCACTTTTTACAAAAATAGAATATTGACGTCTATAAAGGAATTAATTTACTGACTGATAGAGGGGAAAGACAAAAGATGAGCCATTGAGCTGCATTTTAATGTGATTGTGATTATCCCCAGGGTGGCAAGCAGCTTAAACTTGTTCTTTTATCCTTGTAACAAAGAGCACATTTCAGCTTGGTTTGTGTATAGAAAGAGTTTCCAGAATGATATAACGTAATAAGGAATTAGCACATTTGGTAAAACACTGAAAGGCTCCACTTTGTTTCTTGCCATTATCAGTTTGACGAATGTTACAATTGCTCGCAAGATATTTAATCGCTGTTCATGATTAGCACAGCAGCAATACTAGAGGAATAGCTTGTGAGCATACTTTTAACAAGGAAATCTAGCCTTTCACAGGTGCCATCATGAGACCAAAGACACAAATATATGAAGGAAAAATGATTAGGTGAGCAAATAATAATTATGATAATCATGTCCTAAAAATACTATTTGGAGAGGTGATAGAATTTTGATGAAGGCTTATAAATGTGTGTATTTGTATATGTGTTGATATAAATATATGCCATATATATTTCAGGGCTTGTTCTCTGTGAATTTTCTTCCAGAGAATTAGAATCATTCCAGGGGTAATTTGTTTTATTTCCAAATCAGGTCCCAGGTGGCTAAAGAGTAATCCAAATGAGTGAATCTCAGACAGTGAAATATTGGGTCCTGTGACGGGAATGGGGAGGGGAATTTGAGGATACGGCCCTCCCCAGAGACCAGCCAGATCATACCCCTGGTACGGTTGGTCTTAGATGGGAGGAAGTGAGAATAATATGGTTCTCCCCAAGGACTATTTTCTTTTTAACAAGAGAGGCAAATCCTTACACAAAAGGACTAGAACTCTAGGATAAAATCTCAAGCAAGATAACCTTCCATGGGAGTTCAGGATGGTTGGCGACTAGGAGCTGCCTCTAGCTCTACTTAGGATTTATATCTCTTATAATGTTTCTTATGCTCTGGAACAGTACATTTATGTATCTGCTTTCCCTACTAGATTATGAACTCATGGAAGGAAGGATAGTGTCTTAATTATCTCTGGAGTTATAGGCCTAGCACAGTGCCTGAAATAGAGAGAAGGGGAAATAAATGCCTGAATGATTAACTTATTAAATGAATGAATCCACTGAGGCAGGCTCATGTCCCATTTTCTAGGACCATCCTTGTTCCCTGGACATTGCCAATGGCTTGGCTGACATAACAGTTACCTTCAGTGCTACCGTGACCCTTAAAATAACTTTCCAGTAAGTTTCTTTTTTCTTAAAAAAAAAAAAAAAAAGAAAGGGAAAGGGAAAATATTCACTGAATGCTTATGGTAAGCCAGGCATTGAACTGAGCACTTTACATATTATTATGTACATTTAATCCTTCAAAACCCTTGCAGAGTAGGTGCTATTAATATGCCCACTTTTTAGAGAAGGAAACTGAGGCTCAGAAAGGTTAGCTAAGATTTCATAACTAACAAGTATTAGGGCCAGAATTTGCAACCAAGCAGTTTAGCTTCCATTTCTTTTCCTTTGTTCCCAGGACACTGAGTATAGATGGAAATGAGCTCAATTCTGGGATTCCAGAAATAAGGGTAAAAAGCTTTTTAGTGTGGGAGAGGCTAGTAAGGAAAAAAGGTACATCCCTAGATCACAGGAAGAATTATCTAGGGTCTTTGATGAGATCTAAAAGCCTAGGAAGCATCTCCTGAATATCAAAAAACATTTGTGCTTGCCTTGTTAGGATGAGATTATAAAATCTCGGTGTGGCAAAAGTCTTGAATACTCTCAGTGGTATGGCACGCACTAATAAGAGGACTCACTGTTGTGCTGCGTTTGCAGTTTTTTAAAGCACTTTCATATCTTGTTTCATCTGATTCAACCCCCTCCGAAGTACGGAGTGCATAGAGCTGGTCAGTATCCCAGTTCCCTTTGTCTGGGCACAGGGTCAGATTGCATTCACCTACGCCTTTGAAATTGTGTCTGACCATGTGAGTTGCTTTGGCCAAGGAAATGTGAGTGGAGGGTAACACATGACATTTCTGGGTGGAAGCCTTTGAAAAGCGAGTTACATGTTCTCTTTCCCCTGACACTCGGATGGACAACGTTCTTGATAGTGTGCCTTGTCAGCTAGAGGACCAATATGGGTATGGCCTATATTAAAAGAATGGAGTCATAATCTGCATGTAAGCACCTCCCTTACTTCCTACCATACTAGGTGGCTTAGGGCCACAAGAGAAGACTCATTTCCAACCCTCAATCTAAGGATATGTCATTTTCTAAATCCTTACCATATGGCATATCTTATGCCAACCCCTGCCCGCCAACCATGTCCCTCTGGGGAGTAGTAATGCAGAAGGTGCTGGTGTCCCTGGGAGGTTGGTAACAAGGACACTTGGTGGCTGGGCCAGAGTGGCAGAATAAGGGACTTAGTGCTACAGATGTGAGAATACCTACTTCTCCTCTTCTATTCACCTTTGGGTTTTAAAAAGTAGAGGGTCAAGCACTATAGGAAACAATAAGAATGACAAGATTGAAACCAATTCTTGCTGGCTTTTCATCCTGGCGCATCTAGTCGGCAACCAACTTCAACTAGTGCTCATAAAACAAAAGTGAGGTAGACATCAGGGTATTCTTCTGCCTTTTGAGATTCAGCACCTTACATCTTAAATGACTTATTTGGTAAGACTTAAGAGTTAGGGTTTGTTTTTGTTTTTATAGTCCTCCATCTCAAAACTAGCTAAGAGTGAAGATGCACCAGATTTCCACATGTGACATCTCTTGGAGATTCAACACGAATCTGGAGAAGAGGTGCTGAATTACAAAGAGAGGGTTTCTTCAGTTAGTTGATGTACCGTGGTGGGTGCTGGCATGCAGGCACATCAGACTCTTGCAGGCTACATCTGTGCAGGTGGCCTGTGGAGAAGACATCTCAGCCTAGGAAAGATGCTCCATCAGACAGGGCAGCTGGAATCAACTGGATGGCAATGAGAGTAATTTCCCTGAATGTTAAACCAATCTTCTTGTCAGTGTGTGGTGATCCCTTCCTCAGCTGAACTGGAAAGACCACAGGACCCTTAATTATCTACACCAGCTGCTCAACCAGGTTTTATTTTGGGGACTGAAGACCTAGGAAAAAGCATCCTAGTTGACTAATGAAGATATCCTAGACTTGAATAAATTACTTAGTCCTAATAACATATTAGGGTGTCGAATTTGGGGATGTTGATATTTTAGGTTACTTTATACATCAAGTGATTTATCTGAAGTTTGAGGGAATCATAGTCCCTCAAACTGAATTGATAATGGTTATAGATTATCCTATTTTTGGATACTTCTGGGTACAAAACACAGTCCAATTAAGGTGGAATGTTACTAAGAAATTTTTCTGCATTCAAACTCTTCTGCTAAATTCAATTTACGCTTAAAATGATCAGAAGGGGAAAGAGGCAGAATCCTTTAAGGAGAATGCCCTTCGCCAGAATCCCGGCTTCCATCAAGAAACAAAACAGCAGTTGGGAGTTGCTGAGGTGGTTCAATGACTAATCTTCAATAGTCTACTTGCTATAACAAATGATAGTTATCATGAGCAATTGTTTCCTGATTGTGTGGTACAGAGTCACGTGGCAGGTGATGGTGGGGACACACCAACCCAGTATTTCAGGGCCTTTTTGTGTGTCAGGGTCTGTGACACACAAAAGAGGAGAAAGCCTATAGGAAACAAGCAACATAGAACTGCCACTTAGGCTGAGTGGAAGCAGGAGCCTGAATTTTCCCTCTCAGGCACTGGCTAGATAATTACAGCCAGCAGCAGGAGGCAAATTAAAGCCTTATTGGGAAATTCTAAACAGGTAGGTGTTTGTGAGCTTTGGATACTTCTCTGAAGCCCTGAAGCAAGACTCAAGTGTGGGAGCAGGCATCAGCAAGTCTTCCCACCAAGCTGGATGTGTCCTTCAGCAGCTCTGAAAATTCCTCTAACCCACAACGCTGCCATAGAGAATGAGATCGACGAGTCTTCTGATTTTAAAAAAGGAATAGGCACAATGAGTAATAACAGTTGAAGCTGAAATTGTGTGAATAGAATTCTTATTTTGTATGTGGTCTTGTATTTCTTTAACTCTTACTCCACCTGGTATTTTCTCTTAGAGTTAATATATGAATGTTAGTTAACATGATTATGAAGAGTTTTAAATGGAAAAAAAAATTATATGGAATGGAAATACTTATTTTCAATAAAAACAGAATTAGTTATCTGTTTTCCACAATTTAAATGAACTAGCTGTGTTTGGGACTGTGTAATCTCAATCAATAGTACTTCCCATTGTGGGAACAGCCCCAATTTCAACATGGGATTTCAAAGGGACTAACTTAACTAGTTCTTACAGCAGTGGTTCCCAAACTTCTTCCTGCCTCCAAACTCCTGAGAGGTGTAACATATACTACTACTAAAAGGAGGGACTTTCCGTAATTGTGAAGTTCATCCTAGTAAAAGCCCATGGCAGGGGTAGGGGAAAGGGTATTATCTGGAGAGCATGAAGCGTGTTTCGTTTTAAATTTTTCACTCTCCCTCAATGAGATCACTGCTTTAGAGAATGGGTGCTTGCAAAAACAACTCTTAGATGCTAGTTAATCTCTCAGATGTTGAGCATTTTTTAGGAGAAACAGCTAAAATGGAGAGGTATTGACTATGAGGCAAGGATGAAGGCAGCTTTGGTGTCATGATGCAATTACAAAAAGCAGATAGTTTGACCCAATGCTAAACCTTTTTGATCACTTTATTGTTTGATTGGTTTCTCTATTATAAAAGGACTATGATTAAGTCCTTGTTATAAAAAGGTTGTGAGATACTAAGTACTGTAAATCTCTCTATTAGAGGTAGCTCCTGACTACAGCTTGGTTTATATAATCTCAGACATTTTCTGTTTTCTCTTGTATGTATGTATGTATTTATGTGTTTGTGCACCCCTAGATTTTTCTTGTGCACATACTAATATATATTTATATACACACACACTTTTGTAAATTTGCTTTTTCTCCAAAATATGATCATACCATTTGTATTTTACTAACTTTTTTTTTTTTCACTTAGCAATTTCATCAAAGGTATCTTTCCTTGTCAGGTCTTATATAGACCAACCTATTCTTTAAAATGGCTCTGTTGTGTCCTGTAGTACAGAAGTTTTATAATGTATTTAACTTTTCCCTTAGAGATGAATATTTTGGATGTTTCTCTTTTTTGTTGCTCTTATAGACAGTGCCTCCGTGAATATCATTGTGTAGATATTTGTGTATCTGTGCATTTCTGTGGGATAGTTAGTAAAAAGTGGAACCTGTGAGTCAAAAGATATATTTATTTTTAATATTAACACATATGACCAAGTTGTTCTAAAAGATGGCTGTGTCCATTTATATTTTCCTCCAACAGTGTGAGAATACCCATCTCTTTGCATTTTATTAACACTGGATATTCTCAGTCTTCAAAATTCTTATCAACATGGTAGGTAAAATTATATCTTACTTTCATTACTCTGGTTATTGGTAGATTTGAACATATTTCTGTATGTTTTTGGCCATTTGCACTCCATCTAAGTGAATTGCTTGTTGATGTTTTTCATCCATTTTTCTACTGGGGTTTTTATATATTCTTAGGAATTTGTAGATGCTTATATTATGGCTCTTAACCCTTTGACTGTTATGTGTCACAGGTACTTTTTTCCAAGTTTTCTTTTGGCTTTCTGATTTTGTTTAATGTATCTTTTTCTGTGCAGAATTTGAAATTTTAATGTAATTAAATCTGACAACTTTTCCATTGATGGCTCTTGAATTTTATATCATGCTCATGAAGCTCTTTCCTATCTCAAGATTTTAAAAGTATTCTTTATGTTATCATTTGAGGTCATGTATTTAGATAATAGAAATATTTAGATTTTTAGTTATTTAGATTTTTAGTTATTTAGATTTTTAGTCCATCTGGAACTTATTTTATGATTAATTCAAGTAAGGATATAATTAGATTTATTAAAATGTGAATAACCTATTGTCCTAATACCATAGGACATATCCTCCATTCTCTACCATTGTTAAGGATAGTTCATCCTTTTCCAGTGAAATGTCTATTTATCCCACACTGAAATATCACATATACATGGGTCTGTTTCTGCCCTTTCTATTCTGTTCCGTGTTTAAAACAGTACCATACTGTTTTAATTACTTTACAGTACATTTTTTTAGCTGGCAGGGTGAATCCTCACTTTTTTTCCAATATATTTCTGGCTGTTTTCCCACATTTACTCTTCCAGAGGCTATTCACAGTAGAATGTGGCAATGATAATGTCAGAGGCAATTTCCTTCAGACTAGAACTGAAGATTATTTAGTCCTGGTCCAACCCTTGTACTTCTCGTTTCCTAACCTTGACACCAAGCATTATATCAAGACTTTAGTAATAATGGGGGGAAAGAGATACAGACTTCCCTCTGTCTGCTAATTAATACCTTCCTAGGAGACTTTCCCTTTGCCCATCACTCAAGTAGTCCCAGCCCTGAGATCCTGTAAGCTTTTGTTCCATATATTTATTGTTGCGTAACAAATTACCCCAAACCTTCGTGGGTTAAAACAACAAACATTTTATTACATTTCATGGTTTTGGGGTTAGGAATTTGAGCAGAGTTCAGTTGAGTGATTCTTTTATTTCACATGACATAACCTGGGGTTACCCAGTGATATTCTGCTGGTAACTGGTCCAGTCTGCAGGGTCCAAGATGGCTTCACTTGCATGCCTTGTGCCTTGGTGGGAATGTCTGGAAGCCTGGGCTCAGTTGAACCCCTTTCCTTATGCATGTGGACTCTGCAGCAGGGAAGTTATCTGCATGGCTGTTCAAGGTTCTATGAGCAAGTGTTTCAAGAGACGGGAGGTGAAGGCTGCCATTCTTTTAAGGTCTGGTTTCCCAAACTGGCACTACATCACTTTTGCAAGAGTCTGTTGATCAAAGTAGTCACAGAGCTGGCCCAGATTCAAGGGGTGAGGGCATGGATCCCACTTATTAATAGGGGCATAGACCCCACCTCTCAGTGGGAAGAGTATCACAAAACATTTGCATATGGCAGTTTCTAATGACTTATTTTGGGCATGCTTCCACAGCATTTAGAACTTCCAAGTCAGAGCCATGTGAAGCCTTTCTTCATTATTTTATGAACTCCATGGGTGTACGTACACAGTTTATGTGTGTGTGTGTGTGTGTGTGTGTGTGTGGTGGGGAAGTTCAAACTCAAACAGTCTAACCTTGGAAATACTGGCCATTAGTTTGGCTTGTGATTTTCAAAATGTCCTTGTCAAGTAGAGTTCAGTTGGCTGGAGCACTGCATTCATGACCCCAAGGCCAGGGATGTGGTCCTCATGTGATATGGGAGGACTTCTGCAGTTCTGACCCCACATTAGCCCATCCGCCATTACATGTCTGGATGCCAAGTGACAGCATGGACAGATGACCATTTGGGGGAAAATAAATCCAGGTTCTTCTCTAGTTGGGTCTGTGATGTCATCTTAGTACATGAAGAGTCATTAGGCACCCACGTACATTTTGTACATTTGAATAATCTATTAAAAAAACTGTTTTTCAATTATTATGTTTATTGTTTTTTGCAAATAGCTCTGTGTGTTCTCAGGCAAATGGAAATGGGGAAAACATTTCTTTTACACTCATTCATTCACAGGTGATATAATCTTTCTTCCATTTTAAAATCCCTGTGATTTACCAGGTCTTTTATTTTAGGTTGATCACAACATTCTCTGCTTTTCTCTTGACCAGTGACTTGAAAAGGCATATGTACTTTCACTACAGGATAGGGTGCTCAGAAACAGGTGGTGAATTACGCCTTTAATGTGAGAAAATTAAAATGATCTGTTCAGGGAGTCAGTTTTCTTCCCAATGTACCTTTCTTCCTATTATCAATATGATAGAGAATTCATTGCATATCAGTGGCATGTATGACTCTAAAGCTGTCAAATCCCATTAATTTAGGCTTCCCATCCCCCTACATGGCCTTGAAGTGTGAGGGCAAGACACTTTGTGTCACAGGTGGAGGGAATGGTTTGTCTCAACTGAAAATGGGAAGTCATTCTTTTATGTGCCTGCTCTGGCTCACAATGAGTACTCGATAAATATTTATTGAGTGAATGGCTAGGGCAATGATTTAAATGTACTGGCCTCCTATTTCCAGTCTTTTGTTTGCCCTGTTGAACCCCATTGTCTCAGAACATACAGTGATAATAGACTATTCTCAGTTTCTGAGAAAATGTGAATGTTCTATTCCAGCAACATTGCAAGGGGATGCTGTAATTGCTGTATGCGGTGCCCTGTGGAGGCCTTTCTGGCATTCAGAAACCTGAAAGCAAAAGTCAAAGAAATCATTGTCTCCTGTAATTATTTTTGTAGCCATGTTGCTGAGGGTAAGACATGGACATTTCCCTTCTCTGTGTCTGCACAAAGGCACCTCCCTGGGCCTGGTGGGAATAGATCTCACTCTCCCACCAATATTTACAACAGTGGATGTACAGAAATCACTGCTCCCGCAACAATCTTGACTTGTGTAGGGATCATGCTTCCTTCTCCTTGATCGCAGACAGGATCTTTAGTGCTGGGCACACTCTGGGTGTATGTCAGTCTCTGGGCTTCAGAGTCCAAGGGGCTGGGTTCAGACACTCATGTTGATTTCATTTCTCATCCTTCTCTCAAGAATCCTTTTATTACTTGAAGTATTAAAAATACCATCTTAGTTCTGTATTATGGTTAATGACCCCTTCTCACATTCCTACAGACCTTTCCCAATTAGGCTATCACACTCCTCCCTTCCCCAGCCTTCAAGAAAGACAACACCAAAAGCCACCCAAACAAGCTTGTTCTTTTAGAAGAGACCACAAATTCAAATATAGTCAGAGGCCACATCTAGCCATGAAAGTCTTTTCTAGCAATGAAAGTCCTAGATGGCATCTTCTTCCAATAGAAGGCTGTTTTGTCTACATTGAAAATCTGTTGTTTGATGTTGCCACCTTCATGAATTATCTTAGCTGGATCTTCTGGATAACTTGCTACAGCTTCTACACCAGCACTTGCTGTTTCACCCTGCACTTTTGTGTTACAGAGATGGCTGCTTTTCTTAAACCTTATGAACCAACCTCTGCTAGCTTCAAACTTTTCTTCTGCAGCTTCCTCACCTCTCTCAGCCTTCATAAAATTGGAGACTTAAGTCCTTGCTCTGGCTCAGGCTTTGGCTTAAGGGAATGTTGTGGCTGGTTTGATCTTTTATTCAAACCACTCAGACTTTCTCCATATCAGCAATAGGGCTGTTTCAATTTCTTACCATTCGTGTGTTCACTGCAGTAGCACTTCTAATTTCCTTCAAGAACTTTTCCTTTGCATTCATAACCTGGCTAACTGTTTGGCACAAGAGCCCTAGCCTTTGGCCTGTCTCAACTTTCCACATGCCTTCCTCACTAAGCTTAATCATTTCTAGCTTTTCATTTAGAGCGAGAGATGTGCAACTCTTCCTTTAACTTGAACACGTAGAGGCCATTATAGGGTTGTTAATTGGCCTAATCTCAATATTGTCGTGTCTCAGGGAATAGGGAGACCCAAGGAGAGGTAGAGAATGGTTGGTGGAGCAGTCAGAACATACACAGAATTTACAGATCGAGTTCGTCATCTTATGTGGGCGCGGTTCATGATGCCTGAAAACAATTACAGTAGTAACATCAAAGATCACTGATCACAGATCACCATAACAAGCAGAGTAATAATGAAAAAGCTTGAAATATTGCGAAAATTACCAAAATGTGACACAGAGACACGAAGTGAGCAAATGCCATTGGAAAAGCACAGAGTTGCCACAAACCTTCAATTTGTAAAAAAAAAAAAAAAAAAAAATTCAGTATCTGCAAAGTGCAATAAAATGAGGTATGCCTGTAGATTCCAATTTCTTCACATCCCCTCTAACACTTCTTATTTTCCATTTTAAAAATACAGCCATCCTAGTGGGTCTGAAGTGGTACCTAATTGTGCTTTTGACTTGCATTTTCCAAATGACTAATGATGTTGAACATATTTTCATGTGGTTGTTGGCCATTTGTATATTTTCTCTGGGAAAATGTCTATTCAAGTTCTTTGCCTATTTTTTAAGTTAACTGTTTATCTTTTTATTGTTGAGTAGTAAGAGTTTTTTTTAAAAATACGTTCTGGATACTAGGTCCTTATCTGATATATGATTTGGAAATATTTTTTCCCATTCTGTGGGTTGTGGTTTTACTTTCTTGATGGTGTCCTATGAAGCACAATTCATCTTTTTTTTCCTTTTGTTGCTTGTGCTTGTAGTATCATATCTAAGAATCCATTGCCAAATCCAAGGTCATGAATATTTACTCCTTTGTTCTGTTCTAAGAGTTCTCTGGTTTTAGCTGTTAAATTTAGATTGTGCATTCATTTGAGTTAATTTTTGTATTTGGTGTGAGGTCTGGGTCAGTACTTTTGCATGTGGATATCCAGTTGTCCCAGCATCACTTGTTGAAGAGACTGTTTTTTTCCCCATTAAATGGTCTTGGCATCCTTGTTGAAAATCAATCAGCCATAGATATATGGGTTTATTTCTGGATTCTCAATTCTATTTCTTTTGTCTATATATCTGTCCTTATGCCAGTACCACACTGTTTTGATTACCATTGCTTTGTAGTAAGTTTTGAAGTTTGGAAGTGTGAGTCCTCTAACTTTGTTCTTATTTTTCAATATTGTTTTGGCACAGGATTATCTTTCCTTGTACCTAAGGCTGTCTCATTCCTTTGCATACCTTCTTCTCCATCGTTTCCATCACTCACATAATAAGTATCCTAAGATGCACATTTCTTTAGGTGTTCATTTTTTTCACCATCACAGATGTTTCTGGGGAGTAGAGTTTGCTGTGATTTCATGATACTAATTACCTCTGTACGTGGTCTGGGATAGGATGAAATGATAGCAGGGAGCCAAAAATTCGACACAGCATCCTTCTCTGACCCATCCAGCTGGGACACCCAGACAGCATTTTGTAGTGGTCCATTTACTTATCTGTGATTAATCTGTAAGCAGTTAGAGTGCAAGGACGGCACCTCTGATATTTAATGACCCCTTGCCTTCAGTAGGAGCTTACTATGCCTGTTTAGTATATTACTGAACAAAGAAATCCCTGACCAAATGTGGGTAAATGTTGTCTCACATCTAGGGAAGGGTTCCAACCCCAGTGACAAAGGAATTGCTTCTGGTGGTTAGTAAACCAGTTTTTAAATTGTGATCTAATTTTGATCTAAACCAATAGACAAAATGCCATCAAAGCAAACCCTGCATGGAAGGCTGGTGGGAAGGAGAGGAAATGTTTATTGGCAATTAGCTAAGCATACAGGAGACTTTTCTGAATATTTTACTTGGCAGCTCCATGTGGTCCATGCAGACCACTGAGCTAACCACCTTTCCTGGAGTTTAGAGACCTGTTGAGATCACTGCCATCTGTTAGCCAGGGAAATCATGTCTATCTGCAATTTGGGGGCCATGTTTACCTACTATTATTGTCTGAATTCTAGTTATATTTAAAGCTGTCAAGTTCCCCAGTGCCTTATGTGGTGTGGGGATTTTATACCCACATATCTGCAAATGTATGTAAACTATACATGGAGGTGCTATCTATATTTAATTTGTGATGTAACCATGGTGTTTATTTTCTTAACCACTATGGAATTGCAGGACCTAGACAACTGGGTATCTATTTTTAGAAAAACAAATAAACATATTAGCATTGCCCCCTCCACTGTTCCCATTAATTGACGTTCTTGCTTCCCAAATTTGTAGTTTTAAAATTATAATAGAAACAAAATATTGCATAATATTTTATAAATTAAAAATAAAATCTCTACTGTGCTTCTGCATCCTTGATGCCCAATTTGATCTGCCTCCTTGCTTTGACATGCCATTTCAGTCACGGGAATGATTGGGTAAAATACCATAGACATATTGCATTTAGCCTGGAGGGTGACCATTAGCAAGTGAAGAGGTATTTGTCTTTTCCCTCCTTCCCCCTTAACCACAGTTTTTAGTGATCCAGAGTTATCTGCTCTTATCCAAAGGAAGCTGGAAACAAAATGAGAATAAATAGTTCTTGGTCAGGCTCTAAATGAAACCTCACACCTGCTCATTTGGCCTATAACCTGCAACTTGCACACACTCCAGTGTGTCAGGAAAAAGGTCAGATGTGGGCCAGCTGCTCCAAAGCAGGATATTTTTTGGTTTTTTAAAAATCATTTTCTTATTTATTTTTATGAGTAGGAGGCTAAGGTATAATTCTCTTAAGAGATACTCCAAGCAGATTAAGGAAGACTTACAAGGTCTCCTGTAGTCTGAGGACTGTATGACAATTCTTATACCTTGACTTCTGGAGACCCAGGTTTGTTTGAGGCTGTCTGACTCATTGAACAAGCTCCATCTAAAGATATACCTATGGTCTTCATATATTCAAAAGGCCTCCCTTGCAATGATGTTGTGAGAATAAGGTCATAGTGGGCACTCACCATGAAAGTTCTTCAGGCTGTAGAGACAGAATTGTTGGTGTGGTCTAGGATGGATGTGTGTGGGACTGCGCACACAGCCCAGAGTCAGGGCTGGTCTCAGGCAAGCTGGGATGTAGGTTGAGTTTGTCTTTGCAGCTCAGCTTTGCCATTCTTTCCAGAGACCTGCCCTACTTGTGACTGTCCCCTGTACTCCTCCTGCAGTTCCCGTCCTTGTCTTTCCATGCCCCACACATAAGCTTTTCTCCCAGAACCAGAACCAGGGCATGGGGCCTTTCTTGTTCCCTTCTCTTCTGTACTGCCTGTTCCTGTGTCCCACACTCTGGCCAACAATTCCTCAGTAATGGGGTAATAAGCTCAGTAGTAGGTTCTGATGGCCTGGGAGATGATGTTTCAGAGAACCACAGAGCACTGTGACTGCTGTGACCAGATGAAGGCTCAGCATTGCCTTGTGGGTGGGAGACTCAGTCTGAAGTAGCCCTGCCGGGGCTGCTCACCCTGACACTGAACATCCTTGTGTTGGTTGTTTCACCTTGCTGAACTTCACTTTCCTCCCCTGTAAGATGAGGGCTGTGACCTTTCCCTCTCAGGGGAGTGGCCGGGGTTACACGGGATGGTAGATAACACGTATGGCCTAGGGGCAAGATTTAGTGCTCAGGAAGTAAATGAGAGTTCCTCTGCTCCCACCCGCAAACACACACTTACTAAAAAAAGACTTGGGGTGGAGTGGAAGGGAATATAAAAATCATCTCATCTAACCTCTTGGAGAAACATATCAGTTGTAACCTAGAAAAGTGATTCCAGATGCAGAGGGAGAAATGTCCAGCTGAGTCCTTTGACTGAGAGCTGTGGGCTGCACTCATCCTCAGGGCCAGCCTTGTCCAAGTCTGATCTTGCTGCTATATGATCCAGTGAGAGCATCTTTGGAAATTAACACTCAAAATGTTCCTGAAAGGGACTTACTTCCCACAGATATGCAACCAGCCACCTGGACCCCAGATTCGTTTTTAATATTAGTAACCCTGATCTTTTAAAAATACTCCTCTGGGAATGTACTGAATCCATGTTGTATTGTTTCCTCCTCTCCGGACAAGGCCTCTCTTCCTCTCTCCACACCCACCTCTTGGTCACCCTCTCATTCCGGCAGCTGCAGGGAAGATTTCTCTCCAGCTGTCTATCAAGTCTTCAAAAGCCAGCTGGAATGTAATTGTAATCTATTTTCCACCCCTCAATAGTAGTGGCTGAACACACATACACACACACACACACACACACACACACACACACATCGCTCACAATTGCAAGGAGATGGGAGCCAGCACTGCCTCGTGACTCACGCAGAGCCCCGCGTGGATAATTACTGCCGTTCATACTGGCCTAGGAAAGAAAACAAGGGTCCATTTGGGTTTTAGTAAACTGGAAGCCTGACAGATAAGAGGGGAAGGAGGGGGCTGTGCTCCCTCCCTACTGCCTCCCTACTCTGCCCCCCCTTCCCCAACTCACATGCCATTTCCAGAAAAATAACATCCTGCTGTCCATTCCCCTACCTGCTCTCATCTTTATTATGCTTATTTAATGTGCAGTTTAGAATTGGTACTGTGGCTAGATTCTGCCAAGCACTTCATCGCAGAAGGGCTCAATAACCTTGAGCTAGGACCTGATGTGCCCATTTTCCTGGTGAAGGTTAACTAGGCTCTATTTCATTAAATCATGTATTCATCCAACCAAAATTGTCATGAACTCAGCACCAAGAGTTAGATTTGGAGGGGAAAGCTGAAGTTGCATTCCTCCCTATGAAGTGTGCTTCCCCTCCCTACTTTAACCCTGTCTAGTGACATCTCTTTGCAGACAGGCTAAGGTGCCATTTACTGGCTCATCCCAGTCATTGCATTCTCTCCCTCCCCTAAATTCCCTTGGTTGTCCTGCTCTGTCTTCCGATCTTTCATTGGATCTTTAACTTGTTAAGGACAGAAAATATAGCTTAAAAGGGAGGAATATATACACAAAAATACATCAATATTCAGCTCTGAGTACAGAGTTTTATATTTTGTTTGCAAGCACTCAATTAAGCAGTATTGAATGAATGAATGAGTGAATGTTCACATAAGGAACAATGTATTTTAAGCTAAATGTCTTGAGATGGCTATGGGGAAATGCAAGTCCTAGTGGAAGAGTAAGATTTGGGTTAGTTGACAGAGATAGGAAGTCCTAGAATGGGAAGTGTTGGAAGAAAAGCATCTTGTGCTGGGGGTGAATCTCTGGTGTTAGAATACATAAAAGAATACACTAAGGCTGTATTACTCAAGATTATTCAATTTTGTCCCCACTTATGTTCCTCGAGGCTGGTCTACCAATAACCATATATTTCATATAGCATCAGCCATTCCTTACAGGAGTTCATTAACTGTATGCCATTTGTATTGGGTGGTTAAGGCCCTGAGTGGACAAATTTAGGACAAATTTTGCTTCAGATCATACGTACCTTATTGTTCTTACTCTTTTATTCTATTGTGTTTTGGTTCCCACGATTCATAAGCAGCACATAATTCCTCATCCCTTTGCTTTTGAAAAGACTGAAGTTTCAGGAAATAAAAGAAGAGTTTATCTTATGATTCCTGGAAGTCTACTTTATTTTGCAGAATGATTCCTCATAAATTTATCGTACAATGTCAGGGATTATCTGGAGAATTAGTTAGAGTGAAGAGACTCATGATTTACTTATAGTTCTTAACAGTAAGGTCAATTTTAACATCACCTATTGAATGTTTACTTGGCTCTTGATATTGCATTTAATGTTTTATATGAATCATTTTTACTGATCTCATTTGATCCCAATATTGTATGTATCATTGCTATCTCACTTTACATATGATGAAACCGAGGCTTCAGGGGTTGAGAAATTGTCCAGGCTCATGCAGACAGTAAGCAGTGGAACTGGGATTTGAACCCAGGCAGTCCAACTCAAGAGCCCACATTTTGCAGGTTCTCCCAGCCATAGCTTCTTTCTGTGACTGGAACTGTGGGCCTGACAAATACCTGGAAAGATCACATTCTTTATCTCCCAGGATCTAGGCAGATCAACACAAATGTGACCTCAAAATGACAGATGTCTGGGCTATTTCAGAGATGATTCCAAAGCATTATTAATTATTATTATTATTATTTTGTAGGCAGGATTACTATTGATTGTTACTGCAATTGAGGTGGAATAACTTGCCAAGTATTCCAAACTGAAAATTCCTGGTGTTACAACCTTCAAAACTCCAACCATACATGCACATGTATATACATATGTATATAGTATGTGTGTGTGTATGTATAAATGATAGGGTGTATCAGATTTAGACAGTTAATTATTTATTTTAGGTGTATCAATCTGCTGAAGTCTTTCCCAATTACTCTGAAACCAAGTTATTCCCAGGAAAATCTGTTGAAATTTTTCAAATGATCTCCAAATGAATCATTTTCTCTTCCAAAGAGCTTTTTTTTGTTGTTCCTCAGAACAACCTTCTCTAAATGCATCTTCTGAATACTTGTTAAAGTCTTTATTCTAATCTGAAAAGGTCGTCTTGTTTACCCACCTATGCCTGGGCAGGAAATCTTCTTGGAAGATTGTGTTTCTATTTTTATTGACCTTGAGGATACCATACCACCTATCTTGGCAGCTTATTGCCATTCCTAATAATCTAGATAGTCAGCAGCTACTTCCTGATGTGCGATCCAAACCTCTCCTGCTGCTTTGGCTCATTCCATTTGATTGTCATGATACTGATGTTACCTGTTTGTGGTCCTTTTCCCAAAGCCAGGAAATCACAGCATTTATAACTGAGTCAGTAGTTACGGTCACATTTCAATTTCCTTAAGTGCCTCCATCTTGAACAGCCCTCTGAGTCCCAGTTTTTGTAATGTGGCCGAGAAGCTGTGAGAATGCCATCTGTTTGCAAGAATGGGGCCATTGATGGTTGCACAGTTGACTCTGAAGATGGCACTACTGATCCAAATCAAGATTTAAGACTTACAGAATCTTGCCTTGGACAGTTAGGTCGACCCTCACTTTGTAGAGAGATGTGGCCATTTGAGAGTAATTTGGTGGAAAAATGAGCCTGGAGTGGCATTTATATAGCATTTTTGTTTACTGAGTAAAACTGCTGTACTCAGCTTTGTATAAAACATGGGAGTAATAGGATCAAATTAAGGAAAGCTACTTAGATGGAATAGCAGGGAAGTTCCCTAATGAAGAGATCTGATAGACCATGGAATAGTCTTCCCCAGGAAGGCTGGTCTTATTGAGATGTGGTTATTTACCATGGAACCAAATTGTCCCCTACTGGATGCATCTCAGATCATTTTCACTTTGGTTTGTGACTTTGATTTAATTGGAAAAGTATCTCACATCTGTTGTTGATTACCTAAGGCTATGCTTCTCAGATTCTAATCATGGCAAAATCACCTTATAAGCTTGTTAAAATGCAGATTCCTGGGCCCTATTCCCAGAGATTCTGTTTCATCAGGTTTGAGTGTTTTCTGGGAATATTCATGGTCACTAGATTCCCTAGATGATTCTGATGCACAAGTGCTACTATAAACTCCATTGTGACAAACACTGAGTTAGGGCCTCTTTAGAAAGTTTCCCGATCTTATAGTAAGTATATCTGTACATTTTGATTTGTTCCTTGTCCTCATTCTAGTAGTCCACTTTTCCCCATCACCAGAGTCCCTTTCTACTTGAGAGGGATCATGTTTGATGGAGGAAATGTTTGGTGAAAGCAGGGAGGTTGCTCAGAGGAGCATGCTCCTCCAAGGCTCCCCGAGCCTCACTCAATCTTGCCTTCCCTGGCTTTCCTGTAAGGCAGCTTGGTATAGGACAGTGTTTCCCTAAGTTCTATGGCATGTTAACAGTTATTAGAAAAAAAAGGGGTTGTATGGTCAGATAAGTGTGAGAAACACTGCAGAAAACAAAGTTAACTAGATTTCTTTACTTCAGGGTTTCCCAGAGACTTTATCATGACAGAATCTTCACATTTTCCTGAACTTTTTGACCACAGCATTTCTCATGGGACTACTGATTCATGGAACACACTCTGAAAAACTCAGTGATTTGAAAGCAAGAAAAATTAGTTTGTAACCTCAATTCTGCACCCAAATAGCTCAGTAACTTTATGCTTTCTAAGTTTGTTTCCTCATCTGTGTAATGAGAGTAATCATGTGCCTTTTCCTAGATCACAGGGTTTTTGTGATGATTGAATGAAATACATTTATGAAGGTACTTTGTGAAGTGTAACGTGCCATTAATTGTCATTGGAAAACTTATGAGGGTCACATTCATTGAGAAACTTATGAGTTGCATACAAGTTTGGAGAGTGGAGAGTGAACACTGGACAGTTTGTCTTCATCTTTGGTTAGACTTTGCCTAGACTGACCAAATGGACTAGAAAATCTGATCTGTTTATTTCACCTGGGTTTGTATTAATACCACATTAGTAGTTAACTAGAAATTCTCAGAATACTGCTTTCTAGATCATTCCACTGACATACTGATTTAGCCAAATATTATGGCCATAGATACTTTGCAGTCAGTGCAGAAACAGGACTGGGAAGTGGTGACTCATGGTGAAGGAGATGTTCAAGGCCATGAGCCAATAAGATGAAGAGGGCTGGGACTGGGAAGAACTGGAACCTGGGCTGCTGATGTGTTTATTGGGTTGTATCCCATGGGATGGGTGACCCTAGACCAAATTCCATTGTTTCAAGGAGTTTGGACAAACTTGAGCTCAAATAAGTAATAGTCATATACAAGGGGTCCAGTATAGTGGGTGGGAAAGGTAGAGCAGTGGGTGCTTTATTGCAGAAACAATGCTCATCATTTAATAGGTGGAGTGATGTGATTCTGAGTAGTTAGTGTGGGTTGGAGCCTGATGACAACCGCCACCTACAGGCATGAGTTTGTTGAAAGACAAAGATAAAGAGAAAATCTTGAAATCAGCAGGGGAAAAACAACTGATAATGTGCAGAGGAACAGCAATATGATTAATGGCTGATTTAGCACCTGAAAATGGTAGTCAGAAGGCAGTGGGATGACATATTCAAAGTGCTGGGGAATACTGATAAAAATTTTATATCCAGCAAAACTGTCTTTCAAAAATGAAAATAAAGGCAGTCCCAGATAAACAAAGACTGAGAAAATTTGTTGTTAACTGACCTGCCTTATAAGAAATACTAAAGGATGTCTTTCATACTGAAAGGAAATGATAACAGATGGTAACTGAAGTCCACAGGAAGAAATAAAGAGACAGGAAATGGTAAATATGTGTGTTAATATGAAAACTTCTTTAAGTATACTTTTTTCAGTTTTTCTCTTAATTTCTCTAAAAGATACATGATTTTTGTAAAGCAATAATTATAACAGTGTGTTCTTAATATGAGACAATATTGAATTCAGGACCAAGAACATTAAATTAGTCCAAGAAGGGCACTTTTTAATAGGTGCTATTTTTTAATGAAGATATAAGATGTATATCTATTTATGGCATCACATTCATAAAGCAGAAAGTACAAGGAGATACACACTAATTGCAGAAGTTATTTATTGAACCTCTTTCATTCCATGACAGTTGTAATACATTAAAAAAAGTAAGCAATACTATAAGTTTTTATGAATGTTTCAGGAGTGCTTGAAAAGAGGAGCATTCTCTATTCTTGAGGGACAAGGTTTTATATATATGTGTATGTATGTATATATAAAATATCATATATATGATATATTATTTGTATATATTATATAAAAATATATATACTTATGTTGTGACTATTACAAAGACTACAGAGGCATTCTCAGATTCCAAAAGTATAAACAGTACAGACAACATTCACTGTCCACAGTGCAAACAAACTAGAAATAAACAAACACAGAAAACAAAAATTACCTGCCATCTAGGTATGAAAAAAACAAAATCATCTTTAACAACTTAGGCTTAAAAGAAAATCTAAACGAAAGTTGAAGAATATGTAGAAACTAATAATTATCAAAGTACTACATATCAGAATTAATAGGAAATAGTTAAAGCAGGGATTAGAGGCAAATTCATGGCCCTAAATACTTATATTAATAATCAAGAAAGAATGAAAGTAAATGCATTAAGCTTCTAACATAAGAAATTTTAAAAAAATATTTAAACCCAAGTAAAGTAGAAGAAGGAATTTAATAAAATAGAAGTGGAAATTAATGAAGCAAAAATATAGGAAACAATAGAACCAATATATAAATCATAAGCTCTTTTTGGATAAAAATAATAAAATAGATGAATTGTTGGCTAATCTAATCATGAAAAAATAAAGTTTTAACATACATAATTAAAAAAAAGAGGAAAGTAACCACAGACACTGAGGAAATTAAAAGAATCATGGGAGGCTACTTTGCTCAATTCCTTGCTAATAAACTTGAGCATCTGAATGGAATGGGTACTTTTTGTAGGGAAATATTATTTAGCAAAAGAAAGGATACCAGGCAGATGAGAATGCTGTGTTGTTCACCAGCCACTCACAACCAGGAGGAAATGAGAGAGATTACAGGTTTTCCTCAGGCATGGTCTTAGACCTTTCTAAGAGAGAACAGTGAAATGGGCATTGTGTTTACTCAATATGTTTCTTTTGACTTGATGTTGATGTATTTGTTCTTAATATTCTTAACATGCAGTAACCAGTGATACCTCCCCCGCCCTCTGTTTGCTGAGTATGCTTGTATAAATATACTTACTGGCATTGTATGTTCCTACTATAAGAGTAGCAGCACTATGATGATATAACACAGCCCCTCCTCCCCCACCCACCCCCACACCAGGAGGGACAACAGATTGATTTTTGAAAAGGAATCTGTGAAATAAATACAAATTCATTCATTGGTATGTCTCCAGCATCCCTCTCCCATATTTCTGTTCTTTCAAAAGGTTGTTAAGCAACCAGGTAGGAAAATGGTCAAAGCCCATATAAAGAAAAGACATGCTTATGATGTCGGAGAAATAAATGTGGGCTTGTTCACTTGGGCTTGCTTACAGACTTCCAGGACTTGCAACAAAGTTCATTCAGTTTCAGTGACTGCAATTGATCTTGAGGTTGGTGAAACAGTTGGCCATATCTGACCACTGGAGACATGACTCAAGCCACCCAGGTGTGAGAGGGGGTTGCTGCTCTGGTGGTACCTTTTGCCCTTGCAAGGGGATGAATGTTCAGTGGTTTCTACTGGGGCGAGTCTCTCTGCCTAAGTCTGTGTGGTTCCACTGGCAGTTAGCACAATCTCCATAAAACATCTTTAGAGCTCACACTTAAAAACACCCAGTCTTCCTTAGGAACTGCAGCTGCATCTCCCCTGGCATTTAATATATCCACTTGATTTTAAATGGAGCCTGCTTCTGTGAGCATTGGCATGCACGCTGGCTCTGGTGGCCTAGGCTCAGATTGCTCTAAGGAACTGCACAGTCTTCCTACCTGGTGTGTGTGCCAGGGTCTGCTCATGGTGACAGGTGTTGATGTTCAGCTGCTAATTTCCCCCATTAGAGACAATGTGGTAGGATCTGATGATACAATCTGTTCATCTGAGGTCTGCTCTGCTTTTTCCTGTCTAGAATATATTGCTAACTTTACTGAAACATAAAAGAAGAAATAGCTGTGCAAAACGCCCTTTAAATGGTTTTGCTTTGCTGGGGAAAAATAAATCCATAGCAGTCAATTTGTTTGTCTATTATAAATTTATTAACAGTGTATTGTAATTAGGTGCATGGCCTTGCCTTAGAGGACAAATGGTGCTTCTTGAACTGTGACGTTAGTCTGATTGTGGTAAAATGACCCATTTGGTTTTACCAGCTGTGACTTTAGAAGGAGCTGAATGACAGAAGGTGCATAAAACTCAACAGCTGAAAACATTCTCAGCTCATACTCCCTATTACTGATCATTTTGCATCCCAAACAAAATGTTCTTTGGATTTGCTTGCTAATGTCTTGGTTATCTGAAGAGTACTGTGTTTAAGTTGAGGGATGTCAGAAAGACAACTGGTTTATTAAATCCGACCCATATTCCCCTATTAATAGGACATAAATTGCTCTGGCAGAATCTAAAGATACTGTGGTGTCTAATCCAAGAGGAATTCCCAGGTGGGGAAGCAGGATGGCGCATCGGTTGCAATTGTGTTCTTCGGGATCAGGCTGCCTGCACCGGAAGCCTGACCACACCGTTACCAGCTTCTGAACTGCTCTAAGCCTTGGTTTCTTTATCTCTAAAATAGGGAGTTGTATAACCTGCTTCAGAGAGTTTATGTGAGGATTAAATGAGTGAATTCTTAGCACAGTGCTTATTATACATAATAAGCTCTCAAGAAATTAAGGACTCAGACCCCAGAAATAATATTAGATGGTACAGAAGAAAATGGTCCAGCTTAAGGGAAAGTCTTGGGTTCCAGAATGGGCTTGAGAGAATAGGAGGAAGCGCCGTTATCAGCTCCCCTCAGCCTATTCTGTACCGAGCACTCCTGTGACTGTTTTGGTGGGAAAGGGGGCCCAGAAGAAAAAGGAGTTCCCCTTTGTGTCCATGATCCTGGAATAAGTATTTTGAACCACACTGAGTTTCACTGTTTCCTTTTCTGTGTTGAGAGAAATCTTAGAGGCAGAGAGACAGGAAAGAGTAAAAAGGGGTGTCATGCCACCTGACTCTTCACTTTTTCAGCTCACACAAAGTTGGAATCCTGGAAATGGAAAATCACAAAGAGATTAAGTTTGTATTTGTGGTCCTGTCCCCTCACTGGTCCTTGTTCTGGGTCCCTTTTTCTAAGTTTTTATTCTTGTCTGCCTTTTATCCCAAGTAGAGTGTTGGCCAATAAAGGTTTACAATAGGATGCTTCCTAGAACATTCCTATTTCAATAAGGAGCTTCTGGGATAGAAAGCAATGAGTCTTAATGAGGAAATTTGATGCAACATGACAAAACAGATTTTTTAAGTGGGGGAAGAAGAAGTTTTCCATTATCTCTTCATTACCTCTAAAATATATCCAGCAACTGCTCCTAAGGCAGAGGAGACTGGACTCATTCAGTTGATCATGGTTGGAAGTTACCTATTGCAAGCCTGAAATAGAAATTTCTTTTTTAAAAAATGTTTTATTGAAGTATAGTTAATTTACAATGCTGTGTTATTGATAATTTCTGCTGTGTAGCAAAGCAATTCAGTTATAGATATGTATTCTTTTTCATATTATATTCCATTATGGCTTATTACTGGATATTGAATATAGTTCCCTGTGCTATACAGTAGGACCTTGTTGTTTATCCATCCTATATATACTAGTTTGCGTCTGCTAATCTCAAACTCCCAATCCTTCCCTCCCCTACCCTGAAATAGAAATTTCTTAAAATCTGGTGTTTCATCTTTAAAAAAAAAAGAACATTGTAAGACTCCTACCTCTCTCTGTTTTCTCATTCACTTCTTTCCTGTGCCAGTTATTAATTTAGTGCCTTTCAGCTCCAAATCTACCCTTCTTTCCCCCGCTTTGTGATACCGGAGTGGACTCATAAACATTTCTCGTTTGCCATATGGCAGAAGTTAAGCTTTGTCAGTAGAGGGCACTGGAAGGCCACTGCCAGAGGAAAGGGCCCACTTCCTGGTTTCAGGGAGCCTTTTCCTTCTTGTTTCTGTGGCCTTTGGCTAATCAGTGGCATTTGGGACACCCAGTGGTGCTCACCCTCCAGCAAGTTTTACCAGTACTCACTGGGCAGCTTCCTAGTGAGTCTCAGGCACCAGGCGGCTGGTTTCCTGTTTGCCAGCCCTGGCTTGTTTTACCTTGAGAACTTCACCGACCATAGGCCATAGTCACATCTTTTCCAATGAGGTCTGAGTCTCAGCCTTGCGTTTGGGGGCAGGGGCTCTTCCAAATTAGTTTCTTCCTCGGATAATCTGTCTCATCTAGACATGGTAGCTGCTCCCATATCTGCTCTTCGTGTACTTGTTAGAGTTCTCTTCACTCCTTAGTATCTAATCCCCTATTACTAGTTAATAATTCTTTATATTAAATTTTCCCTATTCAAATTACGAGTGTTTTTCCTGTCTTCTGATTGGACCCAAACTGATAGAGCCTAGAGGATCAGAAGTGATGTATGCAAATGGTAAGTTTGGGAAGGCACTGGACGTGCAGATCCCAGCTCTTTCCCTTCTCCTTTCTTCTGAGAGTCAGCCTGCCCTGGGGGAGTGTTCTCAGCCTGCACTCAGCTCAGTGGCCAAGGCTCTGCCCTTGAGTGAGGGGCCCAGCCCTGGCCCCAAGACCAGCTAGATAAGTCTGCTTATCTTTCAGTCTTAGAAAGCCTACTTCCTGCAGGTAAAAGCCACATTCTCTGAGATCAGCTCTATCAGTAATAAAGGTGTCATTTTGGCCTCAATCTGCCGACTACTTTTCTTGTTCCTCAATTAGTTCAGAACCCAGGCAGGGAGAAGTCCTACTTTTTATTGTCTCTCCCTCCCCCACTCACCAATGATTTTTATATGAAACAACTTTAAATAACTTATCACCAGAAAAATGGATACTCCAGGAAAGCGTAGCATGTCTAACCCATGCTCTTTAGCTTTGCCTGTTCCCTGGCCCACTGTCTTATCACCGTGACTGTTTTTTCTTAAAATGCTAGCCTAATTGGGGAGTGATTCTGTATCTCCAAAATGCTTTGACACACCTTAGTGATCACCTTCAATGAGTACAATCCCACAGAACCCACAGAAACAGTCCAGAATTTGAGGATAGGAAAAGCATTTAGAAAACGTCATCTATTTGAAACACATCTCTTTAAAATCATGAATTAATAAGTCATACATTTAAAACTGTGTGTGAAAAAAAATAGACTTGTGGCTTGCACTCCGTGCATAAAGGACCACAGAGGAAAAGGGTCATTAGCCAGCCCTTGGGCAAGGTCTACTTCCCTGACACATTGGACACTAACAGTTGGATTTGATGGCGTTGCTGAGTTCTTGTTGAAGGAGGAAGTTGAAGAATGGATGTCAGCAAATGACCACATTGGCTCAGACAGTGAGCCACACACCACTTGATATAGCAGTTTCTATTGTCCTTGACTTTCTCTCGCACTCTGCATGCATGGCTGAGTTGCCTGTGTGTCCTGTGTGTTTACATAGTGAGAGTACAGAGAAGGGAAAGGTACCCCAATGTGCTTTAGAGAGAATTAGAAAATGCAGTTCATGCCTTTTGTAAACATTTGAAATGTTAGTGTAGTGGCCAAGGATTAATAAAGCTCCATGACACGCCCTATCTCAAGCACAGGCCTGACATGGGGAGCATAATGTAACCTTGGGATTCTGAGATGATCTTTGAAACAGATTCTTGTTGGGCTGAAAAGCCAGAGGAAATGAACATCTTGTCACTTACTGATGGTAAATGGTTAAAAATGGGTTTATTATGAGCCGTGTGATTTGATGTGCTAACTTTACATTTTAATGATTATAGCTTAACACTGCAAACGGTGTTATTTAAAGGACAGGATCAAATTAGGTTATTAAGAATCAGAAAAAAAAGGAATCAACAGCTTGAAGTTTAAGTACAAATCTTTGCTTTTCTCCTCACTGCTTTTAGTAACTTCTTCAGTTATTGTAGAATAAATTATCATAGGTATTAATCATAAAACCTCTACTTCCTTAAACAGTGGTTATCTAAGGCCGAGATGTGACTTAGGCTCATTTTGTTTTTGTGACACGGTTCAGGACATGCTACCCCTGAATATGGGACCTTGGCATATTGAATATTTCAAACGGAAGGAATTTGAGAAATCGTGTGTGCAGGAAGGGCTTTCTGACCTTCCCCAGAAGCAGGTCATAAGACCCTCTTCCTCCCTACACCCGGAGGGAAGGAGCATCCTTACCTCCAAAGACCAAGACAGTGGACACAGAAAGGACCTGCATGAATAGCCCTTGCTAAGTTTCCCCAGTTCACCACACTTCCTTGTACTCTTTGTTCCATCGCGTCTTTCCAAGACTCTCCACTCTTCAACATACTCAGATTTAACTGTTTCTTTGGGCCTTCATTTCCTTATGAGGGCTCCCATGCATGTAAAACTTATATTAAACAAATTTGTATGCCTTTCTCTTGTTGTCTGTCCTTTGCTACAGAGGCCCCAGTTGAGAACTTGAAGGGTGAAGGAGAAAAGGTATTTTTCCTTTCCTACATTTGCTTCTTTCCAGACATGTTCCCATCTAACGTTGTCCTTGCAAACCTTTTCTTTCCTCCTTTTCCCTGCTTCAGAGGACTGCCCCTGATAGAGCTGCCTTCACTGTGGAGTTAGCACTCTGCATGGGTATCCATTCTAGCCTGGACCTGCCTTTCACGTTTACTGAGGGTGCAGTGCATAGCATTGTGTTTCTGATTTCTGTGTCATTTTCATATCATCTCTTTTCTGATGTTAAAGAAATATCTTCAGCTATTTAATTTTTTCAAATGATTCCTCTTCAGCAGAATTATATATATATTTTGAATAAGTCTTGGTCTGTGTCCCATGTATCAAGATAATTACCCAGAGATACCCACTGTCTGAACCAGGGAGCAGGTGCCTGCAAGGGGCAGAGGGGACCCCAGCAGCAGGATTCTTGGTCTGACCCTGGTGGGGTTGAATAACTCAGAGTTCTCATTCACAGCATGTTCTAGGGGGTGGTGACCCAGGGGTGCTCTTCACAACCCTACAAGCCCTCTGGGTGGTCACTTTCTCCTGTGCGCCACAACTGCTCACTGGGTCACCTCGAGAAAATGAGGCAATCAGCACCTGCTCTCTCTTCATTTGAGTTACATGGCAGGATCCTAAATGTTCACTGACAGGAGGTGTCTGCCACCTAAAAAACATTTTAAAAGTTAGAAATCACATATGACATGTGTAAACCATTTCAGCCTTCTTTCTAACAGTGAAAAAAAAAAAAGAAACAGCCTGAATATCCATCAGTGGGTGAATGGCTAAACTGTAGTATGCATACATTATGGAAAACTCTTTGGGTAAGAAACTGGCATGGGATGATCTTTAAGCCATGTTACTGAATGGAAAAAATAGGTACCATGTAGCGTATAATCCTATTTCTACTGTCCCCAACTATAAATATATTATAAATACTAATATAAAATTTATATTGTGTTTATTGTATTATAATTTATAGCACAGCAAAAATATATATATATTTATAACAAATATTTTAAAATGTCTGAGAGAATACAAGCCATACTGATACAGGGAGGAGACTGGGATTAGAGGTGGTAATGAAGAGGTATTTTGCTCTTTGCTTTCTATGTCCCTGCATTGGGGAATTTTTTTATATTAAGGTGGAGTCATGTATTACAAATAAATACAAAAATTTTGAAATAATTAATTTTGAACAAGGAAGATGTGACTTAGGGCAAAAAGCAGCTTTGGCTGGGGCTAGGTGGTGATACTGAAGGATGAGACCTAGGCACGTATCTAACCACTCACCCTCATTAATGAATCTCGCAAGTTGTCAGAATGGCAGCTCTGTTGTTGCTGTGTTTAACACTCTCAGAATAGTTCATTGTGTTCAAATGTCTTGCTTTATTGCTTTTATGAGTAGAGACATAGAATAGCTTTTGAACACACTCCTGTGTTTATTTAACTGTATGTTATTGATTATTTATTAACTACTATACTTCAGTCTGTATATCTTCCTCCCTATATTCTCCTTCTCCTTTCCCAACACCCTCCCCCTCTCACCAACTGGTTGATATATCCTGTTTAGGGCCTACCTCAAAATTGACAACTTCCAGGAAGTCTTTCTTAATTAACTCAGTCCCACTGATAAATCTTTTACTCAGAGTCTCCTTGTTGAGTGTGATTTAATATTAGAGGATTTTATTTGGCACCTTCTTAGACGTATTGCTTGCTAATTGTTTTTCTGTCATTTTTTGCATGTATGTTCTCTTCATTCACCTTCCAGAGTAATGGATTCTTCATGAGATGAAATACAGAGAGCAGTGTGGTGGACATTGGAGACAGAAATACCTCCTTGAAACCTGACCCTTCCACTTTTTAGTTGGATGTTTTTAAGCAAATTCCTTCTTTTAAGCTGCATTTTCCCCACCTGTGAAACTGGAATAATAATTCCTATTGTTATTTCAATAGGAATATGATTGTTGTGATGTTCTGTTGTCCTACATGTGAAGCACTTGGCATGGAGCTTGGTATACTGTAATACCACTCAACATGGGATAATTATTAGTATTGATCCTCTTCTGTCTCCAACCCCCATGCATGTATATAGTGGTCCTGATGTTAGATAGTGTCTGTAATGCAGTTTAAATCATGATTGATTTGCTCACTTTAGTCAGATATGTTCAGGGACCTGGCGACATTTGGGCTACAAAGGTAGCCCAAATGATGAGGGATGAGGCTTATATTGTCAAATCCAGCTCGAGTCACTACCTAAGGGGACTCCTTTGTTCCTCAAACCCTGCTTGCTGTGAAGTTGCTCACATCCAAAGGAGCTGTTCCATATTTGTCTAATTTTATGCTACTTTGGGGACCAAGGTCATATTTTGTCCTGGCATCATTTCTTGGTTTACTTACAGTATATGTATGTTTGTGTGCATTCATTCATGTAGTCATTCATTCAACAAAAATTTACTGAGTGCTGCTGTGCTGGGTACTAAAGATACACATGAAGCATGAGTAGGAGGCTGCTAGGTTGACAGATTGGGGAGAGCATTCTAAAACTGAAGGTATAGCATGTGCAAAGACCCCCAAGGCATGAAAGAACAGGACTTGCTTTAAGAGCTGCAAGTTCTGCATAGTGCAGTACTGCAGCATTGGGTGAGCATAGGCAGGTGGTTTGAGATGGGATTGGGTAGATAGGCAGGCAGGGCCATCTGTATATCATGCAAAATAGTTGACATTTTATCATGCTGGCAATGTAGATCTACTGAAGAATTTTGAGCAAGAAAATAACAAGGTCAGATTTGTATGTTATAAAGAAATTCTAGCTGCCAAGTGCAAGATGGAGTAGAGGGAGATGAGGATAGAGGGAAAGAGAAAAATAAGGAGGCTACTGGAGTAGGCTGATGGAGATGATGTGACTGAACTCGGCTGTGAAGGAGGGGATGGGGTGATAAGAAAGGAATTTAGGAAATAGAACTGATAGGTGTTGGTGCTTGATTGATGTATTAGTTTTCTATTGCTTTTCTAACAAATTTAACATCTTAAAACAGCACAAATTTATTGTCTTCCAGTTCTGTAGCTTAGAAATCTGACATGGATCTCACTGGGCTAAAATCTGGGTGTCAGCAGGGCTGTACCCCTTTGTGGAGGCTCTAGGGGAGAACTGATTTCCTTGTTCATTCAGGTCATTAGCAGAATTCAGTTTCTTGCATTTGTGGAATTGAGGTCCTTTTTTCCTTGCTGGGTATTTAGCTGAGGCCCATTCCCATCTTCCAGAGGCCACCTGCATTCCTCAGCTCATGGCTCCCTTCCTCCATCTTCAAAGCCAACAGTGGCGAGTAGAGCACCTTTCACACTTTGAATCTCTCCTGCCTCTTCTTTCTTTCTGCCTCTCTTTTCTGCTTTAAAGGACTTGAGATTAAATTGAGTCCATCCAGATAATCCAAGGTAATCTTCCATCTCCAGGTCCTTAACCTTAATCACATCAGCAAAGTCCCTTTTGCCGTGGAAGGTAGCATGTTCATAGGCTCTGGGCATTAGAATGTGGACTTCTTTAAAAAGGGGAACCCTTATTCTGCCTTTTCAAGTTGGATGTGAGGCCAATGGAGAGGGGTGAACTCAAGTTTCTGACTTCAACAACCAGCTAGAATGCAGATTTAGGGGAAAATGATGAGTTTGGTTTTGAACATGCTGACTTTAAGGTACCCCTGGGAAATCAAAATGGAACTTCTAATAAGTAGCTGGATGCACCAGCCAAAAGGCAGAGGGGAAATTGAGGCAGGAGATATAGATCAGGAAGCTGATGACGTATAGTGAGCCCTCAGTGAATGTGTAGAACGGGAGGAGAATAGAGCTAAGAACAGAATGCTGGGGCCAATAATATTGTAGGTACACCAGAGGGAGAAGCACTCACAAAAGAAACTGAAGAAAAACCTACATGGTCTCCCATCATGGAGTCTGGTTCCTTGTGGCTCATTTCTTCCTTTCTCCTCTACTTGGCCTACTTTCTTCTCATTCCCTGGTTTCCTGCCTGTTCCTAGTATCTGCTTCCTAAAACCAGTTTGTACAGTGTACTCCATGGCCTCTCCCATCTGCCTCGTCATCATGGAGCTTTCAGCTTCAGCTCCCATTACTAAAGTGCCTCATTCTCCTGGTTTTTTGTTTGTTTGTTTGTTTTGTTTCTCAGTTCAAGGTGAAAAAAAAAAAAAACCTTCTAAAGAGAATCAAATTGACCCAGCTTATCATTTGGGGTCATGCCTTGACATAGGTTACCAGATTAAATTTGGATTGGTTGTCCTGAGGTCAGGTACCCCCCTTCATCCAGTCATCTGCTTCTCTATTTCAGAAACTAAAATAAATTCAGTTCGACTGTTCAGCAAATCATTTTGTTCCACAGAGGCTTTGGGGGAAGAAGGTTAACTTTATCTCCATTGTATTTGCTGGACCCAGGATTATGATGTCAAAAATAGGCATCGCCCCTTGCTGCTAAGCTCACGTAGCCCTAATCCTGTCTGTGTGCAGGGGATCATTTTGTAGAAATTGAATTTAGGGTCCAAATCACAGGAATAAAATCCAGGCAGGCAAACCTCAAATCGAATATAGTCATTTTCCTTTACTGACTAATCTCTTTTCTACATTGCCTTGGTATGTTTATAAACATTATCTGTTTATAAACATTATCCAAATGAGCGCTTGTTATTCAGGCTTGTGGACCTTTCAGCACTCACCATTCATACATCCTGCTCTCAGCATCCATACGCATACCTGAGTGATGCCTGCCTATCTCAGCTGTGCACTGACTCTGCTATCACACTGAATATGAAGCATCTCTCCTTTCGGAGAGAGACCCTTTTGGGCAAGGTTGCAGTTTGCATCTGTAGTGTTGAGAGGAGCCAAAAAGGTACGGTTGTTATTATTTGGTGCTCTTCCTGGATGGCAGGAGAACTAGAGTTTATATTGCCAATGCAAACAAAGTACTGTAAAGCCTTCAAATTCCTTTTAGTTTTCTTTATACTCAGATAGTAATCTTTCACAAGACCTCAATTTACTGAACCTAAGTATGATGGATGGACTTCAGGAAAGGCGGGGCATCTACAAGTTCAGATGAGCTTCTCTAAAACCAAATTCCTATGATGCCAAGCTTCAGAGAAAGTGTTTCCTTGTGTGGGGTTCATGTGAGGCCACCATGGATTGGTGGTGGCCTGGGTGAGTGGCGATCTGCTGCTTTCCTCTGTGTCCTACTACAGAGGTTCAGGCCAACACATAAACAGTAGCCCCTGCCCATGGTTCCTGCTGAGGGACAGACTGAAAACAGGGAAGGGACAGTGGACAGTGTTCTCTACACAAGTGTAGACACTTCCATCCATTCCTCCGGTGGACCCTTGCCAGGTCATTCTCTAATTGCGGTAGAGGGTTATCCCTCCATGCTCGGCTGGCCAAGGTCAAGCTTACTAGGGTTTAATCAAGTCTGTTACTCTGTCTACAAGTAACTTCTTCATCCACCCCCAAAACCAGTTAATGGTTTTGGGGGTGGATGAAGTGTGTTAGACAGTAGGTTGCTTGAGCACCTCTTCTCTGTGGAACTGACCTCCGTGAGAGCAGAATGAGCAGGGAACCTGAGCAGAGCAAGGGAAGTTTGAGCTCTGGAGAGGGCTGTAGAGATGGTGTAGGGCAAGCTGCTCACTGAGAGATGCCCGCAGAGGTGAACTGGGAGGACATGTGGATGTACAATCTCAAACAGCTGGAGCCAGTAAGAACAGGTCAGCCATGCTGGTATTAAAGCAGAAGTTATGTGATGGTACTTTTATTATTTAAAGAAAGCCAGGGAAAGACGAAGGCAAATATTGTTGCATGAAATGAATGAGATAGAGGCAGCCTCCAAAGTAACTGAAGGGCAACTTTCAACTGTTACTCTTTCTAGGTGGGTACACAGATAATTTTCCTTTGGGTCTTTGAATCAGAAGATCTGAAGGATGATTAAATTCTTATGCAGAATGGGGAAATCATATATTTCCTCTCATCATTCTTCCTTCCCACCTCATCCTTCCCTTCTACTCTTTCTCCAGACCTGAAAGAATCATATAGTCTAGCCTCAAAAAATTACTCATGTTCTTTGAACCTACCAGACTCTTTTACACTTCTGTGACTTGGTACATCTTGTTTCCTAAGCCTGAAATGGCTTCCCTCTCCTCTGTCTTGAAAAATCCAACCAATCTTCAGGGGCCAGCTCAAGTTCATTTTCTTTTTACAGTCTTCTGGGACTCCCCAGATTGGGTAAGTTGCCCCTTTATTATGCTTCCACTTACCTTTGTAGTTGTGATATACTTATCAAATTATGTTCTAATCATGTAATAGGATAATACTCTGAAATATGATCAGCTCAATTAGGATTAATTGCATATAACAGTGGCTTAAAGAAGATAGAAGTTTATTTCTCTTTCCTGTTAAGGAAGACTAGGGAGAAGCAGTCTAGAGCTGGTATGGCAGCTTTACAATATCATCATGAATCCAGTTTCCTATCTACCTTCTTTGCCATACTCAGCTCATAGCTCTCATTTTCATTTCATGTCCAAAATGGCTGCTCAGGCTCCAGCCATCATATCCATGCTCCAGGAAGCAAATAGGGGGAAGAAAAAAATGGCATGTCTCCCATCCTTTAAGAAGACTTTCTGGAAACACCACAGAACAATTTTAGTATTATATCATTTGGCCAGAACGCAGTCACATGGCCACATCTAGATGCAAGGAACTCAGGAAAATATATATGGCAGCATTGTGCCAGAATAAAAATTGTACTAGAAGAAACGAAAAAAGGAATGGTATTGAAGAGGCAAATTACAATCACATTATCTGATACATTTTTTAAATTTCTGGTCATTCTTGCTACTTCCCCTGCCTCTGCCTATGGGGGCTGAGCAATCTATGGCTTTAGGAAGCAGTTAGAACCCAAGTGAAGGGTTATATATACAAAGGTGTATAATGGGTTTAAGATTTACAGTCATAATTCAGGTGTGCAGAAATGTAACTTGCTTCATTTGCTGAACTTGACTTGCTCACAAACCCCTATTTCCAGTCATAGCTAGAAAGAAAAAATTCTTATCAATTAAAGGTAATGTCCCTTCTGTTTTAAAATTGATTCTCTTTGGGTAAATATTCAGCCAAATGCAGGGTTCTTACTTTTTCCTTTTCCTGCCTTCCCACCAGGAAATGGTCTGGTTACCAGAGTCTTTCCACAGTTCTCTAGTTCTCTTGGACCGCCAGTACTTAGTTATATTAGGTGTCTGTCCTCCTTGCTACCCAGGATCTTCTTGGGGTCTGAAATTTGTCTTAGTGGTTTTGCTTTCTCCAGTACCTATTGCAGAGGTTGACATATAGAAAAGAGTTAAAAATGTGACCAGTGAATTTATAAGTATACTTTAATTGCATCACATAATTAATTCAAATGGTAGTATAATGATCTGAAAATCCTGTAAAATTAAAAGTCTATTTCTCTCAAGCCCCTAGCACTCGGTTTATAGCTTTCTTATGGCGCTAATAATACTCAGCTCTCAGTTATAGTGGCTGTGTGCTTGCCTCACCCTTCATTACAGTGTCTGCTCCTTGAGGAATGTTGTTGATCTGTGTAACCCTCAGAGGTCCCGCGGAAAGCTGTGGACATGGTTGGCCTTCAGTCAATGGAAATGAGCCACTAAATGAATAGGGGCTGGCACTTTGTAATTTACCACTGGTGAATGACTCTCACCTAGGAAGGAATAAGAATAGATTTTATCAGAGCTATTTAGAACAATATCAGTAAAGGCAAGTGGATATTTTGCTTTTAACGGAACCCTTTCTTTGTAAGAAAAAAATTGCTTTTATTTTTCAGAAATCCTCCACCTACTTTACTTCATCCGGAAAAATGGTGTGAGGAATTCAACCACTTCATTTCACAGTGAGTATTTCTTCCACTGAAAATTGCTCATCCAGCAAGTCCTTGGACAGTGATTGGAGAAGTCCAAGGTGTGGAATTGACTTGGCGCTAGAAGTTGTTATGCCTTCTAGCGCATTATGACACAAAATTTGTTCCAGTAAATGATAGAAGATGCCCCTGCAGGATTTGAGAAATAAGGAGTTCCATTTGACTCTTGGTTATAATCAATTCTTCTGATCATATGTGTTACATTTATCTGACTCTGCTCTGTCCTGGGGCAAATATTGCCAGTGGGTCTTGTTTAATAAGGGAGGAGACTCCATCTAAAAATCTGACACCCACACTTGGGCCAGAGAGGAGACAGAAGGTGGCGGCGTTCAGTAGAGGTTTTGCAGCTTGGAAGTTGGGCTTTGCTTTAGGATCTGTGCTTTGGGAGCAGGGCTCCAGTTCCCAAGATGATTGAGGGGCCAGAGTAAGATCTCAGGCCTGAGGCTCCAAGGTGAGGAGCCCCAGCCAGGGCTCAGAGTGTGGAGAACAAGACGAAAATCCAACTGATGGGTGATGTTCCTGGTGGGAGCTCTGTTACCAGGAACTAGGCAGTATTGCATGGGACTAAGACAGGAACAGAACCAACAGCAGCACCGACAGGGTGGTGACTGAGTGCTGGGAACATGAGCTTTTGGCCTGTCCTCTGGCAGAGAACCACACTGGTCCTGACTCTGGGGAAGATGCTCAGTATGTTGGAGGGGGCTATAATGACCCCAAGCAAGGGTCCTGGTGAACTGCGGGGGCAGGAATCTAGACAAGGCTGTTACAAGCCATATCCCAGCTAGGAGCTGGGAGGAGGTGCTCTCAGTGTCTGCTGTATCAAACACGGGGTTCAGAGGTCATGGGAGGAGAAAAGAAGTGACCAAAATAGCTGATAAACAGGAAGTAGGGAAGGGTCAACACAAATTTCTCTAAATTATACCTATGTGCATACTTAGTAGCTTCCACCAAGATGCAGAGCAATGAAGCAGACTGGGTCTCTTTTTTTTTTTTTTTTTTTTTTTTGATTTTAAAAAAACGGAAATTTATTTTTCACAGTTCTGGAGGCTGAGAAGTCCAAGAACAAGGTGCTGGCAAGGTAGATTTCATTCTGATGCATCTCTTCTTGCTTCGTAGGTGTCAGTAATCTCCCTCATGCTCCCATGCTTGTGTGTGTGCTTGCACACAAGGAGAGAGATAGAGATCTTTCGCTTTTTCTTTTTTTTTTTTTCCACACACACACACACTGTATTTTATTTTTACAAGAGATAAATAGACTGACACCAAGCATTGTACATGGATGACCACAACAAAAGCAACAATGATTGCAATTACCAAACATGAAACACACTCATACTATGTCATAATATTGCCATTCAGTCCAGTAATCCTCCACTGTAACAGCTCCTTTACTTTGCAGTGAAAATTGATTTGTATATTCCCTGCCTCTGAGTCCTTGTGGGATTTTTTTTTTTTTTAATTCAGACAGAAAGTCACAAAAATTATACTCATCCTCATCAGTTCACTCAGTCCCATGTAATTAATTGTTGTTTTTTTTTTCATCTTGATCTTTTGTTAGCACTTTTATGAGTTCATCAGTTTTTCATCAGAGTTCTGAAAATGCTTATTCATTCAGTTCAGCAGTACAGTCAGTTACCAGAAACCTGTACTTGTCAGAGTCTTTTCCATGAATTTCTTGAAGATGAAACCCTTTTATAGGAACATATTTGCAAAATCATCAGAGTACACCCAGAACTGTCTGTAAATGACAAAAGACTTAAAAATGACCACGGTAAAAGATTTGATGAAAGTTCATAATAATGCAGTTGACACGAAAATTAGTTATTTCTGAGATATACATTTTAAAGTAATAACTAGGATTATGACTTATAACATTATACCAGAACATATAAGATTTTTAGAAATTTCATGTAATGTCTGAAACATTTATATTAACATATTTCCATACATATTTCCATACAAATACAAATATAAGATTTTTAGAAATTTCATGTAACGTCTGAAACATTTATATTAACATATTTCCATACATATTTCCATACAAATACAAATATAAGATTTTTAGAAATTTCATGTAATGTCTGAAACATTTATATTAACATATTTCCATACAAATAACCCAATGAAAGTTTAGTATTAGTTGTTTTGTTTGTTTTTTTATACTGCAGGTTCTTATTAGGCATCAATTTTATACACATCAGTGTATACATGTCAATCCCAATCTCCCAATTCAGCACACCACCATCCCCACCTCACTGCAGTTTTCCCCCCTTGGTGTCCATATGTCCATTCTCTACATCTGTGTCTCAACTTCTGCCCTGCAAACTGGCTCATCTGTACCATTTTTCTAGGTTCCACATACATGCATTAATATACGATATTTGTTTTTCTCTTTCTGACTTACTTCACTCTGTATGACAGTCTCTAGATCCATCCACGTCTCAACAAATGACTCAATTTCGTTCCTTTTTATGGCTGAGTAATATTCCATTGTATATATGTACCACATCTTCTTTATCCATTCGTCTGTTGATGGGCATTTAGGTTGCTTCCATGACCTGGCTATTGTAAATAGTGCTGCAATGAACATTCGGGTGCATGTGTCTTTTTGAATTACGGTTTTCTCTGGGTATATGCCCAGTAGTGGGATTGCTGGGTCATATGGTAATTCTATTTTTAGTTTTTTAAGGAACCTCCATATTGTTCTCCATAGTGGCTGTATCAATTTACATTCCCACCAACAGTGCAAGAGGGTTCCCTTTTCTCCACACCCTCTCCAGCATTTGTTGTTTGTAGATTTTCTGATGATGCCCATTCTAACAGGAGTGAGGTGATACCTCATTGTAGTTTTGATTTGCATTTCTCTAATAATTAGTGATGTTGAGCATCTTTTCATGTGCTTCGTGGCCGTCTGTATGTCTTCTTTGGAGAAATGTCTATTTAGGTCTTCTGCCCATTTTTGGATTGGGGTGTTTGTTTCTTTGATATTGAGCTGAATGAGCTGTTTATATATTTTGGAGATTAATCCTTTGTCCGTTGATTCGTTTGCAAATATTTTCTCCCATTCTGAGGGTTGTCTTTTCGTCTTGTTTATGGTTTCCTTTGCTGTGCAAAAGCTTTGAAGTTTCATTAGGTCCCACTTGTTTATTTTTGTTTTTATTTCCATTACTCTAGGAGGTGGATCAAAAAAGATCTTGCTGTGATTTATGTCAAAGAGTGTTCTTCCTATGTTTTCCTCTAAGAGTTTTATAGTGTCCAGTCTTATATTTAGGTCTCTAATCCATTTTGAGTTTATTTTTGTGTATGGTGTTAGGGAGTATTCTAATTTCATTCTTTTACATGTAGCTGTCCAGTTTTCCCAGCACCACTTATTGAAGAGACTGTCTTTTCTCCATTGTATATCTTTGCCTCCTTTGTCATAGATTAGTTGACCATAGGTGCGTGGATTAATCTCTGGGCTTTCTATCTTGTTCCATTGATCTATGTTTCTGTTTTTGTGCCAGTACCATATTGTCTTGATTACTGTAGCTTTGTAGTATAGTCTGAAGTCAGGGAGTCTGATTCCTCCAGCTCCATTTTTTTGCCTCAAGACTGCTTTGGCTATTCGGGGTCTTTTGTGTCTCCATACAAATTTTAAGATGATTTGTTCTAGCTCTGTAAAAAATGCCATTGGTAATTTGATAGGGATTGCATTGAATCTGTAGATTGCTTTGGGTAGTATACTCATTTTCACAATGTTGATTCTTCCAATCCAAGAACATGGTATATCTCTCCATCTGTTGGTATCATCTTTAATTTCTTTCATCAGTGTCTTATAGTTTTCTGCATACAGGTCTTTTGTCTCCCTAGGTAGGTTTATTCCTAAGTATTTTATTCTTTTTGTTGCAATGGTAAATGGGAGTGTTTCCATAATTTCTCTTTCAGATTTTTCATCATTAGTGTATAGGAATGCAAGAGATTTCTGTGCATTAATTTTGTATCCTGCAACTTTACCATATTCATTAATTAGCTCTAGCAGTTTTCTGGTGGCAGTTTTAGGATTCTCTATGTATAGTATCATGTCATCCGCAAACAGTGACAGTTTTACTTCCTCTTTTCCAATTTGTATTCCTTTTATTTCTTTTTCTTCTCTGATTGCCGTGGCTAGGACTTCCAGAACTATGTTGAATAGTAGTGGTGAGAGTGGACATCCTTGTCTCGTTCCTGATCTTAGAGGAAATGCTTTCAGTTTTTCACCATTGAGAATGATGTTTGCTGTGGGTTTGTCATATATGGCCTTTATTATGTTGAGGTAGGTTCCCTCTATGCCCACTTTCTGGAGAGTTTTTATCAGGAATGGGTGTTGAATTTTGTCAAAAGCTTTTTCTGCATCTATTGAGATGATCATATGGTTTTTATTCTTCAATTTGTTAATATGGTGTATCACATTGATTGATTTGCGTATATTGAAGAATCCTTGCATCCCTGGGATAAATCCCACTTGGTCGTGGTGTATGATCCTTTTAATGTGTTGTTGGATTCTGTTTGCTAGTATTTTGTTGAGGATTTTTGCATCTATATTCATCAGTGATACTGGTCTGTAATTTTCTTTTTTTGTAGTGTCTTTGTCTGGTTTTGGTATCAGGGTGATGGTGGCCTCATAGAATGAGTTTGGGAGTGTTCCTTCCTCTGCAATTTTTTGGAAGAGTTTGAGAAGGATGGGTGTTAGCTCTTCTCTAAATGTTTGATAGAATTCACCTGTGAAGCCATCTGGTCCTGGACTTTTGTTTGTTGGAAGATTTTTAATCACAGTTTCAATTTCATTACTTGTGATTGGTCTGTTCATATTTTCTGTTTCCTCCTGATTCAGTCTTGGAAGGTTATACCTTTCTAAGAATTTGTCCATTTCTTGCAGGTTGTCCATTTTATTGGCATAAAGTTGCTTATAGTAGTCTCTTAGGATGTTCTGTATTTCTGCAGTGTCTGTTGTAACTTCTCCTTTTTCATTTCTGATTTTATTGATTTGAGTCCTCTCCCTCTTTTTCTTGATGAGTCTGGCTAATGGCTTATCAATTTTGTTTATCTTCTCAAAGAACCAACTTTTAGTTTTATTGATCTTTGCTATTGTTTTCTTTGTTTCTATTTCATTTATTTCTGCTCTGATCTTTATGATTTCTTTCCTTCTGCTAACTTTGGGTTTTGTTTGTTCTTCTTTCTCTAGTTTCTTTAGGTGTAAGGTTAGATTGTTTACTTGAGATTTTTCTTGTTTCTTTAGGTAGGCTTGTATAGCTATAAACTTCCCTCTTAGAACCGCTTTTGCTGCATCCCATAGGTTTTGGGTCGTCGTGTTTTCATTGTCATTTGTCTCTAGGTATTTTTTGATTTCCTCTTTGATTTCTTCAGTGATCTCTTGGTTATTTAGTAACGTATTGTTTAGCCTCCATGTGTTTGTCTTTTTTACGTTTTTTTCCCTGTAATTCATTTCTAATCTCATAGCGTTGTGGTCAGAAAAGATGCTTGGTGTGATTTCAATTTTCTTAAATTTACTGAGGCTTGATTTGTGACCCAAGATGTGATCTATCCTGGAGAATGTTCCGTGCGCACTTGAGAAGAACGTGTAATCTGCTGTTTTTGGATGGAATGTCCTATATATATCAATTAAATCTATCTGGTCTATTGTGTCATTTAAAGCTTCTGTTTCCTTATTTATTTTCATTTTGGATGATCTGTCCATTGGTGTAAGTGAGGTGTTACAGTCCCCCACTATTATTGTGTTACTGTCGATTTCCTCTTTTATAGCTGTTAGCAGTTGCCTTATGTATTGAGGTGCTCCTATGTTGGGTGCATATATATTTATAATTGTTATATCTTCTTCTTGGATTGATCCCTGGATCATTATGTAGTGTCCTTCCTTGTCTCTTGTAACATTCTTTATTTTAAAGTCTATTTTATCTGATATGAGTATAGCTACTCCAGCTTTCTTTTGATTTCCATTTGCATGGAATATCTTTTTCCATCCCCTCACTTTCAGTCTGTATGTGTCCCTAGGTCTAAAGTGGGTCTCTTGTAGACAGCATATATATGGGTCTTGTTTTTGTATCCATTCAGCCAGTCTATGTCTTTTGGTTGGGGCGTTTAATCCATTCACGTTTAAGGTAATTATCGATATATATGTTCCTATGACCATTTTCTTAATTGTTTTGGGTTTGTTTTTGTAGGTCCTTTTCTTCTCTTGTGTTTCCCACTTAGAGAAGTTCCTTTAGCATTTGTTGTAGAGCTGGTTTGGTGGTGCTGAATTCTCTTAGCTTTTGCTTGTCTGTAAAGCTTTTGATTTCTCCATCAAATCTAAATGAGATCCTTGCCGGGTATAGTAATCTTGGTTGTAGGTTCTTCCCTTTCATCACTTTAAGTATATCATGCCATTCCCTTCTGGCTTGCAGAGTTTCTGCTGAGAAATCAGCTGTTAACCTTATGGGAGTTCCCTTGTATGTTATTTGTCGTTTTTCCCTTGCTGCTTTCAATAATTTTTCTTTGTCTTTAATTTTTGCCACTTTGATTACTATGTGTCTCGGCGTGTTTCTCCTTGGGTTTATTCTGTATGGGACTCTCTGCGCTTCCTGGACTTGGGTGGCTATTTCCTTTCCCATGTTAGGGAAGTTTTTTGACTATAATCTCTTCAAATATTTTCTCTGGTCCTTTCTCTCTCTCTTCTCCTTCTGGGACCCCTATAATGCGAATGTTGTTGCGTTTAATGTTGTCCCAGAGGTCTCTTAGGCTGTCTTCATTTCTTTTCATTCTTTTTTCTTTAGTCTGTTCCGCAGCAGTGAATTCCACCATTCTGTCTTCCAGGTCACTTATCCGTTCTTCTGCCTCAGTTATTCTGCTATTGATTCCTTCTAGTGTAGTTTTCATTTCAGTTATTGTATTGGTCATCTCTGTTTGTTTGTTCTTTAATTCTTCTAGGTCTTTGTTAATCATTTCTTGCATCTTCTCAATCTTTGCCTCCATTCTTATTCCGAGGTCCTGGATCATCTTCACTATCATTATTCTGAATTCTTTCTCTGGAAGGTTGCCTATCTCCACTTCATTTAGTTGTTTTTCTGGGGTTTTTTCTTGTTCCTTCATCTGGTACATAGCCCTCTGCCTTTTCATCTTCTCTATCTTTCTGTAACTGTGGTTTTTGGTCCACAGGCTGCAGGATTGTAGTTTTTCTTGCTTCTGTTGTCTGCCCTCTGGTGGTTGAGGCTATCTAAGAGGCTTGATGGGAGGCTCTGGTGGTGGGTAGATCTGACTGTTGCTGTGGCGTTCAGAGCTCAGTAAAACCTTAATTCACTTGATTGTTGATGGGTGGGGCTGGGTTCCCTCCCTGTTGCTGTGGCGGTCAGAGCTCAGTAAAACCTTAATCCACTTGACTGTTGATGGGTGGGGCTGGGTTCCCTCCCTGTTGGTTGTTTTGCCTGAGGCAACCCAACACTGGAGCCTACCCTTGCTCTTTGGTGGGGTTAATGGCAGACTCTGGGAGGGCTCACGCCAAGGAGAACTTCCCAGAACCTCGGCTGCCAGTGTCCTTATCCCCACGGTGAAACAGAGCCACCACTCGCCTCTGCAGGAGACCCCCCAACACCAGCAGGTAGGTCTGGTTCAGTCTCCCCCAGGGTCACTGCTCCTTCCCCTGGGTCCCGATGCACACATTACTTTGTGTGTGCCCTCCAAGAGTGGGGTCTCTGTTTCCCCCAGTCCTGTCAAAGTCCTGCAATCAATTCCCACTAGGCTTCAAGGTCTGATTCTCTAGGAATTCCTCCTCCCGTAGCCGGACCCCCAGGTTGGGAAGCCTGACGTGGGGCTCAGAACCTTCACTCCAGTGGGTGGACTTCTGTGGTATAAGTGTTCGCCAGTCTGTGAGTCACCCACCCAGCAGTTATGGGATTTGATTTTACTCTGATTGCGCCCCTCCTACCGTCTCACTGTGGCTTCTCCTCTGTCCTTGGACGTGGGGTATCCTCCTTGGTGAAGTCCAGGGTCTTCCTGTCAATGATTGTCCAGCAGCCAGTTTTGATTCTGGTGCTTTCGCAAGAGGGAGTGAGAGCACGTCCTTCTACTCCGCCATCTTGGTTAATCTTCCCAGACTGGGTCTCTTGATCGCCTTCCTTAAACACAATACAATCCCTTGTTCGCAATTCCAAAATCCAAAGAGCTCTGAAAAATGGAAGTTTTTTTTGTACTTGAGTCATTTAGCTGCAAGCCCTGACCTTATGTGAACTGATTTGGTGGCAACACATGACCTAAACTGAATTGAGGCTATTTATAGCCATTATTTATCCTACTCAGTGTGAATATTCATGTGAATTGCTGCAGGTATATTAATGTGTTTGATTACAGTGTGCTGCCCCAGATCCTGCTGAGGACGTTACATAAAATACAGTAAATGCACGGGTTTACTTTTCTAAAATTTGATAAAATTCTGAATTCCAAAACATATTTGGCCCCAAGGGTTTTGTATAAAGAGCTGTGAACGTGTGTTTCATTTTCATTTCGATGCAACATAGTTCAAGGTCCCTGAAATTGTTTGATTGTCCAGTCAGTCCCTCCTAGCTTTTTGCCATCTTCCTCAGGAGAGAGGCGGGGTAAAGAACTCCAAGAATTCTACTAAGCAAGGCTGTGTTGGAATGTGACCATGAAGTTCAAGGCCAGGGATGGAGGACATTTCCTTGTCCCTTCAGTCCCCACTCTGATGTTTCTGCAGTGACTGCAGAATGCAGAAGCAGCCCCAAGTCAGTGGTGGTGACAGTGGGCAGTGTTGAGAGGAACAACAGATAACAGCAGGAGGGATGACGCTCCCGTAGGAGCAGAGGAAGAGCCACTTCCTGATATTTGGAAGCCAGAGGAGGAGGTGCAAGGCCCTGGAGAGCTAAAGACATCCTGGTGGCTGGGAACACATTTCAGATCACCCCAGGGGAAGAAATCAGGGACTAGGGTTCCAGTGATTTTGCTGGCAAAGGCTGGAGCCAAAGAGTGTTCCTTTTCATTCCATTGCTGCACACAGATGCCCTTGACTGACCTTCTCTAAGCTGCTGGCCTGGAAAACCACATTACATATTCACAGATACGCTTTCCTATACCAAGCTCTCGTGATGCCTCTAAAATGTGACTTGACCCACTCACCAAAGTTTGGTTTCTGTATACTTCTTCAAGAGTATGTTTGTGTTCTTAAACCGAGCACAGTATTGCTTGGATAGATTTGGGAATAAAGGTACATAACTGACGATAGGGTTGGGACTTTCAGGGTTAAATACAGTATAGAAATCCCTCTCTACTGTTGATTTTTCTTTATGGCAAATCCTGTTATGTGCCATTTAAATCTGCTTATGTCTTCCCCAATTCTGAGAATTCCAAATGTGCTCATTCTGAGTTGCTTTAGACTTAGAATAAGTGTTGATACTAGAATGGAGGACTCAGCATAGAAAACAATGCCTTTAGTATGCATACATCAGGGGCAAAGCAAAAGCATCTTGTTGAAACTACAGAGTAGAGTGTCTGAAGAGGTTCTAATGAACCAAGGAAGGTAAATAGAAATTAAGTGATTGTGTGCTTTATTACTAATTTAAGATATGGAAAAATGTCATCAGTCTTCTATTTATTTAATGACTTGTCCTTATTGGTTTTATTAGTGAAAATATTATATATTTTAGGTGTTCATAGATTCTTTCCTGACCTCAGCCCCCCAGTTCTGTTTTCCCCATAACATCTGAGATTCTTCAATCATGAGTTTTCCTTTTACAAGATTTTTAGGAATGTAACTATCAAGATTAGGAAATAATTATTATATTTTATATTTTTAGGTAGAAAACTACCCCCTATTCCCAAATAATGTCCTTTGGTTTCATAAAGGAGCCAGACTACCAAATGTAATTTTAATTTTCTATTTCATTCTATTTATTCAAATCTCTAATTAAATGTAAACAAAGACACTCACTGGGTTAGAAATGTCTATTTAAAGAGAGAGCCTTGGTTTACTTTTATACTTACCTTGCTCATATTGGGAGGGAAAGGGAAAAAGGATGAAGGATTAAGACCTCCAGATTATAAAATTTTCATTGTTGCTGGGACTGAGGTGGGAAGATGGTTATCTGGTAATTTAGGAAAAGTTTTTTAGCCTGAATTATCCAGAAAATTTCTTCAATTCCCATTGTAAATGGGGCCACAGTGCATTGTATTAGAGTAAACTAAACTGGTTCTTTCTAAAGAACAAACAGGACAAGAAAATTTTTAACAGCTTTAAAACCTTTAATACCCTGTCCCCAATGTGACTGCTGAACCATAGCAGAGTCAATTCAGTAATTTCAGTCTTTCCTGGTCCATGACGGTCACCACTCACCAGCGGACCTTATGGCTTCTCATTGTTGCTGCGGGGGTCTGAAGGGACTGACCAGGCTGCAGCCCATTGATCACAGCTGTGTAGACAGGGGACATTGTGTGTGTGTGTGTGTGTGTGTGTGTGTGTGTGTCTGTGTGTGTGTGTGTGTGAGAGAGAGAGAGAGAGAGAGAGAAGAGAAATAAGTACATGGGTGAGAGCAGAGGCAGGATGTAGGTACCAGGCTATGGCTTAGTGTTTTTCAGACGTGTTTCCAGCCTTCTTAATTTAGAGACAGGAGGAGAGATTTTAAGGTCCAAAATCCTATTAGTAAACCTATTTTGAGGGTTAAAAAAAAAAAGAAAGGAAACATCAGCCTGTTTGGTTTTGAACCTTTGGTCGTTAGTGATAATTGACTCATTTATATGTGTTAGTTATGCATTTGTCAAAGCATGACTCCTGACAGCTTAGTTATGATAAATTAAACATGATGCTCACATAAATTCTGCACTGCTTTTTATCCATATGGTAGGACGCTGCTTGATGTTTTTTGTCACCTCTGTAATGTGTGGTTGGCTTTGTGGCAATTTCATTATCAGCCCTTTCCCCTTTGGCTAAAGCTATTTGCATAACAAGTTTATCTGGTTCAAGTCCCAGCCAGACTTCTGTATCGTCAGGAGGCTCCATTCAGAAGTAGCCTTTTGATAAGATAACAATTTTCCTTCGGCAGCTTCAGCTTGGTCCTAAAGGATGTCACTTCTTTTTTCAGTTCAAACTAATTTCAGGTCTTTGGACTAAAAAACAAAAATAGTTTCCCAACCTTTGGCCAAAAGGTATCTGTGAACTATGCTTTTTCATTTTGCCTCTAAAACTTTTGGGGTTTTATTAAGAATTAGATTTAGGACTTCATCAATGGCTCTTGAGCTGACTAGTGAGACAATAAAGATGGATTTCTCTTCGTCAAGGGCAAATCCACCAAGAGCACTATGGCTGCTCAGCTTTGGACTCAGTGATGACTTGAGCTATATGGTTGCCCACGCACACACTGCTTTCCAGGGTTGGCTGGCTTGAGCAGCTAAGTGTGCAGGTGTGTCTGCTTCCTAGGGTGAGCATCATGGTCGAGCCCTGCCATTTAGTCATGAAATGTTGAGGCGACCTTTCCTATCCCTGCAGATGACATTAGAATGGCTATAAGCAGTTGCACTGAATGTTAACAAGGTGAGATCACTCTAGCTACTAAAGTACTAAAACAAATGGGCATTTGCATAAATTTATTCCTTAAAAATTGAAACTCAGACCTGGAACATCTGCTTTTCTCTAGGCCTGAATGTTTATAAAGGTAATCATTTTGCGGTGGTTGATTCCTTGACATTGAGTGTATTCCCGTCAAGGCAACAATTCTCAGTCCTTTGCCATTCTCCATTTTGTGTTTCAAGGCAGCTTAATTCCACATAGGTTTATAATGTCAATGAACAACAACACGCTTGGAATGATAAATATTCTAACTCAGAAATTGATAAGATTCCACAGATATTCTTGGCTTTTTAAGTCCTCATGGATTCTCAGATGGCCATGCACAGTGTTAATACTTCCTGAGTAGAAGGATACAGTAACCTTTATTTACATTACTTCACAAATTGGTAATTTTAATTAAAATGAACAGTAGTATCTCCAGTGACAGACTCTCTCCATTTTAGATTTATTTAGCCAATGATTAGCTATTACGGTTTCTTGAATTAATTAGCATCTCTTGAGCTATAGGGAATTGGTGAATTAATAAAAACTCATGGAGAAGCTAAAAAAAAATTCTAATTTAAAAAAACCCCAATTCTCCTCTCACCTCTAAACATACATTGATCAATATACTTATAAATGCAACCCAACTTCTTTCTCATTTTGAAAAATTGGGATTTTTTTTTCCTTTATGAGGAGAACAAATAAAGCTGTGTGTTTCAAGGTTATATCTCCCTGAAGAGCATCTACTTTAGATTACCTAATAGATCATCTAAAGACACTGAGGGCCTGATTAGATCTCACTTGTACTCCACTTATAAACTCAGCTGGTAAAATCTGCTTCTCTCATGGTATAAACCAAGAAGTGACTCAGTGTGACTTGAGGTTTGAGTGCAGTATCCACACATACCTGGAATATACTGTTGTCCTGGGAACCGTGGCAATGACAGGTTTAGCCTCATCCAAAATAAGCAAAATGCATAATAAAGTAGGTGCTCCAGACTCTAGCCAGCATATTCTGTTTATTTCCCACCAAATGCTGAGTTTAGATCTTGTAAGAAATCAGGTCTGTAGCATATGTCATAGATTTCATATTAGTCCTTGTGGCACATTATGTTAGGTGACTTTTATTATTTTTTATTAATTTTTATTGGAGTGTAGTTGCTTTACAATGTTGTGTTAGCTTCTGCTATACAGCAAAGTGAATTAGTTATACATATATATATATATATCCCCTCTTTTTTCAGATTCCCTTCCCATTTAGTTCACCACAGAGCACTGAGTAGGGTTCCCTGTGCTATGCAGTAGGTTCTCATTAGTTATCCATTTTATATAAGGTAGTGTGTATATGTCAATCCCAATCTCCCAGTTCATCCCATTCCCCCCTTCCCCCTTTGGTAACCACAAGTTTATTTTCTACATCTGTGACTCTATTTCTGCTTTGCAAATAAGTTCATCTGTACCATTTTTCTAGATTCCACATATAAGTGATATGATATTTGTCTTTCTCTGACTTACTTCACTCTGTATGACAATCTCTAGGTCCATCCATGTTGCTGCAAATGGCATTATTTTGTTCCTTTTTATGGCTGAGTAATATTCCATTGTATATTTGTACCGCATCTTCTTTATCCATTCCTTTGTTGATGGACATTTAGGTTGCTACCATGTCCTGGCTATTGTAAATAGTACTGCAGTGAACATCGGGGTGCATTCATCCTTTCAAATTATGGTTTTCTCCAGATATATGCCCAGGAGTGGGATTGCTGGGTCATATAGTGGCTCTATTTTTAGTTTTTTAAGGAACCTTCATACTGTTCTCCATAGTGGCTGTACCAATTTACATTCCCCTCGACAGTGTTGGAGGGTTCCCTTTACTCTACACCCTCTCCAGCATTCATTGTTTGTAGATTTTTTGATGTTAGGTGACTTTTAGATAAGGTTAGAATGTACTGTCTGTACCATTTATTCCATAATGGCTTTTCTTTCTTTCTTCTTTAAAAAAAAAATCTTACTTGAATTTCATAATGTAAATCAAAAAGAATCTGCAGTTGAAATAAGCGAGTGGTGGTGAGCTCTGCGCTGTCTGTATGTCCACGCACCTGGTGTGTGTGGGCTGGGGGTGGGGAGATGGGGGTGTGGCTCACACATCCTCCACAGCCTGTTCCCCCTCAGCCCCTCCCCGCGTGCTGCCTGGCTCATCATCAAGAAGAGGCAGCTGTGGAAGAGCAGTGTGTGCGATCCAGCTGTGTCACTTAATAGCTCTGTAACCTGGGGGGAAGTATTTAACCTCTCTGACCTTTGCTTTTCAATTGTCAAATTGGGGCTGAGAATACCTGTCTCAGAGGGTTACTCTAAAGATTAAATTATATAATGTGTATGTAGAACCTGGCAGATAATAATAACTAACATATGTAACTCTTACTCGTGCCAGGCTCTGTTCTCTGCACATCATACAATTTGCTTAATCCTCACAATCCTATGAGGTAGTTCTAATATTATCCCCACTTTACAGAAATTGAGGTTGAAAGAGTCCAAGAGTCCCAAGAGCACAGCTATTAAGGACTGGAGCTGGGATTTGAACACCAGAAGACTTGCTTCGTATATATTCACGCTCAGCCAACAGTAGCTGTTATTTTTATCATCCTTTGCATTTGGCCATACCACTATTCTGAAACTGCTTTTTTGAAAGTGTCACTGGCTCCCTCCCTTTCCCTGCCGTCGTGGGGTATGCGGTTGACTCTGTTCTTCTCACAAGACTTTCAGGATCAAGCAGTTCCTGGCCAAGAAACAAAGGCAGAATTGTCCCATTCCATTCCCTAGTGGATTCACATGGAAAAACTGGTCTTAAAGTCAGGGATAACTCTCAGAGGAGACATTGGAGAAGAACCAAGCTGGGTCTGTAAGGAATCACACATGAGATGGCACACATGGTGATGCTAAGGCCACTGACGTCTTACCCCATCAAGCTGAAAACATCACCGCTATCTGGACAGTTGGACATTTGTGAGGAGGCTATTATTTTTCTCTTTGTTTCTTTGCCTTTGCACTAGTAGGTTCAGTAATAAAGTGTGAGACCTTTTGTTTGGAAAAAAAAGAAAGTGTCAATGACCTCCTCATCTTTGACACCTCTGGAATATTTCAATCTGCTGTCCAGCTTCTCTTTATTTAGACTTCAGCTCACTGACTTTCACAGCTCAGGACACACACACACACACACACACACACACACACACACACACACACACACACTCCTCGGCTCCCTTCTCAAGGGCAACAGCAGAGCCCCTCAAGCTCAGCCTGAGAGACCAGCCCCAGCAAGAGTCAAACAGAAGCACAGACAGCCCTAGCTCTCCCCGCATCCCAGCGCACACCTTGTCTAGGCTGAGGCCTCCATCTCTGCTATGTGCTGGCCACACCTTTCTTGGTAAGGAGGGAGCAGTGGGGCAGGAAATGGCTGCCAAGACCCCGGGAAGCAGAACCCACAGAGCATGACAGCTAACTATGGGAGGAGACAGGTGCAACAGAGAGGGAAGAGTTAAACATGACTCCACTGTCTTCAGCATGGGAAAAGGTCTTTTCAGAGAATACATGTTGGGGAGATTAAGAGCACAGGATCTGAAGTCAGGTTGTATTCTAGCACTGCCACCGACATTTTTCACCTTGAACAAGTTATTTAACCTCTCTGAGCCTCAGTCTGTAAAATGGAAGTACTAATTCTTAACCACTTGGGATTAAGATCAAGTCTGCTGTGATAGAAAATCCCAAATAACAGTGGCTTAAACAGGGTAGATTTTTATTTCCTCTCACATGAAGTAAGCTGGGAGTCAAACCATGCATGTACTGCTGGTCTGACAGGGTATGTGGCAACCACCCAGACTCCTGCCCTCGTGCTGCCCCATTAAGTGTTGTTTCCATTCCCAAGGTCACCTCATGGGCCAAGATGGCTGCTGTAGCTCCAACATTTATGGGCAGATGGAAGGAGAGGAAAATGAAAGTTTCCTTTCTCTAAGAAGATTTTCTGGCAGTTTCATACAATGTATTGTTAGCTGCAATTTATCACGTGGCCACACCTAGCTACAAAAGAAGCTGAGAAATGTAGTGTTTGGGCAGGGCAGCCACAGGCCGAGGTTGGTACCAGAGCTCTGTCCCTATGGCAAGTGGAGAGTGTGTAGACAGGTAGCAGTCTGGAATCATGCTCCTTTATAGAGTGTTGTAAGAATTAAGTGAGATACAGACTGAGAGCTCAGCAAATGTGAGTGATCCTGATAAATATTGTAACTTAGAATAGTGGTGACATCAAGAGATGAGGGAGTCAGGAAGCAGAGCCAGGGGGTTCTATGGGGTGATGAGTCAAAACAGAGGTGGATCTTGAGGAAGGGCAGTCATGATCCCCCACCAAGGCTGACCTGTGGCCTGGGAGAGATGAGGAAATTAAGGACAAGTTGTGAGCATGGAGTGGCCAGGTTCACACGCCTCCTGGGTCTTCTCCCAAGGGCTGTGATGTTCTTTTGGTTTGATGGTAAGCCCCAGATTCCTGCCTGCTCCTCCATTCGCAGGCCACTGTAGTTTCCACTGTGGAGTTTCCACAGACTCTGGTGAAAAAGCACATCTGGCTCAGAGTCAGTAAGAATTTTAATTAAAAATGGAAATGAAGGCTCATGTCATAGTACTACATTCTTCCAACCCACTGATAATTTCTGGCAGGGTTAAAAATAACAGACATCACCCTTTGGCACTAAGGAGGAAAAGGCTGCTTTTTATTTATTTATTTTTTGAATTTTTGAATGTTATTTTTAATACAGAAGGTTCTTATTAGTTATCTATTTTATACATATTAGTGTATATATATTAATCCCAATCTCCCAATTCATCCCACCACCACCCCCCCACCACTTTCCCCCGCTTGGTGTCCATATGTTTGTTCTCTACATCTGTGTCTCTTTTTCTGCTTTGCAAACCCGTTCATCTGTACCGTTTTTCTAGATTCCACATATAGGTGTTAATATATGATATTTGTTTTTCTCTTTCTGACTTACTTCACTCTGTATGACAGTCTCTAGATCCATCCACGTCTCAACAAATGACTCAATTTCGTTCCTTTTTATGGCTGAGTAATATTCCATTGTATATATGTACCACATCTTCTTTATCCATTCGTCTGTCGATGGGCATTTAGGTTGCTTCCATGACCTGGCTATTGTAAATAGTGCTGCATTGAACAATGGAGTGCATGTGTCTTTTTGAACTATGGTTTTCTCTGGGTATATGCCCAGTAGTGGGACTGCTGGATCATATGGTAATTCTATTTTTAATTTTTTAAGGAACCTCCATACTGTTCTCCATAGTGGCTGTATCAATTTATATTCCCACCACAGTGCAAGAGGGTTCCCTTTTCTCCACACCCTCTCCAGCATTTGTAGTTTGTAGATTTTCTGATGATGCCCATTCTAACAGGAGTGAGGTGATACCTCACTGTAGTTTTGATTTGCGTTTCTCTAATAATTAATGATGTTGAGCAGCTTTTCATGTGCTTCTTGGCCATCTGTATGCCTTCTTTGGAGAAATGTCTATTTAGGTTTTCTGCCCATTTTTTGATTGGGTTGTTTGTTTTTTTAATATTGAGCTGCATGAGCTGTTTATGTATTTTGGAGATTAGTCTTTGTCCATTGATTCGTTTGCAAATATTTTCTCCCATTCTGAGGGTTGTCTTTTCATCTTGTTTGTAGTTTCCTTTGCTGTGCAAAAGCTTTGAAGTTTCATTAGGTCCCATTTGTATATTTTTGTTTTTATTTCCATTACTCTAGGAGGTGGATCAAAAAAGATCTTGCTGTGATTTATGTTAAAGAGTGTTCTTCCTATGTTTTTCTCTAAGAGTTTCATAGTGTTCGGTCTTACATTTAGGTCTCTGATCCATTTTGAATTTATTTTTGTGTATGGTGTTAGGGACTGTTCTAATTTCATTCTTTTACATGGAGCTGTCCAGGTTTCCCAGCACCACTTATTAAAGAGACCGTCTTTTCTCCATTGTATATCCTTGCCTCCTTTGTCATAGATTAGTTGACCATAGGTATATGGGTTTATCTCTGGTCTTTCTATCCTGTTCCATTGATCTATATTTCTGTTTTTGTGCCAGTACCATATTGTCTTGATGACTGTAGCTTTGTAGTATAGTCTGGAGTCAGGGAGTCTGATTCCTCCAGCTCCTTTTTTTTTCCCTCAAGACCACTTTTTTTGGCTATTTGGGGTCTTTTGTGTCTCCATAAAAATTTTAAGATTTTTTGTCCTAGTTCTGTAAAAAATGCCACTGGTAGTTTGATAGGGATTGCATTGAATCTGTGGATTGCTTTGGGTAGTATAGTCATTTTCATAATATTGATTCTTCCAATCCAAGAACTTGGTATATCTCTCCATCTGTTAGTGTTATCTTTGATTTCTTTCATCAGTGTCTTATAGATTTCTGAGTACAGGTCTTTTACCTCCTTAGGTAGGTTTATTTCTAGGTATTTTATTCTTTTTGTTACAGTGATGAATGGGAGTGTTTCCTTAATTTCTCTTTCTGATCTTTCGTTATTAGTGTAGAGGAATGCAAGTGATTTCTGTGCATTAATTTTGTATCCTGCAAATTTACCAAATTCATTGATTAGCTCTAGTAGTTTTCTGGTGGCATCTTTAGGATTCTTTATGTACAGTATCATGTCATCTGCAAACAGTGACAGTTTTACTTCTTCTTTTCCAATTTGTATTCCTTTAATTTCTTTTTCTTCTCTGATTGCCATGGCCAGGACTTCCAAAACTATGTTGAATAATAGTGGCGAGAGTGGACATCCTTGTCTTGTTCCTGATCTTAGAGGAAATGCTTTCAGTTTTTCACCATTGAGAATGATGTTGGTTGTGGGGTTGTCATATATGGCCTTTGTTATGTTGAGGTAGGTTCCCTCTATGCCCACTTTCTGGAGAGTTTTTATCATAAATGGGTGTTGAATTTTGTCAAAAACTTTTTCTGCATCTATTGAGATGATCATATGGTTTTTATTCTTCAGTTTGTTAATATGGTGTATCACATTGATTGTTTTGCGTATATTGAAGAATGCTTGCATCCCTGGGATGAATCCCACTTGATCATGGTGTATGATCCTTGTAATGTGTTGTTGGATTCTGTTTGCTAGTATTTTGTTGAGGATTTTTGCATCTATATTCATCAGTGATACTGGTCTGTAATTTTCTTTTTTTGTAGTATCTCTGTCTAGTTTTGGTATCAGGGTGATGGTGGCCTCGTAGAATGAGTTTGGGAGTGTTCCTTCCTCTGCAATTTTTTGGAAGAGTTTGAGAAGGATGGGTGTGAGCTCTTCTCTACGTGTTTGATAGAATTCACCTGTGATGCCATCTGGTCCTGGACTTTTGTTTGTTGGAAGATTTTTAATCACAGTTTCAATTTCAATACTTGTGATTGGTCAGTTCATATTTTCTACTTCTTCCTGGCTCAGTCTTGGAAGGTTATACCTTTCTAAGAATTTGTCCATTTCTTGCAGGTTGTCCATTTTATTGGCATAGAGTTGCTTGTAGTAGTCTCTTATGATGCTTTGTATTTCTGTAGTGTCCATTGTAAGTTCTCCTTTTTCATTTCTGATTTTATTGATTTGAGTCCTCTCCCTCTTTTTCCTGATGAATCTGGCTAAAGTTTTATCAATTTTGTTTATCTTCTCAAAGAACCAGCTTTTAGTTTTATTGATCTTTGCTATTGTTTTCTTTGTTTCTATTTCATTTATTTTTGCTCTGATCTTTATCATTTCTTTCCTTCTACTAACTTTGGGTTTTGTTTGTTCTTCTTTCTCTAATTTCTTTAGGTGTATGGTTAGATTGTTTTTTTGAGATTTTTCTTGTTTCTTGAGGTAGGATTGTATTGCTATAAACTTCCCTCTTAGAACTGCTTTTGCTGCATCCCATAGGTTTTGGATCATCGTGTTTTCATTGTCATTTGTCTCTAGGTATTTTTTGATTTCTTCAGTGATCTGTTGGTTATTTAGTAACATATTGTTTAGCCTCCATGTGTTTGTGTTTTTTTACGTTTTTTTCCCCTGTAATTGATTTCTAATCTCATAGTACTGTGGTCGGAAAAGATACTTGAAATGATTTCAATATTCTTAAATTTACTGAGGCTTTATTTGTGACCCAAGATGTGGTCTGTCCTGGAGAATGTTCCGTGTGCACTTGAGAAGAAAGTGTAATCTGCTGTCTTTGGATGGAATGTCCTATAAATATCAATTAAATCTCTCTGGTCTATTGTGTCATTTAAAGCTTGTGTTTCCTTATTAATTTTCTGTCTGATGATCTGTCCATTGGTGTTAAGTGAAGTGTTCAAATCCCCCAATATTGTTGTGTTACTGTCGATTTCCTCTTTTATAGCTGTTAGCAGTTGCCTTATGTATTGAGGTGCTCCTATGTTTGGTGCATATATATTTATAATCGTTATATCTTCTTGGATTGATCCCTTGATCATTATGTAGTGTCCTTCCTTGTCTCTCATAGCAGTCTTTGTTTTAAAGTTCATTTTATCTGATGAGTATTGCTATTCCAGCTTTCTTTTGATTTCTATTTGCATGGAATATCTTTTTCCATGCCCTCACTTTCAGTCTGTATGTGTCCCTAGGTCTGAAGTGGGTCTCTTGTAGACAACATATATATGGGTCTTGTTTTTGTATCCGTTCAGTGAGCCTGTGTCTTTTGGTTGGAGCATTTAATTCATTCACATTTAAGGTAGTTATCGATATGTATGTTCCTATTACCATTGTCTTAATTGTTATGGGTTTGTTTTTGTAGGTCCTTTTCTTCTCTTGTGTTTCCCAGTTAGAGAAGTTCCTTTAACATTTGTCATAGAGCTGGTTTGGTGTGCTGAATTCTCTTAGCTTTTGCTTGTCTGTAAATCTTTTGATTTCTCCGTGGAATCTGAATGAGATCCTTGCTGGGTAGAGTAATCTTGGTTGTAGATTCTTCCCTTTAATCACTTTAAATATATTGTGCCACTCCCTTCTGGCCTGTAGAGTTTCTGCTGAGAAATTAGCTGTTAACCTTATGGGAGTTCCCTTGTATGTTTTTTGTCATTTTTCCCTTGTTGCTTTCAATAATTTTTCTTTGTCTTTAATTTTTGTCAATTTGATTACTGTGTGTCTCAGTGTGTTTCTCCTTGGGTTTATCCTGCCTGGGACTCTCTGCGCTTCCTGGGCTTAGGTGGCTATTTCCTTTCCCAGGTTAGGGAAGTTTTTTGACTATAATCTCTTCAAATATTTTCTCTGGTCCTTTCTCTCTCTCTTCTCCTTCTGGGACCCCTATAATGTGAATGTTGGTGCATTTAATATTGTCCCAGAGGTCTCTTAGTCTGTCTTCATTTCTTTTCATTCTTTTTTCTTTGTTCTGTTCTGCAGCAGTGAATTCCACCATTCTGTCTTTCAGGTCTCTTATCCCTTCTTCTGCCTCAGTTATTCTGCTATTGATTCCTTCGAATGTATTTTTCATTTCAGTTATTGTAATGTTCATCTCTGTTTGTTCTTTAATTCTTCTAAGTGTTTGTTCTTTAATTCTTCTAGGTCTTTGTTAAACATTTCTTACGTCTTCTCGATCTTTGCCTCCATTCTTTTTCTGAGGTCCTGGATCATCTTCCCTATCATTATTCTGAATTCTTTTTCTGGAAGGTTTCTCCACTTCATTTAGTTGTTTTTGTGGGGTTTTATCTTGTTCCTTCATCTGATACATAGTCCTCTGCCTTTTCATTTTGTCTGTCTTTCTGTGAATGTGGTTTTCCTTCCACAGGCTGGAGAATTATAGTTCTTCTTGCTTCTGCTGTCTGCCCCTCTGGTGGATGAGGCTATCTAAGAGGCTTGTGCAAGCTTCCTGATGGGAGGGACTCTTTTTTTTAAGTGGATTCAAAATGTATAACAGTGTTTTCAAATATAATAAATCATTATAGATTCTCTTGGTCTTTCATCTCCTTTTGGGTATGTGTGTGGCTTCTGGTCACCTCTCAGTATTTTAATTTGGAACCTCCTAAGGTCATCAGGTGTATGATATAGCTATCATATCAGGTTAATGAGTGGGGGAAAAAATCCTGTAAGTGATTTTTGATGTGAAGGACTATTGGATGTTTTTTTGACAGAAAAATTTTATTTAAAAGGCTATATTTTAGTGAATAGTGAGACTTCTTGCCTTTAAGGGAGGCCCAAAACTTAAACCCTTAGGCTCAAGCGGTGCTCCTCACACATGTACAGAAAGTCTGGCCTTGATCACCCCATGATATGGGTTGAATCGTACCCCTAAAACTTCATATGTTGAAGTCCCAAGCCTCAGTATCTCAGAATGTGACCTTATTTGGAAATAGGGCCATTGCACCTATAATTAGTTAAGATGAGCTCATGCTGCAGTAGGGTGGACCCCTAATCCAGTATAACTGGTGTCTTTATAAAAAGAGGAAATTTGGATACAGACACACACAGAGAGAACATCATGTGAAGATTGGAGTTATGCCATCACAAGCCAAGGAACTACTAGAAGGTAGGAGAGAGGCCTGAATAGATCCTTCTCTAGCACCTTCAGAGGGAACATGGCTCTACTCATCTTAAGTCTTGATCTCAGACTTCCAGACTCCAGAGCTGTGAGAGAATAAATATCAGTTTGTGGTGCTTAGTTACAATAGCCCTAGGAAACTAATGTAGCCCATGACTTGGTGGTTACATGACCTTAAGTCATTTGATCTCTCCAGGCCTCTGATTCCTAAGCTGTGGGTTAGCAATGTCTGCCAGTGAGGATAAATGTAAAATCCTTTAATACATACAGTTTCGTCACAACCTCAAGTGTTAGTATTACACCATAAAGCCATAGTGTATTTTCATTCTTCCTTTTCTTTCTTTCCTTCCTTCCTTTCTTCCCTTTCCCTTTTTTTCTGTTGTTTCTGTTTTTGTTTTTTTAATATGTCTCAAATGTTAAGGGTTTATGTTAAATTCCTCCTCCCAAGCCTACTGCCCAATAGTAAAAGAGGGATACTTCTGTAATATCAATGATTTGCTGGCCTTTATTGAGGACTTCAAGAACCAAATACACTTTCTGCACTAAGATTTCATGGTCACATGTACTTCTCTGAGAGGAAGCAATTACAATAGAAAGAGGTGGCAGATTGGTGTCATCTTGCATCCCACCACTAATCACCTGATCACCTTCCTAGAATACTGTGTTAGAAGGATTCTGAGGCCACCTCCAGGACAGAGGATTATGATCACTTAGTGATATTTGCTGTGAGCCTGAACTGGGGTAACTGTAGCTTATAGAGTACAGACTACAGACTTAGAGTTCACATTTGTTTTTAATTATGACCATGTTCTCTGCTATGTGAAAATCTCTGTTCTTGGCAAAACTTATTCCACCAAGGAAAGCAAAGAAGGCTTACACTCAACTAAATCAGGTGTATCCTAAAAGGTACTTGAGAGTTAAAATAAAAGTAGTTGAATAAATTTGGGGTTGTATGTTTGAAGAGTACAGACATTAATCTTAAGGATTTATTTAAAGCTTGTCATGTGTCACAGTGAAATGGACTTGACATGTGTTGTTTCAGTGACTCCTCACTGCTGCCATATGAGGCAGGTTACTACTCAAACGGGGAGCTGAGCATCTTAGGAGTTAAGTGACCAGCCTGAGCTCTCACAGCTGGACCTGCTAGAAACTGGCAGAGCTAAGAGTCAAACCCAGGTCAACATCATAGTCCAATATCTGTTCTGAGGCTCATGACGCTGCAGTGCGTGTGTGTGTCTGTTTGTGTGTGTGTGTGTGTGTATGTGTGTGTGTGTTTAATTGAGGTGAAATTCACATAACATAATATTAACCATTTTAAAGTGAACAATTCAGTGGCATCCATAGCATTGTGCAACCACCACTTCTATCTAGTTCCAAAACATTTTAATCATTCCAAAGGAAGCTCTATACCCATTAAGCAATTACTCTCTGTTTCCACCTCTCCTCCAGCCCCTGGCAGACACTAATCTGCTTTCTGCCTCTTCTTTCTTTATGGATTTACCTAGTCTGGATATTTCATATAAATGGAATCATATAATAGATGACCTTTTGTGTTTGTCTCCTTTCACTTAGCGTGTTTTTGAAGTTCATTCTTGTTGTAGCGTATATCAGTATGTCATTGCTTTTTATGGCTGAATGATACTGTATGTATGTTTTTGAGGCAGAATGTCAGCAGCCACCCCACCACCTTCCTCCACTTGGAGATATGAAGAGGACCCATGTCTAGCTGCTCAAATACCTCCTCCAGTTACTCCCCGTCAGTCCGTGCATAATGCCAAGGATGACCAGACTGTTGAAATACCAGGCATTCGCCCTTCTTCTTCCCCTGTACCCATATAAAGTAGGAATGTTTGGACATGGTCTTCTGTCCCCCTGGATGTCCCAAAGAACCCAGAGGCTCTAGAAGTGGGAACATTGACTATAGCCTAGGGTAAGTGGTTTCCCCTATTCGCTCCCAACTTAGGGTCATAGTTTTGCTATCTGGCTTCTTTTGGGTGCCTAGATATTCCATCATACAGGACTCAGCTCTGTGCTGTAACTAGGGCAACAGCTTTTATGTTATTCTCCTTGGTTCTACAACTACAATCATTGCAAACCATCCTACCTAAGATCTTTCTGAAAAGATCATGATCAGCACGATCTTTCTGAAACCTCAAACTGTTCAAGTCATGCCCTCCTCACAATCATGCCGTGGCTCCCCATTGCTCAAAACATACCTCAGAACTCTTCAACACACAAGGTCATTCAGGATAGACTCTATATGTCTATGCAATAGCATTCTCTCCTCCATACTCCCTGCACATTCTAGCAAAGTCGAGTAAGTGGGGCATCCCCTGACTTCCTAAGTTGAATTAGGTCCCTTTCCCTTATGCTTTCATGTCAGCATGCTGCCTTTTACAGACCTTCAAATAAGGAGGGGAGAGAAGCAGGTCAAGCCATTCTGAAATTATTTGTTTGTGCATCTATCTCCCCACTCAAACTTTGAGTACCTTGGGAGCAGAGAATGTCTTTTCTGCTTTGTATCCCCAATATCTGGCACAATTTCTGGCACATTGCAGGAGCTCAGTAAGCACCAGTTCCTTTTGAAGAACCAAGGATCCTAGAGAGGAGGTGATATCTTCAAAATTATACACAGCATATGATGCACCTGGTTAGAAGTTGGATGTTATGACTCATGATCTTTGGACAATCTCTTCTAGACACAAACATAATATTAAGGAAGAGTATGAGGGGTGGAAAGGTGGTCAAATGTACCCCCCCAAAACACATGCACTTTCTCAAAGCAAAAATAAAATTGCAACTGTCAGAAACATGATAGGATTGTTAAAAGTGAATGATGATGGCTACATGGTTAGCTGTCGATTCTTTTTTTGGTTGCTTTGGATATATGGAAATGACATCAAAACAAATCCTCTCCCCGGCGCTCTTAGTGGTTATTCCTCTCCAATAACCTCTGCCCATTCCTCTCCATTTCTCCCATCTTCTTTCCCCTGACCCCAATCCACTTCTATTATTTCCCCCCATCATATCCTTTATCACCTGGTTCAGAAGTCCAGGGAAAGGTTGAAGAGGAGCCAGTTCTGAACCCAGGATTAAGAGAAAAAGCTATGTTCTCATAGCTCATGATGTTTCAGGACCACAGTCAGTGACATGACATTCTACAGAGCTGGCAATTTCCCCCCTCCCCCCACCTTTTTTTTAAATTGAAGTATAGTTGATTTACAATATTATATTAGTTTCAGGTGTACAACATAGTGATTCAATTTTTTATAGATTATACTGCATTTAAAGTTATTACAAAATAATGTCTATATTTCCCTGTACTGTACAATATGTCCTTGTTGGTTATTTATTTTATACAGAGTAGATTGTATCTCTCAATTCCACACCCCTATTTTGCCAATGCCCTCTTTCCTCTTCCCACTGGTAATCACTAATTTGTTCTCTATATCTGTGAGTCTGTTTCTCTTTTGTTATATACGTTCATTTGTTTTATTTATTAGATTCCACATGTAAGTGATAATATAGAGTATTTTTCTTTCTCTGTCTTATTCACTAAGCATAATACCCTCTAGGTCCATCCACATTGTTGCAAATAGCAGAATTTAATTCTTTGTTTATGGCTTAGTAATATTCCATTGTATATCTGTATATACCACATCTTCTTTATCCATAATCAGTTGCTGAACATGTAGGTTGCTTCCATATCTCGGCTATTATAAATTATGCTGCTCTGAATTTTGGAATGCATCTATCTTTTTAAATTAGTGTTTTCATTTTCTTCAGATATATACTCAGGAGTGGAATTGCTTGATCGTATCAAATGGTGGTCCTATTTTTAGGTTTTTGAGGAATTACCATACTGTTTTCCATGGTGGCTGCACCAATTTACATTCCCACCAATAGTGTACTAGGGTTTCCTTTACATCTTAACCATTTGTTGTTTGCAGACTTTTTGATGATAGCCATTTTGACAGGTGTGAGGTGATATCTCATCGTGGTATTGATTTGCATTTCTCTGATGATTAGCGATGTTGAACATCTTTTTTTGTGCCTGTTGGCCATCTGTGTATCCTCTTTGGAAAACTGTCTATTCAAGTCTTCTGCCCATTTTTTAATTGGGGCCTTTTAAAAAATTGAGTTATATGAGCTGTTTATATATTTTGAATATTAATCCCTTATTTGTCATATCATTTGCAAACATTTTCTACCATTCCATAGGTTGTCTTTTCATTTTGTTGATAATTTCCTTTACTGTGCAAAAGCTTTTAACTTTAATTAGGTCCCATTTCTTTATTTTTGCTTTTGTTTCTTTTCCCTTGGGAGGTAGATCCAAAATAATAATGCTACAGTTTATGTCAAAGAGTGTTCTGCCTTTGTTCTCTTCTAGGAGTCTTATGGTTTCTAGTCTTACATTTAGGTCTTTAATCCAATTTGAGTTTATTTTTGTATATGGTGTGAGAAAATGTTCTAATTTCATTCTTTTACTTGTAACTGTCCAGTTTTCTCAGCACCACTTATTGATGAGACTGTCTTCTCCATTGTATATTCTTGCCTCCTTTGAAATAGATTAGTTGACCGTATATGTGTGGGTTTATTTCTGGCCTCTCTATTCTGCTCTGTTGATCTATGAGTCTGTTTTTGTGCCAGTACCATGCTGTTTTGATTACTATAACTTTGTAGTATAGTCTGAAGTCAGGGAGGGTGATGCCTCCAGCTTTGTTAGTTTTTCTCAAGATTACTTTGGCAATACAGGGTCTTTGGGGATTCCATATAAATTTTGGGATTATTTGTTCTAGTTCTGTGAAGAATGCCATGGGTATTTTGATAGGGGTTGCATTAAATCTGTAGACTGCTTTGGGTAGTATGGACATTTTAACAATATTAATTCTCCAACCCAAGAACATGGGATGTCTTTCCATTTCTTTGTATCATCTTCAGTTTCCTTTATCAATGTTTTATGGTTTTCAGAGTACAGGTCTTTCACCTCCTTGGTTAATTTTATTAGTGGATATTTTATTCTTTTTGATGTGATTTTAAATGGGACTGTTTTCTTGCTTTCTCTTTCTAATAGTTCATTAGTAGTAGAGGACTAATTTCATTTTTAGGATTTTCTATATGCAGTATCATGTCATCTGCAAATAGTGACAGTTCTACTTCTTACCTTCCAATTTGAATGCCTTTTATTTATTTTATTTTTTGTCTGATTGTTGTGGCTAGGACTTCCAATACTGTGTTAAATAATGGTGGCAAGAATGGGCATCCTTGTCTTGTTCCTGATTTTAGAGGAATGGCTTTCAGCTTTTCACCATTGAGTATAATGTTAGCTGTGGGTTTGTTATAAATGGCCTTTATTATGTTGACATATGTTCCTTCTATACCAACTTTGATGAGGGTTTTTATCATGAATGGATGTTGAGGTTTTTTGTTTTTAGATTTTTATAAATTTGTTTATTTATTTTTGGCTGCATTGGGTCTTTGTTGCTGCACGCAGGCTTTCTCTAGTTGTGGCGAGCGGGGGCTGCCCTTCGTTGTGGTTCATGGGCTTCTCATTGCAGTGGCTTCTCTTGTTGCGGAGCACGGGCTCTAGGCACGCAGGCTTCAGTAGTTGTGGTTCGTGGGCTCTAGAGCGCAGGCTCAGTAGTTGTGGTGCACGGGCTAAGTTGCTCCGCGGCATGTGGGATCTTCCTGGACCAGGGCTCGAACCCATGTCCCCTGCATTGGCAGGCAGATTCTTAACCATTGCACCACCAGGGAAGTCCTGGATGTTGAGTTTTGTCAAATGCTTTTTCTGTGTCTGTTGAGATGATCATGTGATTTTTATCTGTCCTTCTGTTCATGTGGTGTGTCCCATTAATTGATTTGTGAATATTGAACCACCCTTGCATCCCTGGAATAAACCACTTGATCATGGTGCAGGGTTCTTTTTATATGTTGTTGATTTTGATTTGCTAAGATTTTGTCGAGGATTTTTTTTTTTTTTTTTTTGTCGAGGATTTTTGATCAGAGATATTGGCCTATAATTTTCTTTTTTTGTAGTATCTTTGTCTGGTTTTGGTATCAGGGTAATGGTGGCCTCATAGAATGAATTTGGGGGGTGTTCCATCTCCTTCAGTTTTTTGGAATGGTTTGAGAAGTATAGGTATTAGCTGTTCTTTATATTTTTGGTAGAATTCCCCTTTGAAACTATTTGGTTCTGGACTTTTGTTTGCTGGGATTTTTTTAATTACAAATTCAATTTCACTACTAGTGTTCAGTCTGTTCAGATTGTCTATTTCTTTCTGATTCAGTCTTGGAAAATTTTATGTTTCTAGAAATTTGTCCATTTCTTCTAGGTTGTTCAATGTGTTGGCATATAACTGTTTGTAGTATTCACTTACGATTTTTTTTGTATCTCTGTGATATCAGTTATTTTTCATCTTTCATTTCTTATTTGTTTTTGAGTCCTCTCTCTTTTTTTTCCTCCATGAGTCTGGCCAAAGGTTTATCAATTTTGTTTATCTTTTCATAAAACCAACTATTGGTTTCATTGATCTTTTCTATTGTTTTTTGGTATCTATTTTATTTATTTACTCTCTGATCTTTATTATTCTTTCCTTCTGCTGACTTGGGGCTTTGCTTGTTCTTCTTTTTCTAATTTCATTAAATGGTTTTTTTGGTTTTTTATTCAAAAGTTTTCTTGTTTCTTGAGGTAGGCCTGTATTGCTATAAACTTCCCTCTTCCCACTAGAATTGCTTTTGCTGCATCCCATAGATTTCGGAAATTTCCTTCTAGTGTATACATTGCCTCGCCAAGGCTGCTTAGGGGAATACACATGTGTGATGGATGAAAATGAAAGTGTGGGGGAGTTTGTGGCCTGTGACCTAAACTTTGCTTCCTCCCTATAAAATAAAAGCAGGGGCACGTCTCATAGGTATTCATCCTGGCCACATATGTTAATAGCTTAATACATTTGTCACATCTATAGGTGTTACTAAAAAAATAATTTAGGATAGTGTTAAGAAGAAGAAATTACTCCATAAATTTGATATTTAAGGATTTTTTGCCTTTAGATGTAAGAGATTTTCTGTCAAGGGGGCTTTTCAAGTTTACACTTTTCCAAAAACACAACGACAGGCCACATGTAAAAAGAAAAGGCCAAAAACATACCACTATGGAGGGAAGGAAGGAATCTAAATATTGTGACAGATCAGAATGGGACAAAACCAGAAGGTGCTCAGCCGGGCTGGAGTCATAGTCTGCTGGGATCAGAAGCAAGCAGTGGTGGCTGAGAGTTTGGCTCCTGTGAATAAAAGGATTAAGAGGACTTTAAGCAATTCAGTTGGACTCCGGCTTGAAGCAGTGTCTGGGGTGGTTCTCCAGGGCTGATAAAAAGAGGCTGGGAAAAGAATGGGATAGGGGAGGGGTCATATGATCCTGTGTTCTGACTATGGCAGTTTCCTCCATGTTTTTCTCCATCACTTGAGGTAGTGCTGACCGTCACCTGGCACTATGGCTTTTAGCCAGCTTCTGACTCAAGGTGGTAGAAGGATATATAAGCAGCTGGGCCTTCTGCTACAGGGATGGGCTCTTCCATATACCTAATAGAACTATGGAGCCAGGTGCACAAAATGCCATTCTAAAACCTGGCTCTGGGCTACAGACCCAGAGAGCTAAGAAGACACAACCCTAAAATTATTAGACTAGGAGGGTGAACACAGAGGAAGTGAAACGGAAAACAGAATCCTCCTCCTCACAGTGAGCCTGCCAACTGATATTTCAAAACACATGAAGAAATCTAAGGCTAAGCAAAACAACCCACCAAAACAACAAATGAAATATAAATACATTTGAAATGAAATTAGGTTCATGGAACAATCTGAAGGAGTGAAATAAGTAACTATTAACTATAAGAAGGAAAACTATTTGGGATAAAACATGTAAAAACTAAAGAATCAAAAATGGGGGGGCAGTGTTTACTGCATGGTTATGGCATGCATAGATTCTTGGGCTCAAAACGAGGATAGAACTACTGAAAAATTTATAATTAAGCAAATATGTTAAACATGTATGGTAATTACCAATAAAGTACAGAAAAATAATGTCTAGTTTCTAAACCAACAGAAGGAAAAAAGGATTTATAGAAAACTTTATTAATCCAACAGAAGACAGGAAATGAGAAAAAAGAATTAGAGGGAAAATGTGGTAAAAAGAGATTTCTATGCATATGAATTATTGAATTATCAGACAGTCAGTTTTTCCCAGGATCTCTACTCTACAAGCAGTGATGTTTAACAACTGACTGGGTGGGGATGGGGGGCTGATTTGTATTGTTTATTGATTTTACTGATTTCTGTGAGGTAAATACTCCTACCATGGCCAATTTCAAGCTACCAATGTAACATCAATCCATTCACAAAATTCTTGGAAATGTAACAGTAATATGTAGGGAGCTTGTATTTGCTGGCTTCAGCATACGCTGTTTGTTTGGGATAGACAGGCTTTTCTTCATGGTCTTCATACTATATATAATTTTGACAATAAAATAAAAATTTTAAAACCCCAGATTCTACGCATTTTACTTCTCTAACTGAATCCATATGGAAATTTATTGGGAAACCAGGAGTTGGTGGCAGTCTGTTATTAGAGTATTTATCATATGGTTATGGAAGGCTAGTAATTTATGATCCTTGCTAGAAAAGCCAGATCAATACAGAGATAAATGTCCTCAGCGGAATAGAATTTATATCATCCACATGATAATTGACCACTGTGTCATACGTTCAATCATTCGTCTCATTATCTGATAAAAAGAGCCAAAAGTCTAATATGTATGTGATTTATTAATGCACACTAGTGTGAAACCCATGACCTATCTAACCTGTTACCTGTCCTTGGCAACATAGTATACAGTTGTCTACCGCCAGTAATAGGATCCTACAAAGAGGATCAACAGCTTTTTAAATGCTAGACATCTTTTGTTGAATTAGAACAGATCAGAGAAATGCTTGAGCTATGACTCCCTCTCTTCCTTTCACTTCTCCCTTCCCCCCAGTCATGGGTTCCTACTCTTTTTACTCTTTTTTTTTTTTTTTTTTTTTTTAGCAGAAGTAGTTTGTCCTAGAGCAGGGTGGGTGGGTAAATTGTCCTGAAATAGCCTTTCATGTCACTGATTTGCTTCTATGAGTATATTTAGCAACACAGTCATTCCACATCACCTGTCTATGCATGTCACTGAATTACAGTGGCTTGAAGCTCAGGACACACCACAGTACCAAAGCAGAGAAGTGGCATGTTCCCTGGAGAGAGAGAGAATAGGGAAAATGAAAAAGGAAAACAGAAAGCTAACCATTTAGAAATCTATGCACAGAGTTAGTTCACTAACAGTGGGAGTAGGAGCTATCCACTCACCCCCACTTTCTTTCTCAACCCCCGGGAATATTTGTTCCCTGCAGCGTCTATGCGCCTATGCTTTGCTTTGCAGGGGTTAATCAGAGGGCCCATTATTCATCAAATTAAAGGCTTGGCTGCCTGAGAGTTCCTTTCCGAAAGGATTAGGGTCTCTGATGATGCTTTGATGTAATAGATGGAGCTGTTCTCCTCCTTCATGTTCATGGAGGGGCTTTGAGGACTCCCCAGGCTGTCTTTGGCAGTTGGTCTCTTGCCTAAAAAAGAAAAATATTTTGTCTTACGGAAATTTAGTGCTTAAACAAGGCTCCATATTGGTGTCCTTGCTGTGGGCGGGAGGGGGTGAAGCGTTCATTTCTTGGTCTAAAACCACAGAGGCTCAGCACTAACTGGCTTCCTTGGGTGGCCACTTCCTCAGGAAGAACTGTCTCTCCACAGAGCAAGAGAAGTAATCAATTTGGCCTTGTGATTCTTCACCCTTGGAAGGTTTTTTTGTCAGAAGCTGCGCAGAGGGATGGCAGGTGACAGGCATGGTAGTGGTTTGTGTCCTCAGGAACATGAACCAAGGCAGCCAATAGCTGTGCAAAATCCTGATTTGCATAAGACATTTACAACTACTTACTATCTGACAGTATTTTCTCCAGGTTTTTCAGTGGTGGTTAGGTTGTTAATGAAAACCTGGCTTAGTTTATTTTCCCCAATTTGATCTCACACCATTAATAATATTCATATAATTGGCAATCAGCCAGAGAAGTGTTTAGTCAATTTAAATATTTACCAAAAGAACACATGTTAAAGGCAGGGTGTGCTGAATGTGGGCAGACACAATGCCAGCAAGACTATTGAACTAGGCCATTATCTTTCCTCTTTCCTCCACCTTCACTATATACTATGGCCTGAAATTTTATTTGGAACCATTATTGTCATCATTTAAGAGGCAAATGTGACTGTCTTATTGTTTCCCTGCCCACTTACGTGATGCTCCAGTCCTCTTCCCACCCTCTCCCAACCTCCCCTCCCCCTTTTTGAGTTGCTTTTGATTCATGGACTAAACTTTTAAAGCTATCTTCTTTCCATTCTTTGCAATGAACAGCACATGGTAGCTTGGCACCCTGCCTTTCTTTTCCTTGATGGATGCCAGCATCTGGGCACTGCATTCAGGAATCAAGGGACTTAACTGTGCAAAAATTCACCAAGTTGCTGGTAGATATATAGCCCTGGATTAAGATCAGAGAGCTCTGTGTTTCCTTGAATTGGCCACCCAGGGAGAAGTTTTTTACTAGATGGTTCTTTGAAAGAAGATCTCAGTTGGGATTAAAGAGTGTTATAAGAAACAACCCTATGAAACCCATGACCTTGTTAACTGGAGGGAAATAATATTTATTACAGTATATGAAGTCATTTCTGTGAAAACCCAGGAAGGACATGTATCTCTAGTCTCCTTACCAGTCAACAAATACATCATCATCATCATCATCATCATCATCATCATCAACATTCTTCAAGCAGCTGGTCTATTTTTATATAATGAACTTTAAGAAATAGAGAACAGACTGCATTTTCCCTTTCACATTGGCTGCTTGAGACCTGAGCCAAATTTGTGGCCACCTCTAACAAAGTAGTTTATTTGGTATTCTAATTCCTATTTTTGTTCCCTAATTTCCCCTTTGTTTCACTTTTCTCTTCTGCTTTTAATTATTTTTATCTTGCCTTATTACACATACCTTTATTTATTTAAGCACATGTCGTTGTGAGATGCCTTAAATTATTTCTAGAACAAGATGAAGTATTAAAAATCAATTGCACCTGATGGTAGGAATTTAAAATGATGCAGACACTTTGAAAAATAGTTTAGTAGTTCCTCAAAAGGTTAAACATAAAGTTATCGTATGATCCAGCAATTCCACTCCTAGGTATATACACCCAGGAGAAACATATGTCCACATAAAAACTTGTACACAAATGTTTGTAGAAACATTATTCATAATAGCCAAAAAGTAGAAACAACTCAAATGATGAATGGATAAACAAGATGTGGTATATCCATACAATGGAGCATTATGTAGCCATAAAAAGGAATGAAGTATTGATATATTCTGCAACATGGATGAACTTTGAAAATATTTTGCTAAGTGAATGAATCCAGTCACAAAAGACCACATATATTATATGAAACGTCCAGATTAGGCAAATCCATAGAAACAGAAAGTAGATTGGTAGTCTCCTGGGACTGAGGAGGTTGAAGGGAAGTTGGGAGTGATTGCTAAAGGATACAGAGTTGGGGGGTGATGAAAATGTTCTAAAAATTGATTATGGTAATGGTTGTAAAATTATATGAATATGCTAAAACTTTGAATTGCATACTTTAAATGAGTGAACTATATGGTATGTTAATTATATCTCATTAAAGCTGTTATAAAAGTCATTTGCAGCAATCAACTGTAAATTTTCTGAAGTAGTTTTTGTTGCTTTTCTTACACTTTTAATTTTCACTTTTTGCTAGACATGCACACTCTAGTTAAATCCACTTATTTTCTGCAGGATCTGCAGACTTGTTTGGGACTGTGAGTCTCCAAGAGTAGGGATAGCCTTCTCCATAGGATGCAAATTCTCTCTGTATTATTTAGTTTAGGTCATTTGATCCACTAGGCAAAGCTTGTGGTTGTTCAGTGGCAAATTCCAAGCCTGTGGGCATAAAGGCTGTTGTTCTACTTCCACTCTTCCTTGATTTGCAGACCCTGTCTCCTCTATCTTGTCATCTTACTCTAGCTGGTAGTGAAAATAAACGAGCAAGAGTGGTCAGAGAAGTAATAGAATAACTAAAAGATGTAGCATCACTACAGACAAGGAAAGAGAATATTTCTGGGGCAGGTCAACAATGACCGTCAGTGAACAGAGAGGTTGAGTAGAATGAGAAGAGACCATTGAATTGGTAACTTAAAGGCCTTTGGTTTCCATCAAGAGAGATTGCAGTTGGATACTGAAGGTAAAAAAGTAGATTGTTATGTTCATAGAGATTTAGCTACAGGTCCATCCTTAAATTTAAGTTGGCCCAAGAGTCCACTGGTGGTCCCTTCTTTTTTCTTTATATATTCTTGATCTGTCTTCAACCACAGCTACAACCATCATTTTCCCCTTCCCATTTTCTTAATTCAGACTGTATGCTTCCAAAATGGATCCCCTCCATGCCTACTTCCCTCCAACTTACTCTCTAATATGGTGCCAGTTGATTTTTTTTAACATCTTTATTGGAGTATAATTGCTTTACAATGGTGTGTTAGTTTCTGCTGTGTAACAAAGTGAATCAGCTACATGTATACATATATCCCCATATCCCCTCCCTCTTGCCCTCCCTCCCACCCTCCCTATCCCACCCCTCTAGGTGGTCACAAAGCACCGAGTTGATCTCCCTGTGCTATGCAGCTGCTTCCCACTAGCTATCTATTTTACATTTGGTAGTGTATATATATCAGTGCTACTCTCTCCCTTCATCCCAGCTTACCCTTCCCCCTCCCCGTGTCCTCAAGTCCATTCTCTGCGTCTGCCTCTTTATTCCTGTCCTACCCCTAGGTTCCTCAGAACCATTTTTTTTTTTAGATTCCATATATATGTGTTAGCATACGATATTTGTTTATTCTCTTTCTGACTTACTTCACTCTGTATGACAGACTCTAGGTCCATCCACCTCACTATAAATAACTCAGTTTTGTTTCTTTTTATGGCTAACATTCCACTGTATATATGTGCCACATCTTCTTTACCCATTCATCTGTTGATGGACACTTAGGTTGTTTCCATGTCCTGGCTATTGTAAATAGTGCTGCAATGAACATTGGGGTGCATGTGTCTTTTTGAATTATGGTTTTCTCAGGGTATATGCCCAGTAGTGGGATTGCTGGGTCATATGGTAGTTCTGTTTTTAGTTTTTTAAGGACCCTTCATACTGTTCTCCCTAGTGGCTGTATCAATTTACATTCCCACCAACAGTGCAAGATGGTTCCTTTTTCTCCACACCCTCTCCAGCATTTATTGTTTGTAGATTTTTTGATGATGGCCATTCTGACCGGTGTGAGGTGATACCTCATTGTGATTTTGATTTGCGTTTCTCTAATGGTTAGTGATGTTGAGCATCCTTTCATGTGTTTGTTGGCAATCTGTATATCTTCTTTGGAGAAATGTCTATTTAGGTCTTTTGCCCATTTTTGGATTTGGTTCTTTGTTTTTTTGATATTGAGCTGCATGAGCTGCTTGTATATTTTGGAGATTAATCCTTTGTCAGTTGCTTCGTTTGCAAATACTTTCTCCCATTCTGAGGGTTGGCTTTTCGTCTTGTTTATGGTTTCCTTTGCTGTGCAAAGGCTTTTAAGTTTCATTAGGTCCCATTTGTTTATTTTTGTTTTTATTTCTGTTTCTCTAGGAGGTGGGTCAAAAAGGATCTTGCTGTGATGTATGTTATAGAGTGTTCTGCCTATGTTTTCCTCTAAGAGTTTGATAGTGTCTGGCCTTACATTTAGGTCTTTAATCCATTTTGAGTTTATTTTTGTGTATGGTGTTAGGAAGTGTTCTAATTTCATTCTTTTACATGTAGCTGTCCAGTTTTCCCAGCACCACTTATTGAAGAGGCTGTCTTTTCTCCATTGTATATTCTTGCCTCATTTATCAAAGGTAAGGTGACCATATGTGTGTGGGTTTATCTCTAGGCTTTCTATCCTGTTCCATTGATCTATATTTCTGTGTTTGTGGCAGTACCATACTGTCTTGATTACTGTAGCTTTGTAGTATAGTCTGAAGTCAGGGAGCCTGATTCCTCCAGCTCTGTTTTTCTTTCTCAGGATTGCTTTGGGCATTCGGGGTCTTTTGTGTTTCCATACAAATTGTGAAATTTTTTGTTCTAGTTCTGTGAAAAATGCCATTGGTAGTTTGATAGGGATTGCATTGAATCTGTAGATTGCTTTGGGTAGTATAGTCATTTTCACAATGTTGATTCTACCAATCCAAGAACATGGTATATCTCTCCATCTGTTTGTTTCGTCTTTAATTTCCTTCATCAGTGTCTTATAATTTTCTGCATACAGGTCTTTTGTCTCCTTAGGTAGGTTTATTCCTAGGTATTTTATTCATTTTGTTGCTGTGGTAAATGGGAGTGTTTCCTTAATTTCTCTTTCAGATTTGTCATCATTAGCGTATAGGAATGCAAGAGATTTCTGCGCATTAATTTTGTATCCTCCTACTTTACCAAATTCATTGATTAGCTCTAGTAGTTTTCTGGTAGCATCTTTAGGATTCTCTATGTAAAGCATCATGTCGTCTGCAAACAGTGACAGTTTTACTTCTTCTTTTCTGATTTGGATTCCTTTTATTTCTTTTTCTTCTCTGATTGCTGTGGCTAAAACTTCCAAAACTATGTTGAATAATATTGGTGAGAGTGGGCAACCTTGTCTTGTTCCTGATCTTAGAGGAAATGGTTTCAGTTTTTCACCATTGAGAATGATGTTGGCTGTGGGTTTGTCATATATGGCCTTTATTATGTTGAGGTAGGTTCCCTCTATGCCTACTTTCTGGAGAGTTTTTATCACAGATGGGAGTAGAATTTTGTTGAAAGCTTTTTCTGCATCTATTGAAATGATCATATGGTTTTTCTCCTTCAGTTTGTTAATATGGTGTATCACATTGATTGATTTGCATATATTGAAGAATCCTTGTATGCCTGGGATAAACCCCACTTGATCATGGTGTATGATCCTTTTATTGTGCTGTTGGATTCTGTTTGCTAGTATTTTGTTGAGGATTTTTGCATCTATGTTCATTAGTGATATTGGCCTGTAGTTTTCTTTTTTTGTGACATCTTTGTCTGGTTTTTGTATCAGGGTGATGGTGGCCTTGTAGAATGAATTTAGGAGTGTTCCTCCCTCTGCTATATTTTGGAAGAGTTTGAGAAAGATAGGTGTTAGTTCTTCTCTAAATGTGTGATAGAATTCGCCTGTGAAGCCATCTGGTCCTGGGCTTTTGTTTGTTGGAAGATTTTTAATCACAGTTTCAATTTCAGTGCTTGTGATGTGATTGGTCTGTATATATTTTCTGTTTCTTCCTTGTTCAGTCTTAGAAGGTTATACCTTTCTAAGAATTTGTCCATTTCTTCCAGGTTGTCCATTTTATTGGCATATAGTTGCTTTTAGTAAGCTCTCATGATCTTTTGTATTTTTGCATTGTCAGTTGTTACTTTTCCTTTTTCATTTCTAATTCTGTTGATTTGAGTCTTCTCCCTTTTTTTCTTGATGAGTCTGGCTAATGGTTTATCAATTTTGTTTATCTTCTCAAAGAACCATCTTTTAGTTTTATTGATCTTTGCTATTGTTTCCTTTGTTTCTTTTTCATTTGTTTTTGCTCTGATCTTTATGATTTCTTTCCTTCTACTAACTTTGGGTTTTGTTTGTTCTTCTTTCTCTAGTTTCTTTAGGTTTAAGGCTAGATTGTTTATTTGAGATTTTTCTTGTTTCTTGAGGTAGGATTGTATTGCTATAGACATCCCACTTCAAACTGCTTTTGCTGCATCCCTTAGGTTTTGGGTCATTGTGTGTTCGTTGTCGTTTGTTTCTAGGTATTTTTCGATTTCCTCTTTGATTTCTTCAGTGATCTCTTGGTTATTTAGTAGTGTATTGTTTAGCCTCCATGTGTTTGTATTTTTTACAGTTTTTTTTCCTGTAATTGATATCTAGTCTCATAACGTTGTTGTTGGAAAAGATACTTGATACAATTTCAATTTTCTTAAATTTACCAAGGCTTGATTTGTGACCCAAGATATGATCTATCCTGGAGAATGTTCCATGAGCACTTGAGAAGAAAGTGTTTTTTGTTGTTTTTGGATGGAATGCCCTATAAATATCAATTAAGTCCATCTTATCTAATGTGTCATTTAAAGCTTGTGTTTCCTTATTTATTTTCATTTTGGATGATCTGTCCATTGGTGAAAGTGGGGTGTTAAAGTCCCCTACTATTATTGTGTTACTGTCGATTTCCCCTTTTATGGCTGTTATTAGCATTTGCCTTATGTGTTGAGGTGCTCCTATGTTGGGTGCATAAATATTTACAGTTGTTATATCTTCTTGTTGGATTGATCCCTTGATCATTATGTAGTGTCCTTCTTTGTCTGTTGTAGTAGTCTTTATTTTAAAGTCTATTTTGTCTGATATGAGAATTGCTACTCCAGCTTTCTTTTGATTTCCATTTGCATGGAATATCTTTTTCCATCCCCTCACTTTCAGTCTGTATGTGTCCCTAGGTCTGAAGTGGGTCTCTTGTAGACAGCATATATATGGGTCTTGTTTTTGTATCGATTCAGCCAGTCTATGTCTTTTGGTTGGAGCATTTAATCCATTTACATTTAAGGTAGTTATCAATATGTATGTGCCTATTACCATTGTCTTAATTGTTTTGGTTTTGTTATTGTTGGTCTTTTCCTTCTCTTGTGTTTCCTGCCTAGAGAAGTTCCTTTAGCATTTGTTGTAAAGCTGGTTTGGTGGTGCTGAATTCTCTTAGCTTTTGGTTGTCTGTAAAGATTTTTATTTCTCCATCAAATCTGAATGAGATCCTTGCTGGGTAGAGTAATCTTGGTTGCAGGTTTTTCCCTTTCATCACTTTAAATATGTCCTGCCACTCCCTTCTGGCTTGCAGAGTTTCTGCTGAAAGATCAGCTGTTAACCTTATGGGGATTCCCCTGTATGTTATTTGTTGCCTTTCCCTTGCTGCTTTAAATATTTTTTCTTTGTATTTAATTTTTTTTTTAATAAATTTATTTATTTATTTATTTTTGGCTGCGTTGGGTCTTCATTGCTGCGTGCGAGCTTTCTCTAGTTGCAGTGAGCGGGGGCTGCTCTTCATTGCAGTGCGCAGGCTTCTCATTGCGGTGGCTTCTCTTGTTGTGGAGCATGGGCTCTAGGCGCATGGGCTTCAGTAGTTGTGGCTCATGGGCTCTAGAGTGCAGGCTCAGTAGTTGTGGCACAGGGGCTTAGTTGCTCCATGGCATGTGGGATCTTCCTGGGCCAGGGCTCAAACCCGTGTCCCCTGCAGCAGCAGGTGGATTCTTAACCACTGTGCCACCAGGGAAGTCCCTCTTTGTGTTTAATTTTTGATAGTTTGATTAGTATGTGTCTTGGCATGTTTCTCCTTGGATTTATTCTTTATGGGATTCTCTGCGCTTCCTGGACTTGATTGACTATTTCCTTTCCCATGTTAGGGGAGTTTTCAGCTCTAATCTCTTCATATATTTTCTCAGACCCTTTCTTTTTCTCTTCTTTTGGAACCCCTATAATTCGAATGTTTGTGTTTTTAATGTTGTCCCAGAGGTCTCTGAGACTGTCCTCAATTCTTTTCATTCTTTTTTCTTTATTCTGCTCTGCAGCAGTTATTTCCATTATTTTATCTTCCAGGTCACTTGTCTGTTCTTTTGCCTCAGTTATTCTGCTATTGATTCCTTCTAGAGAATTTTTAATTTCATTTATTGTGTTGTTCATCATTGTTTGTTTGCTCTGTAGTTCTTCTAGGTCCATGTTAAACGTTTCTTGTATTTTCTCCATTCTATTTCCAGGATTTTGGATCATCTTTACTGTCGTTATTCTGATTTCTTTTTCAGGTGGACTGCCTATTTCCTCTTCATTTGTTTGGTCTGGTGGCTTTTTACCTTGCTCCTTCATCTGCTGCATATTTCTCTGTCTTCTCATTTTGTTTAACTTACTGTGTTTGGGATCTCCTTTTTTCAGGCTGCAGGTTCGTAGTTCCTGTTGTTTTTGGTGTCTGTCCCTAGTGGGTGAGGTTAGTTCAGTGGCTTGTGTAGGCTTCCTGGTGGAGGGGACTGGTGCCTGTGTTCTGGTGGGTGGGGTGGATCTTTTCTTTCTGGTGGGCAGGGCCACGTCCAGTGGTGTGTTTTGGGGTGTCTGTGAACTTAGTATGATTTTAGGCAGCCTCTCTGCCAATGGATGGGGTTGTGTTCCTGTCTTGCTAGTTGTTTGGCATGCGGCATCCAGCCCTGGGGCTTGCTGGCCATTGGGTGGAGCTTGGTCCACCCAGCAGAGACAGAGATCTCTGGGAGAGCTTTCACCCATTGATATTGCTTGGGTCCGGGAGGTCTCTAGTGGTCCAATATCCTGGACTCGGCTCTCCCACCCCAAAGGCTCAGGCCTGATACCCGGCCGGAGCACCAAGACCCTGTCAGCCACACGGCTTACTCTTGTTTCCAACAGACCCTGCAGGCAGAGATCCATGAGACTGACTGATCCCAGTTCATTTTTTAGAGTAACGATCTAATTGTTTTATCTCCCTGTTCAAAAACGCCAGTTCACTGTGACTAAGAAAGAAAACCCAAACTCACTGGCATGGCCTTCTAGATTCTGAATAAGATGTTTGTGGTCAGATTTTCACTGCATCTATTACAATTGCATTATTCTGTTCCACTGTATTCCCCATATGAGCCATGCATTTTACCAATGGGCTTCCATTCCTACTGTACTCTCTGCTTAGAATGCTCCTCCCCTGTACTTCTGTCAATATCCCTTTCATCCTTTAAGACCCAAGTGTCATCTCTCATGTGAAACACTTGTTCTCCTAACTAGGATTGTTTACTTCATCTGAGCCACTCTAGTGCTTACACTTTTTAGCCTTGAATTATTTTTATTTATGTCTACATCTATTCTACTACTTGTCTCTAAATTCCATGAAAGCTAACATCTCACTCCAGGCATCTTTCCTTCCAAGCACTTGATGTAGTGCCATTCACAGTAAATACCTAGTAAGTGTTTGAATGAATCAGTGCATTGAATCCCACCTGGGTCTATAAATATTTCATATGTGTAAGTTTGGTATTATCCCAGAAGATAAATTTTTTATGGAGGCATGTATCTTTTGTTTGTTTCATACTCTCCTATCCACCACCCCAGTCTTGGAGTAGTCCTGAGCATGTAATGGTCATGCACTATGGAACTGGTTGTTCATTCTCATAGGGTACTGGGTACTAGCTGGGTACTGTCCATTGTAGGGAAAAAAATGCATACAAATGAGAATTATGGATTTAATTCTGGACAGCATGGCAAGTAGGATTAAGGGAAAGATTAGAATTCATATATTCCCTGGCACTTAAGCCTGGACTAAGAAGCAGACCATAACTGTCTTGTCAAAATGGAAACTGATTTTTGAATCAAAGAAATTAGCCAGACATTCAAAAACAGGAGTGCCCAGAGGCCTGAACTTGAAAATGCCAAAGTTCTTTGCTTTTGCTAAGTTGTCAGACACTAAAAGTCCCCATTCTCCCTGAACTTTGAAACTTCTGATCAGGACATCTATCAAATAGAAATTTTGTACTGAGTCGTGGGAATCACACTGAGAAAAAGTATCTAATTAATGGGCACACTGTTATTCAAGTCTGGCTCAAGGACCCTTTGCACATTAACATTTCTTTTTATAGCACTCATCCTGCTTGGAATTGGGTATGCTATGGCTGTCTTCCTCCAATGCGCTCCCTGTAACCCCACCATCTAGTACAGTGGTTGGCCCACATAGCTGGCATTTATTGAGTGCTTACTATGTACCAGGTACTGTACGTGGATTATCTCATTTACTGCTGACAATGACATTATTACCATTTTATAGAAGAAGAAACTGTGGCCCAGAGAATTAAATTAACTTGCATATCATCACATACCTATAAGAAGTAGAGTTAGGTTTGACCCTAACCCCTGCCTTTTAACCTTTATAAATTACTGCCCCAATGATAGGCACCAAACATTTTTAAAAATGAGTGAGTACGTGCGTCATGCTTGGGCGAATAATAGTGATTAAGTATACTGTTTTAAAATAAGTCAGACTGTTTTAAATATTTGAGATTAATAATAATTTAAATATAATAATATAATATACATTATATATGTTACATAAATCTATATTGTATCAATTAATAATTAACATAAATATTAATATCTTTAAAAACTGGACTTGCCAACATTTAGGTTATTTTGCCCTGACTTACCCACATTTTATATACGCATTTCCTTCTGAGTTCAGCCATCACTTCCCTCTGCTCCTCATCTTCCTGGGCTGCTTCAAGCAAATATTTCCTTAATTTCCACCTGAAGCCAAGACCTCTAACAGAAGACAGGGCCCACATCTGGTTTCCTGGCTGAGTCTAGGGCTGACCTGTGGCCAACCTCAGCCCCTTGCAGAAGCCTCAAAAGGCAGCAACAGCCAATACCCAGATCCTTGGGAAGCGATAGCACTGCAACCTGAGAGATGGAGCCATCACAGGATTCCCATCTCCCCGGGGCCATGCCTTCCCCAGCTCTTTGAACCAGAGGGTGGGATTTGAACGCAGATTTAATTGTCCAGTAAACTAGTTGCTGGGGCTGTGCAATGAAGTGATGGCTCATTTTTTTTCAGCACCCTGACTGAACCGCATGGTTAGAGTTGCCTGGAGAAACATGTTTAATTGCAAAGTATTGATACTTTTCCCAAATAAGGAAGAAGGAAACAACGAAAACAAAGAGGAGTGAGAAGGTGGTGACTTGGGGCCACTGGTTACAGCCCTTTAGACAGCCTTAGTCCTAAGACATGGACATCAGGATCTTCCTTGGCTACAGCATGTCCAGTGGAGGGTGTGCTCATCCCCAGTCTTTGCAACTTGGAAAGCACAGATGAAACTGAAGAGGGAAGTGGCAGTAACAACAATAATAAGACTGCACCTCTGCCACCATGCCCTCCACTGGCTTCTCCTTGAACAGCTTCTGTGTCCCCTGAGCCCCATCTTGTCTTGTTCCTCAGTTCTGGCCTGGTTCCTCTTGACCCTTCTCCTCACTTTGCCTCCTTGCTTGGCATTTTTACTCCTTTTTCCTTGTTATAGTAAACTCTTCTTCCCTCGGCCCCTCCTGGCCATGGCCCCCAGGTTGTCCCCCAGACAAGCCGCGCTTGAGGATCTAGAATTTCTGCTACCATATCTCCTTCCCTAAGAATACAATGAGTTAGTCTGGACTTTTCTAATTATTTACTATTGATCACGGGATCAAAGACATAAAGGTAACATGAAGAGGTAGTTGTGTTCACAGGTGTCATGCAGGCCACGACCCCGGGTCATTCTGGGTTACGTGCGGTGGCTCTCTGCCCTAGGACCGCCCTCCAGTCCTGGACCCTCTTTTTGCATTGAGACTCTCTCCAGCTACCATGGTGCACACTCCTTAACTCTGGAGGGAGATTCTGTTCTACCTGTTCTTAGAGTTTATCTTTCGGCTTGAAACCACCCTACTCTTTTCCTCCAGTCGTCTTCTTCACCTTCTGAGAGTCTTCTCTGGGTGACAGAAGTTGACTCTTCTCTCTCCCCAGCCTCATGCTTCTGGAAATGCCATGTTCTTCCACTTCTGTTTCCTTCCTGTGTTCCCTTGAGCTCACTCTGGACCTTCAGTGCTGATGGCTTTGTCTAAAGGTAGGGCTGACTTGCTGATCTTTCTAACCCTGTACCTGCCTTCTCCTCATCCTAGTGACCTCCGGCAAGATGCCAGCTGCCCTGTGGTCCTGCTGCCCTGTAGCCTCTCTTCCACTTTGCCACACAGGATCTGCTCCCATTACCCACCTCATAAAAAGAGCTGAGCTTCCTGTTCTAAAACCCTCCATCCTACCCTTTGAGGCCTTTTTTCTTTCGGTGAATCCTGACTGTTTTTCTCTGATTGATAACCCTAGATCTGCCTCGCTGAGACATATGCTCCTGGTTCTCACTTCTCTGTTTCAGGTTAGGACCCCACTTCCCCACGCTACGTGTGAAGTTAGTGTACAGTTTCAATTCTCACCAGTGAGACTTTAAAACGCCACCATGTGCAATATTTGCAAACTTCATGAAAACTGAAATGGAGTTAAGTATTCCACCAAACGGGAAGGTTTGGTTTTGCTGAAATAACATATGCAATGTCAAGTTTCTCAGCCTGCCTTCTTTTGAGGCATTAGTCATCTTGAGAAAATGTTTTTGTCATAGTCCTGTCTTCCAAAATGGAAATTTCCTTCCAAGACAGAGCACCATGGGCTCTGATATTTAACCTGTAATTAGTGTACCCTCTGGAGGATTTCTCCTCTTGATGCAGAGGCCTCTTTGTCACTCAGGCTTCTGTCTGCTGATGATAGGAAGTGCAGATGCAGTGCATCACAGGGCAGGGAAATGCTTGCTCAAATCAGAAACGTTTAGATATTTGGTGCCAGTGGAAACACTTAATAATCTAAGCAGCAAACCCACAAGAAAACAGCAGTAAGTATAAAAGACAGAATATTAAAAAAGAAATGAGAAGAGACGTAAGTCTCAAATTTTCATCTAGTTTTGCCCCAATGTGTGGAATAAGATTGCTCACCCTCCTGCTTTTCTCACCAAGTTCACCAGTATTTTTAGTTTTTGACTTGATCAGCTTCTCTTTATCAAGTGTAGTTTAGTCATCAGTAAACATCCGTTCGTGACTCTTGATAAATAGCTCCCCCTTGCAGGCGTCTGATTCTTTGGTTATGAAATGGCAGTTTACAGTGGCAAGGCAGCCGTGTCTCGACAGCATGATCCTCTGGGAGTGAACGGAAAGAGTACAAGCACTGCCAGCTCCAGAGCCCAACGCAGGAGACCGACCTTGTTTCTTGTTAAGAAATGCCTCCTGGACTTCCCTGGTGGCGCAGTGGTTAAGAATCCGCCTGCCAATGCAGGGGACACGGGTTTGATCCCTGGTCCAGGAAGATCCCGCATACCACAGAGCAGCTAAGCCCATGAGCCACAACTACTGAGCCTGCGCTCTAGAGCCCGTGAGCCACGACTACTGAGCCCATGCGCCCAGAGCCCATGCTTCGCAACAAGAGAAGCCACCGCAGTGAGAAGCCCACGCACCGCAACAAAGAGTAGCCCCCACTCACCGCACATAGAGAAAGCCCATGCGCAGCAATGAAGACCCAACGCAGCCAAAAATAAATAAATAAATTAATTAATTAATTAATTAAAAAAAAAAGAAATGCCTCCTTTTTGCCTGTTTCTGGCAGAGGCCAGGCTGGGAGATCCCAGCAAATGGCTGCAACAACCTGTGTTTAATGTGGTGACACTAATGAATTCTGAGAATTAATCTTCAGCCAAGAATGCATGATGGAAGGTACTAGAATTTCAAATTAGGTAATGGATTAAATTTCCTTCAGGGCTGAAATTTGCTTCCTTTTTCTTCTCGTGGACTTTTCTGTCATATTCAAACCACCTTCCATGGCCTTGTAAATCCAGGTAATACATCTCATGGTAGTTTTAATTTTTTTATTCTTTTGTTTTGTATCTTAGCACAGAGATAACCACACCTAAATCCAGATTTTAAAAAATGACTTTTTAAAAGTCTGGGGCTGAAAGAATTACTTATAATTTTGGAAAAAAAGCAGCATTCCCTAAATTTAGTCCTTGTTCAGTTTCTTTTTTCCAGAGTAAAAGATTCTGGGAAGAACTGAGCTTGGTGAATGTATTTCCCCAATTCGAGACAGTCTTCTGCAGAAACTGCAGCCTACAGGTGTCTCAAACATGCTGGTGACAATTAGGGGCTCTGAGTGTCTCCCCTCAATCAGCTGAGATAAAGACTCAGCCGCCAATTTCAAGAGCCTAGTACTGATTTCTCACAACAGAGCTTCCAAGGATGTCATTTGCAGGGCCCTGGTTCCGGTGATACAAAAAAGGATCTGTGGCCGAGTAAGTTTGGAAACATGGATTTAAACAAAATTAAGCTGTTTTCTTTACCTCCATACTTCTAAGAACATTTAATATGCTCACACGCACTGTGAAACTCCAGATTTACTTGGTTTAGAGAATCACCAATGTTTCCCAAACCTTTTTGACCAGAAGACTAGTTTCATTTTTCAGTGGAATGTCTCATGTGTCTAGTGTTTCACCCAACTTACCTCACACTGGCTGGCCCCGATTTTCCCATACAGAAGTCAACGTTTTATTTTCTTGTAAAAACGGCTCAATCCCCTGCTGGGGGAAAATATTCTGCATCTGGAATTTGCAATTCCTGGTTTAAGAAGCAATCTGAAAATGAATAAGCATATTATAACTTCCTTAATTTTCCATGTTTGTTCTCCAAATCAAGTTAGAGGATTTAATCATGCTTATAAAAGGACATGGAGGCTGTCAGGAGTTCTTACCGATCCCGGCTGTCAATTCTATCTTAATCCACTAAATCCCTGCCTGAAAGGAGAATAAGACAGAAATGGCAAGCTGACAAACATAATAGTATGAGTTTGGGGCACAAAACTGCAACATCTTAAGCAATAAAGAATATGCCCTAGTTAAAGTTGGTAAAAGGACTAAAGCAAAGAATTGTTCTTAGATGTTAAAAGGAGGCAGCTTAGGAGGTGAAGGTCAACGTTCTGGTGACCTCCTGAGTTCCTGGCTACACAGCTTGCCTAGGCTGGCTTCTTTCATTGCTGATCCAGTTTCCCAACCTTGAAATGCCTTCTACATCTTCTCCACATATTGAGTTCAATTTAGTTCCAAAAATTCCCTCCAAACTCAGCTCAGTCCTCATTCTTTCCATTAAGCCTTCTCTGGCTGCCCTGCACCCACTGCTGCCTAGTATTGTTTTGCACGTTGTACCTGTGCCATTTTAACAACACATTGCAGAGTAGGAGGGGTTCTCTCATGGGAGCCAGGGAATTGACCTCATCACTATCAGGACTTGACCTCAACTTCCTCACCTCGTAAAAGAAGGGTTAGAATAGAAAATCTTGGTCCCCTAGCTCCAAAACCTTATGCTTTCGTGTGACTATTTCTTATTCTAAATATAAAAGCAAACACTGGCTTCTGCTGTTTCCTGTGTTTCTCTTATCCTTCCATCTTTATAATAAGATTGTCAGTCTTTGAGGAAAATGGTCATAATTTTTTATGAATTCATCTGTTTTGACTAATTCCAGCTGTGTAATAAATGTTTGCTGAACAAATGAAATGATATGATTCCAATGACCTGGTATCTAGTAATGCTTGACTTTCTCCATATCTGCTCCTAACATAGAACTTTCCTCTATTTATCAGTAAAATAATAAGTCCATTTCATTCTGGCTCTTTGCTCCCCATGAGAAAAAAGTATGCAAGAGTGTTTTAGAATAAGGCTCTACCCTCAAGGTCTTCCTGCCCTTCTCCTTAAGATCCGCCAATGCAGTTGGATATGTCACAGCTCTGCTTAGCATTCTTCCCATATACACTCGGTTTCAGTCTTGCTGATCCGCTGGTATGACATTCAGCCCACTTGGGCCTTACTGAGAGAACTAACAAATAAATCCTCTTGATCATTCCTTCAGAGAGTAGAACGCCTACCATCTTTATTTTTTGGATCTCCAGGAGACAACAGATTCACTGTTGTTTCTCCCTTGTCTGATTATCTCACTTTATTATTTGGTCCTCATTTCTCTTACTCCCTCTGTGATCTAGAGAGAGATCCCCTCCAAAATACCAAATGATCTTGCAACCTTGTTTGCAACCTTGCTCTCCCACTGGATGCTAAAATTATGAAACAAGATATAGCACCTTTAATTGCACCCCCAGAATCTAGCAGACACCTATTTTCATAAGGCTGGAGTATGGGTTTCCTGGCTTCTCTCAAACCCTATCTAAGGAGCTTTAATCACCGGGAGTACTGTTCCAAGGCACCCATCCTGAGGGAGAAGGTAGAGGCAGCGCCTGTTCACTTTCCCATTCACCTGCTCTGAATTTCCTATTAATTGTTACACCTCCCACTTTCAGCCCCCTTGAGTTTACTCATCTGAAGTTTTGACACTAGTCAACAAGCAGTTGAGAGTTGCCCAGAAAGCAAAAAAAAAAAGGTGGGGAGACCGATTAAGAAATCCATCTCCCTGTGTTTGGGGATATACTTGGGTACAGGGAGTATGTCTATTTGGTGATGAGAGACAGATGTAATGTGACCTGCGCCAGATCCCTGGACAGGCTTAGCTGGGGGTCCCAGCAGTTCCTGGTCTCCCATCCTACCCACGCCCTCTGGGAGGGCGGGGGTATGTGCAAAGCCACCATGTCCATCTTCAGTAGGAATTCTCAGAAGACACAGACTTTATTTGGGGTGTTTTTATACACCATCTCTCAAGCTAGGAGGATGAGGCATACACCTGTATTACTGACCGTATAAACTACCAAGAGGTTCCTTTTTTCCAGGTGCTTAGGGAAACGTTAGCATGTATTTTCCTTTGGTAGTCACATAATTATATATGGATTAATATACATGGAATCTAGGGAACATTGCTGATGTAAAAACATGAACGGAGTACTTTTTTTAAGCATGTGCACTGATTTTTTTATTTTTAGTAGGAAATATAATAGATTAATACAAAAGGCCCCTGGACCCATAAAAGTCAAATGATTGATTTCTCCCCATAGCGAGACAGAGGTGGTATTTATAGTCGTGCAGGCAGCAGAATGGAGATAATCTAGGTTCTTTTGGCTTTTCTAGCTGAAAGCTCCAGTTCCAATAGATAGGAAATCCCTGAATCAATTCTAAAACGGGGTGACTGGGAAATTTACTGAATATCTTTCAGGACTAGAAGTCGAGCGATGCGAAAGTGGTTTGAAACGCAAAGATTAAGGCCCTTTTGTAAAACCAACAGTTGAGGATTGTTCTAGGAACTCTGCTTAAATGTTTTGAAAGGATGCTCAGCGTGAGGCTGAACATTTTACCATTTGTCAGTGCGTTTCATCATTTTAAATATGTTGTGTTTTACATGTTGCCGGCATGTCACTATTGGGAAAACTGGAAACATTTATTTCATGGAGCGGGTAGAATGGCATCTAGTATTTATCCTAAGCCTTCCAACGTGAGCTAAATAAAAACTGATAACTTAAAAGGGCGGATGTTGAAATTTCTTCCTCCCGTCAAGGGCAGCTACTCAGAATGGAAATGCAATGGTAATTGGAGGGGTATTCATCAGATTCAATTTCACTAGAGATTTCCTGTGTCAAAATCGTCTTTAATAACGTACATCACACAGCAAAATGTACTGAATCATTGTTTTCTTTGAAAAGGGCATTGAACCTGAAACAGAAAGTGGTTATATCGGTGCGGTTTTAACCAATTAACCACAGAGGAGTTTAAATGCAACCCAATTTTTACCATTTTGTATGGACTTTTTGTTCCCTGTTTGAATAATTCCATTCCAATTCATCTGAACTATATTGTAGTCACTTCCTGTTCTGAGGTTTTTCTGCTTCTTCAGAAGATATTAGAAATCAAGGGGTTGAATTTTCTCTGTGAAAGTTTCTTTATGATTCGTTTCTATCCTTGCAAACTCCTAAATGCATTTTCCCCACCACCAAATAGTGGACATTTCATATACTTCTAAAATAAAGTATATAGACTAATCAGCTTGGCTCCATTGTAAACATTTTTCTGTAATGAAAATTCAGACAGAAAATTCAGTCTGGCCAGTCTATTTTTCAGTGTTTTGAATATTTCAAATTAAATTGATTGTGTTTTCAATGTATATTTAAAGCGAACTAAAATAGATTTCTGATGTTTTGATCAATTCAACTATAGAGAATGTTTTTTCTGTTCTGGTACCTATGAATAAAGAAAGAGCTATGTAAGGTTAGTGATCAGGTTTTATAAATGAGCTTTTTCTCCTCCTCTCTCCCGTATTTACAGGGGAGCCAGGTTTCTAAGATTGTACTTCACTTGTTTGTTGATTTTTGTAAACAGGTGTCTTATTAAGGATTTTGAAAAGCGGCCTTCCGTCACACATCTCCTCGACCACCCATTTATTAAGGGAGTCCACGGGAAGGTTTTGTTTCTGCAAAAACAGCTGGCCAAGGTCCTTCAAGACCAGAAGCATCTAAATCCTGTTGTTAAAACCAGGTAGGGTCCTCGGCGTCTTCCTGCTTCCTCTCTCTGGTTATTTATGAAAAAAACGGCATGTCATGTGTTTTGATTTGCCCAGCATTATTACCGGTAATTATCACATCCGTGCATTTTAAAGTTTCATTTACATGGCATTAAGTACTCCACGCCCGGTGGATGAGAGCAGGAGAGCTTCAGAAACAAGCTGCCCATTTGTGCTCTTATGGCTAATTTCTCTCAACTGTGGCTGAAATCTCACTCCACCCTCATGTTCTAGTTAAAAACCAATGCATATATATTTATATTTAATATACATGTAGGTTTTTAAAAATTCCACCAATAAAGAAAACTGGATGAAAGCAGCCACGGCTGAGATTGTGTGAGAAATCTTTACTTGGCTATTGCAGGCTAGAGAGTAGAAGTATAAGTATAAGGTGGTTTTTGAAAGATTACACTGGAGGCTTTTTCTCTAAAGTGCTCTGAGCCCATTTTCTTAGTTAAAAATTCCTTAGAGGCAATTTAGTATTTTTAAATGATTTTTTTCCCCAGATATCATCTATGCTATCTAAAGCAACTGTGATTTTCCCCCTCTCCTATTTTTATAGAGTAGATTAAAAAAAATAAATGTTTATTTTCAAGGGCAGTTGCTTAAAACAGTATTCTGTGGTGGTCTCTAAGAAATAGATCTTTGGTTTCTGTCCAGAGGGTGGCAGAATTTCTCTTTAAAAAAAACTAAATGCAAATAAAGCTGCTTCCGCAGCTCAGCAATTATTTGGTTTTACAAAACTGGCCAGGATGCAGATAAGCTCTAATCCATTATTACTAAAAGAACATTCAAAGGACTGGAGGTGAAGAAACTAAAATATCACAAGTCACAAGTTCTGGAAATATTCGTGTATTCTGCAGAAAACTGTTTACAAATCAAAGAGCATCAGAACTCTAGGAGCTAGAGGCATAGTTTCAAGGTGACTGTATCTTGCTGATTTTCACCCCCCCCCCGCCCCCCACAACCCAGTTTCCCTTTTTGATAGCTCAAAACAAATTTTTCCTACTCTTTTCCCTTTTCCACTGCAACTTCTCTTTCTATGGCTTGCCCGTGGGGTAGAGAAATGCAGAGAAATTCTTGTAACTTGCTGCCTTTTGAAGCAGTAGAATTTGTGTTTAAGCCCCAGGGAACTGAAATCGTTTCTTCCTCTGCTTTTGTTCCTATCCACCAGCCACCACCCCTCTACCATACACATGCACACACACACACACACACACACACACACACATACACACACACACACACACACACACAGAGCACCGCCATCAAAAATGAAGATGAAATAAAGTACAAACCAAGCAAAAAAAACAAACTCAGAATTTAAATGCTCTCCGTTGAATCAGGTATCTTCTTGTTTCTTCTGATTTCCTGCAGAACAATTTCTGAAACTTAGTTGCAAAGTTATTCAGCTTTTCACTTTTGCCTGAATTTGCCTGTCCAGATGTGTGTCCTCTTTTTAAACACTTTTCTCCCTTTACCATAGAAAGCCAGGACTTCAGGCTCTCTCACCCCGTCTCTAATTTCTCTTTATCTTTGTTAACTCCTTTGATGTCAAAGGCCTCATATGGTCAAAGACCCTTCTCTCAGGGTCTTTGTAATCTTCAGTTTCACTGAGAAGTTTGTGTTTCTTTGAAAAAGTCACTAAAAAAATACAACCTCACAAATAGGTATCAAAACTTTAACCAGCCACTTTTTTAGGAGAAAGGAAAATTCTAAAGGAAACACGATGCATGAAATTAACACATCTTACCACCTGTCCTACACTATTACTTCCTCTTAGCAAGTGGCAGGGAGTTGGCTACATGGGTGTTTTTTTTAAGCCCATCCGGAAAAATTCTCGAATATCATTTGATGCTGGTAATTCAATATATTTAAAGTTGTGAGTTTCCAAGTTAAGGTGGAATAAACAAAGAATAATTGATGTGAGCGCATAGATGAGTGAGGTGAATACCCAATTTACATTTTTCTGCACAATTATGGTCACACAGCAAGTGGTACAATGCAGTGGTTAAAAAAACCCTGACTCTGCCAGGTTTGAACCCCAGCTCAACCACTTATGGACAAGTTATTAAATTTTTCTGTTCCAAAATTTCTTCATCTATAAGATGGAGATTATTTTGAGGGTTGAGTCAATACATTAAAAAATACTTAATGTTGATAACAGAGTTAAACCTCAGTCAATGGTAGCAGTAGTTGTAGAAGTTGTATACGTTGTGGTCTGTTTAATTCAGTCCTCCGTTTCTTTTGGCCTTAATCTGTGCAAATTCATCTCTATTTACGTACCAAACAACATCATGAAAATAAACAGTACTGAGATACTAAATGTTAAAAATATAAATTTCTGTCTCTTTTTTAAAATCTAATTTATTCATTTATTCATTCCAGAGATATTTATATGTGTGTATGTGTCAAGCCCTCTGCCGAACAGAGGAAATCAGATACAGTTCCTGATAAAGAGCTAATAGTCCAGTGTGTGAAACAGACAAGAATCAGATGAGAAGAGCTCAGAATGAAAAGTACCTGGATAGAGGGTTGCCCGGAGTACCTCCCAGAGTACCTGGGAAGGGTAGACCCTGGAAACTGGTGGGAAGGTGATCCTTGAACTGTCCTGAAGAACGAATAGAAGATAGTTGGGGAAGGGGGGTTATTCCACGTGGAGGAAAGAATGAGCAAAGGGTAAAGGCACAGAGGCTGGAGAGAGCTTAGGGGATTTGGTGAACAATTAGTTGGCATTGCTGGAGCTTGGCATGGGATGTGGGGAGGGAGAAACAAGGCAGGCAGGGGCCAGGGCATGATGGGCTAAGGAGCTTGGATTTGTTCCTTAGACACTTGGGAGCCACAGAAGGATTTCAAGCAGAGATGTACTTTAGGAAGATTGTTCTGATTGCAGTGTGGAGAATGAAATGGAGCTGGGCAAGGCTGGAGCTAGGGAGGCTAGTGAGAGCAGATTGTGGCAATTGTAAATAACAGAAGGTATTAAGGTAATGGTATTGTCAAGACTTAGTGGTGAATTGGATGAGAGATATTAGGGAAAGAGAGAAACGTCACAGGGTCTACCTGAATTGGCTGCCTCCCTACCCTGGTTCAGACTGTAATCACACAGAAATTGCAAGACACTCAGAGACAGAGACCAGTAAAAAGACTTACTTTGCTTCTTCTTCATATCCTATCAAATGCCATGCATAGCCTATGCAATGCCATGTATTTCCAGGTATTACACAAAGCTTCCAGCTTTCTGCCCAAAGAAGTGTTCTTCAATGGTCCAAACAGTCCTGAGACCCCCAACTGCAGAGACTTGTTTAGTTTTGAGAGCTAATGCAGAGAAATGAGAACTACAGCCTACAGGGGGAAATTTTTTTACTGTTTTTTACTGTTTTACTGTTCCTGCAAAGGCAGGGAATGTTCTGTCCTCTTCAGTACTTTCTCCAGGGGCGAAAGAAGTTGGTATTTTCAGGGGCTTGCAGAGAAGAAGGCAGGTTCTTAAAGGATGGGGAAGAACTTGGATAGGTGAAGGGGAGGATCTTATATAGAGGGAGACATTGAAAATAGAGAGAAGGTAACAGAGGAAGCAAGAGGGAGGGAGATCAAGCACCTAAGAGGAAGATTGAACTTAGAAAGAATCTCTAGGTTGAGAAAGACACAGAAAGGTTAGATGAAGATATCCAGAAAATTTGAGAGGTGGGGAGCAAGAGGCAGAGGAGATACTATGAGGAAACTCATGTTGAATGGCCTTTAGCTTTCCAAAAAAAAGTAAGCAAAGTGGTCTCAAAGTTGGAAGTGAGCTGTGGACTCCAGGGAAGTGTTAAATCTTTGAAATAGCCGCTATGAGGAGTATGATAAAGGGTTCATTAAAGGTGGACATAACGATTGCGCAATAGCACAGAAAACCCAGGTGGAACTTAACTGAATAGCATTACGTTGTAGTGAAGTTAATCAGTGTTTAAGATAATGCATGTAGAGCATTCAGGAGAGCATTTGGCATTAGAACCTCTGCAAAATTGTACCATCAGCACCATCACCTTTTCCATCTATCATCTCTACCAATTCTTAGCCGCAGGAGTAGGAGTAGAGAAAGCAGATACTGTGGTCTTCTTCAGGCTGGAGACTGGCTTGGATGGACATTGATGGGTGGACACGGGGGCAAGAGAATCTGAGTAGGAGAGTATCCTTGAGGTCTTTTTGGAGATTTGGAAGAAAGTGAAGCCAGAGTGGCTTATTGACTTTGAATGTGGGTCTGGGTCAGGGCAGTTACAATGGAGTTACATGTAACTGGCAGTTACAATGAAGACAAAAAGCAGATTCAGTGAGAGGATGGTGAGAAAAGAGATTGCAGAACTGAGTCCTCGGGAACTTTTTTTTTTTTTTTTTATACTGCAGGTTCTTATTAGTCATCAATTTTATACACATCAGTGTATACATGTCAATCCCAATCGCCCAATTCAGCACACCACCATCCCCACCCCACCGCAGTTTTCCCCCCTTGCTGTCCATATGTCTGTTCTCTACATCTGTGTCTCAGCTTCTGCCCTGCAAACCGGCTCATCTGTACCATTTTTCTAGGTTCCACATACATGTGTTAATATATGATATTTGGTTTTCTCTTTCTGACTTACTTCACTCTGTATGACAGTCTCTAGATCCATCCACGTCTCAACAAATGACTCAATTTCGTTCCTTTTTATGGCTGAGTAATATTCCATTGTATATATGTACCACATCTTCTTTATCCATTCGTCTGTCAACGGGCATTTAGGTTGCTTCCATGACCTGGCTATTGTAAATAGTGCTGCAATGAATATTCGGGTGCATGTGTCTTTTTGAATTACGGTTTTCTCTGGGTATATGCCCAGTAGTGGAATTGCTGGGTCATATGGTAATTCTATTTTTAGTTTTTTAAGGAACCTCCATACTGTTCTCCATAGTGGCTGTATCAATTTACATTCCCACCAACAGTGCAAGAGGGTTCCCTTTTCTCCACACCCTCTCCAGCATTTGTTTTTTGTAGATTTTCTGATGATGCCCATTCTAACTGGTGTGAGGTGATACCTCATTGTAGGTTTGATTTGCATTTCTCTAATAATTAGTGATGTTGAGCATCTTTTCATGTGCTTCGTGGCCGTCTGTATGTCTTCTTTGGAGAAATGTCTATTTAGGTCTTCTGCCCATTTTTGGATTGGGGTGTTTGTTTCTTTAATATTGAGCTGAATGAGCTGTTTATATATATATATTTTGGAGATTAATCCTTTGTCCGTTGATTCGTTTGCAAATATTTTCTCCTATTCTGAGGGTTGTCTTTTCGTCTTGTTTATGGTTTCCTTTGCTGTGCAAAAGCTTTGAAGTTTCATTAGGTCCCATTTGTTTATTTTTGTTTTTATTTCCGTTACTCTAGGAGGTGGATCAAAAAAGATCTTGCTGTGATTTATGTCAAAGAGTGTTCTTCCTATGTTTTCCTCTAAGAGTTTTATAGTGTCCAGTCTTACATTTAGGTCTCTAATCCATTTTGAGTTTATTTTTGTGTATGGTGTTAGGGAGTATTCTAATTTCATTCTTTTACATGTAGCTGTCCAGTTTTCCCAGCACCACTTATTGAAGAGACTGTCTTTTCTCCATTGTATATCCTTGCCTCCTTTGTGATAGATTAGTTGACCATAGGTGCGTGGGTTTATCTCTGGGCTTTCTATCTTGTTCCGTTGATCTGTGTTTCTGTTTTTGTGCCAGTACCATATTGTCTTGATGACTGTAGCTTTGCAGTATAGTCTGAAGTCAGGGAGTCTGATTCCTCCAGCTCCGTTTTTTTCCCCTCAAGATTGCTTTGGCTATTCGGGGTCTTTTGTGTCTCCATACAAATTTTAAGATGATTTTTTCTAGCTCAGTAAAAATGCCATTGGTAATTTGATAGGGATTGCACTGAATCTGTAGATTGCTTTGGGTAGTATAGTCATTTTCACAATGTTGATTCTTCCAATCCAAGAACATGGTCTATCTCTCCATCTGTTGGTATCATCTTTAATTTCTTTCATCAGTGTCTTATAGTTTTCTGCATACAGGTCTTTTGTCTCCCTAGGTAGGTTTATTCCTAGGTATTTTATTCTTTTTGTTGCAATGGTAAATGGGAGTGTTTCCATAATTTCTCTTTCAGATTTTTCATCATTAGTGTATTTCTGTGCATTAATTTTGTATCCTGCAACTTTACCATATTCATTAATTAGCTCTAGCAGTTTTCTGGTGGCAGTTTTAGGATTCTCTATGTATAGTATCATGTCATCTGCAAACAGTGACAGTTTTACTTCTTCTTTTCCAATTTGTATTCCTTTTATTTCTTTTTCTTCTCTGATTGCCGTGGCTAGGACTTCCAGAACTATGTTGAATAATAGTGGTGAGAGTGGACATCCTTGTCTCGTTCCTGATCTTAGAGGAAATGCTTTCAGTTTTTCACCGTTGAGAATGATGTTTGCTGTGGGTTTGTCAAATATGGCCTTTATTATGTTGAGGTAGGTTCCCTCTATGCCCACTTTCTGGAGAGTTTTTATCATAAATGGGTGTTGAATTTTGTCAAAAACTTTTTCTGCATCTATTGAGTTGATCATATGGTTTTTATTCTTCAATTTGTTAATATGGTGTATCACATTGATTGATTTGCGTATATTGAAGAATCCTTGCATCCCTGGGAGCAAGGGCATTTATCCTGTGATAAATCCCACTTGATCGTGGTGTATGATCCTTTTAATGTGTTTTTGGATTCTGTTTGCTAGTATTTTGTTGAGGATTTTTGCATCTATATTCATCTCCTTGGGAACTTTTGAGAGATTATTGGGAACTAGTCATAGCTGAACTTGTGGACAACTTCAGTGGAGGAGAAATAAAAGTTTTTAAAGAATTGACAAAGAGGAATCTTGAAATTAGAACGTGAGAAGAATTAACAAAGTGATTGGTAGGGTATGGGAAAACCAAAGACTGGAATTAGGGGAAGGAGTAGAGAGAAAGGAAAATGGGGGTTAAGTGCTGGAGAAGATGGTACGAGAGGGTGATGTGAACTTTTTAAAAGAGAGAGATTGGTTAGGGAGAACAATGGATGGAAAAAGGCAGAGGGGAGCAAGGAGGGCACTCCTTTCCCCACCCCACCCCCCACCACGAGTGGATGGAAGGTGGAAGGAGGCAGGAACATTATGAGGAAATGGTCCATTCCAGCTATGATAAGGAAATAGACACGTATTCAGGAATAAGGCTAGGAATCATGGAGAGCTCATTCACAATAGAGCAGAAGCTGTACTGTGTATTGTTGACTGAAAAAAAAATGCACAACCTAAAAGTTGAGAGTTACGTTTTATTTGGTGGACAAAAATGAGGGCTTAAGCCTGGGTCACAGCATCTCAGATAACTCTGGGAGACTGCTCTGAAGATGCAAGGCGGGGAGCCAGGATATGTAGGAGTTTTTTTGCAGCAAAGACCAGGTGGTTGATTGTTACTTAAAGAAAACCAGATATCTCAAGTTAAGGAATTTAGCACTTTTCTGTATATGGGACGATGCAAGAGTCTGGGCTCACTGGAGTCATTCCTTCCATATGCACCTCAGCTATCTGGGGCCAGTGTCCTGTGCTTTCACATCCTGAGTCTCCTCAAGGTGCACAGTTGCTGGGTGGCTGCAGCAGTTGACTGCTAAATGATGGGCATCAGACATCCTGTTTCCATCCTCAGTTCCCTCAGAACTCATCTTGGTAGATGCCGTAATGTGATGGCTTGATGGCTGCACATCCTCTGTTCGCTGATAAGGCAGCCGATATTTTTCATTCACAGTATAAAGAAGAGCTTGAATGGTGAGGCCCCACCGCTCCTCTCCTGGTGTAAGTGTTCTAGCTCTTCTGAATGGTGCAGTTTCTTGGGACAGCCAGACTGTGATCCATTCCCATTGCACATTATGTATATGAGGCACCTATGGAGAAATGACACTGTACTATTTGAGATTTGATACCATTTCCTGATGCTGATTGAATGAGTGAAATCATTGGAATTTAAGTTTTTCCAGTAACTTATAATTTTTCTATAGCATATGTTCGACTCAGGAACAGTAGAGAGGTTATGCATCCAAGGCTGACTCTCAAAGGAAGTCACATAGCCCTAATATTCTGTGATCAATAGTTTAGGGCTACATTTTTACTTAACCTGTCAGGGATGCTGTTAAACAATTTGGTCATTTCCTTTACATCAGCTCCCATTTCTTTGACTTTCAAAAGGAATTTTTCCCCAAATCACTTTTGCAAATCCCTGAATTCATCAATATTATCTGGTATATCATGTCACTATCAAAGTTAGAGACGTCGACATGAAAACATGCTTTTTAAAAAATCACTTCACAAGGGTTAGTGGGAAAAGTGCAAAACCTCTGTCTGCAATTAGAGTAGAGGCAGGAAAAGCGCTGGTTGGCTGTGCTGTGACCTGACCCACTCCCACCTTCCAGCCTCCCATCATGGACTCAACTTCTAGCCTCAGGAAAATTGCAAAACCCAGCACATTGTTTGTTCCCCTGTGGGTGGTTTGGGACTAGCTGAAACCACAAATGTTAAATCCTCAAATGCCAAGGGTCTACTACCAAGTATTACTTGGTAGAACAATTAAGTTGCTGATTGTTTCCCTGCTCTGTTTAATGGATTTTGATTCTACCCTTGCAATTTGCCTGAGGCTGATTAAAACAGTGACCTCAGCTTTTCTGATTTCTTTTCAACCAACAGCAGTGGCCCTTAAAAACAGATTTGTCACTGACTGCTTCACTGCTGAGCTTTCCCTAGTAAGTCTTGCTCACTCGCTTCCTCTTTTACCTGCAAACATGCACCCCCCACCACATATATACACATACATCACATTACATACACTGTTGGGTTCTTGGAATCCTGTGCAAATGAATGACTTTTGAATGATTACTTCATCAAGTGCTGAAGATGCTTGCCACATAGCAGGTTAAGGATTTTCCTGTTTTCCTAACAGACAAGAAATAAATCCATACCCTGATGTAATCTGCTATCTATCTCTATCTATAACTGAATGAGTGAATTAATATTTAATTTTCTGCTGGTGTCACTGATTCTTGCTGCCTAGAGAAGATAGCTATATCAAATACACTTAATATAATTGATAAGATGCTGATCTATTGAAATTCTGGTCAAAAACAATGCTTGGATGAAAAAACAGGGAGATACTATAGAGATTTCCACCCAAATAATTCTTGTATTTTTTAATCTATGTATTATAATGTTTGTTTGATAGATATAAGCTTAAATTTCAGATCAAGATCGAGCTCATGTAGTTAAAGTTATCTAGGTGGTAACTTTACTCATATTTGGATCTCAGTAGGATGGTGTTACACCTAGATGCTTTGCCATTATTTTTCTCATGCTAGGTCCATGATTATGTGATTATAGTAAAAAGTTTCTCTTTCATCCACTCTGTTATCAAGAGGTACACTGAAATGGAAATAATGATTTGGAAGAAATATTCAACATCACTACCTTTGTTGGAGTAATAGTACTCTATCCCCAATTTTGAGTAACATTTTCCTTACTATATGAGATCCATTGAATGTGGCGATAAGGGAATGGTTCCTCTAATCTATCCAAATTGTCAACTTGTTCCTGAGCTTTGTACATGGCTTCAGAAGCCTTTGTCTTAGACTCTTGAGGACCACCACCTTTGAGCCTGGACCCTCTCCCTTACTCCTTTTCTTTACTCCTTTTTTCTCCACCCCCAACAGATTTTACTTACTTATCTGGAATCCGGTGGGAGTGTTAGTCATTTTCCACTCCTTCCGGTTCCACTCTTGGATGGAGGAAAGGGCTCTGATCCTGAGTGTAGAGGAGTGGAGGTAGAGGTGGCCTTCCCAATGTTCCTCCTGCCATAGGACGACTGTCTAAAAGACCATCAGGCATTTTTCAGGGCAGAGTTTCACCTCTCAATAGCACATCCCCTGTCATTTTTAGACTAAAAGATTTTGTTTCAAATATCGTATATTAACACATATATGTGGAACCTAGAAAAATGGTACAGATGAACCGGTTTGCAAGGCAGAAATAGAGACACAGATGTAGAGAACAAACGTATGGACACCAAGAGGGGAAAGCGGCAGGGGGTGGGGTGGTGGTGTGATGAATTGGGCGATTGGGATTGACATGTATACACTGATGTGTATAAAATGGGCAACTAATAAGAACCAGCTGTTCTTACAAAATAAAGATTTTGTTTCCTTCCTACCCTTGAATTATAATTTAGAGGCCTTCCTTCTATTCTTTGTTCTTCAACATAGTTGGACACGAAGGGAAGAATGCCTCCTGCCATACCTACGTGAAGCTCCTGCAGCCCAGTGTGGACCTGCCTACATGGATGTTACTGCTTCCACAGGCAAAGTTGACAGACAGGAACAGGCTAAGGGATTAAGGAATCACTTTTGGACAAAATATATAATATTTTGTCAATATTATTCATAGGGCCAGCAGCTCAAACAAAGAAGTCTGCAGGCCCAGTGATGAGATATCAAAGAGAACTCCCAGAAATGGTTTCAACCATAATGCAGGTATAGAGATTAAATTATAGTGAAGCCAACAGCACTTTAGGACTTTATTCCCCCAGTGTCTGAACTAACCTGGTACCTTCTACAGCTTCTTTCCCCCCTCATGGGCTGGACCTAAGACATTCCAAAAATCCCCCATCCTCTGTCTCATTTGTGCCCACTGTTGTTTTAGGGGAGCTCCCAGTCTCCACCTCTGGCTCTGTCTCACCCACTCCTCAGATCCAGTTCTTATTCTCCGCCCATTGCCTTAGACCTGATGTTTCAGAATTGCCCTCATTCCCACCTTACTTGAACTGGGGACTCAGACACCAGTTTCCCCTTTTCCTGATCCCTGAATCCTTAGGTCAACCCTTCTCACCACTACCTGCCCCACACCACACCAAAACCAAACTCCAAGAACCAGCCTAAGCCAGGGCTTTGAGTCTCATCCTCTCTAAGCTTTAACCCCCAAACTCCATTTGTCTGGGAAGCCAGGCTTGGCAAACAACATACTTAGGGCTTCATGAAAACAAATAGAAAATCTAGCAAAAAGCAGTACAGACTTTGTTGGGATTTGAAAATATCTTCTAAATCATCAAAACTATAATACCTTACCATATACTCTTAATTTAATAGAATGCCTTTTGCTTTATCCAACCATTTACCTATCTCTCCATTCCTCTAAGCTTTGGAATACTCAATCCAAAGTTTTTAGTTGGAAATCTGTAATTTTCACATTAAACAAGGAATTCTTCAGCAAAAATTGATAATAGATGCTATTCTCAAGTAAGGCACTAGGTGGAGCATGTGAACTTAAAGGAAATTTAAGTTGATGGTTACTGGTGATAACAAATTATTTAACTCAAAACTGTAAAAAAATTTAAACCAAATTTCTTTTGATTAATTTTAACTAAAAATAGACAAATATAAAACAATGTAACACTTTTAATAAATATATGTACTCTAGGATAATGTAAATTAAAAAAGATAAAAATTGGAATAAATAATTTTTTTCTCTTCATTCTCTCCAAACACTATAGCCAAAGCAGGAAAATGAAGCACGTAGCAGTTTCAGAAGAACACTAGTTGGGGAATACTGAGATAGGGCTGGAATATATTTTTTTCCCTGAGTGAGAAAATGAAGTGGTCTGTATCAGAGTGGAAATACCTTGCAAGCTCAGATTTGCGGACAGCATCTGCATGATTCCTGGAGGTTAAATCTGTGAGATAGATATACAGATAAGCTCTTCAGGGTTCAGAAGATGACAGTTTCGATCCTGGTGGTATTGCATTGTACATGTTCACAGTTATAGTCACGACTTTCTACTAGAGTTTATTTATTTGTGATATTGCAAGTGAGGTTTGTCAATGCTTCCATTTTTAGTTGGCTGTAAAAATGTCATCCAGCGTGCAGTTTGACATCCCTATATACAGTTCAGGCTGACTTCAAGTCCAGGTCAGGAGTTACTGGAAGAAAAAAAAAAATCTCAGGAAACTCACCATTGACTCAGTGATATTTTGAATTCTGATTCCCCCGGTCAGCCTGTTACCATATACTTCTCAGAGTACCACGCATTCTGTCCAAGGTATTTAGTTGCATTCAATGTGGAGACAGAATGGAGAGTACTTACTTCATCTTACCCGAACCAGAGCTGTGGATTTTTTTAAAATTCCTGACTTTCTTTGTCAAAAGATGCTTGAAATAAACTCGTAACATAGACTATTTCATACGATTGCAAGATATAAATTTAGGAAGGAGGTAAACTAGCTGAATATAATATGATGAGAATTTAATTTATTAAAAATATGTTGCAATATTTTGTTTTATGGTGAACTTCAAAGGAAAAAAATGCTTGGGTTTTATGTGAAGAGGATTTGGCCAGAAATGTGTACCCTCCTGTTGTTTTATTTGGCAAAGTGGCTAGATAGAAGCAGCTCTGAGTTTTTTAAAAAAGCTGTTTTTCAAACAGATATGATTTTTCTTTGACATCACTAATATGTTAGAATACAGATGAATAAACTGTTCTGTCTAATAATAATTTAAAAATGCTTAGGTTATAAATTTGACGTTATTAAGTAAAATTAAGTTTCAGCTCTTTGGACTTTTATATGAATTAACAGCAAAATTGGTTCTAGCACTGGAGATGACTAATACCATGCTTAAAATACTCCTTCTTCAAATCTATCAATAATAGGGATTAGGAAGTAACTTTTAATCTAATAGGCAGGAAGTTTTTTAAATGGTGAGTACACTCCCAAGAGAAAAATCTCACATATGTACACAAGGAGATGCACATAAAGATACTGAGTGCTGCTTTGTTTTTGATAGCAAAAAGTTGGAATCAGCCTAAATGTTGATCAAGACTGGGTAAAGAAATTGGTACATATTTATATGATGTAATATTACCCAGTGATTAAAGTGACAGTCACTTGCTCACTCACTCTCATTCTCTCTTTCTCTCCCTCGTTCCCTGTCTTTCTCTCTTATGTATGTATGTGTGTGTGTCTACCCCTGTCACCTTTTATGCCCAGTATCATCACAGGTCCATATATACATATATATATATATGGAAAGAGAGAGAGAGACAGAGAGAGAGATGGGAGAAGGGGTGGGTGGGGAATCATGATGTTGAATGGAAAAAAGTAAATTTGCAAAATGAAACCACTAGTATGATATCATTTTTATAATTTAACATACAAAATCTGTGTATTATGGGTACAAATATGTGTATGACCAATAATTTTAGATTGGAAGGATACCCACAAAATAGCGGTCACTCAGGAAAGGGGAGTGGGATGGAACATGGGTCCCAGAGGGCTTTAAAATAAACAAGATAAAATGTAAGCATTTATTGATTCGTTGGTATCTGCTATATTATTCTCTGAAGTTTTCTGTAGTTTTAAAAATTTCTCAAGACACATGGGGTGGTGCTGGTGGACAGCAGGAGGGGACCTCAAGGGAAGTACCCTAGTGAGAATTACATGCCTGACACTGAACAGAAAACAATGCAAGGAAGTGCTGTGGTTGGCACATAAGAAAAGCAGATATAAGTGTTAGATGGGCCCACTTGGCTGTGCTCCTCATGGCAGTGGAAGGCTTGAGCTCTGGAGCTCCCCTTACCCCTGGGAGCCCTGCAGTGATGGGGAGAGAGCTGGGGACCTGGACTGGACTTGCTCGTCCTGTCCCTTCTCTGAAGTCTCTGAACACGTTGTGTGGTAAGACTGTGGCTGCGTTGTTCTTGTGGCCTACTGTTTGCTGTATTTTTTACTGCCTTAGTGCTAATATTCTCTGGATAAACTCTAGGCATGAAAGGATGCATACCAGAAGACCCTATCATGTGGAAGATGCAGAAAAATACTGCCTTGAGGATGATTTGGTCAATCTCGAGGTTCTGGATGAGGTACTAAATATTTAGTAGACAATTTTCACCAATGACATTTGTTTCACATGAGTGGTGTGACCTTTCTGTTGTAGATGATATTCTCCTAAGGTCACTTGAAACTTTAATTGTTTGTATAGCCTTGGGGTGAAGCGCAGGAACATTTGGTTGCTGTGACTATGATCCAGTGTTGTGTGCATTTATAGTCCCCCAAATGTCCTAAATGATGAAGAGAAAAGGATTTGGATTTTTCCCGTAAAGGCCTTTATATGGTAGGCTTAAATGATGTACTAGATCAGCTGAAATTATTTTCTGTTTATAGAAAAGTGCACCTTAACCCTTAAATTAAGATAGTTGTTTGTTCTTCATAAAGAGGAGCTTCATTTAGGGAAATAGTGAAGCTAATATAGCTTGAATTCTAAATTTGGAAACTGTGATAATCCCCATTTAAAATATGCATGTTTAATAGAGCTGTTAATTGCACTGGAGCTGCTTCTGCTGATTCTAACTCTGGGGACCCTTAACTGCAAAGCATGAATCACTAAAGTGTGATATAAAATTGTTCAATTCTGCATTCCCACCACATAAATTTTAAGTGTAATACTTTGAGAAATGAAGTTACAGTTTGTCTGTACTTTATTAATAGGAATGGCCTATTAAATCAAATTCTAAATAGAACATTTTGGTTGGGTGAGACATGTTTTTCATAATAACAAACAAAATCTTTATTGCATATGTCAGAGTCTTTTAGCAAGTCCTAAGTGGGCGAATTCTTTTAGCATATTCCTAATTTTTTCTTTTTTCAAGGCAAATATCTGCATTTAGGATCATTAGGGTCCTAATGATTAGGATCCTAATCAATAGGGTATGACTTAAATGGACTATTTTAATGTTTTAGAGAAAAATATTCTTGTAAGAATACATTTGTTATTTTTAGGATCTCTCCCTTGACTGGAAATAATGTTTACTCTCAGTACTATTTATCCTCTTCTTAGGATACAATTATTCATCAGTTGCAGAAGCGTTATGTGGACTTACTGATTTATACATATGTTGGAGACATCTTAATTGCCTTAAACCCCTTCCAGAATCTAAACATATACTCTCCACAGGTAAGGGATCCTTCATGAGCATGTGGCTCCTTCATAGGAAATGTGAAATCTCAAGGGAAAATGAAAAGGGAGAAAAAATGAGAATAAAATTATGTCATCCTGGGGGTGTACATACCCCAAACTGAAGATAATAATGCAACACAGATGGAATTGTTACATTTTGGGGGTAACTTTTTAAGTTAATATGTAACAAAACAGCTAACCATATACCAGGCATTGGGTTACCTTGTTTATCTCTCACGAACCTGTGTGACAGGTAATATTATTAAGCCTATTTGGCAGATGAGGACATAGTGAAGTTAATGCCCTTCCACAAGCTTAGGAAGCCAGTAAGTGAAGAACTGGGATTTGAAGTCAGCTCTATAGACTCCAGAGCCTCAGCTCTACAGCCTCCCTGATGCCACAATTCCCCTAATAAGTGACGAAGCCTTGGTTTTGTGGGTAAAAGGTACTGGGACATTAGAAGAGTTCTTTAAGTTAATGTTTTTCAGTTTTCCAGACTTTATCATGGAGTGAAACGTGCCTCAAATCCCCCCCACATATTTGCATCAGCAGATGCTGCTTACCAATGCATGGTCACTTTCAACAAAGACCAGGTAAGAACTTACTGCCCTTCCCCACCAAGTCCCACAGTAGGATGTGTTCTGTCCTCCTCTGCAGCTCTTAAATCTTCCTAAAAACTTTCCATTCTGGTTGCTGGTGCTGAGTCAAGGAAATAGGCAGTAAAATAGTAGCTCAGTGGAACAGGAACAGTGATAAAGCCAGAGTAGCAGGAAAATGTGAAAACGCTTTTCAAGAAATGTGAAACGTCCTTATCAAGGGCACTCATTTCCCCTGGTAAAATATAATAAGGATAATTCTAATATGAATACAAGAACATAGAGCTAACACAAACCTGATGACATGGCAATGACTGTCATGAAAATGGGATGGAGAATGATGGACATGAAGTTCTTTCCAATGAAGGTCTCAGAAATTTCATGGTCCAGTCCTTTTTGTATGAAATACTGCACACAGGTTATTAGTGGTTCTGCACCACACTGTTTAGCTGCCTAGAAATTGTGATGAATTGGGTAAAGACTGAACAAATCTTAAACTCAGTGCTAGTTAAACACAAAGCTCACCCATACGTTTTAACTTTCTGGACCTCTGATTCACAGCAGTGGCATATCCAACCTTTGACCCTTCCTTTACTTTCAATATGTGTGTTTTCCCTTCTGTCTTTATTCTGTTTGAAATAGAAACAATCTAATGTGGTGGGAAAATTTTATGAGAGAAGCACAATGTGTATATTTCCTGAGACCTGTGAAGTCCCAGCTTTGGATTTGCTGAGGAGCTGATTGAGATTATAATAGTGCCAGTTACGAAATGGAGTACCTGGATTCACTATGTGTTAGAAACTTGGCTTCTCCACATTCTTACCTTTCCCAGAGACTTGTGAAATGTCCATAGAATTCATAGAAAGGAAGGAAATGAAGAGCGATATATGTGTTTCTCAAGTTAAAAAATTACCCCACTGTGTTATCTTTTTTCTGACACTAAATGTGTGTCTTTACCAACACCAGCCAGTTCTCCAATTCCCTGACACCAACTGGATGTCTAACAATTCAGTTGCATTCAATTCTGATACGAACTATCCGTATTTAGCACAGACCTCACAGGTTCAGGACTCAGTCCACAAGACTGCCCCTACTTCAGACACCAGCTGTGAATGGGGTACCCAGGCTACCTACACTTCCTCCTGGCTGACTGCAAATTCAGGGATTCCCACAGCCCCCCACAGGTTTGATAATTCACTAGAACGACTCACAGAACTCAGGAAAACACTTTACTTAGGTTTACTGGATTTTTATAAAGGATACAACTCAGGAGCAGCCAAATGCAAGAGATGCATAGGACAAGATACAGGAAGGAAAGTGGCGTAAAGCTTCCACACATTATCCTCCCAGGCCTGCAACATATTCACACCGGAAGCTCTCTGAATCTTGTTGTTCAAGAGTTTTTATGACTCGGTCAATCTCTGGCCCTTCTCTCCTCCCCAGAAGTTGGGGTGGCGGGGGTGAAATTTCCCGCCCTCTAAATCATGTGTTTGGTCTCTTTAGTAACCAGCCCCCATCCTGAAGCTATCTTGGGCTCCACCTTGAACCACTTGGTGAGCAGTTAGGTTTGGTTGAAAGGGACTTGTCTGTGAATAACAAAGGATGCTCTCATCACTCCCGTCATTCAGGACATTCCAAGGGTTTTAGGAGCTCAGTGCCAGGAACCAGAGACAAAGACCAAATATATGTTTTTTTATTATACCACACCCACTAATCTCCTTTATATATACACAAAGAGCTCCTAGAAACAAATGATAAAAGACCAATAATATATATATATAAAAAGGCAAAATATGGACTGGTCACAAAAAAAGGAAAATATGAATGACCTTAAACTTACGAAAGGATGCCCAGTCTCACTCATAATAAAAGAAGTGCAAATTAAAACTGTACCGAGGTATAATGTTTTGCCTATCAGACTGGCAAAAATCCAACATAGCCAGTTGGTGAGGGTGCAGGAGAACAGACACTTTCATATACTGATACAGTCCTTAGGAAAGCAATTTGGTATTATCTATCAAACTTATAAATGTGTTTACCTTTTGGTCCAACAACCCCATTTCTGGGAATTTATTCTACAAATGAACCTGCATGTAAATATAATGACCTACGTATCGGGTTATTCATTGCAGTATTGTTTGTAATAACATCGGGAAAAACTCAAGTATCCATCAACATGGGACGGGTTAAACAGACTATGGTACATCTGTATAAGGGAGCGACAAACGACTGAAAAGGTTGAGGAAGCTCTCGGTGTACTGAAATGGAAAGATTCCTAAGATATATTGCTCAGTGAAGATTTAAGGTGTACAGTGGTGGATGTTATATGAAAACCATAGCTGAACACACAGGGCATTTACTGTGCTTTGAATTCTTCACCAACGCTTCATTTTCTGTGTTAGTGCATTGTCATCAGTGGAGAAAGTGGCTCTGGGAAGACGGAAAGCGCCCACCTGATAGTTCAGCATTTGACTTTCTTGGGAAAGGTATTGACGACCTGCTTTCTGTATCGTGGTTAGAAGACTGCGTATTTTCTAAATGATGGAAATACTGGTTTTTATTAGGGGTTACATAGAAACATTCCATCTTTATTATGTTCACCTCCTGATCGCTAGGCCTCTTAAGATGTCAGCATGTCCTCCACCTTTCACATAGTGAAGAAAATAATGCCAGCACCAATTTACTAGATTATCGGCAATTAATTTTTCATGTTTCCAATGTAATACAAACATTCAGCCATTAAGTAGTAAAAGTGGTTAAACATTAGGAGCAGGAGCAGGGAGAGCCACTATGGTGATTAAAGGATTGGAAAATAGAACTCTCTGAACAAAAGTTGAGGGAAATGGAAATTTTCAGCTTGGTGAAATGGACATCGAAGGTATAGCTTTAAAAATACCCTAGCAGTTGCTTATACTCAGAATTAGTGTATTATGAGACTAAGAACAAATTTAAGAGTATTTTTTACAGATGAGGTTTATTGAATATTATAGTGAATAACTGAGAAAAGTGATGGGATCTCTCTATTTAAAATTCTTTCTAAGCTCTTCAGGCATTTTATCTGTCAAGAACTTTAAGAGAAGTGTAGCTGGTTGTAAAAACTAATGACCTAATCTAGCCTCATCTGATGCTTATACACCTGGGGAAATGCTCATCTGAGAAAACAATGCTGGTGATTGATGCTAATTTCCCCAAATGGAGTTTTTCCCCCAGAGGATAAATGTGAGATCTGCGGGCTGGGTGGTGTGGGTGGACCTTGCGTGGCAGCTCTTTTGGAGTAATGTTTCTGGAGGCTCCTCCTGACTGTTCTTGTTTGGCACAGGCAAGTAATCAGACCTTGAGAGAGAAAATTCTGCAAGTCAACTCTCTGGTGGAAGCCTTTGGAAATGCATGCACTGCCATCAATGACAATTCCAGCCGTTTTGGAAAATATCTGGAAATGATGTTTACACCAACTGGAGCTGTGATGGGGGCAAGAATCTCTGAATATCTCCTTGAAAAATCCAGAGTTATAAAACAAGCAGCGTAGGTGCACTGTTTTCTCGCTCTGGCTTTGCGCTGCAGTATAGACCGGGCGGCTTTGGGAATTTTCATGGCTCCATTCACCCTTGTTCTTAGCATCCCTGCCCCCCAGCCCCACCCCCAGCCTCCCCAAGAGCAAGGAATTATTTAAGCAAAGGATAAGTGGTGACTTCTAACCTAAAAGATGTTTACAAGCAGAGTAGAAAGGGCTGGGTGGGATTACATTGGGATAGGTATGCCCGTTCCTCCTGAGTTTGTTATACCAGGTAGAATTTAACAATATGCAGTTACTTTTTTTTTTTAAATTAATTAATTAATTAATTTATTTTTGGCTGTGTTGGGTCTTCGTTTCTGTGCGAGGGCTTTCTCTAGTTGCGGCAAGCGGGGGCCACTCTTCATCGCGGTGCGCGGGCCTCTCACTATCGCGGCCTCTCTTGTTGGCGGAGCACAGGCTCCAGACGCGCAGGCTCAGTAGTTGTGGCTCACGGGCCCAGTTGCTCCGCGGCACGTGGGATCTTCCCAGACCAGGGCTCGAACCCGTGTCCCCTGCATTGGCAGGCAGATTCTCAACCACTGCGCCACCAGGGGAGCCCTGCAGTTACTTTTAAAAATCATTAGGTCCCTTAAAATTGAGCTTGTCTATCAAAAAAAAAAGCACTGAAGATATTCCACATGTTCATTTTTTCCCTAGATTGAGAGAGGAAAAAAAGTTTTGTTTTAAGAAGAGCAGTATAGCAATAGTCCAATAGCACGGACTGCCCCTGGTTCAAGTGCTGGCTCTGACCTTGACTGTGTGACCTTGGGTATGCCCCCTAACCTCTCTGTGCCTCATCTGTGAAATGGAGATGCTACTAGAGCCTACCTCATGGGTTTGTTGTGAAGATCAGTGAGTTTGTTTATATAAAATGACTTTAAAAATACGTGGGTTGGTATATGTGATCAGAGAGTTAGCCACTGTTATTACTGTTGCAGGACACCAGACGCTCAGGGGCATGGCTCCCTTCATGCATTAATCAGTAATTATCTGTTGAATTCCTGCTGTGTGCCAGTGCTGTGCTCTCTGTTGGAGTTGCAAGAGTGAACAAAATAGACAAGGTCCCAGTGTTCATGGAGCTTGGAGTGGATAGGGGGTGGAAGAGGGGTGGGCGGCCAGGGACAGGGGTGAGGGGGTGGCAGGGGAATCCCAGGCATTAAGCACAAAAAACCATAAATGCAGACCAAGTGTGTTAAGTACCAGGAAGCAAAGTAAGGTGCCCTGAAGGTAAAACAGGAGAAAGGGCAATGACCTAGTCCAGGAAGAGAGGGCTCCCTGTGTAACAGATGTTGAATCTGAGGATCACTAGGAGTGAGCCAACGAGATGAGATGGGGACAGGAGTGGGGAGGAGGGAGAGAGGAGCAAAGACAAGACTGAGGCCAGATCATGCAGGGCTTGGGAACCAGGCTGAGGAACCTTATTCTAAAGGCAGTTCTTCTGAACCTTATTCTAAAGGTAATAGGAAGCCATTTAACATTTTCAAGAAGGGGAGTCTCAAAAACCAACTTGCATTTTGATGTGATGAAATAATGGCTCTGGCTTCAGTGTGGCAAATGGAGTGGAGGAGATGCGAGAAGTACAGTTGTGACATTGAGACCACTAGGAGGCTGGTTTCAAATCCATGTGAGAGGGAATGTTAGCCTGTGCTGAGGTGGTAGCGGTGGAGATGGGGAGGCAGGGGAGCTGATGCATCTGAGAGATACTGTGCAAGTAGAACCCACAGGACTTGTTTTAGGTTCAGAAACCCAGCATCTTCTTTTATCATATACCTGCAGTTTCCTCACAAAATAGGGACTGACATGAAAATTAAACAAATGTACAGAAGGCTAGAGTCAGTCATTTTAGCTTCCCTGTGGTGTCTTGATTAATTTTTATGAGGTCCCTACTTGTTTCTTCCAAATTAGGTTGATTTTAAAGTTTAGGGAGCTACCTCTGAGAGAATGGAAATTATAGTTTTCTGTGTTCAAATGTAAAGTGGTCTTTTATAAGGAAAATGTGAAGAGGGTTCCAGTCACAGCTGTGTCACTTATTAATATAAGTATCCTTATACCTTACTTTCCTTGTATGCAAAAAGGACATGATAAAGCCAACCTCACAGGGCTGTTATGATAATTAAATGAGATAATATGTGATTTTTACCAAATATAGAATCTGAAACATAATTGGTACCTAATAAACCATAACTTATTATTATTATTAAATTTAGTCAATATGATAGCACTAATGGATAAAATAGACTGAAGACATTGGATGAGGAGAAGATGGGACCTGTGCGAGTTCTGTTTGTCTGACCTTTCTGGTTCTGTCCTCCTCCAGCACATAGTAGGATTCTCCTTCTTGGAACCCTGTGGCTGGATATGGTCATAGGACTAGTTCTGGCAAATGAGCGTTTAATGGAAAGACCCTCCAGAGTGCTGGCAAAGTGCAACATGGTGGCCACTCCATCAGCCCGGGCCCAGGGACTCTGATGAGCAACCCCCCCACCCCCTGCACCGTGACCCTCAGTAGACAAGTACTCTGAGCAAGAAGTAAGACTTTGTTGAGCTAAGCCACTAAGATCTTGGGATGTTTGTTACTGCAACCAGATGGATGTCAGTAGGCAAAGCTTGGAAGAATTGAGTACTGGAAGTATCTGCAAAAATCTGTAGGAAGGTAGGACCACGATGGGTCAGCCAATGCCCACGCTTTTACCAGAGGCTGAAGAACAAATGGCATTCATGCGGGGCATACCGGTTCATGAAGCCCTGTAAAGGCCTTCCCGTCTCAGTGAATGGTGCCACCATCACCAGATACTCAAGGTAGAAAACTGGGAGGCAGCCTGCAGGTCCCTTTCCCTCACCACCCTCATTCATTCTATCCGGACAGTCTTTTAGTTGTTTTTCCAAAACATATCTTTAAGCTTACCCTTGTTCTCCATCATCCCTGCCATTACCCTGTCCAAGTCACTCACTGTCTCACCACATCCTCCTAATCGGTCTCCTTGCATCCATCTTAACTTCTTACAGTCTAGTCACACACTTACAGTTTAAAACACTTCAAAGAATTCTAATTGCATAATCAGCAGAATCCTCATTCTGGCCTGACAAGGCCTTGTGTGGGCTGACCCTGCCCGCCTGCCCACCCGCTTCTCACCAGCATTCTTTTGTTCTACATGGGTATCACGCTCAGAGCCTTTTCGTGTACGCTGCTCGCTCTCTTCGGAGCGCTTTCCCCCTTCTCTCTGTGGCTCCCTCCAGTCCCTTCTCATGCGTCCAGGTTTGATTTTAGTGTTATTTCCTTCCAGAGTCCTTCCCTTGACTTGACACAAGTGGCCCTCATCCCCCAGCGTTGTTCATCTCAGTCCCTTGTTTGTTTCTTTCAAAGCCCTCAACACCAGTTTCCCCGTTGATTCATCTGACTCCATCACTAGAAGGAAGCTCCAGAGGGCATGAATCCTCTGAGCCCTGTATCCCTGGCACCCAGTGCAGTGCCTGCCATGCTTGGCACTCAATAAGCTTATTAGTTGAGTGAACAAATGGGTGAGAAATGGCAAGTAGAGACATCTAGAACACAGGGCAGAGCTAAGAATGTATCAGAAGAGCTTGGACAGGATAAACAACCAGAGGAAGACTAGGATATCCAGGAGATGCTGAAGAAAAGCGTGGGGCCCTTGTCACAGATAGGGACAAGGAGTAGAGGAAGACAAGATTTCTTTCACAGAGCTACGTTGGCCAAGGTGAGGATTTGAGAAAATCCTGGGGCATCAACAGAAGAGAATGACCTCCTCTAAAGGAGAGAAAGGGATGTAGAGCAGGGCTTTTCAAACTATCTTTGCTGAAAGACTAGCTTTTTCAAAAAATATTGGGTTGGCCCAAAAATTTTGTTTGAGTTTTCCTTAAGATGTTACGGAAAAATCCGAACGAACTTTTGGGCCAACCCGATGGTAATTCACAATCTATTGTGAACCAATACTTTCGTAAAATGAAATTGAAATGTATTATCAGAAAAATTATCATACTCTTAGATGTCATAGCAATATCACTTGCTATAAAATGTCTAGACATAGACTTTCTAGTTCCTTGTCTTATCATAAGCTGACAGTAATCCACAGACCATGCTGAGAGCAGCACACATCCGAAAGAACCCTGGCCAGGGTGGCCTAAAAGAGGGTGCATAGCAGGAGACCAGGGGACGGATGCATGCCATTTTGAATCATATTTGAAAGAATACAAGTTTGAGAGAGTAGTCACCTCTGTTCTGCAACCAGTTCCCCTCCCTAACTTGCTGTACACCTGGCTAGCTGCTTCCTGTCTTGGGCTTCAGTAAAGTAGGGAGTTTGGCTGATTTCTCTAAGCTGGACATCACTGTCTCTGAAGCAACATGGGCTACAAACAGAAGACGAGTGGCACAGACGTGTAGTCATTTGTTCTGGAAAGATCTCTAAACATATGTAACCTGAGCTGTTACCTATAAATGTTCCATTCTCTAAAACCTCCTTCTGCATATAGTAAACATAAGTGTGTTTAATAGTGTGACATTGTGGCAATTACTATACTAATCCTATCACTATTGCTATTCTGTAATTGGGAAGTAGCATATTTAATTGCCTGTAAATGCAAATTTGCTACAGAATAATATTTTGCACAGAAAGGAAACTATATAAATTACTTGGAGTGGGGAAGCCCTGAATATGTTGTTAGTAATGTCCCTTTCCTTTTTTTTTCCCAGGGGAGAGAAAAATTTTCACATATTTTACTATATTTATGCTGGCCTTTACCACCAAAAGAAACTTTCTGAGTTCAGACTTCCTGAGGAAAAGCCTCCTAGGTAAGTGTCAGGGGTTTTAGTTGTTAATTTTTAATGAATATACAATTAGCAATGGACAAAACTTGAAAATAGAGCTGTTCTCCTAACTGGACACTCAGTCCCTTTAGCTGAAATGCCCATATGAGATGGCAGGAACTACATCTCCCTTTGCATTTTCTAGAAAGTTCAAAAACTCAATTGCAGCCATTTTACTCAGCATGTGCAGCATTATTTTATCACTGTAAGGAAATGCCCTTGCAAAGAAGGAGCCCAGTGATGCCCTGGTATTTGGGGTGCCATTTCCAAGTCAGTGCTCATTCTGTTTGGTCATACTCTCTGTAGGTACATAGCTGATGAAACCGGAAGGGTGATGCACGACATAACTTCCAAGGAGTCTTACAGAAGACAGTTTGAAGCAATTCAGCATTGCTTCAGGATTATAGGGTTCACTGACAAGGTGAGTGATTGTCAGCAGAGAAAGAATCTCAAGTGTTAATATTCTTGGGTGAATGTGAGTGAAGATATGAATGTTCTAACTTGGGGCTGGACACTTGCTTTTCAAATGCCATGCTGGTCACGTTATAAGGTCTTGCTACTCAAAAGTGTGATGCGCGGATGAGAAACATTGTCATTACACAAGACTTGTTAGAAACGCAGACTCTCAGATCCAATTAAGAACAGCAGAATCAGAATCTCCATTTTAATAAGATACGAGGTGAACATTAAAATATAAGTACCCTTGTAAGTGCCACGTGCCTGTGAGTTGCTGTCACTGTCATCAGTTCACGCCAGCTGTGATAACAAACACCTAGACAGTGCTGCCCTTTCCTGAGTTGGGGTTGTTCCAGCCATTACAGTGAATTGTGTCATAGGAGTACAGGAATATGTAGGTTACCCCCAAGCCACAGGAGTATATTTATGCAAGTAGTTCCTTGTGCCCCCAAACAAATTAATTTAAACCTTTTCAACTTTCTTGCAGTCACTTGCTTCTCCATGGCACACAGTTGCACATTATTAGCCATAGCTCTAAGTACTGAACTACCCTTATCATACTAGATACAGGCTGTCTCTATTAAATATATGCCAGAGGTGACAGAAAATATTTATTACCCTAGGCTCAAATATTACTCTGTGGTACATTTATGTCATAGTTTCTGGGCTTCTTGCCATCAATTTTGTAAAATATACAGATTCTTTTGCTTTTCCAACAAAGGAGGTGAATGATTAGGAGGTAAGTGAGAGTGTTTAAATCTTCAGGGATTAGATTACAAGACACTTGAGTTACCCTGGGACAACCACTCTGGATAAAGGATTGCTTTTGTAATCTGTTGAGTTTGGCCAGCCCTTTCCTCCCCAGCATGGTTGATTTTAGTCATAAAAATACTTTTCTTCTTTCTAGCCAGCTGTTAATTTTCTCTGTCAGCCTCCCACAGACTTTAAACTGACAGACAGTGGAAAATCCCAAAAGTCAGATACAAATAGAAATATATTTCCCTTGGTTCCTTAGAGGAGAGCAACTAAACAGGTTCCAGCATTGTTAAAGGACCTTTGTGGTTATTAATTTATAGAGCTGGTTGTTATCAAAGGTGCATCACCAGAAAAGTCAAAGTTCAGTGGAGATGGCAGTAGAGCCATTTAAAGTCACCTGGGTCATGCCAAAGTGTTTAGGGACATACTTTCTTGAAAGGGTACAGGAACAGTAGAGAAGTCAGTCATAGGGTTAATAATATTTTGCATTCCATAAGTACAATGATGGTTGCAGAATACTGTGGAGAGATTGGTACTAGCTCTAAAGGAAAGGCTATAATATCAGCCCTGTCCAGTGATAGAAATGTGCTGCAAATAATAATAAAACAGATGCTGTTTTAAGATAACAAAATTAAAAATGTTAAGTATGTATCCTTGAAGTAAGCCATCCCTAACCCCTATGGGGAAAAAAGTCTAGTAGAAATGAATGAATGGCTGCATAAATAGATATGAAAATAAAGAAACATAAAAGGTGGTAAACATTTTTAATTTGTGCCTGGTCTGGACTGTTAAATGAATAACCAGACTGGAATTATATGTATATGTGTAAATATTCACCATGTCCACTGTTAATTCATACTGGAAATAACCACAATTTATGTCAGTTAGCAACCCTGGAAATGGAAGGAAGAGTCTAGATCTTATCTTTCTTATCCTTAATTCTTTGGTTATATCTCCGTCTGTATCTCTATAGACAAACCATTTTGCTGAATCGACTCAGTTTGCTTTATGTTTGTAAACTCAGAGTAGTTTGACTAAATTCAGAAAGATTCAGTTGACTGTAGTCAGGCAGTAGATGCTAAATAGCTGATGTAACAGAATTTCTCTTAAGTTTTTCTGAGGGACATTTCTAGACAGAGCTTGCATGAGCTGGTCAATTTAATAAAAGTTATGGATGGTCCGTATCCTTTCTTATAATGTCACTAATTCGGATGCCCTTCAGTTTTTCCCAAACCCTTAGAGCTCCTGGACTCAGGAGCATGAATTAAATTCTGGGATGCCAGCCAAAAGTATCTGAAAGAACCATTGACCCTATGTTTATTGTAAAGAAACTTCACTGGTGGAAGGAATCTTCCAATAACAATGAAGTTCCTCATGGGGGCGGGGGTTATACTTAAAACCCTATGATAAAGATCAGTGCTTTTCTACTCTTAGTTTGTTTGTTTGGGTTTTTGTTTGTTTTTTCCTTAACATCTTTATTGGAGTATAATTGCTTTACAATGTTGTGTTAGTTTCTGCTGTATAACAAAGTGAGTCAGCTATACGTATACATATATCCTCATATCCCCTCCCTCTTGCATCTCCCTCCCACCCTCCCTATTCCATCTACTCTTATTTTTGGATTAAACTATACTATTTTTGTTTAATATTATGCTTGTCTTGCTGGTATATGAATGATCATAACATATTAAATAAATTGAGTTTTAGGTATGTTTATGTTTAATACTACATGAAGAGTCTTTGGCAGGTTATCTGTGATGGTCAAGATTGGACATTTACTGCAGATCACTTGATGAAGAGGTTAGGGGGATGGCTTTGCGATTAGGGCAAATTTTTTTCCTTTTCTTCAAAACAGATTATGAATTGGGAGAGTACTGCTGAGGATAGACTGAGGGTTATATGTTAAAATGTTAATTGGGGGTGTTGAGGATTTCAAGTGTCTTAAAGACAATAGGACTTACCATTGACTTTAAAAAAACAAAAAAAAACTTTATTGATGTATGATTGACATGCCAAAAAAATTTTTTTAAACCAACTACTGACTTGCAAGTTACAAATGTTGTGAGCCTCTGAAAAGGGAACTGAGTAAAGGCATTGGAATAGAGCCTGTAAGGGAGAAGGCCCTTCAGCTGGGCCTAATGCAGCGCTTTGGGCAAAACTGGTGAAAAACTCAAGACATTACAAAAGAAGCACGGTAAAGAGAGACTGAGAGGGCAAGTAAATTCCTAGGGAGAAACCAGAGACACAACTGCCGTGAGATGCCCATGAACCTGGCCAGAGGTAATTTGCTTAAATCAGCTCCAGGCTAACAGAGAAAACCAGGATTCTTCTCAACTTTCCACTTAGCCTCAACTCTATGGAGAGAATACCTATCTCAGTGAAAGAAGTATCTTCTGAGAAAAAGAGAGAAGAAGCCAAGACCATACATCCTGCGTGGGGCCTTGGTGGAGAAATGCTTCCCCACTTTTGCTGATTGGTGGTGAAACTGAATTCACACTCATCAGCAGTGCACTGGGAAACCTAATTGGAGGAGTTGTTAGTCTTCTTAATGAATTTTCCTGTCCTGAGTGAAGTGATTCCATTTTATCATATAGAAAGTTGGAAATTGGTAAGAAATAAAAAGAGAGCAGCTTAGCAAGATTCTATAGGAAAGGCAGGGTTACCAGGAAAGGCTTCATAGCTGGAGATGAGGCAAGAGAAAATGAGCAAGGTAAGGAAGGTGAAAAATCCTTCCCAGGCTGGCTATGTGGGGAAGAGAAGAGACATTGGATTAAGTATTAGGGAGTGAGGAATAATCCCACAGATGGACATACTACTGATTGAACTCTACCCTTATATGAATAATGTTTTGACCTGAACACAGGAGTGGATGTAGGTCCTAGGCCAGAAAGGAAGAACTAATTAGCCCAAGAATGGGGCTAAAGAGTCAAGTGGAATAGCCTGGAAATGGAGCAGGGGAGCACGGTAAGGCGAATACCTCCATAATGAGGTGATGAGCGTTGGTCACGCCTTCTGGTGTTCCCTTCTCTGAACCAAGGAAGGAGACCCAATCTGCTGTTAACTTCAGTCTTTTGCACAGTGCTTGAACCGCAAAATTTTTGCTGAAGGTCATAGGTAGTTCTCCTCTTTGAAAGAGGAAATCTGAGCATTGTGCTGAAAAGAATACTGTCAAAGACACAAAAGGTGAGGGTGTGGTCTTTGACTGTCATTTCCTTTGGGGATGGTCATCCCAGTGGTGAAATGCCTGGAAGCCTTATTTTGGGAGGTTTCATAGCTTGTATAGTTATACATGGTGTGTGTGTGTGTATGTTTTAATTAGCAGAAATACTTTTTTCCCTAAGTATATTGAGAGTTTTAGATAAGCTCTTTTTTTTAATGCATTCTTTTTTTTAAATTAATTTATTTATTTTTGGCTGTGTTGGGTGTTCGTTGCTATGTGCGGGCTTTCTCTAGTTTCGGCGAGCGGGGGCTACCCTTCGTTGTGGTGCACGGGCTTCTCATTGCAGTGGCTTCTCTTGTTGTGGAGCACGCGCTCTAGGCACGCGGGCTTCAGTAGTTGTGGCTCACAGGCTCTAGAGCGCAGGCTCAGTAGTTGTGGTGCATGGGCTTAGTTGCTCCGCGGCATGTGGGATCTTCCCAGACCAGGGCCCAAACCTGTGTCCCCTTCATTGGCAGACGGATACTTAACCACTGCGCCACCTGGGAAGCCCTAGATAAGCTCTTGAGATAACTGTGTATCGAAATGACAGATATAGAACTCACTGCTGTGGAATCTGTTTTACTGTCTGGGATCTGCTTCTGTGGGGAGTTGCTGGATGCATTCTGTAAGCCTCACACTGTATTGATCAAGGTAATGAGGTGCTGTCATGTTAAATCCATGCTAGTCCCAGAAAACCTGTTTGGTAGGTGTTCTCCTTAGCCACTTTTAAGTTGTGTGATTAAAACAGTGATTCTTGAAGTCAGGAACATGACATCTTGCCTTTGATTTAGGAGTTTGAAGAACAGTATTTTTCTATAGTGGAAGCCCAGTTTAAAATTCTCATTTGTCTTTGTAGCATTGTCATGTATCCAGCAGATGTCACTGTTACAGTCCGTGTTCAGCTTTTTGGCTTTACTGAGCATTGTTTGCAGGAAGGCTCGATTTGGGGACAATGCTTTATCAATGGTCTAAGGGCAGTTCCTATTAGTTTGTTGCTATGTATAGTACTAAATCAAGTTCCCTGCCCGAGTATTTTTTGTGGAAGTACTTTTCTCTATCTATAAGCATAATACGCAGAAATTTCCTGGCTATATATTTCATTTCTCACCTGCAGGAAATGCAAATATTTAAATAAATAATTGTACTTTCTTTCTTTCTTTTTCTTTCTTTCTTTCTTTCTTTCTTTCTTTCTTTCTTTCTTTTATCATTAATGATACTTATGTATTCCACTTTCAGTATTAAAGAGGACTTAGAGCAGCTGAACTGTTTTTACCCACATCACTTCTGTTTTTACCAAATGTGTGGAGTTTTCTTCCCCACAGCAACCAATTCTCCTACAATTCAATTCAGTTCTGACACTGTCTAACCTTGAGTTAGCTTCTGATTGCACAAGTTAGGGGCTTTGTCCCACAAGACTGCCCCCACTTCAGGTACCAGTTGCAATTCCCATGTTCTCTTATTTCTGATGGACTGGCTATAAATTGGGAGTTCCCAAGACCTCCCCCTCCTCAGGTTCAATAATTTGATAGAAGGACTCACAGAATTCAGGAAAACGGTTTACTTACTATTACTGGTTTATTATAAAGGATACAACTCAGGAACAGACAAATGGAAGAGATGCATAGGGCAAGGTATTGGGAGAGGGGACACCACCTCCTTTTACCACCTTCCTGTGTTTGCCGACCCGGAAGTGCTCCAAGCCTCATCAATTAGGGATTTTAGTGGAGGCTCCATTACATACGCATGACTGATCAAGCCATTGCCTACTGATGATTAACTCCATCTCCAGCCGGTATCCCCTCCTTGAGGTGCGGGGTTCCACTAAAAGTTCCAACCCTTGAATCACTTCCTTGGTGCCTCTGTCAACCAGCCCTTCCCCCACCTATCCTCCAAGAGTCACCTCATTAGCACAGACTCAAGTGTGGTTGAAAGGGGCTTATCGTGAATAACAAAGAACACCCTTCTCACCCCTATCACTCAGAAAATTCCTGGAGTTTTAGAAACTCTTGTGCCAGAAATGGGTATGAAGACCAAATATATATTGGGCTGGCCAAAAAGTTCATAAACCCGAATGAACTTTTTGGCCAACTCAATATTATTATATTAAAACACCACAGATCGTGTCTAGTGAGTCTTTCAAAAGATTTTCTGACCTCATTCATGACTATATACTCCATAATTTAACTTCGAATGTTCTAGTGAAACATCAGTGAATGCCCTGCCAACTATTTCATAAAAGCTATATTCAAAAGAGGTTAAGGAAACATATCCACTCTTGTTTTGAAGAAAGAACCATACCTGAATTTGGGAGGTGGTATTAGTTAGGGTGAAAGGCTAAAAGTGGCTGAAAGAACAAAGAAGATCAGTTCTCTCTAATGTAAGCATTCCAAGGCAAGAGTTTCAGGTTGTACAACATCTCTGTTCCATCAGGTCATTGGTCTGAGGCATCCTAATCAGTGGTATGGTTGAGGCTGGGTTGCTGGGAGTTCCATCCAACAATAATGGCAAAAATGCTTGGAGGAGGCATGCTCCATTCTGTAAGGCAGGCCTGGAAATGGCACACATTGTTCTGCTTGCTCCTTTCTTAAGAATTTAGTTACATGGCCTAACTGCAAGGGAGGCTTGGAAAATTTTTTGTGTGCCCAGGAGAAGGGGGAGGATGGACGTTGGTGGGCAACTAGCAGTTTACACCACAGCACTAGTGATTTAATTGACTGGCAGTGACCAAACATGGTTCTTGATGTCCTTTTCAGGAGGTGCACTCAGTGTACAGAATTTTGGCTGGGATTTTGAATATTGGAAACATTGAGTTTGCAGCTATTTCCTCTCAACATCAAACTGATAAAAGTGAGGTGCCCAATGCAGAAGCCTTGGAAAATGGTAATTATTTGACGCCTGTGCACTGTGTAGCTAAAGTACACGTTTCTTTTACTTTCGGAGTTTTTCAAGACTCTGAAATATGGTGTTTTGTTGCTGGTCGTTCAACTGGCTCTGGGCGTTTTCACTAACCAGTATTTCCCAGAGGCTGTCTGGTAGAACATCAGTGTTCTTTTCATAAGTGGCAAATAGATGTTCTTCAAAAAAGAATTCCATGCCAGGTAACTCTGCGCAGTGATTCTCACCAGTGTCTGCTTTTGAAAATCATCTACAAATTTTTGAAAAAAATACGAGAGGTTGGACCTCACTCTAAATTCACTGAATCAGCATCTGCAGGGGACAAAGCTGGCACCTATTTATTTTTAAAGTTCCACAGGTAATAATGGTGGCACAAGGAATAAGAATCCTGAGTTAGAAAAAAAACTGATTTAAATAAACACCTTTTGTGTTAAACTGTAGCACTTTTTATGGTCTTTAATATACTAATGTGCTTTGTGATTCTCTAAGAGCAGACTATACTCTCCAGCAACTGCTCCAACTTATTTGACCAAAGACCACCTCCTTCCGCATTTTCTTCATCTAACATGTGTGAAGAGCTTTCAGAACAGTTTGGGAGGTATTGCCTCAGTCTGGGTGCTTCTTGGGGTTAAGGAGCCGGCTTGTTTATCCTTGGCCCTGAAGTGCTGAGGATGAGCCTGGCATGTAGCTGGTGCTGAGTAAATACTGGCTAGATGAATGGATGGATGGGTGGATGGATAGATGGATGTCTGCATTCTCCGGCATCATCCTTACCCTCTCTTCTAGCTGCCTCGGTTCTCTGTATCAGCCGTGAAGAGCTCCAGGAGGCCCTCACCTCACACTGCGTGGTCACCCGGGGTGAGACCATCATCCGCGCCAACACCGTCGACAGGGCCTCAGATGTCCGAGATGCCATGTCCAAAGCCCTGTATGGGAGGCTTTTCAGCTGGATCGTAAATCGCATCAATACACTCCTCCAGCCAGACAAAAACTTACGGCAAGTTCCCCCGGAGAGCAGAGGCCTTGGGGAGAGTTGTCATTGACCCCAGTGTCTCTTAGAGATTGCAAGAGGAAGCATTTGGTTCTCTCTTGGGTTTTCTTTAGTGAAGATCTCAGGCCATCTCCTTTAAAAGATGCAGTGTTTATACCCAAGAGGCTCATGATTGACGGAACCATTAGAGTGCAGTGTTTAAGAGAACAGTCTTGGCTGGGAACTGGGAAAACTGGGTTTGCATCCAAGCTTCACAGCTTCATCAGTGCATGTTCTAGGTCGTAGTTTTCTCATCTGTAAAATGAGTATAATATCCTCATCATAGTGTTGCTTTTAGAATCAACTGAGACATTTCATGAAAAGTGTTTAAAGTACAGTATCTCACAGTATTATTACTACTACAGCTTTTTCTTTGCTAAGCATTAGTGGTTTCTAGATTGTGGAAGAATTGACAACATCAAACTCTAGAGTCTTCTTCCAACTAAGCTTTGTGTGTGAGAAAGTAGAAGAATAAATGAGCAGCAGCTCCAGCCCCTTCAAACAGAGTGGTTCCTCTTTAATCTCTTTATAAATGGAGCTTCTGAGGAAGGTTTGAAAGGATTCTACTGCTTTAAAACAAGAAGTTGGAAGTACTGTTGAAAAACTCAAGGAGCCAATGGTTTAACACACAGACAGTTTCTCCCCCGAAGGTGGCAGGATGCCGATTTCCCTGAGTGGCTACATGTGTTGACAAAATGCAGGCATGTATATTCTCACTGTCCTGAGATGGCTGTTTCCTCCCCTAAAAGGTTTTATTCTTCTCTCTCATGCAGTACTTCAGACGATGGTATGAACGTGGGGATCTTGGATATTTTTGGATTCGAGAACTTTCAGAGAAATTCATTTGAGCAGCTCTGCATAAACATCGCCAATGAGCAAATCCAATACTATTTCAATCAGCACGTTTTTGCTCTTGAGGAGGTAACAGTGAACTCTGAAGGCACTAGAGCTGGTGGGAAAGGTGCCTGCAGGCTGCTCAGGGTTTGAAGCAGAAACCCTGTTAGGTTAACAAGCCAAAGACTCCAAAGAAAAACCACTGTTGACTCAGCTCGGTGCTTTGTGACCACCTAGAGGGGTGGGAGGGAGGCGCAAGAGGGAGAGGATATGGGGATATACGTGTGCATATAGCTGATTCACTTTGTTATACAGCAGAAACTAACACAACATTGAAAAGCAATTATACTCCAATAAAAGTGTAAAAAAAAAAAAAAAAAAAAACCACTGGTGAGGCAGTCCTGTCAGAATAACTCAACAGTCTAAATTTAGTCTGGAAAAAAAGAGGTCTCGATTTCTGTGGAAAGGTACATTTCCTCCCTTGAGTGAAGCTGGTGACAAGCCAATTATTTAAATGTTGCTTCCAAAGTGATTCATGTGCATTGCTCAGAATGCTACATTCTCTTCTGCTTCATTTAACTAAAAATATCTATGATCGTGACCAAAATGACACAGGATGATCTTGAACTCAGGACACAGGTTCTTGTTGTTCTTAACTCCCAAACTGGCCATCCCCATCCCCTCTCTTGCACACCAGACCCCACAAGAAGTGGTTGGGTATCTTCAGGGAGGTATAAGAGATGTTCTTGGTTTTCTCAAAATGGAAATCTTTCCCCTGTTTAACGGTAAATAAAATAGGATGTGAAGCTAGTGGCCCCAAAGGCTAGGGCCCCTTCTCCTCCACCACAGCCTGTACTTCAACCCCAAGACTCTCCTGTATGAAGAGAGAGTATGTAGTTGCACAAACTAAACGTTCTGACCAAGCTCCTTGTTTTAATACAGGAGCGAGGACACAGAAACTACTATGATTAGATAAACACAAAGACATGGACTAAAAATACCAGTATTGGTTTTATCACTGGAACTGGATAAATCCGTATCGCACTCTTCTCCCCACTCGCTTGTACAAAACTAGACCTTATTTCAGTCCAGCTTCCTTCCACTTATCTTCCTGGGATATCTGGAGTTTTTCTAGTTTTTTAGTCTGAGATGATTCCTTTGCAGAATCCTTTGCAGAAGATAGAAATCTGCTTTCTTTCTGGTTTAAACCTTACTTGTCACTAAAATAAAAAATTTTCAGCTTCCCTTCCTTTCTACATCAGTTTCTCAATTCTGAGTCCCCAGGTCAGTGTTTGGGAGACAGAGAGCCATCCCTTCTCTTGCCACCTTCACCTGCCTACTGCAGAAGAGCCCTGTCCTACTCACATAATAAAATACACCCTGTTCAGTGTTGCCAGACACAAAAAGTGCAGGCAAACTGGTGGTACCTAGGCCAGTTTTGGGCTGGAGAGATTCACAATCCGTTTCCTTCCAGATGGAGTATCAGAATGAAGGCATTGACATGACACCCGTGGAGTATGAGGACAATCGCCCCCTCTTGGATATGTTCCTCCAGAAACCTCTGGGACTGCTTGCACTTTTGGATGAGGAAAGTAGGTTTCCCCAAGCAACGGACCAGACCCTGGTTGGTAGGTACCTTTTGGAAAAGGCATATACTTGCAGAAGAGAACTTGGCTACTGGCCTCACGTCATCAAATGAATGTGGTTTAAGGAATCTTTCCTGTGTATTTTGGCTACCCAGTGATTGTGAAAATATAGACCCTGCTCTTAATGAATTGAAATGTTCAGAACATGTCCTGGTAGAATTTGTGTGTTAAAGCAAACCCGTCACCATCTCTCAGACCTTGCTCACTTTCCTATTTCTGCAAATGGAAATACCTTTACCCTATGTCAATATCACTTTTTCCACCTTCTGCTCCCTTATTTCCCATAACCAGTACTTGATTCCCCTCCTTTTTCATGTCCTTCTCTCGTATCTCCACCTGGACGCCCAGCCATCTCTAGTCCAAGTTTGTACAGAAGCCCCTGCTGGTCTCCTGGGTTCCAGGCTCATATTCTCCCCCTCTACCCTGGACATCCCAGCTAATTTAGTCTTCCTAAAGCTACCTTTTCATTAGGTTACCATTATCTATGAAGTGACGGTAAAACACCTCCTTCTGGCATTCAAGGCCCTCTGTGCTTTACCCCTATACCTACTGACCTACTTCTCCTTCTTTGTGAATCTTCAGTGTTGCACATGGTCCTGTCTCTCACTTACATTGGGAGATCCTTGGGCAACAAAGCCCCAACCCTTGCATCCCTTTACTAGTTAGCACAGTTCCTCACACAGAGTAGGTCGTCAGTCACAACAAAAGCAAAACTATTTGTAGAGGGAGGAACATGAAGTTTCAAGCCTTTTTCCCAGATGGAAACTTGATCTGTGGGAGAGATTCACTTCTAGGAGTTGAGATGGTCACCCTCAGGTGACTTCCTTTTATCTATAAAATTGTCACAAGTTGCCAAGAGGAGAATAAACCAGGGTTATTTGCCTTCCATGGAGTATCTTCATAGTTCTAAAGCTAATTAGCTGGTCTCCTGGTGGCATCAGTGTGCATTCTAGGAGTTCTCAGAGCAGAGCATGATATCGTAGGGAACAGCCTGACACTAAAGACAGCGTGAAACAAGTAAATGAGAACTCAGCTGTAAATGCCCATCACATGGGGGAATCTTCCTCCATCACTGAACATACAAGAATAATATCAGGCTACTCTGAAATTCCTTATTCTGGGTCATCATGGTTCGAGGAGCACACTTTTGTCTGAAGGACCAAATAGTTCACGTTGTAACTTTTAAACATGAAAATCCACACAGATAAATTTGAAGATAATCTCCGATGCAAATACGTCTGGAGGCCCAAAGGAATGGAGCTGTGCTTTGGCATTCAGCACTATGCTGGAAAGGTGAGACACGTCAGTTATTAAACCTGAACTTGACAAGGGGTAAGTGTCGACTGTACCCTGTTTGTGGCCCTCGCGAAATTGCTTGCAGATTCCTTTCTCCTTTTAATTCTTCGTGAATACCTAATCATAATTCCCAAACTTTCTCAGTGGTGGTGCTCACAGAAAGTAGCCCCTGGCAAAGAAGCACTTTCTCGCTGGGGTGACCGACAGAGCTGCCATCTGCTTCTCACCTGAGGTTTGGCCTAGAAGTGACAGCTCTCCAGAGAGAAAACATATTATAGCTTTTGCAGCGTTTAGTGGTGAATGTTCACATTCAAAAGTCATTTGGAGATGTGTAGGTAATGGAGGAGGGTTAATATCACAGTGGGGCTCAATTTTTAGCACTTTGTAGCCCAAGTGTGTGTCTACAGGGCACCAAAAATGTCTAGATGAAAAGGAAAAAAAAAAAAAAAAAAACTCACTTCATCATCCAGATGTTAAGCTTTTACAACATTAACTGAAATTTCCATTTTTCACCCATTATGCCTAAGTGTCAATTTCAAGTTCCTGAAGCAAATTAGTGAGTGATTGAGGAAATTCTTTCCCCCTGTAGCCAACAATTCATTGCGCACGTTACTCTCAAAGGAGTGGCGTGAATTATGGCTAATTGGTTCCCGCAGGGTCTGCTGAGGCCCTGGGTCCAGAAAATGGATAAGAGTTCAATAAAAGGTATTTCTGATTATTTTGTTGATTTGAGACTTATTGAAATTATTTTTCACATTCACATCATGGCATGGAAATTAATTTTGCCTGACTGGAGGTTGGTTAAAAGGCAGTCTAATACAAGTGAAGAGGTGGTTTTTCCCTCCACATAATACATCATGGTATCTATTTTGGATCTTTGCTAGAAATTGCAATCCAGTTTTCGCTCTTAAAAACTTAATTTACCTTAGCATTGAAGCCTGACTGCGTATGACATCTACCCTGATCCCCATGTCCCCATTCTTCTCTGCTCTTCTGCCTTCCATTCCTGTCCCTTTTCTCACACCTCTCTTCCCATCTCTCTGTCCTTTTTCACCTATTTCCTACCCACCCCTCTTCTTCCCTCTTTCTCCCTCTTGTCCTTTCTTGACTTTAAAGGAAAAATAGGATCCTTTTCCTTCTGGGCTCTGTGTCTTTTCCTGAATTCATTTGTTACTCAACACTTATTTCATTGGAACATCCCTTAAAATTGCACTGACCTGGATCCCCTCTGTCCTGAGAACCGAGAACTGCTCAGAATCCCTGAGCCATCACTCAGGTGCCACGAGAACCTTGGGAAGAGTGAGGGTGCAGTGGTTGTGAGCGTGGAGCCAAACTGCCCAGGTTGGGATACCTGCCCACCGCTGGTGACACGTGTGACCATGGGCACATTATTCAGCCTCTCTCTAAGCCTCTGTTTGCCCACAGTAAAATAGAGATAATAACAGTGTGAACCTCATAGGATGGATGCTTCCCATATTGTGAGTGCCCGATACAATTATTCTGATGTGATATATCTTTGACAGGACTCTTCTTCAAAGAATAATTGGACAAGAGGTTAAGATAAACTGGCCTCTCAAAAATTACAATTCCTCCCCCCTTATATGGTGGTCTGGGTTTAAAAGCATGGCTGTGTCAAGATGAATTCTATACAGAGGTTGATTAATTACTGACCTCGGACAATGTGCCCGTGTCGCCAGTGATGGGGATGGTATTGGCTCACTTGTGATTTACTATTCGTGTTGCAGGTATTATATGATGCTTCTGGGGTTCTTGAGAAAAACAGAGACACTCTCCCTGCCGATGTGGTTGTCATACTGAGGACTTCGGAAAACCAGCTTCTTCAGCAACTCTTCTCAATCCCTTTGACCAAAACAGGTACTTGGAACCTCCCTGACAGCCCTGGGTCTGATGCTTTTACAAGCCCTGCTGGGGTTTTCCATTTCATGTCTAAATCCTGCCAGGGCTGCACTACTAACATTTTGAACTTTGAGCAGGTGTAAGGGTCTATTCAGCTAAGTTCAAGAAGAGGAAAGTGATTGTTTCTTTTGCATCTAATTGCACAGCATCAGCGTATATATATGTGTGTGTACACACACACACACACACACACACACACACTTTCTATAACATCACCTCTTAGACTTCTCATTTTCCCTGCCTGCTTCCTTCATTCTTCCATTTATAAAAATGTATGTTGGGAATTCCCTGGCAGTCCCGTGGTTAGAACTCCACACTTCCACTGCAGAGGGCACAGGTTCGGTCCCAGGTCAGGGAACTAAGATCCTGCAAGACACACAGTGCGTCCAATACAAAAATAAAATAAAATAAAATAAATAAAACAGATGTTATTATCAATTTATGCTAAACACTCTAGGATGGTCTCAGTTTACCTAGAATTATTGGGAAGATTATTTCTATTTATGTATGATTTCAAGTAATGGGACTGGGACCAATCAAAGTCATCCAATCATGGGGTCCTCAGAGGTCACCTGGTCCAACTTCCCACCTAATCATCGACCCCAGCCCACTGCTCTCCTAACCAACTTGGAACAGGTCTGTCACTGGCCTATATACACAGCCTTTGTCTACTTACAGTCAGCCTCTGTGTAGTTGCTCGGTCGGTCCTCACGCAGGAGCAGGAAGCTAGAGCCACAAAATGGGGCATCCTGGTCTGTGCTGTTCCACCAAGTAGATTCTAACTGGGTCAAGCTCCTTTGATTTATCTGGGATTCTTCTGCCTTTGGCTGGGCAGCAGACTCAATCTTCCCATAGCTCTCCTCTCAAGGGCTTTATGTTTTTGAGGCTATGCCTGGAAACAGCTGCAAATATGCTTTTAAGAAAGGAGGAAGAGGAACCTCTTTATCATTGTTCATAATTTCTTTTTCTTTCCACATCCCTCGTGAAATTATTGGCAGTGTGTCTGGCATGGGGCCTCTGCAAGCTAAAAGAGTGTGGTTGCCAGGCCTGAATTTTAGCAGAGTGCAGAGGAATGAAAAGCTTGCTTAAGAAAAAAGTCATAATCTACAACGTTTTTTTCATCTTTACTTTGAAACCATGTTCTTAACTTTTCTCAGACATGCTCCTTTAAATGAAAATAGTAGAGTACCCATCAGAAGGCTGCCCTCCAGCTTCTTCTCCAGACCTCCATTGGGCACAGCCAGGATTTGATTCATTATCAACTTCTGGGAGAGTGGGCAGCTGTGGGCACAGCTGTGGCTCCCTCACCAGACACTCAGGTGTATCAACTCACTAGCTAACTTGTGCAGAAGCAAAGACGGCCATTTTTGATAGGAGATGTCCTCTTTGAAATAAAATATATCCAAGTGACTTGTTAGCTAGCATTTATACCCTCCCATAAATATGAGTAATGACTTGTCAAATCTGTTCACAACTTCGGAATTTCTAATTTTTCAACCTTTGGCAAAATAAAAACAATTTCACAGTCTAGGCCACTGGGTGGCGCGGTGCAAGAAGTCAGGCTCTGCAGCCAGCCTGCTGTTGCCCTTGATCACCTAAAAGCCGGGGAGGAAGAAGAACAAAGAGGTAGCCTCCCCTTCTTATTTTTGCTTTTCTCTGAAAGACCTTTCCTCCTGTCTTATAACTCTTTCTGCATCTTGCCTTAAAACTGCACCCCACATGACCTGGAGGAAACAAAAATGAAAACTAAGACTAGAACAAACATGTTTTCCAGACAAGCTTCCTTGTATTCCTGAGTTGTATATTATGCATAATAATTTATTTTGAGATCCTTAACTTTCTCTTCTCCACTATACTTTTGAGTATAATTAAGAAGCCACAAATACACATCAAAACTAGTAAGCATGATTCTGTTTTCTTTTTCTGAAATTATTCATGGAAAAATGCCTTCAATTAACAAATATTTATAGAAGAGCTGCTAATAATAAAGTACTGTATAGGCAGTAAAGGGGAATATAGAGATAAAGATAATGTGGCTTTGCCCTAAAAGCAACTGGAACTTTCTTATTTTTTTTTAAATACTTAATTTAATTTTATTTATTTTTTATACAGCAGGTTCTTATTAGTCATCAGTTTTATACGCATCAGTGTATACATGTCAATCCCAATCACCCAATTCATCCCACCACCACCCCCACACCCCCACGGCTTTCCCCCCTTGGTGTCCATACGTTTGTTCTCTACATCTGTGTCTCAACTTCTGCCCTGCAAACCAGTTCATCTGTACCATTTTTCTAGGTTCCACATACATGCGTTAATATACGATATTTGGTTTTCTCTTTCTGACTTACTTCACTCTGTATGACAGTCTCTAGATCCATCCACCTCTCAACAAATGACCCAATTTCGTTCCTTTTTATGGCTGAGTAACATTCCATTCTATATATGTACCACAACTTCTTTATCCATTCATCTGTCGATGGGCATTTAGGTTGCCTCCATGACCTGGCTATTGTAAATAGTGCTGCAATGAACATTGGGGTGCATGTGTCTTTTTGAATTATGGTTTTCTCTGGGTATGTGCCCAGTAGTGGGATTGCTGGATCATATGGTAATTCTATTCTTAATTTTTAAGGAACCTCCATACTGTTCTCCATAGTGGCTGTATCAATTTACATTCCCACCAACAGTGCAAGAGAGTTCCCTTTTCTCCACACCCTCTCCAGCATTTGTAGTTTGTAGATTTTCTGATGATGCCTATACTAACTGGTGTGAGGTGATACCTCGCTGTAGTTTTGATTTGCATTTCTCTAATAATTAGTGATGTTGAGCAGCTTTTCATGTGCTTCTTGGCCATCTGTATGTCTTCTTTGGAGAAATGTCTATTTAGGTCTTCTGCCCATTTTTGGATTGGGTTGTTCGTTTTTTTAATATTAAGCTGCATGAGCTGTTTATATATTTTGGAGATTAATCCTTTGTCTGTTGATTCGTTTGCAAATATTTTCTCCCATTCTGAGGGTTGTCTTTTCGTCTTGTTTACGGTTTCCTTTGCTGTGCAAAAGCTTTGAAGTTTCACTGGTCCCATTTGTTTATTTTGTTTTTATTTCCATTACTCTAGGAGGTGGATCAAAAAAGATCTTGCTGTGATTTATGTCAAAGAGTGTTCTTCCTATGTTTTCCTCTAAGAGTTTTATAGTGTCCAGTCTTACATTTAGGTCTCAAATCCATTTTGAGTTTATTTTTGTGTATGGTGTTAGGGAGTGTTCTAATTTAACTCTTTTACATGTAGCTGTCCAGTTTTCCCAGCACCACTTATTGAAGAGACTGTCTTTTCTCCATTGTATGTCCTTGCCTCCTTTGTCATAGATTAGTTGACCATAGGTGCATGGGTTTATCTCTGGGCTTTCTATCTTGTTCCATTGCTGTATGTTTCTGTTTTTGTGCCAGTACCATATTGTCTTGATGACTGTAGCTTTGCAGTATAGTCTGAAGTCAGGGAGTCTGATTCCTCCAACTCTGTTTTTTTCCCTCAAGGCTGCTTTGGCTATTCGGGGTCTTTTGTGTCTCCATACAAATTTTAAGATTTTTTGTTCTAGTTCGTAAAAAATGCCATTGGTACTTTGATAGGGATTGCATTGAATCTGTAAATTGCTTTGGGTAGTATAGTCATTTTCACAATGTTGATTCTTCCAATCCAAGAACATGGTATATCTCTCCGTCTGTTTGTGTTATCTTTGATTTCTTTCATCAGTGTCTTATAGTTTTCTACATACAGGTCTTTTGTCTCCCTAGGTATGTTTATTCCTAGGTATTTTATTCATTTTGTTGCAGTGGTAAATGGGAGTGTTTCCTTAATTTCTCTTTCAGATTTGTCATCATTAGTGTATAGGAATGCAAGAGATTTCTGTGCATTAATTTTGTATGCTGCAACTTTACCAAATTCATTGATTAGCTCTAGTAGTTTTCTGGTAGCATCTTTAGGATTCTCTATGTATAGTATCATGTCATCCGCAAACAGTGACAGTTTTACTTCTTCTTTTCCGATTTGTATTCCTTTTATTTCTTTTTCTTCTCTGATTGCCATGGCTAGGACTTCCAAAACTATGTTGAATAATAGTGGTGAGAGTGGACATCCTTTTCTTGTTCCTGATCTTAGAGGAAATGCTTTCAGTTTTTCACCATTGAGAATGATGTTTGCTGTGGGTTTGTCGTATATGGCCTTTATTATGTTGAGGTAGGTTCCCTCTATGCCCACTTTCTGGAGAGTTTTTATCATAAATGGGTGTTGAATTTTGTCAAAAACTTTTTCTGCATCTATTGAGATGATCATATGGTTTTTATTCTTCAATTTGTTAATATAGTGTATCACATTGATTGATTTGTGTATATTGAAGAATCCTTGCATCCCTGGGATGAATCCCACTTGATCATGGTGTATGATCCTTTTAATGTGTTGTTGGATTCTGTTTGCTACTATTTTGTTGAGGATTTTTGCATCTATATTCATCAGTGATATTGGTCTGTAATTTTCTTTTTTTGTAGTGTCTTTGTCTGGTTTTGGTATCAGGGTGATGGTGGCCTCATAGAATGAGTTTGGGAGTGTTCCTTCCTCTGCAATTTTTTGGAAGAGTTTGAGAAGGATGGGTGTTAGCTCTTCTCTAAATGTTTGATAGAATTCACCTGTGAAGCCATCTGGTCCTGGACTTTTGTTTGTTGGAAGATTTTTAATCACAGTCTCAATTTCAATACTTGTGATTGGTCTGTTCATATTTTCTACTTCTTCCTGGTTCAGTCTTGGAAGGTTATACCTTTCTAAGTATTTGTCCTTTTCTTCCAGGTTGTCCATTTTACTGGCATAGAGATGCTTCTAGTAGTCTCTTAGGATGCTTTGTATTTCTGCGGTGTCTGTTGTAATTTCTCCTTTTGCATTTCTAATTTTATTGATTTGAGTCCTCTCTCTCTTTTTCTTGATGAGTCTGGCTAATGGTTTATCAGTTTTGTTTATCTTCTCAAAGAACCAGCTTTTAGTTTTATTGATCTTTGCTATTGCTTTCTTTGTTTCTATTTCATTTATTTCTTCGCTGATCTTTATGATTTCTTTCCTTCTGCTAACTTTGTGTTTTGTTTGTTCTTCTTTCTCTAGTTCCTTTAGGTGTAAGGTTAGATTGTTTTTCTGAGATTTTTCTTGTTTCTTGAAGTAGGCTTGTATAGCTATAAGCTTCCCTCTTAGAATGGCTTTTGCTGCATCCCATAGGTTTTGGATCGCCGTGTTTTCATTGTCATTTGTCTCAAGGTATTTTTTGATTTCCTCTTTGATTTCTTCAGTGATCTCTTGGTTATTTAGTAACGTATTGTTTAGCCTCCATGTGTTTGTGTTTTTTACGTTTTTTTCCCTGTAATTCATTTCTAATCTCATAGCGTTTTTGTCAGAAAAGATGCTTGGTATGATTTCAGTTTTCTTAAATTTGCTGAGGCTTGATTTGTGACCCAAGATGTGATTTATCCTGGAGAATGTTCCATGCACACTTGAGAAGAAAGTGTAATCTGCTGTTTTTGGATGGAATGTCCTATAAATATCAATTAAATCTCTCTGGTCTATTGTGTCATTTAAAGCTTCTGTTTCCTTATTTATTTTCATTTTGGATGATCTGTCCATTGGTGTAAGTGAGGTGTTAAAGTCCCCCACTATTATTGTGTTACTGTCGATTTCCACTTTTATAGCTGTTAGCAGTTGCCTTATGTATTGAGGTGCTCCTATGTTGGGTGCATATATATTTATAATTGTTATATCTTCTTCTTGGATTGATCCCTTGATCATTATGTAGTGTCCTTCCTTGTCTCTTGTAACATTCTTTATTTTAAAGTCTGTTTTATCTGATATGAGTATTGCTACTCCAGCTTTCTTTTGATTTCCATTTGCATGGAATATCTTTTTCCATCCCCTCACTTTCAGTCTGTATGTGTCCCTAGGTCTGAAGTGGGTCTCTTGTAGACAGCATATATATGGGTTTTGGTTTTGTATCCATTCAGCAATGGATGGATCTGTGTCTTTTGGTTGGAGCATTTAATTCATTCACGTTTAAGGTAATTATCGATATGTATGTTCCTGTGACCATTGTCTTAATTGTTTTGGGTTTGTTTTTGTAGATCCTTTTCTTCCCTTGTGTTTCCCACTTAGAGAAATTCCTTTAGCATTTGTTGTAGAGCTGCTTTGGTGGTGCTGAATTCTCTTAGCTTTTGCTTGTCTGTAAAGCTTTTGATTTCTCCATCAAATCTGAACGAGATCCTTGCTGGGTAGAGTAATATTGGTTGTAGGTTCTTCCCTTTCATCACTTTAAGTATGTCATGCCACTCCGTTCTGGCTTGTAGAGTTTCTGCTGAAACATCAGCTGTTAACCTTATGGGAGTTCCCTTGTATGTTATTTGTCATTTTTCCCTTGCTGCTTTCAATAATTTTTCTTTGTCTTTAATTCTTGCCAATTTGATTAACTATGTGTCTCGGTGTGATTCTCCTTGGGTTTATCCTGTATGGGACTCTCTGCGCTTCCTGGACTTGGGTGGCTATTTCCTTTCCCATGTTAGGGAAGTTTTTGACTATAATCTCTTCAAATATTTTCTCTGGTCCTTTCTCTCTCTTTTCTCCTTCTGGGACCCATATAATGCGAATGTTGTTGCGTTTAATTTTGTCCCAGAGGTCTCTTAGGCTGTCTTCATTTCTTTTCATTCTGTTTTTCTTTATTCTGTTCTGCAGCAGTGAATTCCACCATTCTGTCTTCCAGGTCACTTATCCGTTCTTCTGCCTCAGTTATTCTGCTATTGATTCCTTCTAGTGTAGTTTTCATTTCAGTTATTGTATTGTTCATCTCTGTTTGTTTGGTCTTTAATTCTTCTAGGTCTCTGTTAAACATTTCTTGCATCTTCTCGATCTTTGCCTCCATTCTTTTTCCAAGGTCCTGGATCATCTTCACTATCATTATTCTGAATTCTTTTTCTGGAAGGTTGCCTATCTCCCCTTCATTTAGTTGTTTTTCTGGGGTTTTATCTTGTTCCTTCATCTGGTACATAGCCCTCTGCCTTTCATCTTGTCTGTCTTTCTGTGAATGTGGTTTTTGTTCCACAGGCTGCAGGATTGTAGTTCTTCTTGCTTCTGCTGTCTGCCCTCTGGTGGATGCGGCTATCTAAGAGGCTTGTCCAACTGGAAACTTTCTTTTACCATCACTTTCCATTTAGAATTGGGCACTAATTTATCTCCTTATGGCGATATTTGCCTTCAGACTTCAGTTTTAAAAGAGACTGTGTGTCCTATGTTGAAGGTCAGAATATTAATTAAGCTTCTAAAGGTTAAAATTTCCACATTCTATATTTTTTGGTTTTATTATGTTATAACCTTTTTTTTAATTATTAATTAATTAATTTATTTTTAACTGCGTTGGGTCTTCATTGCTGTGCATGGGCTTTCTCTAGTTGCGATGAGCAGGGACTACTCTTCGTTGCTGTGTGCGGGCTTCTCATTGTGGTGGCTTCTCTTTGTTGCGGAGCACGGGCTTTAGGCGTGCAGGCTTCAGTAGTTGTGGTGCACGGGCTTAGTTGCTCCGCGGCATGTGGGATCTTCCTGGACCAGGGCTCAAACCCGTGACCCTTGCATTGGCAGGCAGATTCTTAACTGCTGCGCCACCAGGGAAGTCCCTGTATTACAGCCTTTGAAAGTGGGAAAGCCTGGACAGAAATAGGTTGTATTGTTTTTGCTAAAAATGCAAATACTTGTTTCCAGCACATACCCTTTAGGAAGGGCAATGTAGCTGTCCATCTCAGCATTGTGGTTGGCAGCAAGGTCCCACGCATCCTAGCATTTTGGAAAAGAATATGCTAATATTTTCAGCGCATGGGAAACTATTTTCTTGGTTATTTAAATTTTTATTTATCCTGCTTCAAACCCTTAAATACTTAAACAGGGCACTAGTTCAGTGAGCATACATATTATGGACAATTACTTTACAAATTTCTTTTAGGGGATGAACTACAGAGAGGAAGGAGAAAGGTCGAAGTTGGGAAACCTTGGAGGCTATTAACCCCCAACTTTAAAAAGAGGTCCAGTGTTGGGCTCCTCGATTTCAAGAGGAGAGGCCCCTAAGGGATGTTGGCAATGCTCTGGCTCCTGGTCTTGGTGGTGGCTGCATAGATTTTGCTCTGTAATATTCATTGTGCTGTACATTTATATTTTGTACACTTTTATACACATGCAATCTATTTCACAATAATACTTCTTTTCCCCGAAGGATAGAGAAGAATCTTAAAACGCAAAGAAAAACTTTAAATTTCTTTATCTAAGGTGTCCTGTCCAGTTAAGTTCAAGTGTCCTGGTAGCCAGACTCCTGCTCTCCTTTGCTTTCAAACACAGGCATCAGAGAGCCTCCGGCTGACATTCCTTGAAAAAAGTCAGCCTCCTCTCATGGACTGCTGGGCGGGTGACAATCCCTTCCTTGGTGGATATCAAATAGAAGTATTGGCCCTTGGTTTAATCTCTTATCAAGGTTAAGAGGATTAACCTCTGAATATGTTTGTGTAAAACTGTAATATAAAATCAGAGAGAGTAATCCAGTTGGCATTTTCAAGTCTCCTGTTCCCACCTTCCTGTTCATGTTCTACATCCCCAAACACTGAAGAGGGTGAAAAACGTGGAGCATGAGCTCTTGGGTCCAGGGTGGTCACCTTCTCCCAGGGTGCTGCAGCTCCCTTCCCAGCAGCCGTTTCTGCTGGCGCCCAGCTGTGCCTGGTGGTGGAAACACCTCTCTCTGCCTGAAGGGTGTGTTCTCGTTCTGAGATGCCCAGTGACCATCAGGGAAATGGAGGCCGCTGCAGTCCGGACGGATCCTCTCTGTTCCCCTCTCTGCTTTTGCGACCACTCTTTGACCACTTCAGACACGTCAAAATTTTCTTTGTAATCCTTCCTATTAACAGGAGATTCTCTGAAGACTTTATATGTGAAAATTTGATGTGGCAGCAACACTGCCTTCCAACCCTTCAGCTGGGACTTTTCAAACTGAATGATGGAGGTAGAAAAACATTAAAAGGAAAGATGTTATAACAAGGTTTCATGACCTATTTTCCTGTTGGGGGAATGTTCCACTTGCTACAAGTAAACTAGAGAAGAGTTCAAAAGGATCAGGGGAGGAAAGAGAAGAGGAGGTTTCAAAAGGAGCTTGAAAAATCCATTTCTGTCTTTGAATCGTGAATTCTGACTTCCAAATAGGAGTGTGGGGTTTTAAAGGAGTTAGGAACTTGAGAGAAACTAGAGAAAACAAGAGTACCACGGAGGGGATATTCTCTGAGCCTCAGAGTCCGGTTTTGCTTCAGAATCTGGAACTGAATTTTGTCTCTGTTGCCCTCTTCTGTCTGAGGACTCTCAGGTTTCTCCCTTGGAATTTGATTTGCAGTAAAAATCAACAGTAAACTTTCTCTGTCTTGACTTCCGTTGGTTCCCCTTTTTATTTGGATGGGGAGTGGAGGCAAGACGAGTCCCCACCCTGTAACTGCAAAGCTCTGTAACACCTTCACTGCCGAAATCCTTGCTGTGGATGGTCTGGTCGTGATTCTGTAACTCCCCAAATTAACGGCATTAAGCTCTTAAGAGGATGCCTTTTTGTAACCATCTCTAAGAGTTTTCATTTTCCACTGATGGCTACGCCTGCATCCCGGCAGCTCAGCACACGAGTCTGGCAAGCTGAGCTGACTCTGAGTGACAGAGTTCTGGGTCACAGACACGGGCAGTGCTCCGCTCTTCGTGAGAGGGAGAGGGCGAGTGAGCCAACTCTGTCAGCGAGCCTGCGAGTCAGTGCCTCCTTGTACAGAGGCCTGCCTCCTTCTTCTAATTTGGGAGTGCATCTCAGTCAACAACCAATATGTATTTATCATCTTTCTAGATCTGGTGCCTTCTAGAAGGAATAAAAGAAAATCCCAGCCAGAATAGTCAGTGACAGATAAACAGAGCCAAATCCTAAAATGTTTAAGGGATGCAAAACAGGCATGTGAATCAATAAATGGGGGCAATATAAGCACTGTATCTATACAAGTAAAAATATCAGTAGAAGGAAAAGTCATGGAAATATCATGGTTCAATGTGGAGAAAGTTCTTTTAACTAAGAAAGGTTTCTTGGAAGAGATTTTTTTTTTTTTTAATAGGAGACTAGAGAAAAATTGAATGTAAAGCCTGATGTAATGAGGCATTCTACGCCAGGGTCTACAGCCCTGGAAAGGAGAGGGAGGTGGAAGTGGGATGAGTAAATGAACAGGACGGGGAGGAAAGGACTCAGGGCAGAGGGAGGGAAGCAGGATGGATAAATGATGATGGGCTCCCGATGCTGATCCGAAATGCTAGGGGTGGTCAGCGTGGGCTCCTGAAGGGAACAGCCTCAGGGTGAGAAAGAAAAACTTGAACAGGGTGTTTAAGACTAACTAGAGAGAACCAGGTCCTATCTCCAAATATGGTCACCTTCTGAGGTACTTGGCATTAGGACTTCAACGTATGAATTCGTTCGGGGGCGGGGGGACTACAGTTCCGCCCCTAACAGATCCCTAATTGCTGAGGGAGCTGTTCATATGAGCCCCCTTAGCAGGGGACCATATGGGGCCACCGCCTTTCCCCATAAAGCCCAGGGACTGTTGTGTCCAGCCAGAGAGGGTTTGCAGCCTCACCCAGTCTGAGAAAGAGAGCTCGGCCCTCGCCTTTTTCCTTCCTCCCCCTCCCACGCCAGAGCAGCTAGCCCAGAGCAGAGGGGTGGGAGAGAAGACTGCTTCAGGCCATGATGGTATCAATCCAGCCTGGAGGGAAAGGAACAGTGGGAAAAAGAGCTTTGACTTGAGATGATATTAAAGGTTAAAAATAAATAAGAAAGAATCTTCAAAACCAAAAGTAATCTTTAATAACAGAAAATATCTGAAAATCTGTGAAATGGGCTGAAACATAGTTAATGGAGCTGCCATCCTCACAGAAAGGTGAGGGGTCAGCAGGGGTGGGGAAGTTACAGGAAAAAGTGGAACTGTTTCTTGTTTATCCGCGGTGAACTGAGATGCCTCATTATGCTGATGTCATGCTCCAGGCACAGCAGAGAACCACAGAGCTTTCTGTAGGTGTGACCCTGGGAGGCTGGCAGATTCCATCACTAGCTGAGGATTCCTCCCAGCACCAGCCCAGAGTGGGTGAGAGTCAGATCCTTGTCTCAGGAACAGGGCAAATGACACCAAGGGTTACTCAGAAATAGTGGAAATAGCAAATGTTAATCACATGGGCTCCTCATCTCCAACAACCTACCATCAGAGCTGTGCAATTCAGTACTTTGGGCTACCCAGCTGTGCAGTTGTGCCTCATGCAACCATCTTGTCTACTTGGGAAGACTGTAAGCTTCATGAGAACAAAGACCATGTCTTCTATTTCATTTATATACAGAAAATACAGTCACGACTGTTCACAGTACTTCACTGCTCCATGCCGTTACACATGTTAATTCTGCTCTGAGATTACTTCTGTCCCCCGCTCCCACCCTCATCACCACACTTTCCATCCCTGCCCCTTCCCTGCCTCCTAATCCTTTTTTCTTCCTCCAGAACTCAGCCCTAGCATCACCTCCTCCAGGAAGTTCTTGGTCTGGGTTGGGTGAAATCCCTGGGGCCACTGGGGTGTAAGTTCCATGAGGACAGGATTTTGTCCATTCAGTAGGGTCCTCTTTCTAGCTCCTGGAGAGGCGCCTGGCACGGACGAGGTGCTCAGGAGAGTCTGTCTTTTCAGGCAGGGGGTGTACTTTGTGAACGGAATTTCCTTGTGGTCTTGAGAGCACTTGAAATGTATTTGGGTCATCCTGATTTATGGTGCTGGCTGGGAGCCCACCAGCATGAGAGATTTATTTCAACAAGTTGTGAAATCCAGAGCTCCACCTAGAACTCCATATTCTGAATCTGGAGAGACACGCGTAAAGCCCTATTAGGACTCAGATGCCAGAGAAGCGCAGATAGAATCGCAGCTACATCTCTAGCATTTGGGATTGATTGCTGGCCCCCTTCCTGGTGGCGTGGACAGAGTGGGGTTTCCCAGAAGCAAACAGCACACGCACGTGCTGTAAGTACTTTGCTGGGAAGCACGAGATCCATGTACTTGCTCAGAAACGTGGGGACCCTGGGGACTCTGGGTGCCCGTGTGGTCACACTCCCTTCTATTACTGCCACAGCCAACTGGGAGGACCAGCCAAGAGCCCTCTGCTGCCTCTGTGAGGTTCCATGGGGAGCAATGTCCCCTTCTGCCCTTTGACAGGCTGGAGCGGAAGGCAAGAAGGTCCTGGCAACCACTGGACCGTCCGGGGAGAAACTTCACACCTTCCCACATCTCCCTTTGTTAATGGTTTTCAGCCCTTGTCTAGAAGAATCTTTGATTTTCTTTGCTAGGCTTGTTGAGGACAAACTGTATGTGTGGTGTGGTTGTGAGGCAAGAGATCATCTCTTGAAATTCTTGCTTTGGTTTGTTTTTTCGAATCCCTGAATGCCTGTAGGTTTTGAGTTTGTATTCTCCAGGGGCTGGGGTTTTTTTGCTTATTTGTGTTTTGGTTCAAATGTAAGAAGCTTAAATGTTTCTTTCCTTTTAAAACGTCTACCTGCAGTTTCTTCCACCCAGTCAACTGTGGTGGAATAAAGAGCCCTGGCCTATAAGTCAGGAGACAGGCTGAGTTTGACCTGGGTTGGTACTTTGCACCCAACGGGTTTAATTCAGTTTTCTGAACTAGCTTCCCATCTGCAAAGTGAGGGCTTTGCGTGAAGAAGAACCTCTCAAGTAGAAGGAAGCTTAAGGTCAAACAGACCAACCTCTAGTAATCCCTAGGCCAAACTTTCAGTCTGGAGTTACTGTGGTTTGAAAGCTCACTGGCTCTCTGTTGTTCATTGGTCTATTGCACCATGCTGTCCAGTGTGATATAAAATGTTCTATTCATCACATTTTCAAAAGTAAAAAGAAGCAGGTTGTCTTAGACCATTGGGCTGCTATAACACAATACCACAGACTGGGTGGCTAATAAACAACAGAAATTTATTTCTCACCGTTCTGGAGGCTGGGAAGTTCAAGATCAAGGCACCAACAGATTTGATGCCTGGTGAGGGACCATTTCCTGGTCCATAGTTGGCTGTCTTTTCACTGTGTCCTCAGATGGCAGAAGGGTCAAGGGAGCTCTCAGGGGTCTCTTTTATTAGGACACTAATCCCATTGATAAAGGCTCTGCCTTTATGAATCAATTAACTCCCAAAGGCCTTACCTCCGAATACCATCACATTGGGGGTTAGGATTTAGCATATGAATTTGTAGGGGGTGGGGAACACAAACATTTAGTCTACAGCACAGACAACATTAATTTTACTAATATATCTTTACTCAACATATCAAAAATATTATCATTCAACAAGTAATCAATATAAAAATTATTGAGATAGCTTACCTTTTTTCTTTTTTTAAACTAAGTCTTTGAAATCTGGTGTGTACTTTTTACTTACAGCACATCTAGTTTGGACTAACCACATTTCATGTGTTCTGCAGCTACCACGTTGAATAACGTGGTGGCTACAGAGAATCGCTGCCCTAGCCACAGATGTGCCTCATTCCTGCTCTCAAAGAGAATTGCAGAAATGCCAAAGAGCCCTTCTTGCTGGTCCTTCCAAAGAAAATAAATTCTTGTTTCTTCATAAAATAATATTTTACTGCATTCAGACTTCAGCCTATTTCCCAGTATGTGAGAAAAGTCAGTGTTCTGGATTTGCAGAGTTCCAGCACAAGCTTGTTGAAAGTTCCCTTGGCTCTCTTTGCAGAGATAGAAAGGTCCCATATCATCAGTATCAAGAGCAATGTTTTCCCAAGTGTGTTTCATGAAGCTCTAGGTTTGTGGGATGTGATGAAGTGTGAGGTAAAGAAGAGATTTCCATGGTCAAAAAGCATGGGGAATACTAGGTATGAAATTCCATAAGCATCTTTACTGCAGAAATACCAAGAGATGGCTCTCCTGTACAGGGCTTCTGAAACCAGTAAGATGCTTTTTTGCGAAAAGCATCTTGAGGGTCAAGAGTCAAGTGGGACTCACTGAGGCATTGCTGATCAGAACATTTTCTCCCTGAGTCTTTCTTTTCCAGGGCAGTCTTCCAGTATGGATCTTAAATCCATTTCCAAAAGTTCTTCATGCTTTCCTAGCTCTAGGGACCCTGTTGCTGCTGTGTCCTTGAAAGACAAAAACTAAAATAACCTTCACTAATGAGTTGTAATAATGGCTCTAATATTGGGAAAGTATCTGTTATGAATTAGATCCACTATCTTTCCTCAACACATTTTAATACTTTTTTCATAGCTCCTAAATGTGACAGTGAACGTACATTTTATTTTTAAGCGGCAGTACAATTGAGGGCCATTTTATTTTATTTCTTTAATGATCTTGTCAAGTACAACAAATATGGCAGCTTTGATTTTTCAAATGGTCAGAAATGCAAGAAAAACAAATTCTGCTTCTCTCGCCAGAATCCTTCTTATTCATAGAGAAGAAATATGTTCCCATTTAAGATGAAAGGTTCTTTGCATTTATTTCATAGCTCATATTGAGGAAAAGTCTCAAGGCCATTTACAGTTTATTAATTCATCCCACTACAAAATCTCTTTATCATGGGGCTTTCAGGTCATCCTCCCCCCCTCTCCACCTTACTAAAAGGTAACTCCAGGCACTTCAAATAAAGTGAATTAGAAACAAAGCCATCATAATTATAATCTCTCTACTTAGAAATGGATCACAACTTAATGCTTTTTTCCCCAGGAATTTGGGTCATGTTAATAAAAACTATTTTTCTCTTTAGAACACAAGACCAGCTTCTAACAGTCTGGTCCATATGTTAGAAGCATATAAAAGTTAATCATTTTGCTCTGGTGCCAGCGTGTTGTGTGCGAAGAGAAGCTGTAAACCACAGCTGTGAGGAGTAACAATTGTGAACTTTACTGGCTCGCACATGTGAGATGTCAGTAAACTAAATAAAATGTCACTTAACTTTACTGGAGAGTTGGAAGTGGGAGAGGAGCGCTAAGATTTTATTAAGGTTTGCATTTAGTAGAGTGGTTCCATTCTTTACGTTTCGCAAGGATAGTTCAAGTTACACAAAACCCAGATCAACTGTTTTCCAGATGATTAGGTTTGGCTTAGCCACAAGGTTAGTGATTGCTGGGTAATCAATGGGAACTGTGTGCTGTTCACCTGGTTTGGTATGTAAATGACTAAAAAATTCAGACATCATCTAAAATCAGTTGGGTTCAATCAGTTTGATCAGGCAGCAGTCCCCTCAGTTACTCAGTGGTTTCCTTTGAATGTGGCCAGAAACCCTGAAACAACCACAGAATCTTTAATTAGGCCATCCTAGTTGATGGGCCCTCTCAACATCACTGCTCAGTGCTCTGCACAGCAGATATCTGACCTTGGGCTGTAGGCTTGTGTACTCTTTGCCGCCATTTCCTTTCTTGGTGAACTGGGGACACGGCTCACAGTGTTGTATTAAATAATTCATTCTATACACAGCATAGTATCTACTACATTGTAAACATTCAATAAATGTTAGTATTTAAGTATTGTTAACTCTTTGCTGATCTGGAGCAGAGGGACAAATATAGGGCAAAATAAGTGGATTTCTACATGTATTTCCTTATCTCTGATGAATTGTTTTAAAAGACAGTAGATAATATTATACAGTACTGTGGGTTCTCCTCCCTCCCTCCTTTCTTCCTTCCTTCCTTCCGTCTTTCCTTCCTTCCTTCCTTCCTTCCTTCATCTCTTTCTTTTGAGAGTTTGTGATTTCTTTGTTTTAAAAATAGTACCTTAAGAATATAGACAGGAAAGAATAAATTACACCCTCAAACCTTAAATCTTCAGTTTATTTACTTTCTTTTCTAGTCATTCAACCCAACATTTAATGAGTTCTAGACAATAGAAAATTGGATAGTCTATAAAACTCTGATTAACCGAAACACCTAATTAATAACATTTTATAAATCTCAAAATACATGCTGAAGAGAAGGTCACTAACCTGAGTCAAGTGATTTAGCTTAAACTAAAACTCCGTGGCCAACTAGGACCTCTAGGGGCTCCACGTGGCTCTAATCAAATCCCCTAGACCAGCAACATCTACATCTCCACTCGCCACTGAAACTCTGTTAACTATAAATTTAACGGGAACACTTTATTCCCAAAACTCAATAAACATTCATCCAGCCTTCTGGATGATGAAACCCAGATACTTAGAAGGCAAGTAACTCATTCAAGCCCTCCTAACAAGTAAGTGACAGAGCTGAGACAAACCCCAGGTGGTTCGACCCTAGAACTCACAATCTTAACCACTTCACCTCTGCAATCCAGGCCTCAAATAGCTTGAGCAAAGATTCTGAAATATGAAGGGAGAGTGGTATGGCCAGAGACCAGCAAAAAGTTTAGGGTACGTGGAGGGAAGTGAGGTGAGCTGGGGCTTGCTCCTAGAAGGGCATTGGATGTCATGTTAAATAAAATTTAACGCCACACAATTTATTCCTTCACTCATTCATTCACGTATATTTATTGAGTGCCTACTATGTGCTAGGTTAATTATGCTAAACACTAGCTATAAAGTGGTAGATAGAATGGACTTAGTGCCTGCCCTAATGGAGCTTAGACTCCAGTGAAGAGTCACAGACACAGTGTTAATTAGCTTCATGGGTAGCTTTCAGTGTCACATCAAGGAACATCTAGGCATTCTCTAGAAATATTTAAATCCTAAATCTATTTCATTCAGGCTTATTACTCGTCCATGGTGCTATTGAATACACTAACTCTGTAGAATGATTCACAGTCAATTGCTATTTCTTTGGAATAATGAGCCATAGCGTTCTTGGATGACTGAAAGAAGAATCTGTGATACTGAAGTTTTCCAAGAGATGGTAGATGTGATCCATCTATAGAAGGCAAGGATCTACTGTATCTAAAATAGATAACTAATAAGGACCTACTGTATAGCACAGGGAATTCTACTCAATATTCTGTAATAACCTATATGGGAAAAGAATCAGAAAAAGAATGGAGATATATATATATATCTCCATTCTATATATATATATAACTGATTCACTTTGCTGTACATCTAAAAGTAACACAACATTGTAAGTCAACTATACTCCAATAAAATTTTTTTAAAAAAAGAAGGCAAGGGTAGAAATCATCTTAAATGTTGTTCTGGTACATTGGAGCATCTTCAATAAACTTTTTTTTTTTTTCAGCATCTACTATATGTAGGGCACTTCACAAATCTTCTAGCAGGTGCTAAAGAAATATTTTTTGAATTAATGAATGGGAATAGAAATTCTTAGTGCCTGACTTCAGAGACCATGTGACCTATATAAGGAAACAAAGCATTTCTAAAGATAAATACCAATAGAAGGTAAAATATTTGCATTGATTTAAAAGGACTCAAAAGGACTCAGACACAAGTGCACTAAATAACTGCAGCCTCTAGAATTAGCACAGAATTGTGATGCTTGTAGAGTTCCTTCATCAGAGGAATCTTTTTTGTTGGCCTTTTTTCTCAATAGGGTCTATTCTTTAAAAGAAAAATCAGTAATTAATTGCATCCCAAGTCTGCAGGATAAGACTTTAATTTAGGAAGATTTGGAAATCAAGCAGTTATTCTGGATGCTATGCCACAATTCTATGAAGCCAAGTTCTCAAAAAAGCAATGTCTGTACTTACGAAATAAAACTTACATTAACTGCATCCTTCAACACCATGACACATATCAGGTTCAGTAGAAGAATCTTTCTGGTCAATGCCATTTTATGAACTAGTAAAAACAAACAAATCTGAGAGAGAGAGAAAGAAGAGAAGAGAGAAAAGAGAGAAATATGTGGGTGTGTTTGTGTCCAAGAAAACCTGTGGCAGTGTAGCTCAGATGTGAGTCATGCTGGCCAGTTAGGCATGTTATATAAGCTTTGCTTCTTATAGAGTGTTGCATTTCTCAGTATGCCTGTCCTTTTTCTCTGGATCCTTAAGCTGCTACATTTTTCCTCAAAGATATACACCTGAATGTTCAGACTAGGTCCTTTAAAAAGGTGCTAGGTGATATGAAACAGTCATTCCTTGAAAGAAAGCAAAAGAATTGGTAAGTGGGAAAATTATACTTGGATACCTACAGATCAAAAGTTAACCTTGAATGCTTTCAGAGTCTCAATCAAAAAAAAGGTTTATATAAGTGATGATTGCATTCATATTAGCACCCAGCTTTTCAAAATGACTGATATTTGCTAATATGCAAACTGAAAGAATCGTGATTTTTTTACTAAGAGAATACATATTATGAAGATGTTGAAGGTGTTGGTGCAGAAAGAATTCAGCAAGAGGCAGAGTGACAGGTAAGGAAGGAGTTTATTAGTATAGGACGCTTGTGAGAGATACGAGCAGGCAGGCAAGGGAGTGCCACCCCAAGAACTTAGTGGGCTACAGTTTTATAATCAAAGGAAAAGTGGGGAGTGGGAAAAGACCACCTTTTTTTTTTCATTCTTGAGTAGACTTCAGGCTTCCATCATCAGCTCTTCCTCCACGTTGGGCAGGGGAGTATTTTGTCCCTACATGGTCAGACTGGGACTGTCATGGTGCTATGGAAATGGCCCAGAAGTCACTAATATATACTAAAATATGGTAAATCATCTCAGGTTTTAGTATAATGTCATCTTCCCCTATAATTTTGTTTTTAGTACATGCAGAGGAGCATGTCCTAGGAATCATTAACTTACCTCACTGGGCAGGATGTGGGTCTCACTCCTCCATTGTCATATTGTTTGGGGGCATGTCTCATGCTTCTGTTGCATGGTTTTGTTGCTAAGCAAGCCCGCTTGGTTTAGCTGTTTAGCAAGCCTGCTTTCTTGAGTGATCATTAACTTAACAGGGGTCTCCTATATTTTTTCTCTACTTACAATCCGCTAGTGGGATTAACTATTTAATCACCTACTTTGTTCCTTTACTCTGTCCCTATCACCTTGAATTACTTAATCTTAAAAACATTGTTGGTGGGGAGCAAAAAACTATACCTCTGTCCCCTCGCTCATGTGCTAAGGAAGAAGAGTGATATACAAATTAGAGATCTGAATAAGCTTACTTTAGTCACAATAGCAAGGGAAGGAGGAGGAGTAACTAGAAAGAGATGACAGAAACCGAGCCGTTGTTAGCTGCTCATGGCGAGCAGCTGTGAAGAGAACATTGGCAAATTAAATATCCAGGCCTCCATCAAATCATTACTTAGGCTTCCTCCGTTTATCTAAGCCACATTGTCGTCACCGTCCTCCCCCCTTCCATTGCCTGCCAAACTGTGAAGAAATAACACATCATGCAGATTTTAGTTTTATCCTCTTTATTTTGTTCTTATTTTCTCCACCTCAGCAATCTCTTAAAATGTATTTCACAGCCTTAGATAGACCTTCAGACCTGAATGGAAACCCAACACTATTCAACCTTTTTTACTCCAGTTTGCATCCACAGATATTACTCTTACTCATGTGCTTGGTCAGCTTGATGTTGCTTTTTTATTTAAAAAAAAAAAAAAAGACTCTAGGTTTTAGAACAGTTTTAGGTTCTCAGCAAAATTGAGAGGAAAGTACAGAGATTTCCCATATACCCTTTGCCACTACACTTGCACAGCCTCCCCCATTATTATCATCCCCCACCAGAGTGGTACATTTGTTACAGTTGATGAATCTACATTGACACATCATCATCACTCCAAATCCATTATGGTTTACATTATGGTTCACTCTTGGTGTTGTACGTTCTGTGGGATTGGACAAAGGTATAATGACATATTCATCATTATAGAGTCATACAGAGTATTTTCACTATCCGTAAAATCTTCTGTGCCTTGCCTATTCATCTCTTCTCTGGATCCATGATCTTTTTATTATCTCCATTGTTTTGCCTTTTCCAGTTGGAATAATACAGTATGTAGCCTTTTCAGATGACTTTTTTCACTTAGTAATATACATTTAAGGTTCTTGCATGTCTTTTCATGATTTCATAGCTCATTTTTTTAGCACTAAATAATCCATTGTCTGGATGTAACTCAATTTATTTATCTATTCACCTACTGACATCTTGGTTGCTTCCAATTTTTGGCAACAGGGATTTCTGTGTGGACATGTTTTCAACTCCTTTGGGTAAATACCAAGGAGCATGATTGCTGGATCATATGTCAGAGTATGTTTATTTTTGTAAGAAACCACCAAACTGTCTTCCAAAGTAGCTGCACCATTTTGCACTGCCATCAGCAATGAATAAGAGTTCCTGTTGCTCCACATCCTTGGCAGCATTTGACGATGTCAGTGTTCTGGATGTTGGCTATTTTAATAGGTGTGTAATGGTATCTCGTTGTTTTAATTTGCATTTCTGTGATGATATAATGTGGAGCATCTTTTCATGTGGTTATTTGCCATCTGTGTATCTTCTTTGGTGAGGTGTCTGTTAAAGTATTTGGCCCATTTTAAAATCAGGTTGTTTGTTTTCTAACTGTTGAATTTCAAGAGTTCTTTGTGTATTTTGGATAATAGTCCATTATCAGATGTGCCTTTTGCAATTTTTTTCCCTGATGTTGCTTTTCATACAATATTGTTTACTACCCTGACCAGCTCTCTAATCTACAGCCTAGGTAAAGTTCTCACATGTCCTGGCCACAGATGTCACACAGTCTTTTTTTGGTACTAGGTCAACATTAACTGTTCCTTGTAGTTCCCTCTCGCAAGAGTCCACCCCTCTTACACTACATTGCCGGACATTGATCTAGATGCAGCTGCATAGCACAGAGGGTTTGTTTCATGGATGCCATGGCAGAATGCACATGAGTGGAGGACCACTAATCTACTCAAACTTCTCATTTGATGTGTAACACAGGTGAGTCATAGAGAGAAGTGATCTGAAGTCAATGGCAGGCCTGGGATAAGAATTCAGGTTTCTCAACTTTAAGTCTAGTGTTCTTTTCATTGCTTCTAGGCTAAAGAGGGAGAACTAAAGAAGCACTTATAATTCCAAGCACTCAGTCATCATTCTGCAAAATGTGAAGTTAACAGCCTCTTGTTTCTGAAGCCCTGTGTGGCTTTCTCAGTCTTAATTGAAAACACAAGGAAACATATAATGTTACGCTTTATACAGGGAAATCTATAACTGACCCACCATGAATAGATAAGGTGTGTTGAGCAGAGCTTTTAGGAAGAGATTTTTTTATCTGTAGTAATCAGTTTATTCTCTCTTGCCTTGGCATTTTATTTAGGATTCTAGTCTTGGACTATGGAATGTGAGTTCCCTGTGTTGCAACAACCTGACCCATATGAGATTTTACTCAAGACTGTGGTCCCATTAACACTTGTAGTAACTAACAGGTATGAGTCCTCTAGCGGCTTGTATCCAAACCATTCACCTTTGGCCACACAGTTGGATGAGTATCTATCTAAAGGCCACTGGAAGAGCAAAATTAGCTACGCTTTTGTGCATGGTCCCACCAGTAGCTTATGATGTCTTAATAAAGCCTTCCTTTTCCATGTTTTTGCCCTCCAAAAATTTTTTACAAAAGGGTAATTTCTACTCAGTTTTCAGTTTCTCCTGTGACTGCTGTTTCTTAAAAATAATCAGCCTGAAATAATAATACTATCAAAGAGGTATATTTTGGGGTGACAAATTCTGCTCCCCTTCATATGTAAACATTTCACCTGAGTGAAGTAATACATTTATCCATCCATGAAGAAATTAGATCAGGATTAGTTGTCAGAGAAGAATAGTAACCTGAAGGTTTGAAACAGAGACAGGGAAAGTCTGCTGGGAAGATTTCCAGGGTAGGGCAAGGAAATAGGGAGAATTAGTTGTTGGGGGTACGGAAGAGACACAGCATTAAAGCCATGTTGCACCTTTGGAAGTGGGAATAGGAATGTGAAAAGCCGTGTGGGAGACCTTGAATATATCCTTTGCCTAAATTATAGTTTTGTCCAGGACTAGCCATGATTGGATTAGAAACTGCTCTGCTGTGTATGGATGTCGCTCTGAGACTGGAATAAGCAATCCTTACGTGTCAGTGATACGTGGGTGCTGGCAGATATGCGTGTGTGGATTTCATTTTTTTCTCAATGGGTTAAGTCTTCGTGGATAGATATCAACAGTCTAGGCTCCAGCACTTTTGTGAACACGTCATGTCACTTGGCAGCTGTGTTATTTCCAAGTAAACTCCAAGCAAAACATGAGGGGAAGGCAGACAATACCCAGGGCTTTTCAAAACTAGCTCTATCTTTATTAAGATAGGCTGAACTGGCAACTTCCACCAATGTGGCAATAAAATGCAGGAAGCAGAGAGCCTCAGCTCCGCTATTGACTGGGTTAAGAAGGGGAAGCCTGATTGCCTCCTTGACACATTCTGATGATTTGGTACAGTTGTTTGCTGTATGACATCCTGTTTATGAGTTTTCAAGTTTAAAGAGCAAAAGAGTTATTATTTTTTCTTCAACTCTACAGTTTTGAAATCTCTGGGCCACAAATCTTTAAAGATGTAGTTCCAATTTTAAATGAAAAAAAAAAAATCAGTGAAAACCTTGGTTTGGCTTCCTTCAAACAGATAGTCTAGAGGTGTTCACTGTGCAGAAATTCCTTAAATTTCCAGACAAATATCAATTAAAAGTAGATACAGAAAAGAGGAAGAGGTTTCTTTTGGACATTGAATTTCCCATATACGTGGTAAAGGCTAGGTTGTGCATTCAGAAAAGAGCATTTGCTATATGTGCGTATCTTTCTTCATTAGAACAGCCTGGAGGACAGGCTGATCTCTTATTTCTTCCCTCCACAAAACTACAGCCCCTTCTATATATATAAAATTTATCCGTGTTCTTTTCTTGGGAAATTAAGTGGGCTGGGAGCTCTTCCACCTCCCCCCTGCCCATTTATTGATATTAACACTCAAAGCCATAGATAAATGCCAGGAGAGAAAGTGAAAACTGTAGAACAAAATCTAACATTACACTTTCTTTCTTGGCCTCCTACAGCTGTGTCATATTTTATGTCACTATTTTAAGTTACCTCAGTGTATCAAATCTAAAACAAGTCTTTGTTATATAGATTTAGGATAGATCAGTATCTAAGTGTTTTTTTTAAACATACAAAATACTATAGTATGTTTTATACAACTACTAAATTTAACCCCTTGCATTTTAATTGGGTACAGTATTATTAACTGAAATTAGAGCATTTCATTCACTGCAAGTATCACCCCATCATAGGTCTGTCCCAAGGTGACTCCCTAACCATCGCTCACACTGCCTGTTGATTAGACAAAGTGGAGTTCATTGCTCACCGCATTAAGGGAGACCACCACCTCTCAAAGCTTTGGTAGTGTCTTGGAGAAGGAAAGGCAGGGTCAGAATTTGTTGAGAGATCAAGTTTGATTTAAGGCGGGTCTTTCTAAGTGAGAGGGCATGATTAGGATTGTGTAAAGATCACACACAATACAACCAGTCCATGATTGGCGGAAACAACAAGGTGAGGCTTTTAAAACAAGGGATTCATAGAATCATAGGGCTTAAACCATCTTTGGACATTTTCCATTAAAGAGTTAATGGGTCTTGGGTCTTTTGGGCAGTTCTTGTAATGAACAATCAAACCATGAACAGTCTAGACAGGAGACTCCTGGAAGAAGAAATTCATGCTAATGGAGACTGGAATAACATAAGGTCATTCTCATGTAGACAGGAAGGTGTGATTTTGGTGTTCAGTATCCAAGCTTACTGTAGGGTACAACATTCTAGTTCTCAGGTCTCCTCAGAAAATCTGGTAACAGAACCTCTGAAGCATTGGATGTTTTCTTTGCAGCTCCTTTTGAGTAGCATTTGACACAAGCCTTTTACTTTTCAGAGTTGCTTTGCAGTCGTTTATTAGCCTGTTTCTTGTGTTACAGAAAATTTCCCAATCAAATGCCCACCAGCAGTTACCACCAGAACCCTGCAACCAATCTTTTAATCCCAGAGGGGGCAGCAGAGGGAAGTCAAGTTCCAAGCATGATTATTTAAAACAGCAACCCATCATCTTGGGCAATTCTTAAGAGGCAACTGAAATCATGGGTGCTGGGTGCTTTCCAAGAGCTGAAAATCCTCTGAAGCAGGCAGGAAATTGCCATCTTTTAAAAGTTTCAGCTCTGTCTTCAGACCACTTGTCTCTTTCCCTTTAAGTTGGAAGCAGGGAAATTATGTGGGATCATTGCAAGCTCCTTTTTAGAGTCTTTCCTAACCCAGTTCCCACGTAGGATATAAATTCCATCCAAAGCCTCTGACTTCGTTTTCGCTCCCCAGCACATGTCAGGCAGTCACAGGAGGGTGCTCTGGGGCAATGAGGCATCCTTAGCCAAAGAGGCTGTCTGGGGGGTGAAGCAACGAGGATGCTTAACGTTTGAAAGAAGTGCGAACACTGTATTTACATTTAAATTAAAATGGAAACTTCTTATAGGTAATGTTTCTGAAAGGTGTGTGTGGCACATCTGCCGAGGTCTATTGTTTATTCATGCTGTAAATCCTTTGAAATGTGTTAAAATGCTTCCCACTCATTATAAAGCTCCTGCCACCCCTGGATTACGACTTTGATGTCACCAATCCTGCTTCAAAGGGTTCTTTCTGGGCTATTAATCACAGTTTAGCCTCTGAAGATATCGCCAGAGAAAACATTTGGACATCTTTGTGCTAGACTTGCTAAAAACTTTGAAATCTTGAGTGTCTTGCAAATGCACAAATTGCAGCATTTCCTTTCATTGACAACTTTTTATTTTGCTACAGGATCAAATGACATTTTAGGTAAAAATGCAAACAGATCTCTTGGTTTGGGAGGTTAGGGATGAGAGAGGAGATGAAGGGTGGGTGGTGAGGAAGGGAGGTGGGAGTCTGAGCAGGCCATTCAGACCCTTCAAAGGCAAAATGTGGTAGGAATTAAAGTGGCCAAGACACGGAGGTTCAAAATGGAGTTGCCTTATCATTTTTTCTTATCTTTATTTTTTGACAAACCAGTGTTCACAGTAGCAAATTAGTGAGATTCTCTGTTCTTCTCTTACCTTCTACTCTCTGAGACCTATGTGAACTGTTCAAGCAAATCATCATCATCATCGATGCTAGTAACACGAAGTGAGCACTTACCTTGTACCAGCTGTGTGTTGACAGTGCTTTTCGTGAATTATTTCATCCAATGCCCATAAACAGCTCTGAGGATTAGGTAGTAAGTACTGTCTTCATGTTGTAGACAAAGAAACCAAAGCTCTGAGATGTTAATTAACTTGTTCAAGGTCAGCCCCTATGACTCAGAGGCTGTCCCCGCTGCCTAACTAACTCTCTCTTCATCAGCTGTTTCAATGGGGGTGGTCAGGTTCCTCCCTTCAGGCTGAGGGACCCATACTGACAGATCTGCTCATCAGTCTGTACCTTAAATCCTGGCGGTAGTGTTCTCTATTGCCCACTTTCTCTTTCAGGAAAACTCCCAGCATCTTTTTTTCTTCCTTATTTGTCTCTTTCAGTGACTGGTAAGCCCGAATTGGAGACTTTTTGTGGTTAAAGCTTATAACTTGAAATCTACCATCTTAACAGACTTTTAAGTATACAGTATGATACCGTTTACTGTGTGCACACTGATGTACAGCAGATCTCGAGAAATTTTTCGTCTTGTATGACTGAAACTCTGTACCCATTGAACAACAGCTCCCCATTTCCCTCTCCCCCCAGCCCCTGGCAACTACCTTCTCCTCCTTGCTTTTATGAGTTTGACTGCTTTTGGTACCTCATATAAGAAGAATCTAACAGTATTTGTCCTTCTGTGACTGGCTTATTTCACTTTGCATAATGTCCTCCTGGTTCATCCGTGTTGCCCCAAATGGCATGATTTCCTTCTTTTTTTAAGGCTGAATAAATATTCCATTATATGTACATGCCACGTTTTCTCTATCCATTCACCCTTTGATGAATATTTAGCTGTTTCCACTGCTTGGCTATTGTGAATAATGCTGCAGTGAACATGGGAATGCAAATATCTCTTCAAGATTCTGTTTTCAGTTCTTTTGGATAAGTACCCAGAGGTGGGGTCACTGGATCATATGGCAGTTCTAGTTTTAATTTTTTGAAGAACCTCCATACTATTTTCCGTAGCAGCTGTACCATTTTATATTCCCACCAACAGTGCACAAGGGTTCCAGTTTCTCCACATCCTCACCAACACTTGTTATTTTTTGTTGCTGGTGGTGGTGTTTTTTATGTGGGGGAGGGAAAATAATTTTCCCTCTACACTTCTAGGTTCTTAGCTGAGACACCCCTGTAATAAAAAGACAGATTTAATGGGAGAAAAACAAACAGAAATTTAATAACATGTATACCTCCTGTATACATGGGAGATATCCAGGGAAAACTGACTAAACTCCCTGAAATGGCCCAAGCCACCAACTTAAACATTATATCTAGCTAAAGACAAAAGACGTTGGGGAGTGGGGAGGCTGGTTATGGGAGTTGACTAGGAAAAGCACAGTAAACAAGGGTAAGGTTGTTATGCAAATTTAAGTTGGTGCCTTCTCCATTGATAAGAGTTTCTAGAGGTTTAGAGTCATCTCTTTCTGGTACAGAGAGGGAGACACCTTTACATATGGAGATTCCCCTTGTAAATTTTTCTTACAAAAGGGTGATTTCTGCTCAGTTTTCAGAGCTTCACGTGTGTCTGCATTTTTTAAAAAATAACCAGCTTAGAGTAATCAGTATGTCAAAGGGGCGTATTTTGCTCCTCTTCATTTATAATGGCCACCCTAACAAGTGTGAGGTGATATCTCATTGTGGCTTTGATTTGCATTTCCCTGACTGTTAGTGAAATTGAGCATCTTTTCATATACCTGCGGGCCATTTGTATGTCATCTCTGGAGAAATGTCTATTCAAGTTCTTTGCCCATTTTTTAATCAGCTTATTTTATTTTATTTTTTGCTGTTGAGTTGAGGAGTTCCTTATATATTTTGGAAATTAACCTCTTATCAAATATATGGTTTGCAAATATTTTCTCCCATCTCTGGGTTGTTTTTCCCCCCTGTTGATGGTATCCTTTGCGTTGCAGAAACTTTTAGTTTGATACAGTCCCAATTGTCTGTTTTTGCTTTTGTTGCCTGTGCTTTTGGTGTCCTATCCGAGAAATAATTGTCAAGACCAGTGTTAGGAAGATTTCCCCCTATGTTTTTTTTGTAGGAGTTTTATAGTTTCTGGTCTTACATTTAAGTCTTTAATCCAGTATGAGTTGATTTTCCAGTATGATGTAAGATAGGGTTTCAGTTTCATTCTTTGGAATGTAGATGTCCCGTATTCCCAACACCATTTATTGAAGAGATAATCCTTTCCCCATTGTGTAATCTTGGCACCCATGTCAAAGATTATTTGACCATATGTGCATGGGTCTGTTTCTGGGCTCTCTATTCTGTTCCATTGGTCTGTATGTTTATCTTCAGGTCAGTACTGTTTTGCCATATTGTTTTGATTACTATAGCTTTATAATATATTTTGAAATCAGGAAATGTAAGGTCTTCAGCTTTTGCTTTCCTTCTCAAGATTGTCTTGGAGTCCTTTGTGGTTCTATATGAATTTTAGGATTGTTTTTTCTATTTCTCCAGAAATGCCATTGAGATTTTGATGGGGATTGCACTGAATCTGTAGATCTCTTTGGGTAGCATGGACATTCTAACAATATTAAGTCTTCTAATCAATGAACACAGTGAAGGGTAACAGAATATGCCACCCCAAAATATGCCACTTTGGCATTAAAATTATTTTAAGCTGAAGGCAACTGAGAAGAAGCAGATACAAGAAAAGCCTCTCTCCCTTCCCCCTATTTGCCCAAAAGAAGGGCATACATTTGTAAAAATATGCCCCCTCTCCTCTCTACCAGAAAGCACATAAATTAATCACCAGAGACAACTCTAGACGCTTATCAACTCAAAGACAGCACCAGAGGAATCTATATAACGAGTTAGCCCTTATCTTCCATTAGCTTCCCAATATATTTACCTTCCCACAATTTCCCACCCCTAGAAACTCAAAGTTCTTTTCCTTTGTGTTGTCACTTCTTTATAAATTATTGTTCTTTTGTTAAGATGTTATGTAAGCCCAAGTTCTAACCACCCCTTTGAGTTACTCATCACTAAATACTCCTGTGTATATGTGTGATACATGCGTTAATAAACTTCTGATTGTTTTTCTCTTGTTACTCTGTCTTCTGGCTGTCTAATTTTTAGGGCCTCAGCCAGGGAACCTAAGATGAGTAGAGGAAAAGGATTTTTTTCCTCCCCCACAATGGAATTGCTTTCCTTTTACTTTTGTCTTCTTTAGTTTCTTTCAGGAATGTTTTATAGTTTTCAGTATACAAGTTTTCGCCTCCTTGGTTAAGTTTACTTCCTAGTATTTTATTCTTTTTGATGCTATTGTAAATGGAATTGTTTTCTTAACTTCCTTTTCAGATTTTCATTGTTAGTATATAGAAATGCAACTGATTCTTTTATCTGTTGATTTTATATCCTACAACTTTGTTGAATTCATTTGTTAGTTCTGTTAGGGGTATGTGTGTGTGTGTGTGTGTGTGTGTGTGTGTGTGTGTGTGTGTGATCTTTAGGGTTTTCTACATATAAGGTAATGTCACCTATGAACAGAGATAATTTTACTTCTTCCTTTACAATTTGGATGCTTTTATTTCTATTTCTCGCCTAACTGATCTAGCTAGGACTGCCAGTACTGTGTTGAATAGAAGTGGTGAGAGTGGACATTCTTGCCTTGTTCCTAATCTTAGAGAAAAACTTTCAGTTTTTCACTGTTGAGTACATGATTTGTGGGCTTTTCATATATGGCCCTTTTATGTTGTAGTAATTTCCTTCTATTCCTAGTTTAAGTGAATTTGAGACCTTTTGTCCTTTCTTATTTGCTTATTAAACTAATATATATTCAAATTATATTACAAATTATTTATAACTTATAATTATTATAATTTATTTCCAATTTATATCATTGAAATTTCAAATTTTTCCAAATTTTTCAAATTCAGAGCAGATCATTTAGAACATTCTGAAAAATACAAAGGCACAAAGAGAAAAATTACTCATCATACTATTGTTTCACTTTTCCTTTGCCTTAACTTCTTTGTCTTTTTTGCTCAGGTAACTTGGCCCAGACAAGAGCCAGGATAACAGCAGCCTCAAGATCTTTGCCTCCGCATTTCAGTGCCGGGAGACCCAAGGTAATTAGTATGTTTGTACTCAAAATACTGTGGACGACAAGATGTTCCCACCCTACGGATTATCCTAGGTGGGCAACATTAGTTTCCTTTATCTAGCCCACTACCTGGGCAGTCTGGAAGAGAGATTGAAGGGATTTAGGAATCAGGGGTTAGGAAATTTGAAACAACACCATGGAATCCTTTGCAATCCTGTGTCAGGGAAAAAAAACTTTTCCTCTACCCTTTTAAGTTCAGTATTTGGGGGAATGTGAATTAAACTGACATATTAGCAAGAGAAAAAACAATGCTTTAATCATATACATACAGTAGTTCACCAAATAAGTGACTCAAAGGGCCAGTTAGATTTTGGGGCTTATATACCATCTTAATAGGAGATGAAGAGAGGAAGAAGGACATTTCTGGGACAACAAATGACTTTTGGGCGAAATAAATGGTCCTTTAGGAGAATAGATGGGAGGTATAACAGTTTTATGACAATGTCTATTTAGGCAATTTCTTATCCCAGTGCTCACTTCTCATCTCTGGTGATAGGAGTCAGTCTTCTCTGATTGCAAAGCTCCCCTCTCAGAGGGGATTTGAGGCAGTTGAATTCTTTGGGGAGGCTTTGCTTTTAGGCAGATAAGGGGAGTTCCAAAAAGCTTCTTCTTGCAACTGTTGATTCTTACATGTCTTCAGTTCAAAATAATCCTTATGCCACTGTGGCATATCTAGACCCCTTCACCTGATTTTCAGAAATATCACTTAAGATACAGAACAATGACACTTGAAAATTGTTGACACTTGAAAATAAAGTCCATCTAGGAAGAGATAAAGCACTTTTCCTTGAAGCCATCACCATCCTACAGAGGAGGATAACAAAAGGAGTCAGCAGGGAGGAAAGAAACCAAACCCTTTCCTATTTCTCTGCTTTGCTCTCTGAAAAATGAGCGGTGCACTTGTCCATGCAAAAGGGGTGTTAGAAGGGTTCCTAGATATCCCGCTGTAAAATATTTTTATCTCTTCCATCCTTCCTGATAATGCTTAGCACAAATCTCAAGGACTGGCTGGTTAATGTTCATTGTATATACTAATACTAACACCAAGAAACAATAATCTTAAAGGTGATGGAGTAATAAACAGGTCACATCTCTGAATTTTCTTACCTTTCTGTTTACATTGCATATTAAATAATTCATTTAATAAAGAATGATCAATACAGCTGCACATAATACCATTGACTATTACCCCCAAATTGATAGAGATGTACATATCTATACTTACTCCCTCTGGGAATAAAAGACCTGCACATAAAAAGGGATTCAGATCATCTTTGGTAACAATAATTTTACACCCACATTGTTAATACAATCTTGTGGAATATTCTGCTTTTCAACCTTGTAAATTTGTGGCAAGATGTTAGGGCTATTTAACATGAGTTATATGGGCCCCTCAATGAGATTTACAGAGAAGTTTCAGTGGTTATGAGAGCCTCTTGATATTACATGTAAAATGTTGTGTTAAATACAGTTGATTCTCATTATTCACAAGACTTATGTTCTGTAAAGTTACTGTGAACACTGAATCAGCAAATCCTGAGCATTGCTCCCAGAGGAAATACACGGTTAGGTTCCTGCAAGCCTCTGGTTACAACACTTTTGTCAACTGATTAATACATAATCTTGTATTATGTGTGTTTCTATTTAAAGACACTTTATTTAATACAATTGACCCTTGAACAACATGGGGGTCGGGGCACCAACTCTCCACACAGTCGAAAATCCACATATAACTTTATAGAGGGCTGTCTGTATCCACGGTTCCACAGATGCAGATTCAACCAACTATGGATCGTGTAGTAGTACTGTATTTACCATTGAAAAGTATATGTGTGTAAGTACATCCATGCGGTTCAAACCTGTGTTGCTCAGGTCAACTAGATACTTCTTATAAATAATTAATTATATGTAGTATTGCTTTGTATAAAACAATATTTCAAGTACAGTATTTGTATCATTGAACTCAAGGCCAACGGCACTATAATAACTCATGCCTTGAACAAAGCTAATCTAACACACAAATGTTCTCCAACAGGCACATGACAGCCTCCTTACACTTAGGAACACTAGACAGCACTTCAGCACTATGATTAGGGGCTATTTTATTTTATTTATTTATTTATTTATTATAAATTTATTTTTTATTTTTATTTTTGGCTGCTTTGGGTCTTTGTTGCTGTGCATGGGCTTTCTCTGCTTGTGGCGAGCGGGGGCTACTCTTCGTTGCAGTGCACGGGCTTCTCATTGCGGTGGCTTCTCTTGTTGTGGAGCAGGGGCTCTAGGTACATGGGCTTCAGTAGTTGTGGCATGCAGGCTCAGTAGTTGTGGCACGCGAGCTCTAGAGCGCAGGCTCAGTAGTTGTGGCGCACGGGCTTAGTTGCTCCGCGGCATGTGGGATCTTCCCGGGCCAGGGCTCGAACCCATGTCCCCTGCGTTGGCAGGCAGATTCTTAACTGCTGCGCCACCGGGGAAGCCCCAGGCGCTATTTTAAACAATAAAATCACCAGCCAAAAGCACAAAAATGCGGCACAAAAATCGTGGCACTTAAGTAGACCTTGAAAAGGACACTTGTTTACAGCATGAGAGCTGGAACAAGAAGACAGAGTGTCACCTTGTTCAGCCTCAGCTGGAAGCATGCACATCAGGTGTCAAAGTTTCCACTGCTCTACATGTCTGCAAATGACCGTGAAAGCGTGTGAGCACTGATTGATTTGGAGATTACAAATACATTTCAGCAAGTAGGCAAATTTACAAATACAGCATCCACAAATAATGAGGATCAACTGTATATGTGTTTTTTTGCAGTCATTGGCTTCCACCAGATTCTAAAAAGGATCGTGACACGTTCCTTTCAAAAAGATGAAAGACTCCTGTGTAATATTCTCTGTCAACTCATATTCCCCTCCTTTCCTCAATTTGATTTTTTGACTGCTGGACTCTGCCAGGACCTGTCCCCCTGCCTTCCACATTCGGTATCAGCACGTTGTTATCTCCCTCCCTGCCCTGCCTACATGAGAAGTGTGCCCTCGAGTGTGTGGAGTATATTTACATCACTATAATAAATATAGGTGAGATGAAAATGACTAGAGATTTATTGTCCCTAGGAAAGAATATGAGCTGAAAGTTCTAATTAAGGCATCAGAAAATATGAAGGGTAACAACAGCAATAAAAAAACTCCATCAGTTCCTCTCTGCCTTCTCCAAGATGAAATAGCAGAGGTGGCCTTGCAGAAAGCTGACCTCCACCACATTCAGCACCCTCACACTGGGCCGGTGTCGAGGCCAGCCTTGCTTCCTCATTCAGTGCTGTGGAGACTTTTGAGGGGAGTGATGCCATAGGGACTGTTTCCTTGAGAGAGGGATGGATCACTTGATAGCAGTAAGAGTTCTTGACCAAAGGCCTTGTCAAGAACCTAAATATAAATACTTCTGAGGTTTTGGGATGCAGATAGTAGGTACTTACGGAGACCAAGGGGGAAAAGAAATCCTTCAGTTTTTCATTTATTGCTGAGATCTAGATGGTTTGTGAGACTTTTTGGAGTCTGTGTCTTTATCCTAAAGTAAGTTTAGTTGACAGATGAGGCAAATCTTTTTAATAATACCATGCTTTCAGACCGATTCTATAAGTTGTAACAAACCACATAGAAAGGCAGTATGTAATGTTTAAGGAGTAGGTTTTGGAATCAGAACTGGGTTCAGATCTAGGCATGGCCAGTTACTAGCTGCAGGACTCTGGGAAACTTACCTAAAATCTTTGAGCCTTAACTTCTTTATATGTAGAATAGGAGTGATAATAGTGTTTACCTCATAGGGTCCTTTTGAGAATTCATTGACATAGTGTAGGCAAAGTGTTTAGCATAGTGATTTCACATCGGAAACAGTAAATGTTTTATTACTCACATTTTGATAACCATCTAAAATTCCATGTGTGTAGTCCATATGTATACAGAAGCTTGCTCACTTCCTGTGGGCTTGGGGTCTGTACCACAATTTGTAAAGCTTACTCATGACTACTTTGAAGGCTAACCAGCACCGCTCACAAGGAATGGGGTAGGACATTTGTCGCGTGGGCAAACAACAAGCTTCCTTAGCTCCAGTTGGCTTACACTGTTGTAGCAATTGGTGGTGTAGAAGAAGGGTATACTGGGTTAGAAAGACAATGTTTTTATCCAAAATATCAGTTCTACTGATCATTTTGAAATTGTTTTCTTTGGAAATATTTTCTCTGCCAATAAATAAAAAGATGTCCTTGCTGTGTTGCATGGGAGCTAGTACTCACCTTATTCCATGGAACAAAACCCTGCATCCTTAGTACTGATCACTAAGCTAAGACTGAATCAAACACGGTAATGAAGGAAGGGGAACTGACTGACCTCTTGTGTGTGTGCAAGGCAGTGGTTTTTAAATAACACAGGCTTTGGGAAGTTAACTAACAAGTCCAAGTCCATACAGCTATTAAGCGGAGGAGCCAGAATTTGAAGCAGGTGTGTCCAGTTCCAAACCCTGTGCCCTGTAGCACATACCCCCTGAGCCTAGGAAGCCTTTCCTGTCTCTTTTCCTCCTATCTGAGGTAAAAACTTATAAGATGCTATGGAGAGGGCTGGTTTTTTGTTGTGAGATCCCCACCTTTGGAAAGAACTATTTGTTAGATGATGACCTCAATAGAACCTACTTTCTGGATTGTTTCTAAGAGACTTTTTTTTTTTTTTTTAATTAAATGAGGATACCATTAACTAAATTAGTTCAGAAAGACAAGCTCTTAGGTTAGATAACAACCTTCTCATCTCTTTTTTTTTTTTTTTTTTTCGAGTTTTTTTGAATTCTGTGGAGTTCATGGCAGGCCCAGTACAGACAGAGGTCTCCTACTTTGATAGGAAAAGAGAGGCAACTTCTGGTATGTCCCTTGTCCGAAGTGAAATTCCCTCTTTTAGATCTACTCCGTGCACAGGAGAGCTTCATGACTATGCAAATATGCAAGAGACCCTTGACCAACCCAAGACCTTTCCAAATTCTTAAATTAGAAGATACCCCAATAGTATATTATTTATTCTTTAAAATATAGTACTAAATATGTAGGTGATGAACTGTAGACAAGCATTAACATTTCCAAGTTATATATAACACAGAATAGGTTTTTACTTACTTTACAAGAGTTACTCTGTATGTGAGTATAAGGACGGAACTAAAGTCGTGCTGGGTGGCTACAGGAGCCCACCAGCCCTATAACTTGGATTGCAAATTGGTGCTTCGTTCTGTATTTTTCCAATTTGCTGCAGGGGATGGGTACTGATCTTGAAAACAATGCATATCACACTTTTTAAATTATGTCTTAGCAGAATTAATATACATCAAAGATTTTTCTGATCACTAAACTGTTAAATTCTCAAATGCCAAGGGTCCACTGTATGTTCTGAGGAAGGGTAACAGGTAAATGCTACTAGTAAGAGAAATATGGATGAGCTTTTCAGCTGCCCTTTCACAGTGAATTAGAGCTTGAGAGGCTGGCACTCGCTGGCTAATTTGAATGAAAAGGGAGGGAAAGGAAGGAGGAAAAGCAGGGTTCGAAGCAAGCTGTGGTTCTTCAGGGAGGATCTCTGAATAAAAGAAATAGTGGGAAATTCCCAAAAGTTGTGTGCACATGAAGGTCAGGTGGGGAGAAAGAATGTTTAGGAAAACTCTCAGAATTTACAATTTGGCCGAAGGCAGACCCTAGCCAAGATCTTTCTTTCTTCAGTCCTAACTAGCTTTCCCCAAACCTCACCAGTGCTGAGCTCTGTCCTCCAAGTGGGGGTGAGATGGGGAAGAAACCTTCCATGTGGTCCCTGCAGATAACGCCATAGGACCTCTGCAGGTGGGGTGGTTGTGTTTGTGTTTTTCTCTTTTCTCTATGAGAGCAGCCTTCCTTCTCAACACAGAGCTTTCATTTCCTCCTTTCTCATTAAAAAAATTAAAAAGTCAGACCTACAGGCAGTTGTACCATTGCTTCAGCTGCATCCAGATGAAATGATGGCTTTGGGAACAGATCCAATCTGCAGCCTAGAGAATGCAAGCTGCCCCGCGCACCGCCCCCCGACCCCCGACCCCCGACCCCTGACATCACTTCTCTCAGAGTTACCCTTATATTCCTGCTCACTATTTAGGTTGCTTTTCTAGTTTTTGAAAACTTAGCTCCACATTTATTCCCCTTCTTAAACAGACCTGTTTTCTTTATCCAAGCCAGTTGAAGCCTTTTCTTCCATTTTGCACGCAGTCTCCTAAATGCCCCTCGAGGTAAGCCTCATTATTCAACCACCTCCCCATGGCCCCGTCCCTTCTAGCACCCACTTCTCACTGTTGTTGAACGAGGCTGCAGACATTCTCACCCCGTGGGGAGGTGGCTGCCTGGACAGCAGTCCACTGAGTGGAACACACGTGCTGACAGCAGCATCTTGCAGTTCAAATGTCTGTGCTTCATACCCTTGCCACCTGTTCCGAGCAGATGGGAGGCTGCCACAGAGGAGGCTGGTGCTGAAACGCCGCTCATGTGCTCTGCAAACCAAATAGCTTTGTGTGTGCGGGAGCAGAGATTTTATTGTTGAGATAAAATGATGGAACACAGGGTGCCACAACTGTTTGCTACAGTTGTTTTCATTCTAAATTCCTTCCAGTCGGCCCAGGTAGTTGGGACAGATGATTGGGAACAGGTGTATCCCAAGCTCTGGTCCGCAGTGAGCACGTGGTAACTGTGGGCGGCAGGAGGGGTGTGGCAGGGTTAGTGTCTGATGGCCGGAAGGCGAAAGGGCTCCCCTAGTGCCCTGTGGTGCAACCGGGGCTTTGTAATCGCCCAGCCTCATGGGTTTTGCCCAGTTTTCTTTTAAGAAATAATTTGGTCTCGTGTGGCATTATTGGAGAACTTAATAGTGGCCCATTAGAGCATGGAGAAATACAGAAATAACACTGATGGGGGTTTGTACTGAGACCATATAGTATGTCACAGAGTGTGGTCATTGTCAAGAGAGTAGAACAGTGCAAATTCTGTATTTCTTTTAGATGTCTTTAAACTCCTCCCCCATGGTATGTACAGTTGTGTCCTAAACATCAAGGCCCCTCAGATATTTGACCAAATAACCTTTCAGATTTGGGGAGAATACATTGTCTGTATCCTCAAACCACTCGCCTCTGCCTGTGTTCCAGGTGGACACTCTGGAGGTGATACGGCATCCGGAAGAAACCACCAACATGAAGGGGCAGACCATGGCTTCTTACTTCCGGGTATGGAGTCTTCTTGATCTCTATTCTGCCTGTTTCCAGAAAGGACTTGCCAACCCTTCCCACAAGAGGCCCAGATCCCACAGAGTCACTGAAATAAGAGCAGAGCTCAAGAGTCAGTTAAGAAAGGTGGTGGTGTAGGGAGAGGAAAATTACAACGGGGTGCCCCCTCTGAGTACAGTGTTCTCTGATCTCAGAAAGACCAGATGAGCCCTCACGTGTCTACAGAGGCCCTCTCCGCCACTGGCACATAGCCCTGTCCATTGAATGTCCTGATCCTGTTAGCATTTCAGCTGCTTCTTGGCCTTAAAACTACTGGAGTCAGCCACTTTTCCAGCATATTTACTGAGAAGTAAAGTAGTTAATACAATTCCAGAGAGTGGTTTATCAAGTTCATGAGAGGCTATGTCTTAGCTTCGACTTTCTTTTCCTGGATTGAATTGACCCATTGCAAGACCCATTTGCCTGAGCCCAATTATTTCCCATCTCTGTTACCGCAATTCCTCATGTTTCATCTGGTGAAATGACACCTTTGAGTAAAAACGTTGTCTCTAGAGGGACTCTGTCAAATGCACATTAGATAGGAAAGATAAGGCACTGTCACTTTGTACTAATTTGAACAGATTTGTTTATCTTCAAATTATGAAGCATTGGGGTTGGAAGTCCCTTTTAGATCATTGACTACTGGGAGCTGAGGTCCAGGCAGCTTCACGATGGACATGCTGTTAAGCCAAAGACAGAACTGCTGAACTCAGGGACAACGAAATAAGGTTGTAAGGTGGGGTTGGCCCCAGGAAGGGATTTGGCAGGAATGGTAAGTCAGTGGATCATGAGCTGGAGTTGCCAGGCAGGCTGAAGGGTAGGGCCTGGGAGCCAGCACCATGCAAAGAAGGTTCCACCAAAAGCTAGCAGGTTCAAGAAAGATGTAAAGCTAAGAAGTCTGACTTATCCAGCTGTGCTTTAGAGGCAGACTAGAATTGGCCTCAGGGGATGGATTGTAAGGGCCTAGAGGACTTTGGGTCTAGCACTCCATCTGTGCAGTGATCCCTTCTCCAACAGGTGGGTTTTCAGCCCCTGCTTCGTCCCTCATGGTTGGACATTTCTAATTGCCACTTATTTCTTATCTGAGACCTACCCTGATCATGTCCCTTTAGTGGCTTGACTATATCCTCCTAGCGTGTGTGTGTGCGTGTGTGTGTGCGTGTGCGTGTGTGTGTGCGTGTGCGTGTGCGTGTGTGTGTGTGTGTGTGTGTGTGTGTGTGTGTGTGTGTATCCCATGGGATTTGGAGGCTCTGATTGACTCTGTGAGGTCATCCTCAAGATCCTAGAGTCCCTCTTTCAGAAGAAGAAGCCTCTGGCTTACAATTTTCAGAAATATATCCATAACAGCCAGTTGGGTGTCCTCAAAATACTGGTCCCCAAATGCTAAAAAAAGGCACGTTGCCACGGGCTTCCCTGGTGGCGCAGTGGTTGAGAGTCTGCCTGCCAATGCAGGGGACACAGGTTCGAGCCCTGGTCTGGGAAGATCCCACATGCCGCGGAGCAACTGGGCCCGTGAGCCACAATTACTGAGCCTGTGCGTCTGGAGCCTGTGCTCCGCAACAAGAGAGGCCGCGATAGTGAGAGGCCCGCGCACCGCAATGAAGAGTGGCCCCCGCTTGCCACAACTAGAGAGAGCCCTCGCGCAGAAACGAAGACCCAACACAGCCATAAATAAAAATAAAATAAAATAAATTAAAAAAAAAAAAAAAAAGCACGTTGCCAAGCTAGGTAACCATGTATTGGATTAGTAGGAGGTAGGATTATGCAATAATGGGACTGATGTTACCTGTGGCTTGTATTGCCCCTGAAGGCATGTCCAAAAGAGGAGCAGCGAGCACCACTCAGCCTTTCCAGGTGCGCTCTCTCTGCGAGAGCCCCATGCCAGACACTTGGTGTATGTTAGTTCATCTTCATTATAATCTCTGTTTCCCCTCTGATTTTCTTGTTTTCTTTGCCCTCTTTATTTTTCTTGTTTTTCCTCTGCCTTATTAACAATGACATTTGTAAGAGTTGCTTAGACTTTCTTCTGGTGATTGTTAGGTTGAAGAAGCAACTGACCCCTTTCCTGAAAGCTGGACATTTTATGAGACCAGTGCTCTAACCTCTGAGTTAGGGAGCCAAAGCTAGATATTTTAAATTATGGATACAGTTTATGAACATCACCTTGGCATACCAGAGACAAGCTAGTTCTGGTGATGGAGTTACGAGGTAACCTAAGCAAGTTCTTAGACGGCTGAGTTTCTGCCAAATGGGGTATTGCTTGGCACCAGGTGATGTTTAAAGAATACTTTTGAATCTGTGGGCAGTGATAAGTACTCATCAGAACTTATATTGTTATTTCTTTTTACTGGATTCTTGTGTAGCCTCAAAGGTTCCATGAGTTGTTTACAAGCCAACAAACTGCCCTGGAGGCCCAGCAGGCCTGTGTCGTAATTATCTATTATGTTTGTGGTAACCTCATTTCATGTGTGTTTTTCTCCCTGGTAGTATTCTCTGATGGATCTGCTCTCCAAAATGGTGGTGGGACAGCCCCACTTTGTACGCTGCATCAAGCCCAACGATGACCGAGAGGCACTGAAGTTCACCCGAGACAGAGTGCGGGCCCAGCTCCGCTCCACAGGCATCCTAGAGACGGTCAGCATCCGCCAGCAGGGTTATTCCCACCGTATCCTCTTCGAAGAGTTTGTGAAAAGGTCAGTCTGGTATGTTGGGAAATACATTATGTTAAACACAGCTCTGCCAAGGCCATTCTGTCCCCTGGGATCATTCCTCCTGCCCACTTGCCTCCAAACGTGTAATTGGCTAGTTACCAGCTAGCATTTACTTGCTTAAATGTTGTGTTTCTCTTGTGCTCCAACTAAATTATACAGTCATCTGGAGGACAGGTTAAGCTCCCTCCTGATCACATTTGAAAAATAAAAATATCCATAGATATTTATCTGTTATATATCCTTAGGTTTCAAAATCTCCAGGTATTTAATTGCTATGACAAAAGTATCCCTCCATAAATGGGTCAAGATTCTGGCAAATGTAAATGCACCCAGGCATCCACCCCTCTCCCAGCATCTGGCACGATATAATATGATAGCTAACATCTACATAGCACCTAAACTGTCCCAAATATATAATCTCCTTTGATCCATACAACCGCCCTGTAAGCTAGGCTTTATTATTATCCCCATTTTACAGTTGAGGAAATTGAAGCACAGAAGGAAATTACGTGATTTTACCAAGATCCCATGCTAGTAAATGGTTGAGCCAAAATTTGAACCCAGGCAGTCTGGCTATAGCAGCCACACTTTTAATCTCCTCGGCCTACTGCATTCAATAAATGTTTATTGCAAAATTTGCTGTAGAGCTTTCTAAACCCAGAAACTGCCTTTACCTAAGAGTGAAATGCTGCTCTTTTCTGAACAGCTGCCATAGGTATGCCTTACACATGCATATGATTACAGGTAGAATTTTCACAAAACTTTCCGTGAAGAAATAAGGAACAAGAATAACAAAAACCCATCTCTGAGGAACACTACTGTCTGAGGATATCCAGAGAGGGAAATTAATATTCATTATAAAATCTGTTTCTTTTTACCACCATTCTGAAACTTATGCCCAAGGTCATTTTTCCATTTTTTCCTCAGGGAAGAATGGATCCTAATATGGCAGGTCGCTTCATCAGGTCTTCCCAATGCCACTAAATTCCATGGAGACAAAAGGGCAAAAAAAAGTTCCTTGCAATGAGAGCTTTTAAATTAAAAATAAGAACGAAATGGCTTTTTAAAATGAAGTGTCTTTGAGCCTCTTTTTCCCTCTTAAATTTGGAGGTAGAACAAACAAACAAAAAAAGATTATTTTAGCTCATGAATGTGACTAGTCAAATATTTTTAGCCACTAAGTGTTGAATACATAAAAATATTTAAGAAAACAGGTCAAATGCTAAACAGATTGGCACTTCTTTGTTCGTAATCAGAAAGCCAGTAGGCAAGTATGAACAAGAGTTTCAAAATGTCAGTAAATCTGAGGGTATCAAAGATTTCTGAGCCAGCAAGTTAATTGGTATTTTGATCCTTTTGAGCAACTTAACAACAAAATGGATGAGTTAGCAGTTTCCCCCCTTGATGTTATTCAACAAATAGGTGCGCCTCTTATCTTCCTATTCAGGAGTGCTGTTTTGTAAACTCTTAGCAGGAAATATGCAGACAAAACAATCAAAGGCAGGGCTTATCAGGTGGTGGTAAATAAAAGATAAAGACTTGTTTAATGTTACTCTTTACCTTTTTGTATTTTCTGGCACTCAGGACTGAAGCCTGACGTGCACACCTGAAAGGCAGTGTTTTGAGGATTATGTTGCTGGGTTCCCAAATGCAGAAGGACTTCCCCAAGTCACCCAAGTCTGCAGACATGGCCAAACCTAAAACATTTCTTTGCCCCATCATCCTTGAATTTTCTGGCAAAATGACTTAGAAGTGCCCTTCCTATTTTCCATTCATGGAGCCTTCAGAGAAAGGGTTACTTCCAACACCCTCTCATCAATGGGGCCAGGTGGATTGGAAGCATTCATCTATCTAGTCTCAGGTAGGCATGAGAAGGGCCACCTGACAGTGCTGGGCAGCTGGCTGAAACCTCCTGGAAGTCATGCTGTTGAGACATCACAGAAAATGACTATGAACACTCATTGGCTTTGTGGTCAATGGGCTTTGAAGTATGGTCCGGCAGAAGGTCTATACTGGCATACACACATATGACTGCACATATTGGGATGTGTTCTGGCCAATGTCTAAAGGGTAGCACAGCACATTCAGTTCAAAGTCTTATGGTTTGTTTATTAAACTCTTGTAGTAAATAATATAATTTAGTGAGGAGATCGGAGTTCTCATCTCCTCTTGGATATAGTATTTGGCAAGTAACCTAATATTTCTGTAAAAGGTGTTTCATCATCTGCATGATAAGAAGTCGGGAATACACAGAGCCCACATCCTAAAGATTTTCAGAGATTGCATGCAGATTCCAGGGCCTTAGCCTCTGAGTCTTCCAGAAAGGCCCACCTCTCCCAGTTGAGCTCACAGGAGGGAGAACTGCATCTCCCAGGACCCAGTTCATAACAGTTGTTAAATCAGTGTCTGTTGAACAAAGTGAAACTCTTACCTCTTCTCCTTCATCAGCAACTTCCATTTCTTCTATGATGGCATGAGAGCTATGTGCCCTGGTATCGCCTTCATCTTCTTCTCCCTTCTATTTCTCTACTTCCTCTCCTCCAGAAATCTAGGGTCACCTCTGTCTTCTCACTTTCTTCAAACAATTCATCAAAAGTCCTGCCAACTTTACCTGCTAAAGTTTCTCAAAAAGTTTCCCTTGGGAATTTCCCGATCCCTTCTCCCAAGGCTTTATTAATCCCCCATCCCTTCTCCCAAGGCCTTTTAATAATAATAACAATAATAATAATAGCAACAGCTTGAGATATAATTCATATATGATAAAAATCACCCTTTTAAAGTACACAGTTCTAAAGTTTTAGTATATTCACAAGTTGTGCAACAATAACCACTATCTAATCTGAACAGCTTTTCATGTGCTTATTGGTCATTTGTATTATTTCCTTTGAAGAAAGGTTTATTCAAATCCTTTACCCATTTAATTATTGATTTTTATATATTCTGGATACTAGCCCATTATCAGATATATGATTTGCAAATGTTCTCTCTTATTCTGTGGGTTGTCTTTTCAATTTCATGATGGTATCTTTTCATGAATGAAAGTTTAAAATTTTGATGAAGCCAAATTTTTCTGTGTTTTCTTTTGTTAGTAATGCTTTTGGTGTCATATCTAAGAAACCATGCTTAATCCAAGGTCATGAAGCTTTATTCCTATGTTTTCTTCTAAGACTTTTATAGTTTTAGGTCTTATATTTAGATCAGCGGTCCGTTTTGAATTATCTTATGTATGGTGTGAAGTACAGGTCCAACTTAATTCATTTGTTCATAGATATCGAGCTTTTCCTAGCACTATTTGTTGAAAAGACTATTCTTTCCCCTGTTGAATTGTCTTGGCATCCTTGTTAATAATCAATTGACCATAAATTGGTCATAAGTTATTTCTGACTTCTCAATTCTATCCCATTGATCAATACCTATTCCAAACCTTTTGAGGCTCTTTTGTCCACCCTCTTGACTTAACTTCCTAAATGGACTTCATGCCTGTTCTGTTCTCCAAAGAGCCACAGAGTACAGTTTACCTAAAATTCCCATCTAATCATGTTGCTTCCTTGATTAAAATCCTTAATTGAAATGACCATCCAGACCTCACTGGGTGAGCGTCAACCCCTCTGCCTGATATGGGGAGTCTCCCTGTCTGGATCCTGCCCACCTTTCCAGTCTCTTCTTTCTCGTCTTCCCACCTCTCAGCTCACATTCCAGCAAAAACCAAACTACTTAAGAGTTCTATGAACACCCCACGTCATTCCATGCTTCCCTGCTTTTGCTCATGTTGGGCTCATGCTTTGGTGCCTGAATCCCCTTCTCCAAGTTTTCAGTCAGCTGACTTAACCTGGCTAACCCCTGCTCATTCCTCAGGACTTTGAACAGGCATTTTCTTCCCTGAAACACCCTCCTTGGCTCTCCCAGGCTGAGTTAGGACCCTCTCTGATGCGCTTTATCAGTAGCACTTACTACATTGAGGTAGAAACTAGCTGCCGCTCTTACCTTGACATTAACCACCTGGGAGGCAGGGATATTTTCCAGCCAACTTTGTATCTGTACTGTCCAGCACTGTCCCTGATACGAATTAGGTGTTTAATAAATATTTATTGAATTGAATCAAACTCTTACTCCTTCCCGTTCATCACTATGTTCTTTTACCATCTCCTGACTGACTCTTTGGTCCTTGCAGTTTTGAAGTGCATGACAAGAATATGGAGCTGGCTTTGTTGAGGTTAAGTTTAATTTGCATTATAAAGTAGGATCTAGATTGTTAGAGCATAAGATTTCAGGTAAGTGATAATAGCTCTCTATCAAGAAAAGGTAAGAAACCATAATAAGTTAATAAAAAGTCTCTACCCAGCTTGAAAATGCTATTATTAGAGTTTGATACATTAAAAAGGTGACATTTAAACAAACTTTCCTTCCTTCTCTCTACAAGACATGCTGATTTTTTTTTTTTTCTAGAAGAGACAAACTTCATAGGACAAGGGAGATTCTCTGCTCTGGCTCCTTTCTAGCCTCTTTTCTCATCTTCCCACCTCTTAGCTCACATTCCAGAAAAGAAGGAATCTTTTAGATTAGAGTTCCCTAACATAGCACAACATATGCCCTATTAAGGCAAGAGCCTCTAAAAGCAGGCTGCTTACTTGGTGTATTAGTCAGGAATCTTTTAATAACAAGTGACTGAAACTGAAGTGAATTGAAGCAAAATTTAAAAGGGGATGATATATTGGCTTACATAACTAGGAAGTTCAAAGATATGTCTGGATACAGGACATCAAGCAATTTTACCAAGCAACTGTCTTCTTTTCAGCAGCTTTGCTTTCCCTCTTTTGAGTTTCTTGTCAGCTAGGCAGTTCTTCCTCACATGTTGGCAAAGATGGTCCCTGGAAGCTCCTGTAGGAAGCATCCTAAAGGCTTAGCAACATCAGCAGCAAGCAAGTTCCTGAGAGTTCGCATACAAGGAACTCTCTGGTTGTCCCAGCTTGGGTCATGTGCCGGTGCTTATACCAGGAACTGTGCCCAGGGGGATGATTGGCAGGGTCTTTGGTCAAGTGCCAGGGCATGGAGTCAGCCCCATGTGCACCATGGTCTGAGGGGCTCTGTTAAAGGAAGGAGAGGAAGAGGGTGGATAGGCTAAGACCATAGGCATTCATTACCCCTTATCTGACGAATACATACCCTGGAATCAACTGTAACAGTGCCAAAAGGTCTACCCCAACCCGGGTAGCTAGAGGAGATCTTTAATTTAGAATTTTCTAAGAAGAATAAAAGTTCTGTTGACAATGACAATGTTAACTCTGGAATGAAAACTATATACAGTTTACTAAGTTAACCTAAGCGTAGTTGGCTTTTTGTTTTTTGGGATCTTTGTCTTTTGAACCACCGCTCTACTATACAGCAGGTTTCTGAAAACAGTTTCCAGCTCTACTTCACCAAGGGATTAGAAAAAACTTATAATCTATTCTGGCCCAGTTTGAATTCATCTTCTTGCATTTTTGACACTTTTCTCTTTATCAGTATGGGTCATGATAGCCTTGTCCTATCTAGGACTGTGTTGGATGTCACTTTTCTTTGTCAGGGTCTCTCACCTGGCCTCTGTTTGTACTCTGAGAATAGTCTTCAGTAATTACTTTGCTCAAGAAGGCTGCTTCTTCCCTTTTATACTGCAGAATTCCTGCCATGATTTAATACTCCCTTAGCAAAGCCTTCTTTCTATTTCAATTTATACTCTAAGAGAGAAGACCCATAAAACTCCTCACTGAGGACATCTCCAGAGTTGACCAACTGACTTTCTTGGATTCTAGAGCAATCCTTTGAGATCCACATACTTTTGCCAGTGGATTGTCTGGAGCAACTCTAGACATCCAGACATTTTTGGAGTCGACCTTTGTTTTCAAGTCTTTCATATTTGGACTTTGACCGTTGACTTCTTACTTATTTTTGTATCTCTGGCATCTTGTATGGTATGGTGTCTGGCCCATGGTGTATGTTTAGTATTTCTCAAATGAGGGAATCTATCAATTAGGAATGCATTTGACTGTGAATAACAAACAATAAATATTTTTAGTGGCTTAACCCAGAGTTTCTCAGTCTCAGCACTGCTGACATTTTGGACCAGGTACTTCTTTGTTGTGGAAAGCTATCCCTGTGCCTTGTAGGATGTACAGCAGCATCCCTGGCTTCTACCTTTTAAGATGCGAATAGCAACGCCCCCCCCCACCCGAAATTGTGACAATAAATATTGTCTCCAGATATTGGCAAATGTCCCCTGGGGAGCAAAATTGCCCAAACTGAGGACCATTGCCAAATAGATTTGTTGGTTTGTTTGTTTCTCACAAAAAGAAATTGAGAGGTAAGCTATTTTTAATGTTATATTAGCTGTTCAATGACGTTATCAGGGGCCTGCGTATCTTCTGACCTCCTTTCATTTCTTTTTACCATCTTTAGTGTGTATGGGTTAGCTTATAGTCTCATGGTTACAAGGTCGCTGCTACCTCTCCAGGCATTGTGTCTGCATTCAAGGCAGGAAGAAAGGGAAGGGGCAGGATGAATAGCTAAGTCAGCCACATTTGCCCAGCTTTTATTAGGAAAGAAAAGATTTTCCCAGAAACCATTTCACATAACCTCTCACTGGCCTGGACTGAGTCACATGACCATTCCTAGCTACAAAGAGGGGCTTAGAAAGTGGGGAACAGGTCTGGGGCTGGGTGCATTGTGACCAAAGAAAAACTGGTGTTCAGTTAGCTAGGAAGAAGTGGGAATGGTAATGGGAGAGGCACTAATTATGCTTGTCACAGAAAAGAAATCTAATGTTTATTAATTGAATGAAGGAGTGACTGAACGACTAAGGGGCTGAATGAACTTGAATAAATACTTTCAGTTCCTCACAACCCACTCATTTCTTACTCCTTGCCAACAGCTTCTTCCTCAGGATTATAGTTTAAGAATTAAAAAGTGCAGAAGTGCCTGAGTGGAAGCAGGCAAGATATTGAGGACCCTTTAATCCCATTGCCATGGAAAGATGTGTTTGCAGTTTTAAGCATGGAACAAATTCTTTTAGCTCTTGCAAAGTGAACTGAATGTCATCAGTTATCACTGGGAAAACTTTATCTATAAGGACGGGGTCCCTGATATTCTCTTACAGAGTCCCAGGGTTAGTACTGGCTCACAGAACAGGAGGTGAGAGAAAAATCAGCATCACAGAAGAATCCAGACATCTCAAGAAAGACTGAAATCCAAATTTCAATTTTCAAAAAATAAAGCTGCTACTTTCTTCTCTGGGTAGTGAGCAGTGAGTAAGGAAACACAAATCCTCCAGCAGCTAGGATGGCGATACCATGCCTTATCTCTCCCAGGACATCCCTGGGTTTTTTTTCTTTTCACCTATAACCACACAGGTGAGAGCTTGACATAAAATAGATCTTAATGTGCTATTTAGATAAGTTACTATATCTGCAGCTAAGTGAACAGAGTCCTCAGTTCCCTGCAAATTGATTTACGTGGTTGCGAGAGACATGTAAGAGATAATACTTAGGGAGGATAATGGACAGCTTCAGCATTGTGAGTAAAATATATTGCATGCTTATGTGAACAGTCTCTGCATTTAGCTTCTAGGGGCAGCAGTTGAGTGGTGGCATTCTCTGGGAGGAATCTCTAACAACTGCTGTTCTTGTATACTGTCATTCCTACCCTTTTGTTGTTGTTGTTGTTTTGAGAGAATGAGCTGCTCACCGCTCCCCAACTGTGTGTGCATTGATGCCTTTTGTGTAGGTGAGACCTTGGATGACTTCTTTTCTCCCTTAACTCTTATATTACCATTGTTATAACTTTGGTTAGTGCAATAAACAAGAAGCATTCTAAAACTACCTTTTAAGATATCATTGAAAAACTCTAAGAGATGGCCTGGTCCAACTTTCCCATTTCACAGATGAGAAGACTGAGGCCAGAAGGATGATGTAGCTTTGCCAAGGTCCCATCTCTAAGGAGGTGACAGTATCAGTAACTCTCCAGGTTACTATGGACTGAAGAGAATTTCTGTGACCACCTCTCTCCATTCCTAGGGTGCAGTATGGATTCAACTTGGCCTGGCCTGACCTGAAGATCCCTCCCAACTTGCCTATAGATGATTCACAATCCCAAAACTTATTCTTTTAAGACCCTCCCTTTCTCACAGAGCCCACACTGCTGACAGCTGTTTCTTATCTATTCAAGTATCAGAAAAATCATTTTTGTAGCTGATAGCTCTGCAGATTGAGACTGAAATCTATAGTGGTGATTTGAAAAGTGGATACAAGAGGTAATATCAATCACACTACTCTCCAAAGATACTGAGTAGCAGCAGTAATAAGCCCAGGCTGTCTTTCCCAATTTCCTTAATGTCTGCTCTGTGGGCAGCCTCATGAGCTAATTCAGTTATAGGGAGGAATCCATATAGTAAAGAAACACAGGGAACAGTGGCCATGCTATGGAAACAGTATGTGAAGAAATAATAAAGGAAAACACGAAGAAAGATGCTATGAAGATGTTAGACAGTATCAGTGCAGTTGAGAAGACTGCCACCCTGGACTTTTGAATTGGCTGCCCGGCTTATTCTATGAAAATCAGTAGATGAATTAAAACTCTATGTCCCTGCTTGGAGATTCCTTAAACAAATTTCAGTGGGACTAGCTTATGTTGGATAATAACAATGAAGCAACAGAAAGAAGACAGAGTGAAGAAAATAATGGACAAAAAAGAGAAAAGGTGGAAGAGGAGGAGAATGCGAGGAAACCTCCTGGCACAGAGACGGCAAATGGGCGCCACTTTGCTCTCCAGCCCCAGCTGCAGACCTTGCTCCTCAGTCAAGGCACATTTCCTCCAGAGCCCAGATGGGGCTTTGGAATTCCCTCCAATATGGTGCTCTAAGAAACCACTGCCCAGTCCATCAGCTGACCCACAGTTGACCTCTTAGTCATTCCTGTTCTAGCATGTTCTATTCACTTTACAGTGCATATCTGCCCAACCCTGAAAACCATGGTTTAGGGATGACTCAGAGGAAAAATTGCTAGCTGCTTTTTCATAGACGTTTGGGTTGGGGAAGAGAAAAATAAATTTTTGTTAAAGAAAGGAAGAGAAGAAAGGAGAGAGGAGCATTTATTGACCATCTGCTTAAGGCAGGCTTCTTGTTAGTGCTTTACGTATACATCTCACTTACTACTGGTACTAGCCCCCCAAATAGATAAAATTATTCCACTTTTGCAAATGAGGAAACTGGTTAAAGTCACACAGTTAGTCTGTGGTAGAGTCAGGATATGAAATGAGAGTCAATCTGATTTCATAGCCCATCCTCAAAATACATGAATGACACAGCTGAACACATCCAAATATTCATTGCAAAATCAATCTGTAGAACTCAGGCAGAAAAAAATACATTCATAATTTTACTAGTTGTGAAATAGAATGATCAGTTTAAAGCTTAACTTTCTATTACAAATTAATTTGTGAATAAACTCAGCCTCAATCTCTAATTCTGTTTTTCTTCTTTAGAAAGTCTCCCATTTAGAGCATATGAGGAGGCAGCAACAGCATCAGAAACATTTATTAAGCGCCTATTGTGTGCGCCAAGTGCTGTAGTGAGCACTACGGAATTAGAATTTACAATCTCAGGACTTCCACAATCTAATAGCATAGATCAACGTGACTTTTTATCCCAAGGTCCAAATTTGAAGAGTCTTCATAAGGATATAACGGATATAATGACTTTTTTTTTTTTTTTTGGTAGCAGATGGTGGCCAGCTGTTCTGTCTTTTTTAAAGGCCAAACATGAAGGGAAAAAAAAATTAAAATAAAAGGCCCTATGGTAAATATGAGAAAGAACTTAGTAAACTAAATCTGGATTTTTATACACACTGAAGGGAAATGGGCAATTGGTGGTAATTATCAAATTATCCAAGCCAAAATAGCTCAGTTCCCTCCATTATCTACATAAGAGAAAATTATTTATATGGAGTTAATTGTTCAGGTAATTGTCCTGTATTTCGGGTGTCTGAGGAGACAATCTGGGTGGTCACTGATACAGATATAGGGTCCCTCAAGGGATATTTTAAAATAGGGAAAGGATTGCTACTCTTCACCATATGATTGGGGATATTTCTACTTCGATGCAGGAGATATTAATCAAACTAGTATACAGGATTCTTTGACCAGTATTTGGGCCCATCGTAATTAAACCATAACAATTTTTACTTAATGTTTGAAATTAATTTTCAAATTGCAAAAATAATGTATGAATACCATTTCCTCTAAAATTTTAAAATATTATATGTTAGGCTAAAGTCTTTCTTTCTGCTTCCCTAATTCCATTTCCCAGCATCCCCATCATGGCCCCTCTCTAGCGTATCCACTATTATTTTTTGGGTAGTTTTATCCTTTCAGAATACAGACACACACACACAAGAAGAGAGAGAGAGAGAGAGAGAGAGATTGAGAAAGGGAAAAACCCCTAAATTTTCAGCTTGAATCACACATTTTATACCGTTTGGCAACTTGCTTTCCTATTTAACAATATGTATTAGAGATAAATCCATGTTGTTCCATAGCTGTAACAGATTCCTTTTAACTCCCTCATTGAAACCTGTGATATTTATTTAGCCATCCCTCTCCTGGTGGATATTTACATTGTGTCCAATTGTTTGCCAGCAAGGCTCAATAAACAATCCTAAATATTAAACATGTGTGAGAATTTCTTGAGGGTAGATTTTGAACAGTTGCCCTTTCCAAGGGAAAGTGATGTGCTCCAGAAAGTCATTTGGACCTAACAAAGAAAAAGGATGACAGAGAGACATGGGAGCCAGTTTCTTTCCTGAGATAGACTGGATCACTGTAGACAAGTCACTTCACTTCTGTGGTATTCTGTTTGTCTAAGACAGTGGTTTTTCAACTATCTCACACATGAGACTATCCTGGAGGGCTAATCTGTTCAAACACAGATTGCTGAGCCCTACCCTCAGAGTCTCTGATTCAGTAGGGAGGTGTCTGTGCAAGTTTCCAGGTGATGCTGCTGTAGGAGACTTCCAACTTACCCAAATGTAATAACAATCACCCAAGATTTGTGATAGTAACAGTACTGGGTTAATGATAAACATCAGTTTTAAAATCACAGAAGTAATTATTTAGGCCAAGGGACATGTCAACATGGCATCTTTGTTGGAAGGAATCTTAAAGTGTCATCCAATTCAACTACCTAGCTAAAACTAGAATTTCTTTGGCAACATGCTTGACCTTGTCAGTCTGATTCCTACTGAATAGCTCTGAGTCTAAGAATTTACTCTCTGGCTCCTGAGGCAGCTCATTCCATGTTTCAGATGTTTGATCACAGCCAAGTCCTTCCTAACCTTGACCAAAACCAACCTTCAGAAACTCCTATACATTCATCCCAGTTCTACCCTCTGGGCTTCAGACAACAAATCAGCTCCCTTCTCCACTTGATGGCAGTCAGCTATTATGTTCCCCTCAGTCAGTGGTTCTCAGACTCTACAGTGCATCAAAATCACCATAGGAGCTTGTTAAAATATAGATTCTTCAGCCCTGACCACAGAGATTCTGATTCTCTATCTGGAGTGTGACCCAGGAATCCACATCTTTTATGAAATCTCCAGGTGGATCTGATGCAGGTGGTCTGCACATGACAGTTTAAGAGACTAACTATGTTCAGGACACACTACCCCAAAATATGACACCTTGGCATATTGAATATTTCAGACTGAAGGAATTTGAGAAATGACGTGTGTAGGAAGGACTTGCTGACCTTCCATGAAGCAGGCCATAAAACTGTCCTGTGTGAGATTTTTCTCTCACCACAGTTAGTCAGAGTTTGGATTTTTCTCACTCTTTCCCGGATCTATAGTTCTTCCCTGTTACTTTGTAGCAGTTTGAGAGTCGTAAGCATCACCTTCCCCTGGAACCCAAAGGAACTTCAAGCTGTGACTAGACTTCCAATGGACTCATCAGAGTTTAACCCAACCTGAACCCTGGAGTCTCCTCAGATGTCCATCGAAGAAAATTCCCAGGAAGTTCCAGCTGCCTCTCAACCTGTCTCTGAAGTGTTAATAAAGAACCTTCGTAACTTGACTCTCAACCCTAGTACCAAATCCCCTTCCCTTCTACCAGAATATCCACCTCAACAGGGTGGCCAGAGACTTGGTGAAGGCATACCCTATAGGAGGAGAGGAGTGAGGACATTGTTAATTGCTTGGGAAGAAAGGATAGAAAGGATGATTCAAGTTATTAAATACCACTGCGGCAACCAATTTCCTCTGACTCAAAGAGAACCTTGGCAGAAGGAAGTTGAGACTTAGTCAAACATGGAAAGATTTAGATGCAGCTGTCATTATTGCCTGTATCATAGAGCTCCTTCTGAGGATACTATCACGGAGAATAATTATGACACAGAGTCGATTGAGCCATAAACTTTATTCTTGTACTGTTTTTTTCTTGCTAATAATTTTAGGATCATTATGAAACAGCTTGGGAAAGCTACTCTACTCTAGGAGAGACTGTGTACCAATATTTTGATGACCTGTAAGTTCTGTGATGTGTTTTTTTCTTGCATCTCTTTTCTATCTTGATACAGGTAACTTATAAGGAATCTATGTATTGATAGTTTGCATTTGAATAACTTGAGTTCCTGGAATAATTTGAATATACTTGAGTTCCACTTCTTGATTTGACACAAAGAAGCACTAATAGGTCTCAAGTATTGCCTGTTTTAGCAGCCTGAAGTCAGTAAGATGAAACCCAATATCAAGAATTTGAAACAAATTAACTTGTGTGGAAGGAATGTAAAGAAAACATTGGGTAGTTTGGCTAGAGCATAATTAGAGCAAGGTGTATTAACTAAATTCTCTGGTTTTCAAAAATTTGAATTGTAATAAAATTTTTTTTTTTTTAATTTTATTTATTTATTTATTTATGGCTGTGTTGGGTCTTCGTTTTTGTGCGAGGGCCTTCTCTAGTTGCGGCAAGCGGGGGCCACTCTTCATCGCGGTGCGCGGGCCTCTCACTATCGCAGCCTCTCTTGTTGCGGAGCGCAGGCTCCAGACGCGCAGACTCAGTAATTGTGGCTCACGGGCCCAGTTGCTCCGCGGCATGTGGGACCCTCCCAGACCAGGGCTCGAACCCGTGTCTCCTGCGTTGGCAGGCAGACTCTCAACCACTGCGCCACCAGGGAAGCCCTGTAATAAAAATTTTTGATGTGCTATTTCAATTTTCAGTAGTAAATAAATGTTATGTATGGAGGATCTTATTAAAATTTGAGACATATTTGAGTACCTGTAAAAAAAAAAAAACTGTCTTGTGAATGGTGCCCTCCGTACACCTAGAGGAAAGGAGCATCCTTATCTCTGAAGACAAAGGGACACAGAGAGGACAAACAGGCCTTGTTCAGTTTCCCCCAGTTTACTATACTTAGCTCAAACTCCTTGTTTATCACACATTTCCACAGCTCTCTACCCTTCATCACAGCTAGTATAAAAACACTCAAGTTTAATCATTTCTTTGGGTCTTCATTTCCTTATGAAGGCTCCTGTGTCACATAAAACTTATATTGAATAAATTTATGTGCTTTTCTTCTGTAAATCTGTCTGTGAAAGTCTAATTCTCAGACCCAGACAGGGAAGGACCCTAAGAGAGTCAAAGAAAACTTTCCCGTCCCGTATAAGACCCTGTTAAGTATTTTTGTCTCTTAAGTTCAATGCCCCCAATGTCTTCACCAGTTCTCAGATAATGTGGCTTGAGTTCCCTCACCATCCCAGCTGCTAAAGGCTGCCTGCCAAAATACACCCCCAAATATACTCATTAACCCCCTCTACCCTGATTTGTTATTCTTCATAGCACTTGTCCCTACATCAACATGATGTCCTTTATGTACTTGTTTAACGTTTGTCTCCCCCACTAGAATGTAAGCTTTATGAGGGTGGGGAAATTGTCTGCCTTGCTCACTCATGTCATTCCAGCACTTCCATCAGTATCTGACACATTAATAGGTCCTAAATGAAGTTTTATTTAATAAACAAATGAGTAGAGTGGGGATGAAAAGTCAATTTAATTTAGAAAGTGATGAATGGGAACAGCATGGTTATATCAGAGTCCTAAAACTGTACAGAAGGAATGATCCATCCTAAAGGAAGTTATTTGCTTAAGGTTGTTTTTTATTAAAAAAAAAAAAAAGGAAAATAAAAATGTATAATTAACCTTTTTTAAAAGTCTCACTATTGACTTAGGTCTGTGCACATCTCCATTTAGAGGTTATGGATGTTTTGCATGTGTTTGAGTGCAAAACTCAAACTGGAGGGATGAATCAAAGCAGAGCTCGTTCATTATAGGTTGGGATTTCAAAAACATCTTTAAAGGAGGCAGATCCTCCCCAAACAACATAAAAATGCAGGAGGAGAATAACTAAGATAAGAGGCACAAATTTAAAATGTCAGGCATTACAAAAATGTAAGCAATCGCCAATGCTAATACAATTTTTACCTAAAATAGATACCTCTTAGTTCTCTGTCTCTTCTTTTCCTTTCCCCTTCCAGGAGTATGGGTAATCATTAGGAAAAAATAGAGGAATTAAATTCATTGTACTGTATATTGTCCATGGTCGGAGGACGTCATTGTCAGAAGACTTTGCTGAAAACAAAAGGGAAGTTCAGCCACATCTAATTAAGGAAATGCAAATTAAAACCACAATTAAATACCATTTTACACCTATTTTGGCAGTAATCGGTGTGTCTGACAATTCCTAGGGTTGCCATGGATAGAGGGCAGCAGGACTCTCATACTCCACTGGTGAGGCTATAAATTGGTGTGATCACTTTGGAAAACAGCTTGACTTTCTTGGTAAACTCTGACATGAACATATTACACTAACCAATATTTCCACTTCAAAGGTTATAAGTAGAAAAGTGGCAGTATTTCTGAGCACACTAGACTTTTAGACTGCTTGGTAGCACCGGGTCTACCTAAGTGTGAGGACTTCCTGCTTCCACCTGCCCATGTGTTTGTGCTCCTTTGGGTCAAACCTCCATAGCCTGAATTTTTCAATTTCTTTCTTTCTCTTGTTTAAAGATATTTTCAGAAGAAAGTAAAATCATGACTTACATACAGATGTAAGGATGCATGTGTTTAAAGAATTTATTTTATTCACATGATATGAGGGAACCAAGCAGATGTAATAATTGGTTCAAAGGAAAAGTCAAACTAGCAGAGGCTTATATGAAGTAAAGGAATGTTGAGATGAATTGTGAATAGAGACAAAACTGATTTTTCCACAGTGGAGAGGAAGTCAATTAAAATCATCACCAGAATGGACAGAATTTATGTATCTATCAGTTACCTGCAATTTAGAAAGAGTTGCAAAATAGCTCAAAGAAGGTGAATGGGGCTAGAATCTGATAACCCTGGAGGGTACGCTAAAGACAATGTCTGTTGTTTTCCATTGAAACACCAACACCTTACTGATACACTAGTGCAAGTAGAGTATTGTTTGGATCTCTCACACATGTGTCAAGGAGGGCCTGACAGCCGACGTTCAGATGTAGGAAATCAACACTTCTCCTAAGTCAAAAGCCCAATATTCCAGATCACTGTAGACACTCCAGTTAGCTGGAAATTGCTGGAGGATCAAAGGTACCTGTTCGAGAGTCAAAGATACTACCCAGTATATACAATACATCAGGTGTATACACTAAGAGCTAAGAGTAGACGTAGGTTTGATGAGTGTAAAGAGGCCTGAATTTGGTATTAGAAGACCTGGGGAAGTCTCAGCTCTTCTTACTAAGTTTGTGACCTTGAGCCAGTTGCTCTGGCTCTCTGGCTTTCTCTCAGGCTTTCTCCTCTAAACGAAGTAAGAATTTTTATTGATGACTCTAAATTCCCTTCAGGATCCAAATGTTTATTAGATGAGCCAGCTAATCCCCTGCACAGATGGCCCTGCAACAATGCCCAGGCACAGAGAGTTTTGACACAGGACAGGGAAGATCTGTTTGTGAAAACATGAGGAGGAACAGCTGGATTTGGATGTCCTGGACCCCCAGTGTACAGTACACAAACCCAACATCTGTGGGAAACTTGGGAAGTTCAGTGACAAAGGGAGAAGTGAGAGAGAGGAAAGGAAGATATTAAAAAACAACCTTCTACCAACTCATGGTTTTGCACAAGACTTGCCTCTACCATTAGTGACATTGTAAGAAGTTTATCACCAGGGTTGGCTCTGTCTTTACTCTGAGCTTAAATAACAGCAAAGGGGAACTGGAACTGTATTAGGGTTCTCCAGAGAAATGGACCAATAGGATGTGTGTGTGTGTGTGTGTGTGTGTGTGTGTGTGTGTGTGTGTGTGTGTGTGTGTTTATATATACAGATATAGGTATAGATGTAGATCTCTCTCTCTCTTTCGCTCTCTCTCGGTCTCAGAGAAATTGATTTATTTTAAGGAATTGGCTCATGTGATTGTGGAGGCTGTCAAGTCAGAAATCTGCAGGGCAGGCTGTGAGACTGAAAATTCCAGCAGGAGTTGATGTTGTAGTCTTGTGTCCAAAGGCAGTGTGGTGATAAAATTCCTTTCTTTTCAGGGACCGTAGACTTTTCTCTTAAGGCTTTCAACTGCTTGGTTGAGGCTCACTGCATTATGGAGGGTAACCTGCTTTACTCAAATATTAACGATATTAATTTTTCTGACCCAGAAACGTAGTATCTCTCTCCATCTATTTAGGTCTTCTTTCATTTTTCTTAACCAATGTTTTATAATTTTCAGCGCACAGATCTTGCATATTTATTGTCAGATTTATCTCTATGTATTTCACATTTTTAAATGTTATAAATGATATTGTTTTTTCAATTTCAATTTTCAATTGTTTGTTGCTAATATATAGAAATACAATAATTTTTGTATATTGATCTTCAACCTACAATATTACTAAATTCACTTATTAGTTCTGGTAGGGGTATTTTTTGTTTTGTAGATTTCATTGGCTTTTCTACGTAGACAATTGTGTCGTCTTCAAATTAAGATAATTCTACTTATTCCATTCTTATATAGATGCTTTTTATTTCTTTCTCTTGTTTGCACTGGCTAGAACCTCTTCAGTGTTGAATAGAAGTGGTGATAGTACGCCTACATGACTTGTTCCTATCCTTAGGGGGATAGCATTCAGTCTTCCACCATTGAATATAGTGTTAGCTGTAGGTTCGTCATAGATAGTTTATTTTTTCAGGTTGAGGAAATCCCCTTTTAGTATGAGCCTATTGAAAATTTTTGTTTTTTAAAAAATAGTGTTGGATATTGGATTTTGTCAAATCCTTTTCCTCATTTATTAAGATACTATGCTTTTTCTCTTCTAGCTTGTTAACATGGCATAAAGTTGTTTGTAATATTCCCTTATACTTTTAATATCCATAGAATCTATAGAATATCACTTATCTCATACCTTTGTTTTCTTTTCTTCCCTTCCATTCCCTTCCCTTCCCTTCCCTTCCCTTTCCTTTCCTTTCCTTTCCTTTCCTTTTCCTGATCTGTATGGCTAGAGGCTTATCAATTTTATTAACCTTCTCAAAGAACAGCTTTTAATTTCATTCATTGTCTCTTTTCTATTTCAATGATTTTTCACTATGATCTTTATTATTTCCTTTCTTCTGCTTACTTTGGGTTTAATTTGCTCTTTTTTTCCTAATTTATGGTGGAGGTTGAGATCATGTATTTGAGACCATTCTTTTTTTCTATTATAGGTGTTTCATGGTATACATTTCTAAGTACTACTTTAGTTAGCAGTCTCCCACAAATTTTGGCAGGTTGTGTTTTCATTTTCATTCGATCAAATTTAATTTCTCTTTTGAGTTCTTCTTTGTTATATGGGTTATTTAGAAGTCTGTTCATAAATATTTGGTAATTTTCCAGATACCTTCTTGTTAATTTCTAATCTAATTCCACTCTGGTCAGAGAACATACCTTGCGTGACTTGAATATTTTTAATTTATTAAGTCATGTTTTATGGCCCAGAATATGGCCTATTGTGGTAAATGTTTTGTATGTATTTGAAAAGAATATGTATTCTATTATTGTTGGCTGGAATTTTCTATAAATGTCCATTAGGTTAATAAGTTGGTTGTTCATACCTTCTTTATCCTTGATGATTTTTTTTTTTTTGCCTACTTGTTCTATCAATTATTGGAAGAGGGTATTGAATTCTCTGACTATAATTGTGTATTTGTTTATTTCTCTTGGCAGTATTAACACTTTTAGGTTCATGTATTTTCAAGCTTTGTTTTTAAGTGCAAAAATGCTTCAGATTTTTAGGTTCTTCTGATGAATTGACCTCTTTATCACTATGAAATAAACTTCTTTATCCCTGGTAATATATTTTTGCTCTGAAATCTACTTTGTTTGATATTAATATAGCCAGTCCAGTTTTAATTTGACTGGTGTTAGCATGGTATATCTTCTTCTTTTACTTTTAACTTATTTTATCTTTATATTCTGCATTTTTTGGTAAGACTTGATGATCTAGAGAGATTCTTTGTGGTGGTTTAAAGATATGTCCACAAATCACTTGATACTCCTCCCTTTAAGAGGTAGAACTTAAATTCTCTCTCATTATATGCAGTCTGGACTTAGTGACTTGCTTCTAATGAATAGAAGAATATGGAAGAAGTGATGATGTATCACTTCTAAGCCTCGGTCATAAATGGCATTGCAAATTCCTTCTTGCTCTCTCTCTGGGATCCCTTGTTCTGGTGGAAGTCATGTTCTATGTTATGAAGATACTCAAACAGTCCTCTGGAGAGGCCCATGTGCCAAGGAACTGAGAGGCATCCTGACAATAGCCAGTAAGGAACTAAGGCTTTCTACCCTTAGCCTTGTGGCTGCACCATCTTGAAAATAGATCCTCCAGCCTTAGTCAAGCCTTTAGATGACTGCACCCTTGGCCGACATCTTGACTGTAATCTCATGAAAGACCCTGAGCCAGAATTGCCAGATAAGCTGCTCCTAAATTCCTGACCCTCACAAACTATGAGATGATAAATGTCTACTTTTTAGGCCATTAAATTTGTTATGTAGCAGTAGAAAACTAGTATATCCTAGGATCGTACAGATCCTTCCAGTTTATGATTCTAGTGTTTAAATGAAGAAGGATGTGTCTCTAGTTGCCCGTTGCTTTTACTAGCACTTTACAAACCGTTTTGCCTGTTGTATTTTAAAACTCTTCCTTGAAAAGTCTGCATTCCATACAACAAGACATTTTAGGCAGAAAATTAAATAACATTTTGAATAGAGATATTTTTCAACTGGATATTTACTATTTTAATAGCTTATGTGATTTAATAAGATGAGGCCTTACCCAGTCAATGAATGATTACAAAATGAACACACTACCCATATCTACCACCAGATCAAGAACAGAAATGTGTTTTATTAATAAACAATAATGTGGGAATTCCCTGGCAGTCCAGTGGTTAGGACTCCACGCTTTCACTGCAGTGGGCCTGGGTTCAATCCCTGGTTGGGGAACTAAGATCCCACAAGCCACACAGCATGGCCAAAAAAATAATAGTAATAATAATAATTTTTAAAAAATAATTTTAAAAAAATGATGAGGCCTTGGGAAATTTAACACTTGCCATAGAGTTCTGAAGGAGAGAAGAGCTCTTAGGTCCTTGGAGGGCCAACAGGAGCTATGTGGACCGCTTGGCATTGTATGCAATGTGTTGTGTCAAGAGCATCTTCCTAAGAAAGAATGTGTATAGCTTTTACCAGATTTTCATAGTCTTGCCCCCCACATTAAAAAAAAGAGTTAAGAACCACTTATTTGGTTCCCATTGCCACCTATGAGAATTCAAGTACAGAGAGGTAAGTGACTTACCTATGGTTAGAAACAGAGACTTTCTCATTCTTAACTCAAGGCTCAAACTCCCATCTGAGAGATGAATTCTACCCACCAGAGACAGCTCAGAGCGGAACTGGTCTTTACAATGCTCTCAAGTGCCCAGACCCTCAAGACAAATCTTTACATGTATTATTTTGCTGTTGCATATCTCCTGTTTGTTTAACTCATCACGCTGCTTCAAGAAGTGGGTGGAATGGATCTTCTCCAAAAGATGTCGCCTTGCTGGCAGATCTTTTATCTTGGTGCCGTTCAATTTTGCCCTTAATATTGAAGCACACAGAAGCTCAGCCAAATTCCTCCCCCCCACACAACACCCCCCGCCATGGTATCTGCTAGAATACAGAATTACTCTGTGGAGGAAACACAGTGTATTTCTCTGACCTGATTCCTGTAAGCATATCACTTACATGTTTCCTCAATATTTTTTGAAACCTTCACATCTTTGCAATAACTGTTATCCATCTCTTTCTGAACTAAGCCAGATATGAATGTTATCATCATAATAAATTAAAAGATTTGGGTTGAAGAGTCAAAAATCAAAGTTAATTTCTAGTATTTATGTTAGTTCAAGATACATTCTGCTTATTTAGAAATTAGAAATTGCTAAGAAGCATCCATGGTTGCTCAAAAAACAAGTATAAGTCCTTGAATGGAGAGCTAGAACATATATTGCAATCTTCTTATATCTTGTGCAGTGCTGGTGATTCATTAGATTCTCTCTAAATACTTCATCACCAATAGTGTTGAGCAGTCATCCTGAGCAAGCCTGACTGATTAAAGCCAAGGGAGCCCATGTTCTAAATGGCCAGGCCTAAAGGAAAGAGAGTAGGAAGTCCTGGTATTACCACTGACTTTTACATCTTAAGCTATCTATACTTCAGCTTTCCCAAGACATTCACCCCTATAGATTTGCCATCTATTCCCACCATCCCCATGCACTCTAGGACACAATCTTTTTACTTTGGTCAAATACAAATCCAAGAAGCCATGACTGAAACTACAGTCCTGGAGAAACTAGGCTGAAGAAACGAGGCGGAAGAATTGTGCTGATGCACGAACTGCCCAGGCCTAAGCCTGACTCCTGGCTGTCCCTCCTCCCGCTCAGCTCCGGAAGACAACTGCTGTGAGCAGGTTCCTGGGCTTGGCCAAATGACCTAGCATGGTCCTGGCCACCATTCAGGGGTTCCGAGAGAGCACTGCTCCTCCTCCTCAAAGGTGGAAACAGAGACCCAGAGCCTTGGAATCATTCCCAGCATCTCTGAATGCAAATGTTTTCAGCAAATTCAGCATTCAATCCTAACTTGTAAAACAGTCTTGTAGCACTAAGATAAATTTAAATGGCTCAAGTGTTAATCGGGTGTGTTTATTTTTCCATAAACAGAAAGACGTGGGAATATTTGGCAGGAGGAAAGGACATATTTTATGTTTTGGTGATTTTCTTAAAAAGTAAAAACAACTCTATATTTTAACTGGATATTTTATTCTAAATAGTCTAAAATAATAGAGTCAGTCTATTCTAAAATAACAGATCACCCTTTCTGAGGAATGACAGGAAAATCCTCTGACAAGGAAATTAAGTTTATTTTTAAACTTCCAAGCAGTTGAATTTAATTATAGATGGCAGCAAAGAGCAGAGGAAAGATCCTTAAAAGTTTTTAAAAGGAAAACTAAGGTAAAGTTTTCTAAAGGATAATGTATTCAACATTATATACATATATATGCATATACATAGACATAGACATATATATGGACATACACACACACACACACACACACACACACACACACACACACATATATATATATATATATTTATGGAGAAGAAAGAAGAAAGAAAAGGAGAGAAAAACCCTTTTGGTGGTCTTTGAATCTACCCAGAAACTCTTTCATCTGGAAGTATGGAAGTTCATTAAAATGAGTAATTTAGGAAGATAAATGTGGTTTTGGTGATTGTCTCAAGAAAACACACCAACTTTTTACCTTGAGAGAGACATGTAGCTTAACAGACAAAATTAATCGTATTAGGCTATGATCATTTTTGCTATCTACATATTGCTTCAGATGGGATTTTCAAAGCAGAGTCAAATTTTATACAATGAGATGACAAATTATTTTTATAATAGTAATACTAACATTTAAAATGATGACTTTTACTAGGAGAGCTGTCTAAATTTCAGTTTTTTAAAGGATTAGATACTTTGATTTTGCATGCAAAAGATGCCAAGTATGTATTGAATATGAATTACAAAGCAATATTAAAAGGAAAATACACATAGCAGAAAATATGAAAGTAGGAAAGAGCCAATAAGCATGAATTATATATATTGCACTACCTAGTACACTATTATTGATGCTCAAGAAATATTTGATATTAAAAAACAAGATCTGTCAATGGGCCCAGAGTAATTCTACTATACTGAATCAAATGGTGACTAAAAATGCTTTATTTCACTCTTTTATTTTGTAGGTATTATTATTTGGCATTCAGAGCACATCAAACACCTCTTGCTAGCAAAGAGAGCTGTGTCGCTATCTTGGAAAAGTCCAGATTAGATCACTGGCTGCTGGGAAAAACAAAGGTAGTTCTTTCTTTGTTGTTTAGATTGTCACTCGAGTTGCTCTGCTGTGAACCTTTGTCTCTTATCAGTGATTTGAATAGCTCTGTAAATTGTGTAGCTTAGCAGACAAGACCCCAAGCTAACAGTGATTTTTGCCGGTCTTGGGTCAGGAGTCCCAGGACCTCAGGGACCAGAGGAGGAGAGTTTGCCTCCTGTTCTGCATGTAGTGAGAACCATTTAGCATTTCTAGAATGAGATCTTTGAGCTCATTTTTAAATGTCCCTTTTTCAATGCTGCTTATTCCAGCACCGCAGGCAAATACACAAATCATACGAATGACAATGAGTATCTTTTATAGTTTTGTCCATTTTTAATAGACTTGTGATATTTCCTGCCCACTCTGATTAGTAGTCTCATCATGTCTGGCTTTTCATTCGGGGGAGCATCATGTCCCTGCAGGCTCCCAGGTTTTTATGGTCCGTTCTGAGTTGGCTCACAAAGCCAGCCTTCGCCTGAGTGTGGATGGCAACACTGCTGCCCCTCGGCAGAAATAATTAGGTCACTGTGGGCCATCCAGGCCCCAATCCCTCCGAACTTCTGCCGGCCGTGGGTCAGTTTTGTTGGTTAGCACCTCCATCAGAGCTGTGGAGAAAGAGATCAAGCTGAGAAAATGGAACTCATGGCAAAACTGAGGCTGGCCTGGAGAACATTTAGGATCTCCTAAAACCCTGTTAACTTCATCGTCTGTTTATATCAATAGTCCCACATAGGCTCGACCTTAGAAGGGGAATTGTATTTGCTTCCAAGAAGTCCGTAATGTTAGCATAAATCAAGTCACTGTAAACCTTATTTAGATGATGCTTTTAATATTTACGTTAAGAATATGTTGGAGCAGAGTGAATTTCTGTTTGGGAGCCCACATGTAATGCTAAAACTGATGTCTCGTTTCAGGTTTTTCTCAAGTATTACCATGTTGAGCAGTTAAATTTGCTACTGCGGGAAGTCATAGGCAGAGTGGCTGTGCTGCAGGCCTATGTCAGGGGGTGGCTTGGAGCCAGGAGATACAAAAGAGTCAGAGAGAAGAGAGAGAAGGGGGCCGTTGCCATCCAGTCAGGTAAACGGTCCTGAATCTTGGCATTTCATTAAGTAATTGAGGCCACTCTCCTATTGCTCTTCTGGGTGGTTCCTTCTCCTCCCTCCGTTCCTTCCTTCTTCTTTCCTTTCTTTCTGGCTTCAGCAAATATTTATCGAGTATCTACTGCAGGCCAAGCCTTGTGCTAGGTCCTGGGGATATAGCCGTGAGCAAGACCACCATGGTCCCTAACCTCCAGGTAAGCAAACAAGCCATCCCTAACTGAGGCAAGATAGAGGTGGTAGCAGTGGATGGATGTCAAACCCAAATCACACAGACGTGTGCCTCAGCTCCCAGATGAACCACATCATATACACTTCAGGTCCATTACCAGGTTTTCAGCATCAGAATTGCTACTGCCATGTCCAGGAGGCTTTTCTACCCCAGACAGAGCCTGTAAACCAAGGGAACAAATCACTAGGCTCTGTCATACGCCCAGCCCAGTCAGTGGCTCTTTGCGCACACGTGTGTCATTTGTGGTACAAACAGCATTTGAGCTCCTGTGCTATGTCGAGTGGTTGCGAAAGCCCCAGGTCTTGAACACAGTAGATGACTTCCTTTGTGTTCTCATAACCCAGCGTCACTGGGTTATGTCCACTCCGGACTTCATGACCTCACCCAGCGACTGGAGAGCTGTGGTGCTCAGGGCGGGAATGAAAAGGAGAGCCCGTCATGCTCCTGGTGGCGGCTCAGTGCCCTGGTTCTCTGTCTGAAGGACTTAACAGCCCGCCCCCTGCCCCCAGGTCCCCTTTTGCTTTCTCTTCTTTTCTTCATCCATTTCCCTCCCATGCCTTTTCCCTTCCTGTCACATGCATCCCCTCCTTGAGCACAGTTCTGCACATCGTCCACCCTCACCAGATGTAACTGTGATGCTACTAATCATTATTATTTATTTTTCTCTCCTTCAACTTTCATGTTTATTCCTTCCTCCCAGTAAAAAATATGGAGTGGGTTGGGCTATTGCAGTCCTCTCCCACCCCCCAAGTCCTGAAGGCAGAGCTTCCTCCATGGATTCGAATGACAGGGGCCCACCTCACCTGGATGGGGTCCCGAGTGATTCATGAGTGGAGTCCAGAGGGTTCTGGAAACTCGCTGCCTGAACCAAAATAACTCCTTATCAAGAAGCATCTCGGAGGCCAAGCTGAGAGTACAGAGAGGCCCCTCTTCCCCACCATCACTCACGTAGCTCTGCTTATTTTGTTCAGTGAGAAAGTAGGAGGGAGGAGGAGAGGGGTAATAGATTGGAGGGAAAACAGCTTATATCAATTCTCTGGCACATTCTTAAATTAATGTCATTCCTAGCACATGGTTTTATATTTTTAGCCTGGAGAGGATATGATGCTCGGAGGAAATTTAAGAAAATAAGCAACAGAAGGAGTGAGTCTGCTGTTCATATTCAAGCAGGTAATTAAAACATCATTTTCATAGTGTCCACTTGGAAATATTCTGTGATTAAGTTCATATGCGTTTCAAAAAGCTGAAATGTTAATAATTCAGGAGCACTGGAATAGGAGTCAAGAGTTGTAGTGAGGGAGGGTTCTAGTGCTTGTTCTGATGCACACCCCCCCATGTGATAATTGTGAAAATTGGCTGCATGCCATACTTGGCTATGGATGCTCCAAGTAGGTACCCTTGTATTCCAAATTTTATGGAATACAAGAGAGGGAAAATGAGGCACAGAGAAGTGAAGTAACTTGTCCATGATCATACAGCTAGTCAGTGGCAGAGCCAGAATTCGTTCACAGGCAGTTTGGGTAGATTCCACTTTGTATACTGCCAACTGAACAAATCCGTTTCCCTCTTGGAGTCACCCGTCCCTCGTCTGTGAACAAGAGCATTGGCTAAAAAGGTCTAAAAGACGTCTTCCAACCTTGGAATTCTCTGATTATATGCTTGACCTGTCTCTTGGTATCACAGAGATAGGAACAGCTCAGGGACTTTCCTGGCTAACTGAGTTTCCCACACCCAGACCTGTATGTGGCTAAGGCAGACCTTTGGGCCCTACAGGGTGAGGGCACTGTGGCTCGGCTTGTGGCTGCCTGAGCACCTCGAGCTCTGGTGCCTGGCTCCCAGGTCATTCCGCTCTTCTGCAAATGGCAGTACCCACGGCGGCTGCGAGGCCCGGCTCCCTCTGTCATTTGGAGATGTATGTGCCTAATTGAGGCTCTGGAAGAAACAGGCCACAGAGCACACCAGGAGCTCCTAGAACACAAGAAATCAGAGACAGAATGAGAGAGAAGTGGCCAGTCCAGTGGACTCAGCAGCAGGGAGAGGGACAGGCTTTCAGATACTGCCACGCATGAAGCAAACGTTTAAATAAAACAGCTGCAACCTTTTCGAGGAGGTCCCTGCCCAGAGCCTGGCTCCAGGGACACTCCTCAGAACTCTCTGGCCCGGTAAAGACCTGACGACTTCATTCAAAACCAAAATATCTGGGAGGAAGGGGTGTCATTTAAATCCAAATGTGTAACTTTTAACACCATCCCCTAGGAATTCTAAGCTCTACAACTTCAAAGCATCAGGAAGAAGGATGCAATTCTAGTTGCAGCTTAAGAAAGACAACTCAAAGTGCATTTTTTTCTCTACCTCCCCACTGCCCAACACACACACACACACAGTACTCCCCACCCCTGCCCCTGCCATTAAGAGAGGTTGCTGGACTGATCTTGCCATTTGGCCCAAAGCCCAACATACATTTTCAAATATAAACTTTGAGCTTATATATTGTTGAGCCACTGATCATAAATAAAGTATGTGGGATCATAAATCAAATTTTCTCTCTCTGAAAATCATCTTTAGAGGGCTCCCTGTTTGCACTCTGTTATTGCCAAGTGATCACTGCATAAAAACAGACAAGTGGGCAGCTTCCTCACATCAGGACAGTCAGGATTGCATCTCTTCAGTGCAGCACCTATGGGATAGGTACCATGGGAGCGTACTTTTGTTTCATGGGACCACAGAGAACACATTTCTTTAAGGAGCTTCCTCTTGTTGTTGTTGTTTTTTTCTTTTAGCCTTGCAAGCACCCCCCTTCTTAGCCTGGCAGCCATCGTTCCTGCTTATCAAGTGGCATCGGGAGCTTCCGAGTCCGCAGGGGCTTGGGCGGGCATGTAGTCATTGAGGGTGGTACTCACGCCACCTTGCCCTCTTGGCAGGAGAGTGTGGCAGCCAGAGCAAAAGCAGGCAGCGTCATTTTGCCCTTCAGCCAACACCATGGACAGGAACTGAGGTGCTGGTTCGGTGTTAGTGGTAACGTTACTTAGATAGGGTAACAGCATTTGCAATTTTATGGGCAGTTTACTTTTACTTGAGAATGTTTTCCTTATCTTTAGAGTCAAAGGCAATGTGTTGATCTAAAAAGCAAAGCAGCTCACTCCAAAGTCTCTGTTTCGGGGTGTGCTCTTCCCAAAGCATAAGCCTCTCATTCCAAGCTCTTCTTCGTGCCACTGAGGCATTTCAAGTGGAACAAGCCCCAAACATAGGGCTGCTCTTACTTTTGAAGCCTGCAGAAGCGGCTTAGGGATGTTATCATAACGCAGCCGTTTCTGGATATTTTCTAAGGTTATTCTGTAATTTATTATTTTTTCAACAAATCATTCCATTTGAAATTTAGATTCTGTGCTATGTGTTTGTTTATATTTCAAGTTCTGGCCGATAGTCTTTTTTTTTTTTTTTTTTTTCATCGTGTTGCTAAGCTATGTTATATAGTTTTAAAAGAACAGCCCTTGAAATTTAGGAAGCATTTGGCCTACATGTTGCTACAGAGCAGCACATATTGAAATTTGTTTTCCTTTCATCTCCTTCCCAATAAAAGCAGCCGCGCGGCTTATCCCTTTAGCTTCCTCAGAACTTCCTTTCAGAATTCCCGATCTATTACGGCACATTCACATACCAGAAACAAGATGCCTTTTCATGCTGTCAACCTTTTTCATCTGAAATGTAAATTAATTCTTGCTGGTATGCCTTGACAGAGATCAAAGTCGAGGTATTAACCTTCCCGGGCTTTCTTCAGGAATCCGTCCCCAGGACCAGGCTGCTGTTGTTAGGAGGCCGGTGTCCCTGTCACGGGGCCCTCCTCCAGGCAGTCCTCGGCCTAGGAGCCGCCATCTCAAAGGCCCAGGGTCCTTTTGGAAGTGACCTCATCAGTACTTTAAAGCAGGTGAGGAACGATCCGCCTGGCTAGTCTTGGGAGAGATGAGCCTCCTCATTTGAATTGTGGGCCCTCCGCTCAGATTCCTGGAGCTTGTTTAAGTGGTTCTGACAGCTAGTGATCTGGGTGTGATACAGGGAGGGACAGGGCTCCAGATTGGAAACCTCTCCCTTTGCTCCGTGGGTCTTTTCTTGCCTGTCAGTCTTTGAGGTAGGCCACATTTGCATTTTCAAAATAAACAGATGCCTTTCAAATACATGAGCTGGTGGTCTCGAGATCTCTGTGGGCCCGAAACTGTTCACCAGCCAGGGAGCAAGGCTGGAAGAGAAAACAAATGGGAAAACACGCCCGGCACATGCGCACACGTTTCCTGTGTGCAGAACATTATGCCGGCAATAAAGGGCCTTTGTGAGATGTGGGGTCGCAGGGAGAGAGCTCGCTGGGGATCTGGGCAAAAGTATCCTTTATCAGTTTCTTTTTTTGGCAGGGAGGGAAACCACTTTGAATGTCAGCTTGGTGAGAAGCGGCATGCTTTATTGTGTTTCTGTTATTGATTAATGCTGATAATAGGCCCTTACCATAGGAAAACACACTCCTTTAAACACCAAAGAATTTTTAAAATGTACTTTTTTAATCAGAAAAATAATTGAGCACCTATTAGTGTTCAGATACATGGGGTATTCTAAGTAAAAACTAATAGTTGTATGTCATCCCATCGCTAATCTATATTTTTTTTGAGTTTCTAGTGTTTATTTTTTTTAATTTTTATTGGAGTACAGTTGATTTACAATGTTGTGTTAGTTTCAGGTGCACAGCAAAGTGAATCGGTTATGCATGTACGTATATCCACTCTTTTTCAGATCCTTTTCCCATATAGGCCATTCGAGAGTATTGAGTAGAGTTCCCTGTGCTATACAGTAGGTCCTTATTAGTCACCTAACTAATCTATTATTTTTTTAAGTGAATTCTTAAGTTTCAGAAAGTGGATATAACTAGATTTTGTCAACTAAAATTGCATACCTTCCTCAGTAAATACTATCAAAACAAACAACCTGCAGGGAATTGTAAAAAATATCTACAGTGTCTCAGTCTTTTAAGTTTTTGAAAGCACAATTTTCAAAAATTGCCCCTCTAATTCAAAATCTTTTTTTAAGCGAGAGCAAAGTGCTGGGCTCCCCATGTCACAGGGGAAAAGCCTCAAGAAGGTGACACTGGAGCCCTAGAGGCTGGGAAGGAAGTGCAAAGAGTGTATCCAGGAGGAGCTGGCTCTTCCAGCCTCCTTTCCCGTCTCTCCCCGCAGCCACTCCTGGAGCAGGAAGAGCCCATTGGTTTATAGCACTTTTTCATCTAATTGCTTCAGTGCTGTGGAAATTGTCGTTGTCTCTTTCTCTCTGTCCTCTGATCAGCTTCCTACTTACTCCCCTCCTTGGTCCTCCGGGAGATAACAACACTAAAATCTATGGCCATTTCTCCCTCTGATGCCCTTTGCGGGGAGTGCTTTTTTGGAGCGGCAGCCTCAACCTTGCAGAGGCTGAGGGGGCCTCTTCCTTAAGCCTGTGAGCAGGCATTTTAAACCAGCTGCAGCTGGAACCTCTGGGCAGCGCGTCATGTGACTGCAGCCAGTGGGAGTTGCTTTAAATGCAGCTTCCAGAGAGGAAAGCAAGCAGAGAACCCAGACAGGCTCTACCCCTCCTCCAGGTTAGCTTCTTTCAGAAGCCCGACCCCTACGTCGTGTCGGAGACAAGTTTGTAGTGTTTAAAACTGCCTGAACTTTTAAATCTCTCTCAGGGTAAGACCTCCTCCTAGTCTTTTCTAACTTTGAAAGGCTGGTTCCTTTAGCATTATCGGTGGGTTGGCAATGACTAGGTGGCTACAATAATTTCCTAGAACGAGATTTCCAGAAATATCCCTAGGTGCGCAGGACAACTATATTTTAAATTAGGAAATTTCTTTCTTTCATTCACTTATTCAACTACTGTTTAAGTACCTGCTTTATGTTGGAGCTACTACCAAGATGAACAATAGGATTTCGTTTGGGGCCTCAAATTTTCCGTCTTCAATACAGAGGGCTAAAAAACATTCTCTCCCTCAAATGGATGCTGTTTGTATGATCAGGTCCTCTATATTATGTCAACATTCAATGGAAGGGAGTTCTGTAAAACTGCAAAGAGTCAAAATCATTATAAAATATAGCTGAGGATATACACTGAAAATGGCGCATGCTTCTTGAAGGTGAAAATAATTAGGTAGATATTTTTCAGTCTGTCGAATCTGTGCATAAGCAGGTTGTTGATCACAAGCCAAACAGTAGAAGAAAGTCAAGCGAATGTACCATCGAGAGAAAAGGTCCACTTTGAACAGACAGAAGGAAAACAAGCTGCCCTTTGTCACTCCTTTATGCATCTCTATTTGTCATTCTACCTCTATTCCAACGTTTCTTTACTCACTCCGTTTCTATCTCTTAGAAAGATTCCTGGTCATTTTGCACAAAAAAATATAACCCCTCAAAATGTGAGAGAAGACAGATTGCGAACTCTTCTTGGCAGGAGCCAGCTGCCTATCCTTTTCTGGTGTTTTAGGCCATTTCCACACAAGAGTAAAGCAGCATCTAGGGGAAAGAATTAACTGGAGCATCTGAGCTTGAGGTGAACTGTCAACTCACACGAGCTCCACTGTCTTCTAAAGCTCTGCTTAACCAAAGGCAGGGTGCCCTTCAGGCTTACACGAGGGTCCTGCTGAGTCCACTTGCACTGTCTGCCTTTCTCTAACTCTCTGTAGATAAAGGTCTGTGGCTGGTTTCTGACAACCACAGGCATAACGTTTTGGAGGGGGAAATGTTTGGGGGGGACAAGCATTGTGATTTACTTTGGGAAAATGTGCCTTGTCTGTGAGCAGGGTCAGGACATACAGAGAGCCCCGGAAGCATGGCTTCAAGAAAGTGGTTTATAGCGGAGAGGAGGCCTGGCCGTGGCTTCAAGGTTTCTGTCGAGAAATGGGCTCTGCCAAACCTCAAGGGGCACAAGCAGTAGAATTCTTGCCATGAAATAACTTGTGATGCAAAGGCATGTCCTTTGCTATGGAATCAAAGTATTGCCTATGTTAGAATTAAACACCCAGAGGGTAGGGTACTATTCACCTAATGCACAGAGAAGAAGCTGCAAAGCCAAAGTGGGTTTGACGTCCACTGTGCCTGATATCATACTGACATGGCATGGAAATGCTCAAGATGAAACTTTGGTGCAGCAGTTGGCACCCCATGACTCAATATTAAATTTCAGAGCAAGCCCATGGATAGAACCTCTTCAGTTTGGAATCGCTTCCTCCTTTATGGACCTCATGTAGAGCTCTAGAATCTGGCTGCAAAAAGGCAATGCCCAAAATGGTATCCTTACCACCTCAGCATTGAGTGAAGCAACAACTTTATGATCAGTAATAATTGATTAATAATGGTGTCAAAAACACTCGAGTTGCCTTTATGTCTTTTAATGTTTTTTCACATAGAATCATAAAATGTGGTATCACGTTTTCTAACCCTTATTAGTTATTGGGCTCTATCCAAGTTACAGTAAAGAAACATTCAGGGGAAAAATTAACTGTGCCATGGCAAGAATTGTCAGGCTTTTTTCCTCAAAAGACTCCTGTGTGTACAAAGGCAGATTTTGTTTCCCCCTAAACAGATGAAACAGAAGCACAGAGAGTCTACATAAGTTGTCTCCCCTTATGTGTTACGTGAGCATAATGATTGGTATCAGAGCCCTCTTCTGAGTCTTTACCCAATGCTCTTTCTAGTAGAACATGCTCTACTAGATGGTTTCCATCTTGGATATGGCACATGGACATAGAGTACCAGTCCAAACTTTGGGGAGAGTTTTATATACCATCCTAAGCATGTGGACTTTGGAGTCAGAACTACTGACTTCAAATCCTGGCTATACCACCATTTGTCATATGGTTTGGGGGAAGTTACTTAACTTCTGAGCCTTAGTTTCCTTAGCTATAAAGTGAGGCTCGTTCAGGTCTAATTCTCAGGACTGTTGTGAAGATGATAGCAGATAATATACACAAAGCATCCTGCATGGGACCCGGCACATGGCAGATATTCAGTAAGTGTTAGTTTCCTCTCTGTTCCCCCTTCCTAAGTATGAACTTAACTTGAGGGGGAAAAAACTGTCTGTGAAATACTCTTCTATGATTAGAGTAATAATGTTATAACTTCAAAAAGATGAAACTATTTCTCTCACTTTTGGAGAAAAAAAAAATAGTACCTGTCAAATCTCAAATACAATTACAATAAAGCATTTATAAAAGAGAGAATTTTCCACATCTTAACTTATGTCTTGCTTACCTGTCAGAGAAAAATTAAAATACAACAATAGCATGTGAAAGATTTCAGGTGGTTTTGTTTTCATGAAGAGCTATTCTCCATCATGCTGAGAGCTTGGTTCATTTGTGTGGATACATTTTTCAGTGACCTCAAAATTGTTCCGACTTAGGTGGTGCGCTCCTGACATCATTTTTCCCGCTCAGGGGTTTGAGGCCCTTTTGCAACTTGTTCTGTAAAATAGTAAGTCTCCTCCTCACCTCCTTCCAGAAGTCAGAAATTCTAAAATCCAGGAGTTAAATATCACCCAGATTTGCTGTCTGCTGGTGTGGAAAGCAAGTCGCCTTTCAGATGTCTGAAGAGTTGGAAGATGTTGGTGAGCCAATCACATTTAACCCACAGTGACGGGTGATTGGCAACGTAACAGCTGAGCGACAGCCATTTGGCCAAGAGTTCAAACCCCAACATGAAGAGCCATTGCAGGATCACGGCTTGATTTGCTGTGGCCATGAAGTCTGAATCACCCAGCACAGAGGCAGAGGCAGAGGTGACAGCTGGTAGCCATTCTCATCAATAAAGTTGTGACGGGTGAGATGTACAAGCGACCAGAGCCTGCTAATTTCATAGACTTTGAGCCAAGTGCTTAGTGTCAAAACCAGCTATGGTCAGTGATGCAAACGGTTGTGAAGGGTCCCTCGTCAACAGCAAGGCTTTGCTCACCAGACTCTCCTCCTAGTGGGTTAGAAGCAATTGCATCCTGCTGTCCAGGAACAATCCAGTTTGAGGATAAGGAGGACTTATCCTTTTATTTTTTTTTAAATTCTGGTAACTTTTTGCAAGTCAGATTTATTGAGGTATAATTTATACAGAGTAAAACTCAGTTTGATAAAATGGGATGAACACATATAGTCAGGTAACCCCCTCCACAATCAAGAAAAGGAACGTTTTCAAAAGTTCTCTCATGCCCCTTCTGTCGGCCATCCCTTCCCCACCCCCAGCTTCTGGTGACCACTAATGGTTTTCCTGTCCCTGTAATTTTACATTTTCCAAAATGTCATATAAATAGAGTCATATAGTATGTAGATATTTGAGTCTGGCTTCTTTCACTTATCATAATGCTTTTGAGAGTCATCAGTGTTGTTACATTTATCAGTAGTTTGTTCTTTTTCATCGCTGAGCTGAATTCTGGTCTGTGGATGTACCACAGTTGTGTCCATTTGCCAGCTAAAGGACACTTGTTTCCAGTTCCTGTGATTATGAATAAAGCTACTGTAAACTTTCAGAACTTTGTCTTTTTAAGAAAAATTTAGAGGAAAGTAAATAACTTTGTTTTATAAGAAGCCAGAATGATCCTAGAAGTAAGAGTTGTTTCCTTCTTGATTAACCAATAGAAATGCTTACTTTTATAACATCTTATACTTTTTGCATGGCAATTTACAATTCATACATTCATGCAAAGGACTTCCACTAACCGTATTCCTGTAATTATCATAGTAACCCTGAGAGGTAGGTTAGGGATTTTATCCCATTTTACAGATTGTGGCTAAGAAACCTCCCGCAATTCAGACTGCCTGACTCCCGATCTGCTGTCCTTCCCCCCAAACATTCTGAACATCCTGTCTATAAAGAACACTCTGCTGGATGCTTTGGGGGTGGTCACAAAAACAACATAAAAATATTGGCTTTTTTTCCCTTAAAAAGAGAGGAAGACAGTCTGATGCACCACATCATATATCATCAGGGAAATACAAATTAAAACATCGGAGAGATACCACTATTTACCTGTTAGAATAGCCAAAATCTGGAACACCGACAGCACCAAATGCTGGTGAGAATGTGGAGCAATAGGAAGTCTCATTCATTGCTGGTGGGAATGCAAAATGGTGCAGCCACTTTGGAAGAGAGTATGGCGGTTTCTTGTAAAGCTAAACATGCTCTTACTGTATGATCCAGTAATCGTTCTTCTTGGTATTTTCCCAAAGGAGTTGAAAACTTGTGTCCACACAAAAACCTGCACAGATTCAGGCAGCTTTACTCTTAAGTGCCAAAACTTGGAAGCGACCAAAATGTCCTTCTGTAGGTGAATGGATAAACCGTGGCACATCCATACAACGGGATAGTTTTCGGCGCTGAAAAAAAGTGAGCTATCAAGCCACAAAAGACATGAAGTAATCTTAAATGCATGTTACTAAGTGAAAGAAGCCAACCTGAAAATGATACATACTGTGTGATCCCAACCGTATGACATTCCGGAAAAGGCAAAACTATGGAGACAGTAAAAAGATCGGTAGTTGTCAGGGGGTGAGGAGCTGTGGGAAGGGATGAATAGGCGGAACACAGAGGATTTTTAGGGCAGTGAAAATACTCTGTATGGTACCATAATGATGGATACGTGTCATTATACTTTTGTCCAAACTCATACAGCACCAGGAGCGAGCTGTAATGGAAACTATGCAATTTGGGTAATTATGGGAAATTATGATGTGTCAATGTAGGTTCATCGATCGTAGCAAATGTACACTTGATGGGGGATGTTGATGTTGGGGAGACTGTGTATGTATGGGGGCAGAGGGTTAGAGGAGATCTCTGTACCTTCCCTTCAATTTTGCTCTGAACCTAAAACTGCTCTAAAAATACAGACTTTTTAACAAGGGGGGACAGTCTCAGATGGAACCAGGACCAACACGCCTACCACAGGCTTGAGAGGAGTACTAAGCTAGAGCCAACTAACACAGCCACAAGGAGCAAATGATCTATGAAGCTCCCCCCAGTCCTTTTTGGAAACAGGCAGGGCATAAATTATAAGAAATGAATCCAACCTGAGGCTGCTGGGAGTTGGGAGAGAAGAGAGCAGCAGTCCCTAGAAGCTGGAATGGAAGAGAAATTCCTCAGTGATGCTCCAGGATAGGCAAGAAACTGACCTCTAGGGTGAGGGAAAGCCTCCCTCCTTAGCCTCCAAGTTAGAGAAAGCAGTTACCAGACAAGACTGTCTCTGAACTCTGTCAAAGTTTGACTGGAATAATAACTGGAATTAAGTAGTGAAGAATCAAGGTGGAAAATGCTCTCATAGGCCTAAAATTACTAGGCTTGTTTTGTGTGGTGGAGATGGAGGCCAGGGTTTCTGATGGCAGCTGTAGGGAAAAAAAAAAAAAGTGTCAATGAGATTCTATTCTTTAAGAATTCGACTTTGTGCTGCTTTTGGTGGCATTTGCCTGTTGGACCTCCAACAAGTTGGCCTCTTTAAATGCTGATAAGATGGCTGCTGACCAGCTGTCACTCCAGCCAGAAACCACAGGGTCCTCGCGCCATTGGCCCGCAGTGGTGAGGAGGGGAAGGCTGGGCTTCTGTGCCTCATCTTTATGCGCCCTCTCTGCCAGGTACAGTGGGCACCTTTGCCAGGTCCATGGTGAAGGCAGGAAAGCTTACCCAGCCTAGATCAGCAACCAGGAAACCTACCCAGTGGACCTGCTGGAAATAATCCCTGGGTCTGTCCTCTGGGTGGGTCATCAAACACCAGGCCAGAGCCTCCTTCTGCAGCGGCTAATCTGTGGGACCCTTAAAGGCCCAGGCATGTGAATGAAATAGTCTGAATTTTATTTCCATTTGTAAATAAAAAAATAGGACAGTGGGGGTTTATCATTTTTAAATGTTTAGAATAACTGGGCTCTACCCTGTAATGTTTAGGAATTCAGACCTTAGGGCAAAACTGCTTAGGTTTGAACCCTGAGTCTGCCATTCTCCAGCTGTGTGTGACGTTCTTGGGAAAATCATTTAACCTCCCTGTGCCTCAGTTTCCTCAGCTGTAAAATGGGAATAATAGTGGTCTCTACCTTTTACAGTTCCTATGAGGATTAAATGAGTTAATTTTTATAAAGGGCTTAGGACAATGGATGGAACATCATAATTCATACATTTGTGTTTGTTAAATACAAATAATGGCCATTTTCCTAGCTCCTGTTCCTAGTTTTTCTCCCACCACCCCATCCCCACCTTGCTAGCCAATTCAAGCTGAATGCGCATACTTGATCTTTTTCTCCTCTTTCTTCTAGTTAAACCTTTAACATCCATCAGCTCCCCCTTCTCATATTATTGTAGTTTCCTAGGGCTACAAATGACCACAAACTTTGTAGTTTAAAACAACGGAAATTTATTCTCTCACAGTTCAGGAGACTAGAAACCCAGAATCAAGGTGTCACTGAGGTTGGTTTCCACTGGAGGCTCTGAGGGAGAATCCTTTCCATACCCCTCTCCTAGCTCCTTCTGGGTCCTAGCAATCCTTGACATCCCTTGACTTGTTAGACCCATCACTTCACTCTCAGCTTCTGTTGTCACATGCATTCTCCCTGTGTATTTCTGTGTCTTCACATGGCCTTCTTACAAGGATACTAATCGCTGGATTTAAGACCCACCTTAATCCAGTAGGGCCTCGTTTTAAACTAATTACATCTGCATAGACCCTATTTCCAGGTAAGGTCACACATTCTGAGGTTCCAGGTAGATATCTCTTTTTATTCTCACTCTCTGTGTCAGAATGCAAGCTCCATGAGGGTAGGGACTGTGTGTGCCTCCTTAAGTATAGTGAGTTAGCCGGCATTAGTTAACACGGGAATGTTTACTGGGCCTCCTTAAAGGAATGGAGAGACATGGCTGGGTGGGAGAGCAATGCTTGAAGCAGGAGAGCCATCCAGAAAGAGTGAGAGGGACGGCATGAAAAAAACCACATCTGAGGAAATAAAAAAGGAGAAAGGTCAGAGGTCCCAAATATTCTAACATGGTATATCTAGAAGCACCGTCAGCAGAACTGGAAACAGCCAGTTAGGAGGAGGTGCAGACGAGAGAGGAAACAGGGTCTACATCACAGGCCAGGGAGAAGGGAGACGGGACAGAGTTAGGGTTGATGCCTAAGGGAGGAGCCCGAAGACGGTCTCCTCTGTGGAGAGGAGGCCCCGCTGGCAGGATGGTTTCTTCTAAAGCCAAGGGATCCAGTTGGAAAGGACCTGGTCTCTCCAGATACTTGAGGTGGTCTGAGATGTTGGGACATCTTCAACCCATTGTGACCTCGAGGGTCGTGGAGCATGGAAGAAGACGTGGGACAGCTGGGAACATCCCTTTAGCACCTTTACACCCAAGCCATCAGCTGTCTTGGTAGAGAAGTATTCAGGTGTTCATCAACGCGAAGTAAGCTAACTGGATGATGAAAAGCTGCAGTGGTGACATTCCTCGACTAAGAATTGTGTGTAACCTGTTTTTTCCATGGCAAAGTAATTGACCGTTGACCCACAAAGGTCAGTGAACAGGCCTGCATGACAAAAGAGGCCTGCCCTAGAGCAGACGTTTGGAGGGAAGTAGGAGACCTGTCTCTCTTTTTACCCTCAGGCGGAAACTGAAAGGCAACAGGAAAGCCATCCAGTTGTCAAACCAGGAGCCCTGGCCTGGTACACGCATGACCTCTGTTTGTCTGCCAGCTCCCTATTTGACTAACGCAATCAGTGAGACAGAGAGGTTACCCAACCTACCCAATGTCACCAAGCTAGTAGGGAGTCCAGCCAAGACAGTTACTAATTCTCCTGTTTCCTGTAGTTGTGCCCTTTCACAACCACACTGTATTAAATCTTCAAAACAACACCAAACCCATGGGTGAGATTCATCACCTCAGAGCCTCAAACGGTAAGAAAAGTGTGGGTTTCCCTAGCCACACTGTATCTCCCACTTTGGTAATTCATCTAGGTGTAGGGCATAACCTAGAGAAGATTCTGTTTTGTTTCATTCCACAGGGAGCCCTTCAGGCCAAAGCTGTGATCTACACCCCACCGTTGCAGGGGGCACCAGGGGAACTGCCCAGGTTCAAGACTGCAGTGAGCCCAGCGACCACAAAGGTGAGGTCATTAGAGGTTTGGGATGGGTGTCCTGTATTTGTGGACACTCCAGAGAAGATTGCAGAGCTGGAAATGATCACCTGATATGGACCCTCTGTCGGGCATTCTTTTTTTTCCTACAGGTGACAGCTGATTAAATTCAGGGGCAGCCTTGCAGGGGACCCTGTGATTTCACAGAAGGGGAGAGAGTAGACAGAGATAAGCTCAAGCCCTCCCTCCGCAGCTGTCCTGGGTGCCCAGTTACCTGTTCACTGGGGAAACTGGTCTAGTTGTGGCTCTCTGTACCAGCTGTCTCCCTTCCACCCATCCTCTTAGAGCAGACACTGACATGTTTCTCTCTGATTTACCTTAAGACCTTCTGAAAGTTTAGCTTCTCAGGAAGATCTTTCTATGGTCCTGACACTGGAACATATTGAGAACATTCATGGGGGGGAAGGAACACTGTGGACCAGAAGTTAAAACTTGGGTATCTGGTCTAAGCCTTCCCTTAATTACCATCATTGTAAAATGAGAGAATTGGACTAAATCAGTGGTTTTCAAACATTTAAAGAATATTAGAATCCTCCCATTTTTCAGTTTGAAGTTCCCTGGACTTCCGCTTGAAGAAGAAGCTACGATTTTTAAAAATATGACCTTTAACGCTAATGCTAGCATTGTATGGAAAGAGAAGCTGAGTTGCCCTGGATTTCACGGTAGAGTTTGTAGTTACAGTTTATCCGCCAGGCCCAGTAACGAGGCTCTGGGCGCTTCCAGCTCCTTTTGAATCTGCTGCCCAGCCTAGGTTTCAAGAAAATACACAACTGGAGCTTTACCTGGGGGCAAGGAGGTTAGGGTGTGGGGAAAAAAGGAAAGGGAGGGCCCCAGGAGCAGCAGTGTTTCTTGAACTTGAGGAGACATGGAGGTGGAGACAGTGAGACACTTTTCATTTTCAAAAAAGGATGTCTAGCTGTTACAGACCTGCAGTCTAGACCCTTTCTCCCTAGCAGAAGTCAGAAATAGGCGTCTTCCTGTTGCAATCAGCACGCAGGTATGTTTTGTTTGGCCAGACACAGAGTTTTTGTTTTGTTTTTTTACAAAAACATTGAACCCGAATGTTTTCAGATGGGGTGTACATCCTCTGGCTCACTACAAACCCCACTACTCCCCACCCTCTGCCTGACACTGCACATATTCGTGTTACCTGAGTGACCCCAAAAGCATTTTGAGTTTGCAACACCAGCTATATTGTTTTCTTTCTTTCTTTTTTTTTCTCCTGATGGTCAAATGCTTTTTCATCTTATTTCAAAATGGTCCAGTGGAGAATTGGCTCAATTTTCCTGGGAAATATGAATGGCTCTAGAGTTCAGCCTGATTTTGGAAGGATTCAACTCCTCCAGAGAAGTCCCTCCCAGTATTTCTTTATTCCACTTAACCAGAATACTTAAGGGTGCTTCCCTGAAGACAGGAGACCCATGTCTGGAGGAGCCTCTGTGGTCACACCTGCACATACCTCAAGTCTGATATTTTGTGAACGTTTCTGCTATTGAAGTTCATCATTTAGTTTTCTCAGCCATGTCACTGGTCTGATTCCTTTAACTTGATCTACTCACTTAGAATGAATCACCCTCTTTTACTCTACTGTTTTTCTCCATAGCTCCATTTCGCCAATCTCCTTGTTTAACAATGAATTTGCCAGAGAGATGCCAGGTGATTCCAACTGTCACCAGACATATTTAACAATATTTGACAATTTAGGATTTTGCTTTGAACTCGATGGTTTGACAACCTCCTTCTTATTTTTTATTAATTAAAAGAAAAACTTTTAAAATTGAGGTGTAATTGACCTACAACATTATGTTTGTGTCAGGTGTACAACATAATGATTACTTCCTTCTTATTTAAGTTTAGCTCTTTACTCTGACCCAAATCCTTATCCCTGCTCTTCTGGCAGAGCTGGGAGATGGAGGAGCAGACTTCATCTAAGCTTTAATAAGAATATTCTGTAAGTTTCTGTTTGGTTTTTAAACTTCAAATAACTCTAAAAAATCAATATTTTGATGACTGAAGTGCAAATGAATAAGAAACAAGGAATGAGTTTTCCCTTTAATTACACGAATAGAAACTCTGTGGGTTTTTACTGGAAACCCAGGCAAAGTAACTGGGGGCATTTTGCTAAGCTCCAAATAAAGGTGTCACTGCCTTCTCTCTTCCTGGTAGTAGAAAGGGCACCTTCCTAAGGAGAGCCCCAAACCAAAATGGGTTGGTGGTCTTTCCTAGCTTTGCTTCTGCTTCTTCTCCGAATTGCTCCTTTTCATACTGAGGATCTCAAAATAGGTGCAGACAATAGCAACCTCAACTTCCCACACGGGCAAGACCATCTAGGGTTTGATCAGTGAGTGGTAGCCCTTGGTGCTGGTGAACTGGGCCAGAGAACAAGGTTAAAAATGAGTTGTGTCGATTTTCCTTCTTAATAAGGAAACAGATATTTGTGCCCCTGAAGTGGGCTTCTCTTTTTTCTTTTTATGTCAGTTCTTGATTTTATGCTGCTTATCACAGTATTACAAGTGAGCTTGGGCCAAACAATGTTTTAGAATCTCCAGGAGAGGAAACCTGCCTGGTCCTCTAACCAGAGGAGTTCATCTATCAAGAGAAGGCAGGGAGGGGAGGGGAGGGGATCAGCTCATGAAATTCTAAAAGGCTATTTTTCTTGATTTCTCCTTTCTTTCCCCCTTCTTTTAATATTGTTGTTTCACTGTTTGGTCATAATGTTTGTGTGTGTGTGTGTAATAATAAAAATGTAATACTGTTCCATATAAAATGTTCTCTTTATCCTTTTGGTGTTTATAGCAATAGTAATAACAACAGATGGTCTTATCTACCACTGATAGTGAAAAGGCATTACATTTCTTCTACACAAGAGATAAATATGCCTAAGGAACCAAACCAATAATGTAGAATCAGAGCATACTCTTTCCAGAATAGACAACACAAAAAAACAATTGATTTCCATATTTCTTTTTCTGTACTCCATTTTTGTCGTGTTATATGTTTCATCATTATAACGTCAACGTTTTATATTTTATGCACCTTCCACAATATGTCACAATTGGTAAATTTATAGATTATCTTCATTGGTTGTATTTTGGTTTGGATGTTTCTAGATGATCTGAAATAAGGATAGCAAATAGGTGTAGAGCCTCTTTACAACCCTAAAGGATTGGTAGTGACTACATAGAACTATGGTTCTCAGCCTTGGCCACACTTTAAAATTATCTAGAGAGCTTTTAAAAAATGATGCCAACCCCACACCAGATCAGTTTCAGAATCTCTGGGAGTTGGGTTCAGGCATATTTAAAATCTTCCTGGGTGATTCTAATGTACAGCTAGGATTAAGAATTGTTCATCTGGAGCAGTGTCTCCCAAACTTCAGCATGGATCCTGATTACCTCAAGGGCTTATTAAAAACACATATTGCCAGTCTCCACCCCCGGACTTTCTGGTTCACTTAGGTCAGGGCTGGGACCCGAGGACGTGCACGTCTCACAAGTCTCTAGGCGGTGTTGATGCTTCGTGAGATGTGTTCTCGATTAGCCGTCGTGATGTGGGGTCCATACTTTGAGAACCACTGATGTGAAACGTTGTGTTAGAAAGGAACTTGAAGCGGAATGAAAGTTCAAGAGAGAGGGGCCATGATTAGTCAGTCATGGCTGCCATGGTCACAGGAAGGAGGAATTGTATTTGTGACCCCCGACTCTTGAGAAACTCACCAGTAAGCTGTCCTCAATCACAATACAGAACTGAGTTCCTCCTGGAATGATTCCCTAGTTACCATAATCCTAGCCATGTTGTGACAGTGTTTCTCGACCACTGTGCTCATCAGCGGGCAGCCCTGCCCAGCCCAGCCGGGAATGGAGGCTGGTCTCCTAACTCTGTCTAGCACTGCACCATTCCAGCTACTGCGTGCTGCTGCCCTCACCATCTACCTCACCTTGGGGCTTCCAACCTGCCCACTCTTTATATCTGTTGTCAAAGAGAGGTAGCTTGTTTTCCTATAGATGAGTCATTTTATCCAATTTGCTGGCTGGGACCGAGTACTGAGCAAGGCCTGTAATCACAGAACAGGTCAGTTTTGATGAGGTGTCCTAGACAAAGGCTGCAGAAAGTCAGGGAGCAGCACGAGGGTGGGGAGAGAGGTGCAGCGGAGAGTAAACCCTGCCTACTTCTGAGTTTATCCTTAGTCTCTAAGTACTTATTTGCTTTCTCTCAGTTCTGAGGGGCTCTATCGATCGTAAAAGCAGTCCACACGCAGAATCCAGCAATGGCCATGCAGAGACTTCAAGCAACTCTCCTGCTATCGCTGAGAAAGATCGGTGAGTCTCATCCATAAGATTTCATTCCAGTGGATAATGAAACAACAGTATTTCTTACACTGTGTTATTTTGGTGAGTTGGAGAGAGTGGAGCTAAAAAGTGTTGCCCATCAGATTCTTCCCTGTCAGAGGTCATTACTCTGTGAGCAAAAGTCTTTGTTCCACAGGGCAGCCTGACTACAACCCTCTCTTGTGGGTTCTCCTCGTGGTGAAACCTGTACTTGGCCTCATTAGGTTAAAGCAGTGGTTCTCAACTGGGGGCAGTTTTGCCCCTCTCCCCCTCTCCTTCTGGGGACATGTTTGGTTGTCACAACTTTTCGCACAGGGGCTTGTGCTAAGGGCATCTAGTGGGTAGAGGCCAGGGATGCTGCTACACATCCTACAGTACATAGGACAGGCCTCCACAGCAAAGAATTGCCTAGCCTAAAAAGGCAATAGGCCTGAGGTTAAACAAAACTGTGGGCTTAACCTAATGCAAAAAGGGTATATCATTTTTATTGCAAGTTTACTCCAGGATTTTGGAGAAATAAGCAGGCCATTAGAAAGTTCTTCGCATATTTTCACCTGGAAAAAGAGGTGGCCTTGATTTGTAACTTTTAAAAATAATTCTTAATTTTTTGAGACATTAATATTTTTGAAACTTGACAAATTAAATTCTCAGTCCTTCACTAGTGGTCTCAGATTGCTCGAGCTGCTTTCAAAGTAGACTAAAGTTGTCTCTCGGTAGCCGCGGGCATTGGTTCCAGGAGCCCCCACGGACACCAAAACTTGCAGATGCTCAAGTCCCTTATACATAAAATGTCACGGTAGAGTCTGCCCTCCATATCCATGGGTTTCCCAACTGCAAATTCAACCAACCTCGGATGTGCATGAAACCCACGCATATGGAGGGCAGATTGTCCTTTCCTAAATAGTCAGAATAGCTTATTTAAGGGTCCTTGATGAAATAGTAAAAACCTAACATCTCATATTAGAATAACAAAGTTTAGAATTTCCATTGCAACAGAAAGACCACTGAACTTGGCAGGTGGAAGACTTGGGGTCTGGTCCTAAAGCTAGCATTTTCCAGCTCTTTGATCTTGGGCACGTCAGTGAACCAGTTTGGGAAATGGCTCCAGCCCCAGCCTGACTGCCGTCAACCTCAGCTGATGACTAACTTTACCCAGAATATCAGGACAGTGCTGTGAGCAACGTCCACTTCCCTTCCCTCCACCATAGAATCGCTCCTTCTATTCAGCTGTCCTTTCTTCCTTTGCTCCCATCTCAAAAGACCGTAGGTTCCCTCCCTGGCTCACCCCTCCGTGGTGTCCCTGCCCTCCAGGCCCTGCCATCATCAGGCAGCCCAGCCCCTCCTGCCACATCTTCTCTTTCTGCTGCCTCTTCCCCTTTTGCTGATTCCTCTCCCCATTCTAACAAAAGCCTGCCCTTGGCCCTGTCGCTCCCACTTCTTATTTGACCATCAGACTTCCTCAGACTGACATCCAGCTCAGTTGCCTCATTCCCTCACCAACCCCTCCCTCCCTAAACCTGAAATCTGATCTGTGCCCTCACCACATCCCTCAAACAATCCTTGGGAAGCTCAGCTCCCAGTCACAGGAGCCTCATATTCATCAGGCTCTACAGCTCTCAGTGCCATGTGCTGTGCTTTCCTTGGACCACACTCTTCCGTGGGTTTCTACAGCACCGCAGTCCTCAGCTTCTTTCTCCAAGATGTACTCCGTCTTTATCCTCCTTCTCTTCCACCCACCTTGAAATGTCGACAGTTCTCCAAATCCTTGACTGTCTTCTTTCTCTACTTCTCCCCTGGGTGATATCCTCTCTCACTAGTGTATTCTGGTGCCAACTCTCAGATGAGTGAGTGTGATTATCAGATCTCTGTTCTGAGCTCCACACTCCTACACCCACCTCCTATTGCCCATGGATTCCTGATCCACATACCAGAGCCTCAATAGAAAAGTCCACCAAGCACCTCCCCCGGCTCACCTGACCTTACCACTTCTGTCAGTGCTCTCTTGTGACCTGGTCTTCAAACCTGGTGCTCATTTTTGATCCCTACCTCTCACTTAACCCCATTCCAATCTCTTTCTTATCATCCTTCCCTGGCCCAGGCCTACGTCTATCTCTGTCTCTCTCTCCACTCGCTCCTCTTTACAGACCAGCTCTCATTTCTGACAGCTCTCATTTCTGATCAGTTGTCCTAAAGCATACTCTGACTTTTCAAAGAACATTAATGGCTTCCCATTTTAGACCAAAAGAGGTTCAGACTCCTCAGTCTGCTCTTGCAAGCCCCTCCCTGTCTCGCTCCAATTTGTCCTCCAGACTCACCTCCTGTATGACCCTATATGCACCCTCTGGCTACCTGGAGTCAGACTTCATATTGTTCCTACCAATGTACCTACTTCTGTTCTCTCTTCCCACTCCTCTCTGTTCAGTTCTTACCTATTTCATCAAGATACATCATCATATCCCTTTCTTCCACAGAGACCGTAATTCTCTCTAACACTCCGTGAACCGTCATAGTCCATTTATGACAGTACTACCCAACGTGCTGGTTCACAACAAAATAATGAGCTTGTGTCCAAATGTAAATCAATCCACTGCTTTCTTCATCAAGAAAGTTTTGTCACCAACACCCCCCCAAATACACACACACAAACATACACACACATACACACATATGTAATCTCAGCCAAATGAAACAAGATACTTGGTAATGAATTGAATTGATTTGCATTCTGGTACTAGCCCTTACGACATTGTGAGTGGTAACATTCACAGACTGTGTCCTCAGACCACACTTTGGTGTATCACTCTCTGTGGCTCTTCCTGTTTTTGCCTGGTGTTGTGGTTGACCATGTGCTAGCAGGTCAGCTTCTCAAGGGTGAGGGCTGAGTCTTCATTCTTCTTATTTCCAGTACATGCAGTGGGTCTCAATAAGTTAGTCAAGCTGACTTCCAAGACCACTCTTCAGAATTCAGATTTTTGTGAAAGAAATGCTCTTCCTCCTCAATCTTTAAGTGGTAGTGGCAACAACAGGATCCAGAATAATGCATCAGATAGTGTTTCAGGACGTCCCTGCCCCAGGGGGCTGGGGGCTCATTTTTCCCACTGTGTTTGATAGTCACCTCAATGCCCTGTGGATGGATCAAGTCAGGGATTGAAAGGAAGGAAATCTTGGGGGGTGGGGGGTGGGCAGGCAGAGCATAATGAGAAGAGAACAGGGTCATGCCAGTGGTGATGCTCTCAGTGGCAAGTAACAGAACTCAATAGGTTCAAGGATCCCTCAGGATAAGAGGTCCAAAGAGAGAAATTCCAGTGCTGGGTTGGCCACTCAGGGATGTGGACACAGGCTCCTTCCATCTCTTTGCTCTGCTATCTCAGCACGTCAGTGATACCCCCACTTATGGGCACAAGGTGGCTGAAGCAGTGTGCTAAGTATCACTTGTTCACATAGCATTGTCCAAAGCAGGAAAGAAGAGATGGATGGAAAGGGGCCGCTCCTCAGGAATCTCTCTCTGTTTGTCAGGAGGGAGACCTTGCCCAGAAGTCCCCAGGACATTCCCATCCCATCTCATCAGCCAGAATTTGCAGAGGTGGCTCCACAGGGGAGCTGCAAGGGAGGCTGGGAAAGTGAGCATTTTCAGCTTCTGCAAGAGAAAATACTCAAAGAATAAAGGGGTTGGAGAAGCAACCAGCAAAGTTTTCCAGAAGAGTCCTGAAGGGGTAGTGATAGGAGCAGATAAGTAATGGGGAATGATGGAGGGAAGGCAAAATCAGAGGAAGAGTTTATAAGGAAGACCCAGACATGACAAGAAATACTGTGAGGATAGTACAACAGGGACGTGTTGAGGTCACACAACATTTATGGCGATGGCAAGTCTTTCCCACAATTATCTCACATAACTCACACACGGGTCTTTTGAGTGGCGTTCTTGATGAGTAAACTGAACATGGGGAAGGCTAATCAAGTAGCTCCCAAATGCTGGACCAGAGATGAGTGCTGGGTTGGAGGCATCAGATTTACCTACTCCTGCCCCAGTCAGCTAGCATGGGGGTCACCCAGTGTCACAGAGAGTAAATGGCAGGTCTGGGGTTTGAATCCAGATCTTCTGTCTCCAACAATAATAACAACTAATATTTGATATTTGTTAACAACTTCCGGGGCACTATGCTAAGTGTTTCACATGCATGATTCTTTTTAATCCTCATAACAACCCTATGGGAGAAGTGCATATTATATTGGATTGGCCAAAAAGTTTGTTCAGGTTTTTCAGTAAGATGTTACCCAATATAATTTCTGACATTTAGAGAGTACAAGGAACTTGCCATTGTCACCTAGTCAGTAAAGTGACAGAGTCAAGATTTGAACACAGGTCTTCTAACTCCAGGGCCCACACTTAAAACCAGTACATTCTACTGCCTCTCTAGGGTTCCAAATGCCTAGCCCAGGGCTTTTTCTATTCTATGTTCTCTATAACTGTCATTGCAGCAAACCTTTTTTTTTTTTTACTTTTATTTTTATTCTTTATTTTTTATACAGCAGGTTCTTATTAGTTATCTACTTTATACATATTAGTGTATACATGTCAATCCCAATCTCCCAATTCATCCCACCACAACCACCACCCACCCCGCCTGCCACTTTCCCCCTTGGTGTCCATACGTTTGTTCCCTACATCTGTGTCTATTTCTGCCTTGCAAACCAGTTCATCTGTACATTTTTCTAGATTCCACATATATGCATCAATATACGATATTTGTTTTTCTCTTTCTGACTTACTTCACTCTGTATGACTGTCTCTGTGTTCATCCACATCTCTACAAATGACCCAATTTTGTTCCTTTTTATGGCTGAGTAGTATTCTATTGTATATATGTACCCATCTTAAATCACAGCCAGCTAAGGAGTGAACTCTGATCAGCATCAAAGTCTCACCCTGTGATTGGTGGAGAAGATTCCAGCACCAAATCTTGGGAGAAAGCCACTGGCCTCATGGGAAAGGTGTTCCCATGGGTGCATGGTGGGGTGGGGCTCACTTGGCTGGGGAGAAGGAAGCCTCACGTTGCAAGTCGAAGTCAGTGGTTGGCCTGGTGCTTCTCTGCTCCACTTCCTGTGTGAGCCCGTAACTGTGTACAGTGAATGACAGAATGGAAGTAGTCTTTTATGTCGGGGGGCTTTGTTCCCTTGATGGTAATCCTCCATTTTAATGCTGATAAGTACAATAGTGAGGATTACGCCCCTTAGCCCCTAATTTAATTTGGCCTGCGTATGGCAAGGCTCTCACAAGGCTTTTATTTGACATTCTTTAGCACAGCTAGCCTGTTGTTGTGTAAAAAGAAGCCCCTATGAGGGAGGCAGGAGATTGATCATACTGGTGCAGATGTTTTTACCCAGCAGCTTGTAACACACCCCCAGAGAAGCTGCTTCATCCCGGGCCACTTCAATGAGCATTCAGACTCAGAGAGATCGGAACCTTCGTGACTGAGGCAGCTCAAGGGGAGCTGGCACCTCGCAAGAGGGGAAAATGAGCACATATTTCTCCCGTGTGTCATCCTTGCGGCCCCAGGGCTTGGAGCCAGTCGGGCTGACCTCAGAATTGATGAGCCAGAGAAACAGCCTCCCTGTTAGGGCCGACTGTGGGCCAGATTTTCCTGTGGGCTGTGAAGTACAGATTGCCACATATCTTGACAGACTGTGTGGTGGGTCATTGTAGAAATACGTGGCAGGGCTAAGAAGATTCAACAAAACAAAACTTTTCTTTCCATATCAGTATCCGGAGGAGGTTTCCTCTCCCACCCTTCAATTCCCATGCTAATTTTTCCTTCCACTTTCATTTCACTCCTTCAGGGAGCTAGTGCCCTCCAGCAAATTTCCCACCCCTGTGACCAAGCATTAGAGGACCCCCTATGGCACCAGAGGGGAAAGGGCAGCAGTGTAAGAGGAGGTAGGGGTGGGCCTTCTTTCATGAGATGCCTATGATGCTATGTGTTACCTTCTTCTGGTAGAAAATCAGGTGACAGACCTGGGTTTGAATCTTAGTTTAACTGTTTACAAATTATGAGTCTTGGGCAAGTTCCTTCATCTTTCTGACAGCAGTATCCTAGGCTGCAAAAAGGGAACAGTTGTAAAGATTAGATATAATCTTACCTCAAGAAACAAGAAAAATCTCAAACAAACGACCTAACCTTACACCTAAAACAACTAGAGAAAGAAGAACAAACAAAACCCAGACTTAGTAGAAGGAAAGAAATCATAAAGATCAGAGCAGAAATAAATGAAATAGAGGCAAAGAACACAATAGCAAAGATCAATGAAACTAAAGGCTGGCTCTTTGAGAAGATAAACAAAATTGATAAACCTTTAGCCAGACTCATCAAGAAAAAAGGGAGAGGACTCAAATCAATAAAATTAGAAATGAAAAAGGAGAAGTTACAATGAACATCATGGAAATACAAAGGATCATAAGAGACTACTGCAAACAGTATTGGCCTATACGCCAATAAAATGGACAACCTAGAAGAAATGGACAAATTCCTAGAAAGGTACAACCTTCCAAGACTGAACCAGGAAGAAACAGAAAATATGAACAGACCGATCACAAGTACTGAAATTGAAAGTGTGATTAAAAAACTCCCAACAAACAAAAGTCCAGGACCAGATGGCTTCATAGGTGAGTCCTATCAAACATTTAGAGAAGAGTTAACACCTACCCTTCTGAAACGCTTCCAAAAAATTGCAGAGGGAGGAATACTCCCAAGCTCATTCTATGAGGCCACCATCACCCTGATACCAAAATCAGAAGAAGATAGCACACAAAAAAGAAAATTACAGGCCAATATCACTGACGAACATAGATGCAAAAATCCTCAACAAAATACTAGCAAACTGAATCCAACAACACATTAAAAGGATCATACACCCTGATGAAGTGGGATTTATCCCAGAGATGCAAGGATTCTTCAATATATGCAAATCAATCAATATGATACACCACATTAACAAACTGAAGAATAAAAACAGTATGATCATCTCAGTAGATGCAGAAAAAGCTTTTGACAAAATTCAACACCCATTTATGATAAAAACTCTCCAGAAAGTGGGCTTAGAGGGAACCTACCTCAACATAATAAAGCCCATATATGACAAACCTACAGCTAACATCATACTCAATGGGACAAGCTGAAAGCATTTCCTCTAAGATCAGAAACAAGACAAGGATGTCCACTGTCACCACTTTTATTCAACATAGTTTTGGAAGTCCTAGCTGCAGCTATCAGAGAAGAAAAAGAAATAAAAGGAATACAAATTGGAAAAGAAAAAGTACAACTGTCACTGTTTGCAGATGACATGATACCATACATAGAAAATCCTAAAGATGCTACCAGAAAACTACTGGAGCTCATCAATGAATTTGGTAAAGTTGCAGGATACAAAATTAATACACAGAAATCTCTTGCATTCCTAAACACTAACAATGAAAGATCAGAAAGAGAGATTAAGGAAACAATCCCATTTACCGTCGCATCAGAAAGAATAAAATATCTAGGAATAAACCTACCTAAGGAAGCAAAAGACCTGTACTCAGAAAACTATAAGATATTGATGAAAGAAATTAAAGATGACACAAACAGAAGGAGAGGTATACCATGTTCTTGGATTGGAGGAATCAATATTGTGAAAATGACGGTACTACCCAAAGCAATCTACAGATTCAATGCAATCCCTATCAAATTACCAGTGGCATTCTTCACAGAATTAGAACAAAAATTTTTACAATTTGTATGGAAACACGAAAGACCCCAAATAGCCAAAGTAATCTTGAGAAAGAAGAATGGAGCCGGAGGAATCAGGCTCCCTGACTTCAGACTATACTACAAAGCTACAGTAATCAAGACAGTATGGTACTGGTACAAAAACAGAAATATAGATCAGTGGACCAGGATAGAAAGTTCAGAGATAAACCCACACACCTATGGTCACTTAATCTATGACAAAGGAGGCAAGAATATACAATGGAGAAAAGACAGTCTCTTCTGCAGGCCTAGAGAGTGGACTTAAGGACATGGGGAGGGGGAAGGGTAAGCTGGGACGAAGTGAGAGAGTGGCATTGACATATATACACTACCAAATGTAAAATAGATAGCTAGTGGGAAGCAGCCGCATAGCGCAGGGAGATCAGCTTGGTGCTTTGTGACCACCTAGAAGGGTGGGATAGGGAGGGTGGGAGGGAGATGCAAGAGGGAGGGGATATGGGGATATAAGTATACGTATAGCTGATTCACTTTGTTATACAGCAGAAACTACACAACAATGTAAAGCAATTATACTCCAATAAAAATGTTAAAAAAAAAAAAGTCTCTTCGATAAGTGGTGCTGGGAAAACTGGACAGCTACACGTAAAAGAATTAAATTAGGGCACTCCCTAACACCATACACAAAAATAAACTCAAAATGGATTAAAGACCTAAATGTAAGGCCAGACACTATAAAACTCTTAGAGGAAAACATAGGCAGAACACTCGTTGACATAAATCACAGTGATCTCTTTTGATCCGCCACCTAGAGTAATGAAAATAAAAAAAAAAAATAAACAAATGGGACCTAATGAAACTTAAAAGCTTTTGCACAACAAGGGAAATCATAAACAAAATGAAAAGACAACCCTCAGAATGGGAGAAAATATTTGCAAATGAAACAACAGACAAAGGATTAATCTCCAAAATATACAAGCAGCTCATGCAGCTCAATATCAAAAAAACAAACACCCCAATCAAAACATGGGTGGAACATCTAAATAGACATTTCTCCAAAGAAGCCATACATATGGCCAAAAAACACATGAAAAGATGCTCAACATCACTAATTACTAGAGAAATGCAAATCAAAACTACAATGAGGTATCACCTCACACAGGTCAGAATGGCCATCATCAAAAAATCTACAAACAGTAAATGCTAGAGAGGGTGTGGAGAAAAGGGAACCCTCTTACACTGTTGGTGGGAATGTAAATTGATACAGCCACTATGGAGAACAGTATGGAGGTTCCTTAAAAAACTGAAAACAGAACTACCATATGACCCAGCAATCCCACTACTGGGCATATACCCTGAGAAAACCATAATTCAAAAAGACACATGCACCCCAATGTTCATTGCAGCACTATTTACAATAGCCAGGACATGGAAGCAACCTAAATGTCCATCAGCAGAGGAATGGATAAAGAAAATGTGGTATTAAAAAAAAAAAAAGAAGAAGAAGATGTGGTATATATATACAATGGAATATTACTCAGCCAAAAAAAGGATCAAAATAATGCCATTTGCAGTGACATGGATGGACGTAGAGATTGTCATACAGAGTGAAGTAAGTCAGAGAAAGACAAATATCATATATTATCGCTTATATGTGGAATCTAGAAAAATGGTACAGATGAACTTATTTGCAAAGCAGAAATAGAGTTACAGATGTAGAAAACAAACGTATGGTTACCAAGGGGGGAAAGGCGGCGGTGGGATGAATTGGGAGATTGGGATTGACATATATACACTAGTATATATGAAATAGGTAACTAATGAGAACCTACTGTGTAACACAGGGAACTCTACTCAGTGCTCTGTGGTGACCTAGATAGGAAGGGAATCTAAGAAAGAGTGGATATATGTATATGTATAGCTGATTCACTTTGCTGTAAGCAGAAACTGACACAACATTGTAAAGCAACTATACTCCAATATCATTTAATTTTTAAAAAATGAGAAAAAAATTTTAAAAAATCAGTTATCTGAGATTAGAGCTTAAAAAAAGATTAGATATAATCTATGCAAAGGAACTAGCACAGTTCTAGACATAATAAATGCCCAATTAAAGATGATGGCAAGTTGTTTTTGGTCATGGTGATAGAAGTAGTAGTAATAATAGTAGCGATAGTAGTATTTAAAAGGTTCCTGTAAAGCTATCCTGATATAAAGAGTCAAGGCCCCTCTGGTTTAGCTCTAGCGCTGTGGACTAAAATAAACATCGAGGATTCCAACACTTTAGAGCAATGCTTACTCTCAGCTTTAAACCGAGAGCCAAATTTTATTTTCCTGTGTTCCTGGCTCTTATCTCAGGGATAAATCTGAGATTGACTTTGGGCCCAAGACTCACCCTTGTCAATATGGCCAGGTTTCACTGGCAACACCGTCAAATGATAACTTTCAGAGCTTCCTTGATTGTTAGAGCCTTCTTAGCGTTTAAAATATTAATTGGTCACTTTATTTTCAAAACCTTTTTGAAGCCAGAAACCTTATCACCAGCTGAAAGGAGCTTTAACGAAACATCTGTTTTGAATTATATTTTTCCTTGTGGATTTGCTTATGGCTATACATAAATATTTATCTGGACTATTTCAATAAACCTTAAATCATCAGTGATCCTTATGCAAAGGACTCTTTTAGAAGGACCGTGGATGTCCAGAATATCAGAAATTAGAGTTTTCTTTATAGGACCAGGTTCCAAGGGCCAGAGGCCTTTTAAAATATTTGGAGGTGTTTGGTGGTTTTCAACATCTTTTGTTTTCCTATTTCTGTATATCTGTTAATGCTGTTCCTTCTAAGTAGAAATCCCTTGCCAGTTCTTTCTTTACCTGTTGATATTTAACCATCTTTCAAGGTCTCACCCATGTGGCACCTCCTGCAGGGCCTTGAAGCAGACTAGTGCCAAAAGAAGAGCAGCGCAGGTGGCAGAATAGAGTGGGCCCTGGCCCCGAGGCAGGATGTATGGGGTGGGGGGCATTCTGGGGAGGGTGAGATGTCCGGTGGGATAAAGACTGAGGATGGGGTGGGAGTGTTGTGATGCAGGGAGAGCTACTATAGGGAATAAGGCAGATGGGAGCCAGGATTTGGGAAGCCTTAAAAGCTGCATGAATATTTTGGACCTTATTCTGTAAGCCAAGAGATGCACACCCACAGTCGCTGGGTAGAGTATGGTCTGCAGACATTTAATTTGGCCTGACAATAGTTTTGAAATTCTCAATTAGTTTCCAACATGTAAAAATAGAAATATTTCATGTAACAATTCAGATTTCTGATGGCTCCTGAAAAGTTGGAGTATCTAGCAGTAATCTCTTAGAACTGAAGAGAGGCTGTTTTCCATTGATACCAACCCACTGGCCTGCTTAATCCATGGCCTGACCCCACCAGCATCTGAGTCTGATTCCTGCCCTATGTGTACAGGGGCTCCATGCAGGTAGAGAAAACAGTTTAGGCTACAGACTCTGGAGCCAAATTGCTTCTTTTCTAGGCCCAGGTCTGTGTCCAACTAGCTAAATGACCTTGGGCAAGTTAAGCATATTTCTAACACTGGTATTTACCTTATATGGCGGTTGTGAGAATAAGCCATAGTAAAATTTTAGAGAACTATCTAGCATATAGTAAGTACACAAAAAATGTTAGCTGTTTACTATATTCTACACAACATAGTAAACTCCAGGGCTTAAACTGTCACATATTTCTGTATGACTCACCAAATCTAGAATCTAGAATCTTTGGCCGTTATAGGCATAAAATGAAAGTAATTAATGAATGGATGAATGAATATGTGCTCTTGAATTTTTATTTCAGTTAGGTCCAAAACTAAATTTTATTACTTTGTCCTCAAGAAATGCTTCCTATTTATCTTGGGTTTGACTTGAACACAATAATTAATTTTTGATAAGGTGGGAAGCTGGCTTTCTCAAAAAGCCAACAGTGCTAACAAAATAAGTGAAGGGGGATGCTGTTAATACTGTGTAGTTTTTCTGTAATGGATCTGCTTTCCTAAGTCAAAAATAAGCCTGCCCCAAGTTTGGGAAGATGTTTAATTATGTATTTTCTTTAAAAGCTCAGTTATTAGCAGGTAGCTGTCTATGGTTAATTCCTTAACTTAAAGGTCAGTTGCCCGGAATCAGCACATAGTGAACTTAAGCAGAAATGATGTTAGAACGCATGTTTGACTTGGGTTCTCCAGCGACCTCCACCCCTACATGAGATCCCTACTTCAAGGCACTGATTTTGTGTCTGGTGCCTCAAAGATGGAGCATGTCCAGACACAATTTGGACAGTCTGTCAGAACGGGTTTCCAGTATGTCCAACACATCTCATACATAGCTGAGGTTTCTATACCACTCCACCAAGGTCTTTAACGTGATCACCTGTGGACAGACTTTTGTGCTTATGCTAATCTGTCCCTAAACACGTTTGCTATCAGCAAATGATGATGACATCAGCAAATGATGGCTTGAGCTCTGTGAAGTTGACCTGCAGGGTTGGATTCACTTTCTCTCTGGAAAACTTGCACATTTACAGAGAACTTGGGTCCAGCAACATTTACTTTTATTTGGAGAAACATCATCTAAAACTGAATGATATCGTCTAAAAAACTGCTTTCTAACTTTATACTGTAAATGTCAAGCAGTTCTCTTATTTATAAAAAGTCAATTTTTTAGTATGCTAATGCCTCTGCTTTTTCTAAAGTAATCTCAACCTCTCTTTAGCTCTCTCCCTTTCCTTCTGTCTTTCTTTCCTTGCTTCTCTCTCTCTCTTTCTTCATCTCTCTCCTTATAGAATTAATACCTCTATCTCTAAAGTTCTGCTTTCCAATCTAAAGGACAATTTCCAGTAATGACAAAATCTGATAAATTCTTCTGACCATTTTGCCATCCCTTGTTCCCTTCCTACGTTACTCTTTTTGTGAGTGTAGGGAATTCTAGAAATTCAACACATCTCTGGTATCTACTGTGCTTGTATCCTCATCAAGACCTTTGCTATATTCAAGCTCAGAATGAATTTTTGACAAAAATACCTTTTCATATTGAGGCTATTGTGAAAGGAAAGAAACTTGAGAAAAGAAAACTTGCTCAAGTTGAAAATATTGCAGGAAACAATATTTGTGTAAAAAATGAATTCTGTATGAAAGCACTTCATTATGAACACTTAAAGAAACTGAGACTATAATCCTTCAGGTTGAAAGAAGATTAACTTTGCACATGTCCACAGCCTCTTTAACTTTATTTCATTTTCTTCTCTGGGTTAGAAGGAAAAAATATTAGTGTTTCAGTTCCAAGTGTATTTTGTGAACTAAACATCAGTTTGCTCCTACCTGTAGGACACAAATATGCCAGCATATTTCCCATTAGCATTGCTCCGGTCTCTTTAAATTCAGAAGGAACCTGAATGAGTGTTTGCCACAGAAGCTGTTGACAGTGGTAATGCCACACTCTCTGTGTGCATCTTAGTAACTTCTCAGACTTGTCTCCTTGATGAGTAGACATAACAGGAGGAGAGTTGAGTTTTTTCTTTTCATCTGAATGGTGTAGGTCAGGGAGACAGAGAGGAAGAGAGAGCTGTGGTGAAACAGAGCTCTAGCAACTGCTGTGATTGGGAAATTAGATAATAAACAGTCCCTGATACCAAGATTCTAATGGCCTAAGATCAACACAGTCTGGAGACGCAGGCAGGAGTGGCCTTCCGCGCTCTGGCCCAGACCCTCCCTGGAGAGCTCTTTGGGTCAACAAGAACAGCCAGCGCTCCTGGCCGGCACCCAGCACTCCTGGCCGGCACCCAGCACTCAGAATGGGGCTATCATTTTTGTTTGCTTTGCAAATATCTTAATGGGAAGTGGTTCAACACCACCTATGGGTTAATCTGAGGGGTTCTGCTTGGCAGCTGTCGGCTCTGAGAACCACATGGCCATTCTCCGGTGGAGGGAGTCGGGCTGACTGTTAACTGCCCAGCGCCAGGTTGAGGCATCTTCTTTGCTCATTGGATTTACTGACTGGCAGGAAGCACCTTGTTGTCTTTTATTTTTAGTTTGTTCCTCCTGGGAGGGTAAAGGTGTCATTCTCAGATTCAGTTGTGCTTTTCCCTCTAGGGCAGGATGGTTGTTTGAATTAGTTTCACTAGCATGCACCATATTTCTTTCACCCAAGCTCATTCCCATAGAATCTGAAATGTGATAATAAAAGTGGTGGTGTGGTGGTGATGGAGGTTCTGGTATTGTTGCAGGAAGAAGGATCTAGTATGTTAGCCTGGGCGGGGGGGAGGGCTCCACAGCACTGTCTTCACCTGGGAGCTCCGTAGTTGAATAGATACTTAATTTCTTAAGAATCCTTGCTCTACTGTTCCCTTAGTTTTCTCTTCTCTGCCTGAATCTGGCTTTCACTTGTCTTGACCCATGGGAATGCCTCACTGGGTGACTTGGCCAACTCATGTCTTCCTCGAGCTGTGTCAGCTGACATTGGCACAAATGAGCACTTTATTTATGCTTTCCTCCCTGGATTTTAGGCAGGGTTGGATACTTTCCACAGTGCAGGTTAGGGAAGTTTCTAGACTAATGACAGACTTGTAGGCAGTTTCCAAATGCCCCATTTGTAAAAATGCATAAAGTTTAGATGACTCTATAGATCCTGGAACAAATGTCCAGCTACCCTCAGTAATAGTGCAGCCTTGCTTCTAAGACCTTTTCCTTTCCTGAAGGTTTCCACACCTATTTGTAGGGTTGCCTGGTGGTTGAGAGCAGGGGCCCTGGACTCCACTAGACCTGCTACTACTAAGGGTAAGATCTTGATGAACTTACTTATTTTCTCAGAGCCTCTGTTTCGTCATCTTTAAATGGAAGATAAAAATGGCATAATGACTACCTCACCGGGTCACGAAAGTTAAACGAGAGAACACAAAGCACACGGCATTTCATCTGACACACAGAAAGCACTCATGAATAGTAGTAATAGGGAGAGTTACTATTGTTATTTCGGAGGCATTCACCTTTCTTTATGTAAACCCTAGTATTATACATTCCTTTCCAAAGTCCTCATTTTGAAGTCTGTTAATCCCAACCCTTTAAAATTAAGCCAGTGCCAAACTGAGGACAATTTCAGTATCAAAGTAAATAATGATAATAAAAGAATGTAATATATTGAATACAGTAAGAATTCATGAATCCACATTGATAGAAGGAAGGAGGAAATGAAGGAAAGAAGAAAGGAAGGAAGGGAGAGAGAGAGGAAGGAAGGGAAGTGGGGGAGGAAGGAAAAAAAAAACAGAGTAGGCTTTTCCTTGCAGTAAGATGTGAAATAATAAATGTAAAAGGAATGATGAAGGCATAAAATCACCATTTCGCAGCTACCAAAATAATCATTGTTTCAGGCAGGAATCTTCAATGGATGCTAAAACTGGTAAGTGAAAGCTTAAGGAGTAACAAGCTATTTGCATAGTCTTAGAGTAAATCTCCATAAGATGCTTATTAATTACAAAAGGTCAGTGGGAGAAATCTGGCAGACACCACCTTAACCAAGTGATGGAAGTTAGCATCACCAGTAATCAGACAAATTGACAGCATGTGCCTCCTGATAGGACGCACTGAGAAGAACACAACATCACTTCTGTGGATTTCCTGCCAAATATGCGTAACCTGAATTTAATCATGAGGAAACAGCAGATAAACCAAACAAAGGGACTTCTTCCAAAATGACTGACCTGTGGGCTTCAAAGTCAAATGCAAAGGGTGACTGAGGAACTGTTCCAGATGAAAGGAGATTAAAGGAACATGACAACTGAATGCAATGTATGATCCAGAATTTTCTTTTTCTGTAGAAGACATCATTGAGACAATAGGCAACATCTGAGTATAATCTACACATTGGATAATAGCATTATAGTAACATTAATTTCCCGACTTTGATCATTGCACTATCGTCATATAGGCGAGTGCCCTTGCTTTTAAGAAACACACACTGAAGTATTTAGGGATAAAGGAATATCAGGTGCAACTGACTCTCAAGTGGTTCAGAAAAAATTTTATGTATTTGTATGTGTGTATGGTTATCAGTATACATATACCAAAAGAAAGACAGAGAGAGGATAAAGCAAATGTATACATTGCTAATATTTGGAGAACCTGCTGAGGAATATACAGAATTCCTTATACTAGTCTTGTATCTTTTCTATAAATATGAAATTAGGTCAAAATAAAATGTTAAAATGAAAAAAGTAAGACAGTGCTACTTCCCTCCTTTAGACAGGGCAGTCACTCAGCCACTTTCTCTTTAGAAACTGATCCCTCCCCATCCACACCTCCATGTCTGTCCACATCAGCATGGCACCGCTCAGGGTCTGTCCTCGAGCTTCTCCCCTGTGACCTCGCCGACTGGTCAGCACCTGCTGCACACAATCTTGTTCAGGCTTTTTCACTTCATTTTTTCAAAACTCCCTAAAGTGTTTCTCCTCTACCCTCACGCCCCCGCCCTCATCTGTCTTTGGGTCTCATCACTTAGTGCCACGCTCATCCTGCACTTATTTCAGGGCTTCTTGCTTCTCTTTCCCCGAAATGAACACTGCGTTCAGAATTAAAGGGGGAAAACTGGATTAAATATTATCTTTGGGGGCTGCGCTGGCGACAAGAGCGTCATCCAAGAAACGTGGATGTTAGACCCATCTCTTCCTCTGACTCACCTGGACAAGTCCTATCACCCCTCTGGGCCTCAGTTTCCCCGCTTACAACATGAAAAAAATATACAGTAACCGGTCTCTGAACTTTCCTTTGCCTCCACAAGTCTATGCCTGGCCTAATCCACTCTTTAAAGTGCTAAAACTGTAACTCAACCCACAAGTTACCTTGTGACCCCACCCAAAGGAGAGACAAAGGTTACAGAGTGGAAGCCACTCCAGATAACTGTCATTGTCATTCTCCACCCTGCCGAGCCTGAAGTGTCCAAGTTCAGGGATTTGTCTTTCAGAAGTGCAGTAAGTATAACACTTTGCTGAGTGTGCATTTTATTTCTAAATTCTGACCATTTATACCTCTCAGTTTAATCCTCTTAAAATCCTGTTGTCTTATATTTTCATTTTATTCTGCCAGAAAGGACAAATTAATCTTTTTGCCCCAGTTTGGCAAGAGTTTTTATTCATATTTTGCCGATGAAGAAGCTGAGGTGCTGATTTGCCCAAGTTAGAGTTGCCACCTTTGGCAAATGAAGATGCAGGATACCCACAGAAATTTGAACTTTATATAAACAACAAATTTCTTTTTAGCGTAAGTATGTCCCATGAAGTACTTGAAAATTTTTATGCTAAAAAAACAATTCACCTTGTACCTGGAATTCAAATTTAACTGGGTGTCCTGTATTTTATATGGCAACACTAGCCCAAGTGCTTGGGAACTAATATATCATGAATATGTATGTATATATCATGAATATATATATATCATAAAGTGTGTTGCTAAACTTTTACCCAGTGTTTACATCAGTCCTCTGACCTCTATGTGCCATAACATATAAAGTTTTTTACCCGTTAGGCGCTTTCAGTTGAAAACGTATTCAAAGACATCAATTCCCATTTATTTACTAAGGTCTTTACTCACATATCATCTACTGTACCCACTTCATCTAAAATTGCAGAGCCTGCCACCAGCACTTCCTATACCCCTTCCCTGCTTTAATTTTCTTCTTTGGCCCTTACTTCTATTGAACATGCTAACATATGTACTTATTTTTTCATTTATTATCTACCTTCCCCGCTAGAATGTAGGTTCTTATGAGCATAGGCATCTTAGATTTTCTGTTCACTGCTGTATCCCCCAAAACAGTAGGAGACAAATTAAAGGGGCTCAATAAATATTTGTGGAATGAATGAGTGATGTCTGGGAGGCTGTTGAGGACCCTATATTGCACAATGTAATATCCGTTCTTATAACCATAGAGAATCTCAAGAAGGCTTGCCACCAAATTAGAGCCTTGAGTGTGGCACAGATGTGTATAATCTTAATATTAGTCCATAGACATAAGGTGAGTAAAAGGTCAGCAGGTCAGGGGTTAAGTATTACCTCCAGACCTAGTCTGGATTTAATTTAATCTGCCTCCTGGTAGGTTTTCTAGAGTTAAATGTTTGTCACCCCAGGTGTCATTTATTAAGATCCCAAATATGATTGAGTGAATATCTGGAAGAGCCCAGTAACAAAATGGCACTGGAGGCTGAGAGCACACGCTCTGTGTCCACAGGATCTGGGTTTGTATCTGCGTATCTGGGTACCTCCTGGGCAGGTTCCTGAAACAGCCCAAGCTTCAGCTGTGAAATGGAGACCCTGGTAGGGTCTCCATTTCTAGTGTGGATGCGAGGATTGAATGGTCAGCTCTTCCGCCTGTGCTGTGGCCCTCAGCCCATGGCCATGCAGTCCTTTGGGTCACGTGCTCTTCCTTACTACTGCATCTTAATTGCATCCCCAGCCCTGAGGCCAGGTTTTCTCTTGGCTCCCTTGGTTGCTGGCAAAGAACTGAAGTAAGCTTTATGGGTTACTTTAAGTTTAGGTTACTTTAAGGGCTCTCCACTGAGTGTCCTTTTTTTCCCAATAAGGCGAACATTCTCAGCAGAATGAAGAAAAGCCTTCTGCTCTTACCGTAGACTTCACACAGTGACAGCTGCCTGCAATAAAATAGTAAAGGAGAGAAAAAAAGAAATGAGGATACAAGAAGTGGCAAATTAAGACTGTATGGGCTCATGGTTGGGGAAAAACAATGAGGCAAACAAATGTGATCAAATTTAAAGGGCTCAGTGGGATTTGGGAAATTAGCATAAGTACATAAACTAGTAGTGCTAACTTACAGCAATGGCATTATGAAACATTTATCAGCCTTTTTGAGCCCTTTTGTTGAATTTCTCCTTGAGCCATGTTCTAAAACTTAGACTAATTGTGTCCAAGAGCAAACAAATATCCATAAATTTAAGTATAACTTGCATTCAACTCATTCAGTAATGACACTGACTTGGGGTGAGATACAGGGTATGCACTCAAAGCAGAAAAGTTACCAAGTAGCCAAACCCAATGAGAAAAAAATAATACAAAAGCTGTCGTCATTCCTTTTTGTTTCCCTTTTTTCCTACTGCGATGATGATCTTATTTTACATGATTATTGCTTTCATTTCTCCTATACTCTTTGTATTTCCTTCATACCATATATTAAAGCCCGGGAATAATGTTTTCCCTCTTTAGAAATCAAGAAATGCCAATTAAAATAATCATGAGTTACCACTTTTTTTTTTTTTTTTGGCTAGAGAGGTAAGCAAAGATTAAAAAGACTGATAATACCCAGTGTTGGTGATATGGCAAATGGGTCCGGTCCTTTCATAGTTTTATGGTCATGAGTGTTCATTTTTGTTGCTTTTTAAAGGAGAATTTGATGATACAATTCAAAAGCTTTAAAACAGAAAATTTGTTCACCCTTTAACCTAATAGCCTTAAATTTAGATTTATCTTAGTCAAATTTGTATGGGTACTCATAACTATATGCACATATCTTTAATGACCCATTATTTATAATATCATAAAACTGGAAACAACTTAAAAATCCAAAAAAAGAGATTACTTAAATCATTTATGATAATCAACCAATGTAACATTGTACAACCATAAATATGACATATGTGCACACTTACATATGTTGTATTCCACACAAATGTATGGGAAGATGCTCATAATACAAAAGGTAAGTTAAAATGGCAAATATATCATGAGCCATTATTTTTTTAAATGTATATTATATACATAGAAAAGCATCTGAAAATATATACAGAAAGATATTATATCTGGGCGTAGAGATTCTCCCAGAATTTTATTTTCTTCTCCTTGAATATTTGTATTTTATACAGTATAACAGTGAATATATATTATTTTTTAATCAGAAAAAAACTTTAATCAGACAGAGGAAAAAAAAGGAAACATTTTACCACCAGTTCTTTTAGTCATTTACTTTGGGCAGAAAGTCAGATATTGCTACACTTTCATTGATTAGTGATTGGTGAATATTCAGACCTCTTGGGAGTTTAGAGCATTTTCATCAAATAAAAAATAGAGAAGAAAAGAAAACACCGATGAGCACAGGAATAAGAAGAACTGTGATATCTCAAAAGCCAAGTGAATTATGGTACTTGCTCTTCGCTTTCCCTCCCTTGATCAAAATTTGATGAAGCTTGCCTTCGGTAGATGATTTGCACTTTTAATTGGTCAAGATGTGGTACCAGATGAGTCAGTTACAGAACCAAGTTTTCAGTATGGTTATGCTCGGTAGACTGTGGGAACACACCAAGGAGCCTCCAACTCCGCCCCGAGTGGAAGGGGTGGCCGGGATGGGGATGGGACAGGAAAGGCTCTTCAGAGGAGCCGACCCCCTGAGCTAAAGGGTACGGATGCAGTGGCCAGGTGGGCAAGAGAGGAGATGACATTGCAGCTAAAAGCACAGAAGTATGAATACAACCCTGGGGGGATTTAGTGTGTGCTTTGCAAATACTTAGGTGGTGGTGGTGAATAGAAAACAAAGCATTCTAGAAATCCTAACTTTTCAGTTTTTGTAATAAAAGATGCATTAACTTATACACTTTGGGTGCCTTCGAACTTAACACAATAATCTGTGTTCTTAAAACATTATCTTCCAATCTCCTGTGCCTTCAAAGCTATTTAAATAAATATAAGCAGTAAGAAGAATATGCAATGACACCTAGCTGATATAAATCAGGAAAGAGTTGATACATAGTGACAGTGTGGGTGTATTCAGACCTGGGTGTTGTTCCACGTTTATACCCTCAACCCTTAAAATATTCAGATTCCATATAAGAGCTAAGTAAGTGTGCTTGAGTTGCCAGTTCAACCTACGGCCAGTTCACATAGAAACCTTGTTAGCACTCAGGTTAGCACAGGATCTTTTACACAGGGCAGTGTGCTCTTCTCTGATGTCATCCCTTAAATGTCTTAATTTACCTTCAGAACTTGAACTTATTGAAACCATTTCTAAAGGTGTTTATGTTTTCTATTATCTTTCATGGTAATAACTTCCAGAAGGAAAGTTGTATGACTTATTTGTCTGAAACCTGCCTCCCTCAAGATTCATGGGCCTCCTACTGTGTTAAAATATCTTGGTCTGAGCATATCTTTTGCAGGGTGGATTGGCTGCTGATTCTTGGGAAAAAGAAATGACCTCTTTGTATTAAAAGCTCCATGTACAGATTTTTTTCAGAGCTGTTGAAGAGGCAGGAACAAATTTGCTTGGTTATGCTGATTAGCCTTTGTCCCAGGGCTACCAAGTAAGACATGAGTTTACAATGAGAACTACTCCCAAATCTGGACACAGCGGGAAGCTAAGAAAAATCAATCCACAGTGAATAAGCTGCAACCTATCCTGTTTTGAAATTAGATTGTGCTTGCAAGTGAATGACTAATGGCTTTCATTTGTGGATGACTAATGGATTTCTCAGTTTGTCTAGAAGCCATTCTAAATTATAATTGATAAAAGATAACACACAATCTTGCCAGTTTTATCAAAGCTAATAAAAACTGTGCAAAGAAATTTAAATGAAGTTTAGAAAATGGAGAGTCAAAGGGTAGCGTGTCTCTATTCGTGTCCAAGAAAAAAGTTACTGATTCTAACCCTAAAGTTGAAAAAGGCCAGTTACAAGACCTGATTGGTCAGATCCTGGAAGACCACCCTGCTTCCTTTGTTTTCATTCTTATGTGTAATTTGGTCTCCAGAGCGTATCAGCCAACTAGTGAGGGGGAAAGTATAGTCCAGATTATTGTATTCACTGTAAAATCACACACTGGCATTCTACTTTTCAAATATGACTCTTCTGAGTTTGGTTAGTACAACTCGGCTCTCGAAAAAATCATTACCCCTCAACGAACTGGCAAACTGACTTTTGGAGGCTGCAAAGCTGAGACCCAGTTTTGGAACAAGGTGACTTCACCTAGTGCTGCCAGCCCAGCATGACTAAGCCAGCTGGCCCCATGGATCTCTGCTGCACAAGAGAGATGCTGGGGCATTCTTGGCAGCCGTGTGCTCAGGAGCCAGCCTTCCCCCTGCCTCCCATCCGGTCGCACTGGGATTGGGGGTTAAGAAAAGGGAATTCAGTGTGACTTTCGTCTGGGGGGCTTTTCAGGCAGAGGCCCAGCAGAAGGGTTTTCAGTGGTGACGGAGAATTTTCGTCTCCCCAAGAACCCACAATTCAATGACTGCAGTAAAGCAGCAGAGTGGCCAAGCCCTGGAGGTAATCTGCTTAAGACTTTAGTCATGACTTCTGAGAGGCTACAGGAGCCCTAGAAATATGCAGTGAATCATTTCTAGAGAGACAACTGCCTCCTATTCACCACCCTTTGATAACCAAATGTATTGCTTCTGTCATTTAGCATCAGATTCCTTACAGGGGCTGAGAACAGTGTTATTTCAAAAAATTTCTCCTGCAGGTTCAAAATAATAATACCATGCTTTAAAATGAATAATTCCTTAATATCATCTAATACCAATCAAAATTTCCCAATTGTTCTAAGAATTGTCCTTTACACCTGTTTGTCCAAGCCAAGATCTAATCTAGGACATTACATCAACTTGTTATTTCCCTAAATCTCTATTAATATACAATACTCCTTTTTTCATGGCACTGACTTGTTAAGAGAATGAGCCAATTATTCCATAAAATAACTCACCTTCTATATTTGTCTGCTTGATTCTTTGCAGTCCTAGCTTTTCCCCTCTATAACTTGTGTTTGGGGTAAACTGTAAGTTAGATCTAAAACTTGGATTAGATTAAAGTTAAATGTTTTGACTAAAAGAAAAAATATAAATATCCTGGGTGATGTCAAATATTTCATATTGCCTCACATCACAAGACAATATTGTCTGGGCATTAGTGGTGCTAAGATTTGCACTGGATTGAGATGGTAACCTGATTTCTCCCATATGCAGTTCCCTTGCTCCCCTTGTGACCTAAAGAAGGAATCTGTACGGTGGTACTTTGGCACCATATGAATGTCCTATTCACCATCAATCATTTGTCTAAGGTTTTATCAGTAACCTATAATTCATATCTGAATCAATAATTTCCCTTGGAGTCTCCTTTTCTATGTAGGCAGGTTTTATGCTGCACTATTTACTAGTTATGACATGAAACAAGTCATTAGCTTCTTGAGTCTTAATTTCCTCACCTGTAAAACGGGTATAAAAATAGAACCAATCCACATGGTTGTTGGAAGTATTAGATGAGATAACCATGTATCCATGCTTTGACCATGGCCTGGTGGCATGTGTGCAGGCAATAAGCATTGGATATTTTTTCATTGTGCTTTTCCTTATTTTGGTGGTGACAGCTTGCAAAGCATTATCCATTTGTTGCCAGGCTCAAGTCCCTGAGGCAAATGACAACATATCTGATAAATTTGCTGCAAAGGAGTTGAGACAGTTAGACTTTTGAAGAAAGTTGACTTAACCCTTTTTAAAAAGGCAAATTGGAACTTGTTTCAAGTAAGGGCTGCTCAGGTTAGTGTTTTCTAAGGCATGTTATAAGAACCAGGGCCTCGGACATGCTCCAGGGGAGGATTCTATTGTTAGGGTAACGTCTGGGGAATGCTGCCTGTTCTCTCCCACTCTTAAGGTTTCACTGTGCATATTATTAAGTTAAAGGTTCTGGAAATCCTCTTAGGAAAGAAACCTGCCTAACTTTGTTTAGTCAAGTATTTTCTCATCTATTTGCCTTTGGACACTACCCATCCTGCATCCGCCTTTTAAAACCATGTAACACATGAAAAAATTACATTGAGATGCCTTAGATTCTCCCAAAGGCTTGAATGAGAAGGTAGTCAAACTGATGAGCTGACTGCCAGTGTATTGTTGGAGGGTATCTGCACTGACCTTGGGACCTGAAAAGCCATGCAAGCAAGAGGAGTTCTTAAGAGGTTTCATTTTCTTGTAGGTGCAGGAAAGGCAGAAATTGGAGACCCCATGGTAATTCAACAGCTAAACTCTCTTCCTTAGATTTTCTCCAAAGCCCACCAGGACTCCTAGAAGAACTGAATCCACCTGTGCTATAGGTGTCCCACTGCCACTGAGACCTGCCTAAGCTGACAGGAATGAGTTCCTTGGGCCAATGCACAGAGACCCAAGGGCATTGGAGAGGGGGGTGTCATTGTTCAGAGGAAGAGCAGAGGATTTGGAGTCAAACTAACAGGGGTCAGTGTCTTAGCTCTGCCAGGTACGTGCCATGATCCCTGGGCAGATGCGTTGCCCTGTCTGAACTACAGTTTCTTCAGCTATATAATAGGGACAGTTAAAGCACTTAGCTCAAATGGTTGTGAAATTCTTATTAGATATATAAAAGCATTTTTAAAAATATGAAGTGCTATATAAATGCTACTTAATTTAATTTTAATGTAAAGGGTATTCTTCATGGCCCATATTTTGGGGGTCCCCTAGCCCTTTCATCCATTCAAGTTGTCAAATATTTATTGATCACTTACAGTGTACCAGGCACAGGGTTAGATGCTAATATAGAGTACAGAATAAAGCAGACCTAGTCCCCGCCTTCTTGGAACTTACGTTTCATAGTGGGAGACATATGATAAACAATTATACACACACAAATAAATATATATGTATATTCATCATAGTCTCCTCTCCCCAGGTACTGATGTGATATTTTTTAAATGGGTATATTGTTTATAATGTATATAGATGCATTTTGAAGGTAATACCAATGAACCATTCACAGAAATTCAAAACATGAAATTGTCAGTTTAAGTAAAGAATAAGATTTTAAATGTGGAGCTAGAAGAGCCCTTAGGAATAACTTATTTCAATCCCTTAATTTTATAGATGAGGGAAACTAGAACCCAGAATACTACAGAAATTTACCCAATTGTGTGTGTGTGTGTGTGTGTGTGTGTGTGCACGCGCACGCATGCATGTGTGTGTATAAGAGAGACAGAGACAGAGACCAGAGAGGAAGATCAGGGATCTTGAGGCAGGAGTTAGAATCCAGACTTCCCTTCCCCTAGTCAGTGCTTTCCACATTCCTGGGTTCCATATGAAAGGAGTTGTAAGAGTCTGTTTATATAACAGTGAGTTATAATCATCACACTTTTATACAGTGTGTTCCAATTTCTGGAAATTGGGGCACAGCACAGTTGATTTTTCCAAACTTTGCTCCATGAAACATTACTAGATATTAATAGGTTATCACTTTTTAAATTTCTCGGTTACAGTAGTTAAGGAAACTGAATTCTCCCCCCATACACCCCACTTTAGAAACCCATAAATGCATATTGTGATTGTGAAAGATCATTCTGCAGTAAGGAAACCTCTTAAACTATGTACAGTTCAGCATTTCCCAAACTTATTTGACTACAGGATCTATTTTGAATTATTTAACAACGTGATTAACGTGCTGGGTGGGAAGTAGAGCCTTAGCATCAACTTGGTTGGCTACTCGGTAAAGTCTGTGAACGCCAATAGTAAACTGGATTGGATCACACAACTTTAAAAGGGGCAGTTTCTTGGGTCTTAGCATCTCAGGCTGACTGTGGGTGTATGAGCAGCACCTGGTAGGATGCATTTCCTTAAGTTGACCATATCCTTCTAACCAAGGACTGGAATGGAAAACAATGGAATCTTATTTAAAGAGTATTTTCTGATCCATTTTTGGAGGAAAGCAACCCTCTTTAAGTTTTTTTTTAAATTATCATTTTCAGGCCTTCTAAAAATTATTATTATTTTTATTTTTAGGCATTCACAAGCCCAGAGTTCTTCAGAAGGGTGTGATGTCTTCGCAGGACATTCAAATAAGGTAGAAGGACATCTTGATTCTGAAGTAACTGTATCCTTATTACAGACTCATCCAAGTCCGTGGTCGTGGTGCCTGTCTATGGTGGCTTGGTCAGGCCATCCAAACATGAACTGTTAGTGATAGTTCGAAGGCTTTGAGACAAAAGCCCAGCTTGCTAAAGAATTTTGGTTCAGCAGAGAGACAGGGAGGTACAGTGAAGAGAGAATCAAAAGCCTGGGAGTTTGCTGCTGAGAATAAATGCTAGCTGCTCCCTGAGGTGATTTGTCTGTGCACTCCACTCTCTACAGATGTTAGAGCCTCTTTTTGAGTAAGGACCTGAGGTTCTTTGGTAGCACTTTGATATCCTGCTCGAATTCAATATGTGAAATGGAGGCGTCTCTCTGTGACTTGGAGCCCACAGCAGGCTTTGAAGTCTGATCCAATTTTTACTGCCTACTATTTGATGTTGAAAGGATGAAATGAAGAAAATGTACAGTTTTTGCCAGTAACTCTGCTGAGCATATGTAAGATTAAAAAAACAAAATCCTTTGGATGATATACTTAGAAATGTTAAGTAGATTAATACCTTCCTATAGGTTTTCTTTTTTCTTTCTTAGGGATAAAAATTAGTATAGGAGAAAATCAGCACATAGCTGTTTTCTACATGGACTATAATTAATTTAAGAGGGGGCTAGGTTGGCTTGTTCAGAGGAAGAAATAAATGGATGAAGCAAAAGGTGCTGAGACTTTGCAGCTAATTGCCCCAAGGAGAGGACCTCTACTCAGTTCTACTGCAAGACACGTGCAACTAACCACATGACCCCAATACACTTAGATTTTTCCCTAGTACCATTGAGGTTAAGGGTCCCTTAGTTAAATGGAAGCCAAGTTCTAAGGCTGCCTCATCCGAGGATAAAAATGATGTTTCTCTTACTGGGTCTTTCTGAAGCACTCAGTTTCTGGGACTGAGTCTCTCTCTTCTCAGACATGCCACGCTGCTCCAGATCGCCCAGGACTGAGTCCCTCGAGGGGAGCCCCTGCAAAATCTGGTAAGAAGAACATTTTGAATTGCAAGCTGTTTCTACCATTTGCATGCTTTTGTACTTTTAATGAGTTGTTTAGGCAGGACTGTGTAGAAGGCAGATAGTAGTATAACCTAATGTTAGCAGAAAGTTCAGGTTTGGGAAGCCATAAAGACTGGAAACAAAACTTGCATTAGAAGTAGTAGTTTATCGCCCACCTGTGCCACTGAAGTTTACTTTTTTGAAGGAAGAAAATGAATATCAAAGGCCATACTTTTCCCTTTACTTGTAAGAACCTCAAATTAGGAAACTGCTTTAAAACTTTATTTTCTAGTGCTCGCTTCGGCAGCACGTATACTAAAATTGGAACGGTACAGAGAAGATTAGCATGGCCCCTGCACAAGGATGACACGCAAATTTGTGAAGCGTTCCATATTTTTAAAAAAACTTTATTTTCTTAAAGGAAAGATAAACAATTGACCAGCTTTCAGTGGAGCAGATAGTTCAGGGTCAAAATCTAGGGCTTGGTAAAGACTACGGATTTAGAGAGAAGTTCTGCCGTATTGGCAACACAGCTGTTCTTTCAGCAAGAATGTAGACATCTTGCTACACTCTTATGGAAAATAGAATTTTTGGCCCCTTTTCTAAATTATTCGCTACAGAATATAGTAAAAAGTCAGTTTGGGGCCATATGTATGGCTATAATCAATACTTCTGGAAGATAAAATAGAAGCATGATCATAAGAAATATTTATGAACCAGGAAATACTAAGCACAAGGTGGATCATTCCAAAGGAAAAAACATTTTCAACTTAAAATACTAATATTACACTTACTATTGACCTCATTTATTTTTCTGAAATATGCAGTAGTTTCTTAGGTTTCTCAAATTTTCTTCTTAGTCTGTTTTTCAGTGACAAAGTAGTATAATATGAAGTGGGAAATGCGTAATAAATGTGTTAGGACCTTCAGTTCATACAAAGCAAACTCTTCAAGAGAGATGAGAGAGGATTAGTGTATTATAGCAGAACCTTTTAAATGAATATGCCAAAAATGATAAAACTGTCCAATGGACTAATTTCCCCACAGCCGGATAGTGTTTAGGAATAAGGCCACATGAGGTAGGGGTAGGAGTAGTGCAAAAAAGAAAATTGAGGAAAAAGATCGTGTGGTGGGACAGAATCCATTATGCGCGAATTTGGTTGGCATTTTTCTCTATCCAAACAGACCATTTCTACCTTTTAATTGGGATATTTAGACCATTTACATCTAATGAGATTGTTGATATATTTTGGTTTATATCTATCATCTTGCTATTTGTTTTCCATGTGTCCCATCCGGTCTTTGTTCTCTTTTAGCATTCTACTTTAAAATACACGTAAAAAGAAAATTCTAAAGCATGGTTGAGTAGCCAAAGGCACAGATTCTGGAGTCAGACCTGCCTGGGTTCAAATCTCTGCTTTCTTGTGTAGTGTTAATAAAGCTATGTAACAACTCCTTACCTCAATAACTACACATGTAAAATAGGGAAATGGTAGTTCATAGCCAAAGGGTTGTACTGAGGATTAAATAAGCTAGTAGAAGTAAAGGGCACAGCATGGTGTCTGGTTCATAGTAAGGGTACATTATTGTGTCAGATGCTGCAGTGGTATTTACTGCTATTGATATTATATAAATGCAAATTAAGTATAAAAAATGGGTAGAGAAATAAAGTTCTTACTGTAAGGCATTAAGTTTTGGTGGTATAGTTTAGGAGGAGTAAAAATATATTTCATTTTAAATTAACTACGAAGGAGACTTGTTGGATTATAATCATCTTTCCCTCTCTTTAGAAAAGGATCCCCAAAAGTCAAACTTTTTAATAAGTTTCACATGTGATTTGCTGTAAATGGTTCATATGCACTTTCCTGTCACAGTTCCTCCTTCCTTCCAATCTAGATGGTTTTCTGTTGGCTCTGCCACCACTACCATGACTTCTCCTTAAACTCTTGTAAACAGTATCCTAAGTGGTCTTCCTGCTTCCATTCTTTTCCTCCTTCAACTTCCCTCATGCACGGATATCTGAGGAGCTTTTCTAAAGCATACCCTGATCGTCACATTCTGTTCCACTATAATCTTCAGTGGCTCCCCATTGTTCCAGCATCATCTCTAAACTTCTTGGCATGACATACAAGGCTGTCTCTGTTCTGGTCCTAATCTTCCTTTCTAGCTCTATCGTCCGCTGATCTCTTTGCCTTATTCTGTGCTTCAGAATATCCAAACTACTCTCTCTCCTCCACGCATGCCCAGTGTGTTCTTTCTCTCCTCTGTGATTTTGTTCGTACTGCTCCCTTGCCCCACCTGTCCTCCCTTACTGTTCATTCCGAGTCCTCTCCGTTCTTCAGAGTCCACAATGGCTTCCTCTGAGCCCTTTGACTTTCCTTTAGTACTTACTGCATTCTGCCTTGTATTACAGTTATTTTCATGCATCTACTAGATTTTAAACTCTCTGGGGTCCTATCTTTTCATTTCTGAATTCTCTCCTCGCAACCTAGCCTAGGTTCCTAAATTGAATTCTTGAGCATCCAAAGCTGTGATGAAATATAGTGGAAGCAAGAATGAAATGAAACTCTTGAGTAAATGCGTCAGAGAAAGTTTTAAACCGTATTTTTAATAATCCTGGAACAAAATAAAAGATCTCTTAGGCACCCCCAAATAGGTAGAGCATACCGGTGGAACAAGTTAAAAAGATCCAAGTCGTTTCATTTTCTTGCTGTTGTTGTTCTGAGCAGGGGGAGAGGGAAGGAAGGCTTGGGCAGGAAAAAGCATTTATAAATCAGATTCCTCTTGACCTTAGAAGGCAACAAAGGTGGATTGAAGAACAAAAGTTTTCCAGTTTTGTTTACGTTTTCAAGGTGATAAGCTGCAAAACTAAGAGTATATTTATTCTGCAAGAGACATTTTAGCCAGTTGTACCTTTATGTTTAATTCTTTGCCTTAAATGACCTGTTATTTCAATCCATGTTTCTGTGAAAGCCTGAGAATATTATGACCTTTTCAGTTTTAAGAAAACACCAACACCCAATGATGTTGCCTTCTACCTTGCCGTGAGTGCTAACTTCAGTGTTTCATAAAGGGGTCTGGGGGATATGGGGGTAGGGGGAGGCAGGGAGTAAATCTAAAGTTGCTTAATCAGGCCATCTCTGCTTAGAGCAGGCAAGCGAAAGAGCGCAGATTTGGGGCTCGATCAAAGGCTGTCTTCTGCCCCTCAGTCAGAGAATCTCAGAAAGGCCCTTAACTGATCCATTTTAGATCGACTCATTCCTCACACGGGAGAGGAAAGCACAGTATACCCAGGAAGTTCATAGTATGAATCACTTTGCCACTGAGCCAAGCAGAAATTATTTAATTGTACTGACAGGCATATATACAGACCCAATCTGGCTTTACTATGTAAAAATTTACTCTTTTTAAAAAAAATTTATTTATTTATTTTATTTATTTATTTTTGGCTGCGTTGGGTCTTCCTTGCTGCACGCGGGCTTTCTCTAGTCGTGGCGAGCGCGGGCTACTTTTTGTTGTGGTGCGCGGGCTTCTCATTGCGGTGGCTTCTCTTGTAGAGGAGCTTCTAGGCTTGCAGGCTCCAGTAGTTGTGGTTTGCGGGCACTAGAGCGCAGGCTCAGTAGTTGTGGCGCACGGGCTTAGCTGCTCCGCGGCATGTGGGATCTTCCCAGACCAGGGCTTGAACCCGTGTCCCCTGCATTGGCAGGCGGATTCTTAACCGCTGCGCCACCAGGGAAGCCCCAAAATTTATTCGTTAACCATCTGTTCTTCTATTTATTTATTCAGCAAACATTTATTAACACTTACTAAGTGCCAGGAACTTTCCTGGGCCAGTGCCTCTCAAAACAGTTTCAAAAGACCAGTTTTGGGTTGGGTGTTTTAATATCCAATGTGCACAGTCTGATACTTTTGTGAAATATAGTAAAAATGAATTACTAGGTAAATAATCACACATGTAGGTGTGGTGTCCGTATCTAATTGATCTAAACTTTTCAAAATTTCTTGCTCTAACTTAAATTACTCTAAATTTCTTTAGTGATCTATTGATAGTTGGGACCAGTAGCAAGAGTCAGCCTGCAGACCACACTTCAGTAGCACTGTTCCGGGCATGTGTGATACATCAGGGAGCAACACGGTCAAAAAGTCCTGTCCTCATGATGCTACATTCTAGTAGAGGGACAATAAACAATAAGTATAATCCATGAGTCAGTTGTATGGGATGTTAGAAAGGCAAAGTGTTATAGGGGAGAAAATATAGCAAGAGATTGGGAGGATGGTTTACTTTTAAATAGGGTGGTCAGGGTGGGCTGCACTGAGAAGGCTTGAAGGTGGTGAGCTAATTAGCCATGTGGATATCTAGGAGAAGAGTATTACAGGCAAAGGAAACAGCCGAGGCAGATGCCCTGAGGAGAGAGCGTGCATGGAAAATGTGAAGAGTAGAAGGAAGCCCGGGTGATTGGAGCTGAGAGCAAGGAAGAGTACCATAGGAGGTGAGGAGCCAGCTGATATAGGGCCTAACGAACACCCTGGGGATCTGGTTAAAATGAAGGTTCTGATTCAGCAGCTCTGGGTGGCTCCTGAGATTCCTCAGTGCTAAGGAGCTTCCAGGTGTTGCTGATATTGTCCACATTTTGAGTAGCAAGGGTATAAGCTCAGTGAATTGGGAGCGACTGGGTTGAGGATAGACTACGGACACTATCAATGTATGAGATATTCTATGTAAGTTACAATTTCCAGACAGCTGAAACTTTCTAAAACCTACAACTCCCTTTCATATTAAGTGTACTGGACAGTTCTCCTTATTCTCAGTGTCTCGGGACATGATTATTAACAACAGTTGTCACACTGGCTGTAACGCAGAGATCCTTTGAGACCATTGTGAAACGGGACCACCTACCCGTGCATTAAATGACCCTCAGCCATTATGATTTTTACTTAATGTGCCTAATTATTTGAACTTTCTTCTCTCTCAATATGAAGCTGGTGTTTCCTGCTATTGTTAATGTGCTCATTTTTTGTAACATACTTTCCTTCCACCTTCTCTCTTTTTCTCCTTGGTCATGGCCTAAAAAAGAACAGGTTTTAAGCATTTTTTTCTGCATTTTATCAATAAAAAAGGGGATCTGAGTGGGGGATGTGAGGAAATCCCAATGAATGAAAGAAAGGGAACTGCCACAGATGTAGTAGGTATCGACTTTGGGCACATACTAGGTGCTTTACCTGTATTTTCTTAGTGTGACGTATACAAGCTTAGTTTAAGTTTGTGACCTGCTTGTTCAAGGACCCTCATTGCCTGCCCCTGGGTTTCCTGCGATACCTCACCTACGTGAGGTAGTAGGTTATCTTGGTTATCTTGGTTATCTTCCCGTCTACAGGTAGTATAAATTATTCGTATTCTTTTTGAAGGTCAAAAAGTCATTGCATTTGCTAAGAGTAACTTTAACTACATGGCTTTTTAAAGATGGAGGCTAGTACATTTTTAGGGAGCTGGGGAGCAGGTGGTATTGTACCAGCCTCCCAAGGGGGTCGCAGTGGCAGCGTGCAGTGTCAGGGTGTGGTGGAGCCCCCTGCCCCTGCCAGAGCATCTAATTTTGGGCTTTAGTGATCTGGTTTCAGATCTTTCTTCAGGTTTGCTAAACAAATCACACACCCTTTCTTTTACCCACTTACTTCTCTAATGCCATCTACTTTGTTATTTGCCTTTGCCTTCCTCACTGCTCATCACTAAATTTTGTTGATCTTGGCAGAAGTTCAGCTATCAGAAAGCAAACGTGGGCTGTATTTTATCCTTGGAACTCTTAATCCTTAGGGTGGCCAAACATCTCAATTTTCCCAGGACTGAAGGTTTTCCAAGATGTGGATTTTCGGAACTCCCCAGGCAAACTGGGACAAGTTGGTCATCCTATAATAATACTGGAAGTTGAACTTGATTGGGCCGAGAACTAATTTTTTTAATTAGATCACGGTATCAGGCAAGACTGAGCCTTGGATCTGTGCTACAGAATCACCTCACACTGCCGCCTGTGTTTGGAAGGGGATACAAGCAGCTTGCCAAACCACAACCACTGTGATCATAAAGGGCTCAGATGTCGCCCATTTGACAGGGAGAGCGTGTTCCTACAACAGAGACTCAAAGGCAACATAATCCCTGTCGGGAAAGCACATGGAAGCCAGACCCTATGGAGGCAAGGCTACTGGGGCCTCCCTGTCCCGCACCCAGTGCCGTGGCAGAAAGCCACACACAAGGCTCAGAGGCCACTCTTGTGGCCTCACACATGGGTCGCCTCTGGTGTTTCGAATCCCTGCTCTTTTTGGCTCCCATACGGCTGATCCATCCTTTCTTCCTGCCTGGGTGCCACGGAATTCACCATAAACCCTCATCATGAAGCCTCGGTCTCAGGACTTTTCTCAGTGAGATGGTAAAGGAATTACGGGCCTAGAATTCTTACCTTCAGTGCGGGGGGTAGAATAACACACCTCTTTGTTAAAGGGTCTTTTTTAGGCCGGTGATTCTCAAACTTCAGGAATGTCAGTATCACCCAGAGCACTTGTGAAAACACAAGTTGCTGGCCCATTCCATAGTTTCCGATTTTGTGTCGGGTATGGGAGAGGGGGGATTTGTATTTTTATCATGTTCCCAGGTGATGCGGTGCTGCTCGTTGGGGGACTGCCCTTTGAGAACCACATCCCCTATCTCTATGATACTCTATTGAATCAGAAAAAGTGAACTTTATATATATGGTTTTCTATTCTTCACTTAACAGACACTTATCAAGCACCTACTGTATGCCAAACACAGCCCCAGCAGTGAACTAAGACACTTAAGAGACAAATGCAATTCTAATAGCTGGGTCTTTGCAGCTGTTATTTTCCGAAGCAAGTTTGGTAACATATTGCGTGTCCACATTTATCTCAAGTGGTCTCATTAAATTCTCAGGAAGTTGTCAAGAACAAAGTTTCATTTACTTGTAACTTTGCTATAGAGGAGGAAGAGGGGAGTGTTCCAGACTTTCAAAAGTGTCTCAATTTCTAAAATTATTAGAAATTACTCCCTTTAAAAGATATTTCTATTTTATAAACTCTACTGCCTCTGCTAGCCTCCCGCAAGGCAGAAGTGCTCAAAACCCTACCAGGTCTGAATATTTGCTTGTATCTCTAATATGTATGTCATTGCCATAATGTTTGTGTCCTGGCCTTTTGCAAAAGAATTTAGGCAAGGCCAACATAAGGAATGCACGGTTTGAGGCTTGAAGGCATGAGGCAGAGGAATGGAAGGAGAAAGAGGAGAGACTATAGTTCTCCTAATCCCAAATTTAATTTCTAACATAGCCCCATTTATATTAATCACACACCTTCCCTATTCTGTTTAAAAGGCTTTCCTCATTTTACTAGATTTTGTCTGGGTCTTGCTTAATTTTGTAATTTTGGAGAATGCAGAGTGCTTGGGTCGTCAATTGCAGTCATGGCAGTTTACGCCAGCTGAGGCTCCTGTGCAAAATTGTGGCTTTCTACAGGAACCGTATACGGTACCTACCAAGAGGCAAAGATTCCTTTTGGCAAAGCATTCTCCCTGAAATTTGGGGGTGTGGAGGATAAGGAAGAAGGGATGCAGTCCACATAGGTCAGCACTGCATCCACCCCTCAGCCAGCTGAGTCAATGAGATTTGGGCTCCATTGGAGGAGTTGAGGCTGGAGGGGAAAGTGGCTGCCACTGTGAGGGCTGGTAGGTAGAAGCCATGAGGTCATTTGTCAGCCACAATTCTTAAGGTCACATACCTCAGGGACAGCCTTGTGACAGCCTGTTCTCATTCTTGCAGCTCATTAAAGCCTGTTACAAAGTTGGATAGTTTGGGGACATTATTTCTGCTTAGATTGTTACTGCAAACATTTCTGAGGAGGGTTCAGCAGAAACTTTTACGGTGCTTTCCTGAGTGCATTAGGTCAGGATGCCCTCTTTGCTGATGCCAAGTTAGGTCCTGGCGTTGACCCAGGACGTCAGGAGCGTAGCTGCCAAACACCGCAGGGCAGGGGTGGGGGCATGCGTGAGTCAAGTTAGGGTGCTTGGCTTTCAGAATTGGACGTTGATGGCATGGCTGTAAAACGTGCCGAGAGGAATTTTGTTTTTACGTTCTTTTCTTACTCGATGTATTTGAAACAGCACAAATTCACTGTTAACCTTGGCTGCCTCATTTCTTTCATTTTAAAGGATTCTTTTCAACTTTAAAATGAAACATAGTTGTGTAGTAGGCGTGGAGTGATTTTTCTTTTTTACTTTTATTTGTTTTCCAAGATTGGGAGTAATAAATTTTTTGAGTTCTTTTTAAATTAATACTTTAATAGTTTTGGGTTTTTAGAAAAGCTGAGCGCAAAGTATTGAGTTCCCATATACTCCCTTACCTCTCCCTCTCCCCCCAGTTTCCCCTATTATTAACATCTTGCATTAGTGTGGCTTGTTTGTTCACAATGATGAGCCAATATTGATCTATTATTATTAACAAGGTCCATAACTCACATTAGGTTCACTCTTTGTGTCGTACAGTCTGTGAGTTTTGACAAATATGTAATGACATGTATCCATCATTGCAGTGTCAAACAGAATAGTTTTATTTGCCCAACAATCCCCTGTGCTCCACCTATTCATCCCTTCCTCTTTTTCCGTAGGCTCCTGGCAACCACTGATTTCTTTTTTTTTTTTAACTGTCTTCATAGTTTTGCCATTTCCAGAATGTCATAAAGTTGGAATCACACATATTATACATCAGTATATAGCCTTTTCAGATTGACTTCTTTCCATTAGCAATATGCATTTAAGATTCCTCCATGTCTTTACATGGTTTGATAGTTTATTTCTTTTCATTGCTGAAAATAATCTATTATATGGACGTACCACAATTTGTTCACCCATTCATCTACTGAAGGACATCTTGGTTGCTTCCAAGTTTTGGCAATTATGAATAAAGCTGTTATAAACTTTTTTGTGTGGACATAAGTTTTCAGCTCCTTTGGGTAAATACCAAAATGTGTGATTGCTAGATAATATGATAAGAGTACCTGTTTAGTTTTATAAGAAACTGCCAAACTGTCTTCCAAAATGACTACACCATTTTGCATTCCTACCAGCAATGAATGAGAGTTCCCGTTGTTCCTCATCCTCACCAGCATTTGGTGTTGTCAGTGTTCTGGCTTTTTGCCATTTTAATAGGTGTGCAGTGGTATCTCATTGTTGTTTTAATTTGTATTTCCCTGATGTGGAGCATCTTTTCATATGCTTATTTGCTATCTGTATAACTTCTTTGGTGAAGTGTCTGTTCACATCTTTTGCCCGTTTTTAAATTGTGTCGTTCGTTTTCTTATTTGGAGGGTTTAAGAGTTCTTTGCATATTTCGGATACCGGTCCTGTGTGAGGTATGTGTTTTGCAAATATTTCTCCCAGTCTGGGGCTTGTCCTTTCACTCTCTTAACAGTGTGTTTTGTGGAGCAGTAATGAATTTTTTATGTATATAATCAGGGAGAAAAATGTTTTTAAATAAACCTGGCTCTCATCTTAGTATAGCACCCACTCCCTTTCCCAGAAAAGGAAACAGCCTGAGAGGAACAAGGTGATTGGTTGTTCAGTAATTGAATATGTGAGGACCGTGACATGAGTGTGTTCCCTAAATTAAATGTAATCAATTCTAAGTGTTATAGGGAGGCAAGAGAGACATAGTCCAAAATTAAATGAGGGGGAAAACACTGTGGTTATACAACTGTTTGCAGAACCATGGTAAGATTTTTCTCTGTTTTCATTTTTATTTGACTCTCTTTTAAGTACCTAGAACTTCTAGAATGACCAGAAAGATTCTGGGGTTGTCTGCTTCCAGTAAAAACTGTACTTAGCAAGAGAGAAATTGTCGGTTTAAGTTCAAAGAGGGCTGGGAGAGAGTGAAATGCACCTTTATTACTCTTTCATTCAGGTACTCTGTCAGCTGATGTTTACTGAGCAGTTATTAAGTGGCGGGTGCTATATTGGGTGCTGGTGGTATATAATGCAGCAAGATCCAGGCTTGCCCTGTGGGTTTACATTCCTAGGGAGAAATGGATAAGTAAACCTAAAATCAAATCTCCTTCGGCTAGGGTGTCAGTAAGATCGAGCCTTGGTGACCCCTGGAGTTGTTCTACGACAGGGATACCTTCGTGGTCTCATGGGAGCAGAGAAGGGTCAGTGGGCTGACACCAAAGCTGAGAACTGAAAGGGGGATCAAGAACCAGCCAGGCAAAGAGTGAAAGATGTTTCTGGACCTCTGCCTGTTCCCTCTTCACACCAGGAAAAGCTCACACATGAGAGATATCAGATTGTGGTTGTTTTGTTTTTAACCTAGTTTTAAATTCTGAAATGTAACATGCTGACAGAAAAAAAAAAGTTTAAAAAAGAGATGGACAGCATAATGAATTATTATAAAGTCCCTGCACAATTACAGCTGAGATCAGAAGAGAGAACTCGCAGCACCTCAGAAGCCTTCTGCTACCCTTTCCTGATGACTCTCCTCCTCCTCCCTCGAGGTCACCCCCTAAGTATGCATCCTAAATATCATAGTTTCATTTTGCATGCTTTTCAGCTTTGTATAACTGGAATCACACAGTATATATTCTTTGGTTTCTAGCTTTTTCTTCTTCTTTTTTTCTTAACATAATATTTTAAGATTAACGTGTTTGTTTTCAATGCTGTACAATATCCCATTTTATGAATCCATTCTTGTGTCGCTGAGCATCTGGTTGAGATCCTTTTGCTCAACCTTCTCATTTCACAGATGAGAAAACTGAGTCCCAGTTGGTCATCCCAGAGCTAGAACCCAACCCAGAGCTGTGTTCTAGGGAGAAATCAAGGAAGTGATGCCTCTGGACCAGCTCTCAGGGCCCAGGTCATTCTTGATGGCACTTTGGACGGCCATTTTAGCCTCTTAAATGTATTTTCCTCTTTGCTCTTCAGAGCAACAGAGAAAAATAGAAACCTCAAGGGGATGAACACTTAGCTGTATGTTCAGTTGTAGACTCTGAAGTCTGCCGCATTACACTCAAGTTATTTGACTGTTTGTTCCTGGCCAGAGTTTAGGACTTCATGGGCTCTATCCTGATTAGGCTCAAAGGCAAGAAGGCAAAATAAGGGACATAAAGCCATGCCTGGGGGATTATTGGCATTAGGTGTAAGTGTTTTGTTTAGCTCAGACTGCTGCTGGATTTAGATTAAAATTACTTGTGATTTAAAAAAGGGAACAGATAACATTTTTTATAAAACTGTGAATATGAAGTTGGGATAATGACAGGAGGGAGAAGTTCAAGATAAACAATTGAGTTTAAATGACTCCACAGTTTTTCTCCCAACTCAGAACAGTCCACAGCGGTCTCCTGATCACCTGCAAGTCACTGTACTCTATCCTAAACCAAAGCCTTCCTGAGCTCTGCCCACCACCCCAAACCTGTCCACATTTTGCCCATTATTTCCACTGCTTTGCTAGTATTTAAGCCTTTTATTACACTGAACTTTCCTGCTCTGTGATCTGTGTTCCTAGGATGTGTGTGAGTGTGTGTGTGTGTGTGTGTGTGTGTGTGTACGCCTGTGAGTGTTGGAGACGCTCTGGCAGCTTTGAGGGAACTCTGGGTCAGAACTTTGTCCTTCAAAAATAAGACGCCAGATTATGGGCTTAATGCATGAGAATAGAGCCTGGCATATGTAAGGCACCTAATAAATGTTCAGCTGCTGCCGCTGCCATTTCTCCCTCCTGAAATGAGAATCACTTATGAAAGCACTTAATTTTCAAGTTAACAACTCCTTCCTTCCTTCTATTCAAATTGTCAAGTCTTATGGAGTGTGCTAAGATTTCTACAAACTGCATTGGTTTTTTTCTCGATGCCACCACGAGTCTTAAGAGTTTATCACCTTGGAACTTTACCACATTTAAAAAGCGTGGGACTAATTTGTTGGTATTTTCTGTGTCTGGCAATTTGTGTAATGGGAAGGAGTCATGTTTCAGTAATCTGCCTAAATGGTATAAGGACTATTTAGAGCTCCCACCGACTCAGAGCTCTGTTTCCTTTCTCTGCTGTGCAGAGGGTCTGTTAGGCTGCTTGGCGGTGGGTAGTTAGAACAGCCGGTACACCCAGACACTAGGCTGGGTTTGTCTGACCTAATATACACAAAGATCAGTGGTCCCAAAGGAACACTTCCTTTTTAAAGGAAGAAATTAATGATATCCCTTTTCATTACACTGGTGCCGGGAATTTTCTCTAAGCAGCCTCTTTTAAAGAACAAATTCAAACAGGCCCCAGAAACAAATGCAAGAGATCTACAAAGCTCTTAAGGGATGAGTTTACACACTATCCTAATTTCAAAGGAGAAGTTTTGATGCCAGGACACAATGGCTGGGTTCTCCCAGTGGGCACACACCAACTTTAAATGCCAAACTCTGCATTTGTGCAGAAATCAGATAAGTGCAAAGAGCTCTAAGCTTGTTTCAGCTCTTAACTGATATGTCCTCCAAAAGGACAGTTTGCATGCTAACTCATTACCCAGGGTCTGAATGTTTGGGGTATGTTTGGGGGACAGACCATCCAAGGATCCACTCCAAATCTCCAAGGGTCAAATTACAAAGTGTCCGTTCTGTTTGCCCTTCACTGCTATATTTATCCACACCCAGGGCAGTTCAGCTCACAGCCTCACACTTGCACTCTGCCCTCTGACCTTCAACTTGGGTTGCCATCTGGGGTCCAGGTTCTTCTCATGTGTTGTGGGCTGCCATTCTTTGTTCTAGACTGCATCCTCTTATTCAGTTTATTAATGGAGCCTCCACTTCATGTAGCAGTTTCTACCGAACACTGTGGGAAAGCATTGGAAAAAAGTACATCACATTATCTCTCCCCATAAAGGGGGAGTTAAAATAGATGCTCCCTCCAACCCACCACTCTGAGCAAATTATTTGATGAACAACCTGTAAATAATTGCTGAAGGATTAGAGGATTGAACACACACTGCATAAAAGTTTTGCTTATATTATCTGTAACCACTGAATTATAAATATTGACCTTAGAGTGATTATCTTCTCTCTAGCACTCCTGACAAATGGTCATGCAGGCTGATTTCATGTGTTCTTTTGCAGACTTTTTTATATCCTGAGCCCCTTTGAGAAGCTGATGTAATCCACGCCCCCTAAGCCCAGAAAAATGAACAAATGCACAACTGCACCATTTTGCGCATAATGTCAAGAACTTCCTGAACATCTTCATGGTTCCATAAGGGTCTGCATCACACGTTAAGAATCTGTATACCAGTGAGAGTAGCTGACTAATTTTGAAGACTATCAATTTTATGGTTAGAAAGCTTTATAGAAGGACTTTTCTTCTTGCTTCGCAGTAACAGGACAATAAAAAAAATGGCTACTTCCTTTTCCACATGGCAGTTCTTCAAATATTTGTAGATTGTTATAGGTTTCTCAGTGAGACTTCTCTTTGGGGCCTTTGACACTATAATTCATCAAATAACCCTTAAAAGCTATGGCCACATTAGGAAATTTTTGTGCCAGGATCTAAGGCCTTGGGGCTAGAAGACATGCATGCAATCCAAAAAAGATAGGGGTGTAGTTCTCAAAAATGCCAAGGTAGGTTGCTATAGTATTTTCCTTCTTCATTAAAATAAAACAGAACAAAACAAAACAACTGATCCCTTTAAAAAAAAAAAATTAAAAACCTCAGAATTCTCTAAAAGACTAAAACATTGAGCTCTGTTTATTTCTCCATCACCTTAACTCTTTTTTTACTTAAAAAATATTACTTAGGGGACTTCCCTAGCGGTCCAGTGGTTAAGACTTTGCCTTCCAATGCAGGGGGTGCAGGTTCGATCCCTGGTTGGGGAGGTAAGATCCCACATGCTTCATGGCCAAAAAAACAAAACATGAAACAGAAGCAATATTGTAATAAATTCAATAAAGACTTTAAAAATGGTCCATATAAAAAAAAATCTTTGAAAAAATATATTACTTAGCTATTGCTCAATTTTCCATACTTAATAGAGAGAGAAGGAGAATTCTTAGTAGAATTCTAGACTGAAAGATGGAACATAAGATTGAGATAAAATCATTTTACATTTTACTTTGAATTCCCTGCAAAGTGGGGCTAATATTTTCTGATCCACTTGTAAATGCTCAGATACTTTATGTACAACATACATTAGTATTTTTGCTCTCCTTGAAAGCAGTTACTTCCTGGTTCTCATTAGTATCAGTCTGAACTTAGATGTTACTCTATTTTGACTTCTTAGGCCACTAATTTTATAAAAGTATTAACGGTCCCAGAAATCTCATATGTTGTATTTTAGAGTTTTAAAATTGCGCTTGGTTTTTTTTGTTGTTGTTGTTGTTGTTGTTGTTGTTTTTTGCGCTTGGTTTTTTCTTTCATTGAAGGCTGAATTATAACTAGATAGAATTTAGGAAGAATCAAGATACAGATAAAACAATAACAAAACCTCATAAAACCCCCAAATAACAAAAACAAACTTGACTGAATGTCTAGAGATGAGGTGTTTGACTTGGCTTTAGGCAGTCAGTTAGCCATCACTAAAAAATGAGTAGGTTGGACCAAGTCATGCCTGAATTCCCTAAAGTTACAAGATTCTATGTAACTAAGTTCAAGAAATGTATCAGACAGAATCCCAGGAGGAAATAGATTGCACACTCAAATTAGGATAGATTGGGGATTGCTTAATAAAGGGATTATTTTAAAAGGTTATGGGCAGGATATAAGGAAACTATAAAGGATAGTAAGGATAGAAGGGTACCCTGGGGGCTAATGAGAGTGGAGCTGTTAGCACATACACCTAAAAGACAAGGAAAGGTCATGGCATCTGGAACCCGGAAGGAAAGATCCATGTGAGTAGAAGGGTCTTGAGAAGAGAGATGACCTTCGGTCAAGAACACAGTCAACACAAGACAACCACACAGGAAGGAAGCTGTGAAATAAGAGAGAGTATTTTATCTCTCTTTCCTCACTTTCTTCCTTCCTTCTGATGTCTTGTTAGGGCTCTTCATTGGCCAATGGAAGAAATGCTACACCATTTAAAAGGATCCAATATAACTTCAGTTCCTAATAAAAAATTCACAGTCTCCTTCACGGAGATGAAAAATACTTCTTTGGAATATATTTTTTAAAATAGTGCCTTAGTAAGGAATTGTTCTCTGCTTAAATAAGAGACACTGGAATACAGTGACTTCACTAGATAAATGTTCATTTTCCTCATGCCACCAGAACTCCAGAGGGTAGGCAGTTTTTGGTATTGATTCAGGATATCAAGAATGTCAGGCAAGGCCAAGCCCCTGCAATTCTCTTGGCTTTTTTTTCCCATGGTCTCAAGATGGCTGCTGGAGCTCCAGCCATCGTGGCTGCGTTCTTTGTGAAAGGACAAAAAGGATTTTCCTAGAGGCCCTATGCAGTGCCTTCTGTTTACATCTCATGGCCCTCCTTTATCTGCAGGAGAACCTAAAATAATATTTAAGTTGATCATGTTGTTGCCCCTATGATATAAGCATTCTATTGGGAAAGAAGCAAGAAATAATGAATGTTGAGTAGAAAACTAGTATTGTCTACCCAAGATAGAATTTAATCATCTCAGGTGCATATGCTAAGGACATAGTTTCATGCTGGTTTCTGATCTGGGGAATTTTCGAGTCATATGAATCAAATGTTCCCTCCTGAATGATCAGATTTAGCCTCCGATCTTTCTTCATGGAATACCAAGGCCTGCAGTAAAGAGAAAGGCCACTTATAAGAGATGGCTATAAAATTCTAAGGCAGATTTTCAAGTGTGTCTTTGAAACAGTTTGTCCAAACAAAATGAAACTATTTCTGGTAGAGTCTAGAAATGGGAGAAATGGAAAAGACACACTTAGTTAGCATGCTGGTGGAAGTATAAAGGAACAGTTTTTGTGCAGAAATATTTTGCAGTGTATATTGAGGGACTTTTAAAAATGGTCAGATCCTTTATCCCAATAATTTACTCATAATCTGCCTTTTTAAAAAGTCTAGAAAAAGTTAAGAGAACAGCTAAATAAATTTGATACCGCTATATTGTGGAATAATATATAACTATTAAAATTATATTACATTACATAAATGCATTTATGATAGCATGGGAGAATTGGTTTTATTATCATACTAGCCTAAGGTTCTGCTGCAGTTTTTCTTGAGTATTTTAATTCTCTAGGTCTCCCTTTCTTTTAATATCCAACCGAAATGGCTGGAGCCCCCACCCTAGTATTAATAGTAGGATTTATACCCTCTACTCCATTGCTGCTCGTCAAACAAACAAACACCCCTTCAGAAAGAAATTGACCAAGAGCTTTAAAGGGACATTCATAAAAGGAAAAAATACAAATGACCTATGACTATATGCAAAAATGTTCAACCTCAAAATTTAATAGGAGAAATGAAAATTTCTCTCTTGCTTATCAAACAGGCTATGATGAAAAAAAGATAATACCTGGGCTGTCAGGAAAACGAGGAAACAAGGGCACTCATAGTAGTTTGTGGCAGGGCAGCAGCCTCTTTTAGGGCAAATCTGCCAATATATCATTTGGCCCAGCAATACCTGCTCCATAAACTTATCCTCTGTACATAATTGGATAAGCGCATTGGAAGCAATATATACTATTCTGTGGCTAGTTGTATTGAAGTATAAAAAGAACCCAGTGATGTTAATTCTTGGTCACTCTGTGAATTTTGGTAGATAAGAAACAGGGAAGTGCTTGACATGGTACCTAGCACACAGTAGGTGCTTCATAAGTGTTTATCAAACGATAAGTTAATTCAGATGGGTAGACACTTTTGGGGAAATAGGTTTTGTCTCAAAGAGTATCTTGCATTTTAGTCTCGTGTTCTAAATATTTCTGGTCAACATTTGTAGCTGTGGGACTAGGGCTTAGGGGATAGGGCACAGCCATCTGTCAAGAACAGTGGGAGACTTTAAGGGATGAGATTCCTTTCTGTTTGTCTGTCTTTCTTGTCTTTTTTGTACAAATTAGCTATGAAAATGAATGTGGTCTCCAAACAAGACCGGAGAAAGAGATTACTAGTGAGCCTTGGAAAAGTCTGTAGGGGGCAAGGTAGACCAAATCAGGTTGCTCTGTGATTTATTTAGCTTATGCAGTGCTTTGGGTGAGAGAAAAATTAACTGGGTCATCTGATTGACAAGCATAATCATTTTAGATAAATTTGCATAGTCTGGAGAGATGGTCTCAGGCCCTGCTGAAAGGAGGTGTAGCTTGCTTTCAAGTCTTTTCTCCTCCTCTGCTCAAACACTTTTCCCATAACACACCTGAAAAATCCCCCAACCTTTGTTGCAAAAGAATTTAGCTACAGTAATCAGTGAAGACAACTTGAAATATTGGACTTCATATCAGCAGGTTACAACACATTAAAATACGCTTGGATTTTAATGATGAAAATATGTCGAATTAGAAACTTCTGCAAGTTGCATTACTTTCTCAGCAATTCCCAACAGAGTATGTTTAAATCACTCAATGTAAGAAAGCATCTAAAATAGGTTAAGAGACTTGTTCTTAACTGTTTGTGTTACAAAGGGAAGGATGAAGTAACGCCGCTCAGTTAGAAGGACTTTGGATAGAAAATTCAATTTAGGTATATAACATGGTGTCTAAGAAGAAAAATGAGTTTTACAAAACGGCTATGGCATTATTTTTTTTTATTGATTGTAATGCCTGAGAATTTTTACCATGTGAATTGTATAGGCAATTAAAGAAAATAAAGCTTACATTTTAGTCTCATTTTGAATATGCATTACAGCTAGAATTCTATCATTTGAATTTTTCTAAGTTCTGCTTACCCCAGCAACTAAATATTATTATCCACTTTACAGAGAAAGTTATGAGTGGCTGGTAAGAAAATCCTAATTTTTTCCACAGCCATTTCCCCTGACTAATTTATTAACGTTATCTGCACCAAACTTATTCAAAGTATTGAAATCTATGGTGTTATCAGACCAGGCTGGCAAAAGAAAGCTCAGTTTTAAAAAAATTATACACCAAGTGTGAATAGAGTTGGCATTTTGAAGAGGGTCTCACTCTCAATAAGTAAATCTTCTCAGTATAATTCTGAAGCTCAAATGTTTCTGATTAGTGTCCTGCTGTCTTATTGGTACCTCCTGTAAGTCAGAAAGATTAGTAGAGTGCATGCGGTCCTCACATCTCGGCATGATTGAGTCCAGGTTTGAGAGGAGGGCAGTGACCTGATGAAGAAGTGCAGCCTTCTCTGCCCGAGTCAGAGACTCAAAGCTTTAGAACTCTGGCACGGGTGTTTGTCAACCATCTAATCTTTAATATTGTCGTATTTTTAAACGAGACACTCAGCCTGGTGGCCTGTGGGAAACCGGTTATAGAATTTTTGCAAGCAGCCTTCAGTTAAAACAGTTTGAACTGCATTTATTGTCATGAGGAGGGTGTTGTCTTGTCTTCCCGGAGACTCCTTCTAAGAGCAAAAAAAATAAAATGATGCAGTGCAGGAAGAAGAAGGAATGATTTCAGTTATAAACTTGATGTTTAGTTATAAGCTTATTATTATATATTTGTAATAATAATTAAAATATATTCTACTGAAACTGTCATTCTAATACTAAAATTATAACTAGATGAGTGTTAATGAAATCAATAAGAATTTCAATAAGATCTTTGTAAATTTCTTTAAGTTTCTCAACTGAAAATGTTAAATTTCTCCCCTACTGATGGATTTTAGGTGATGCTAGTGAAGATTGCAGGAGATTGAAAGAAAAGGACCTATAGAAATGTTTGAAGCTGTCTTTGGACCTGAAAGTATGACATTCCTTTGCTCATATAAAAAGTCACATAATGAAATGTTTAAGAAAGCTAACAGGGTACAGATCGAATCAGAGCCGCAAAGAACAAAATCACTGAGCTTCACTTCTGATCAGCGTAAGATGTTTTGTTTGGGTCCTTTGGCTAAAGTTGGAAAGGAATGACGTGCTGAGTGGCTCATCTCGGGATGCTGAGGTGCCTCCAGGCAGAAAGTCCAATGGAAAAAAACAACTCTCAGCCAGACTCACAAAGTGAATGTCACCGTGAGGAAAGCCACACCTTTTATTGCTTCTTATGGGGAACAGAAAGAACTGCAAGTGTTTGTAGAGCCTTAAGTAGTCTTAACACAGACCCAAACTGTGAAAAGCCCGATGAGATTGAGGAGTGGGGTGATGAAGAGTCATGCACGTTTTTATGTGCTTTCAAGTAAAAATTTCATATTCCATTTAGGAACTTTTTAAAGAAGTGATAGTATTAACATCACCTAGAAGCAAATACATTTTCCAATAGGTCTTCGTGCTGTGCTGCAGTGCACTGGTGTGTTGTTGGGGAGTTATGCTTGTGCCAAGATATCGAAGCAGTCGGGCCAAACTGGGCAACCGGAGCGCCTCTGTTGGCCTGGCTCGCCGGGTTGTGCCACACGAATAGTACCCTTTTTCTACGTGTGTCATGACCTGGCGGAGGCCAAAAACCTGCTTTGCAAAATTCCTGAAGTCTAAAAGAAGGGACATGTAAAATTATTTTATGAGTGAATAAACAGAGGCAGAAAGAGTACAGCATCCCCTAAAAGGACACATGACATGCGTGGTGATAACGGGCCTGGAGGGAGTCCAGGGGACTTCCCGTCGGGCTTTTTTGCTTTCTTCACTTGACCACACTGACACTCTAACAATAAATACTCAAAAAAGTTCTAGCAAATGTTCAGGAGTGACGGCATATGGAGCGTTTGATTTTGTTTGTGTTTAAAATACGATTTCCAAACAGATGGCATTGGTTTAGCTATTGTGCGCCTTTGTATCTTTTTGTTCTCAGTAAAGAGATGAGAACCATAGCTCTTTGAAACATCCAGCTCCCAGGTTTGTATTCCGTAATCTGCCTCCCCACATTTGCAAAGTTACAGGCTTTTGTCCCTAAAATACGTTTGCTTGTCAGTGAGATTACAGTGACTCTCAACAGTGGTTTCAGCTGATCTTGGGTTAAGGCAACTGTTTCTCTGAAAAGTTGGATGGCCAGGGACAAGGCTTACAAAAATGAAGTCAGTGGCATATGTGTCCTATTAGATAAGTTGGTATTTAATATCCACATACATTTTTAAACATCCAGTCTGTCATTTTTCCCTTTCAACCTTGGTGGTGAGGGCAGTTGGAGGAGAGAAAAAAACCCAAAACTTAACATACTAGAAATTCATAAAATTGTGAATGTCACTTTATCATCATACCTGTACTTTCCCATTAGCTGGGACCTGAATATTATTCCAGGGAACGTTAGCATGCCAGTTTTGTTTCCCCTTGTCTGTATTTAGCTTCCCTTTTGTCTGTATTTAGCTTTTCCTGATAGCTCTTCACCCATCTTTCCAAAAGTTAGCTAAAGTCAGTGTTTCCCCACCAAAAAATGCAACTTCCAGCAATATTCAGGTAATATGTTCTTCTCCTCGCACTAACGTGGTTGATGTCTTAGGTTAAAACTGTTATATAAGAAGACGCGTGCTTAATCACCAACAGCCTCTGCAGGATATTGCACCGGAAGCTGTGAAGCTGCACTTGAATTGTAACCCATAAGCAGAGGAGTCATTTTCTTCCTGGGACCTTGAGAGAGAGAGACTCTGTAAAACCAAACTGGGTTATCTTCTCAAGCTTCAAGTTTTGAATTGTGGTCCATAGAAAACTGAGAGTCATGGATATATTTTGCTCTTTTATTCCCTAAATTCTAGAATTCAGGATATTTTGCTAATTTTTTTTTCTGCAGGATCTGGCTCTTCTTAAGTGTCCTCATTATAAGGTGGTGTGGATTATTTGAAGACGAGAGTATTTGGTACATGCTTCATCCGACTAAACCTAATTTAACTAATTTGGAAGAGGATTAAGGAGACTCAGACCCTGGTATGATGGGGGTGGGTGGGGAAGAGCCAAGAGTAATGTACGGAGCTGCCAGAACTATTGTTTCAGACGTTGTGAAATCAGATTTAGATCTCATACACAAGCTCTTGGCTGAAGAAGAAGAGTTTTCCAGTTTGGAGAGAAAACCAGCTTCTCCCAGCTGCTGTAACAGGAGCATGAAAATGGTGTTTAAAGGAAAGAAAACCTGCATGTAAAAAATTGGTTTGAAGGGTTGGAGTTCAGTTGGTTTTCTGTCTTCCTTTTTAATTTAGCTCCTTTTCTTAGGCTAGATAGCCTTAGGCTACTCTGGATAAAATTAATCTTTTTTATATTGGATCTTTGTGAACAAAGTAACAGAATATCCCCATTTCACAGATGAGGAGACTGCTGCTCCCAAAGGTTAGGTGCCTAGCGCACACTCACACAGCCAGGAGCCAGGATTCCACGTGGGTTCTTCTCACTGGAAAGCCTGGGCTGTGGACCACTGTGCTCTGTCATCTTCCACAGCAAACTGATTATTCAACTCAGTGTCGTTGCACACTGTCTCAGTCTGTTCCAGCTGCTGTAACAAAAATACCGCAGGCTAGGTGGCTTAAACAACAAACATTTATTTCTCGCAGTTCTGGAGGCTGAGAAGTCCATGAGCACGGTGCTGGCAGATTCAGTATCTGGTCAGGGCCTCTTCCTGGTTCATAGGCAAGGATCTTTTGGGTGTCCTCACATGGCAGAAGTGGTAAGCGACCTCTCCCGGTTCTCTTTAATAAGGGCAGAATCCCACTGAGGGCTCCTCATCACCTCCCGAAGGCTCTACCTCCAAATACTCTCACACTAGGGATTAGGATTTCAACCTATGAATTTGGGAGTGGGGGTGGGGAGACGGATACAGACTTCTAGTCTGTAGCAGACACCTAACCCTGCTTTTTGGTGGTTTTCCTTAATTATTGTTGTATGGCTGGCAGGGCTGATTTTATTTAGCAAGTGACCCTTCTGATTACTGGTCCTTAAGAAAATAATCATTTGTGTTTTATTCTGACCTGGTTTTTAGATTCTTTATTTGCAGTTTTTCACTGTGGTTTTGCAGATCTCCGGACAGTTTCTCAATTATTGCAGATATCAGTATAAACATTTATTCTGCAAATTAGCAGCACCCCAGCAACCCATCTGTAAGTGATAGGCAGGAATTTGAAGTTCTCACAGCCTTCTCCTTAAGCCTCTCGCTATCATTGTTCCCGAATGTGGTGCTCGGAACACAGTCGGGACTCAATCTTTGTGAAATAAATGAGCCTATCTGATCATCCTGAAAGACTCACCAATAACATCTCCCTTGCTGATGTAGGATTACCTCCTAAAAGCCTGCTGTTTACATAACCGTATGTTTCTTAAGATAGTTAACACTTAGATTTAATTTATCAGACTAGCTGGCTTTCATCTAGCAATGAGTGATTTCTAAAGGAATTGGAGATGCTGGTGGATGTTTTTGAGCAGGAGCAACTAAAAGATTGGTTCATTTCTTGAACATACACTCATTTATCATTTGCTTTGATACAAGCCACAGAAATAGAGAGATGAATATGATTCTATACCTGCTGTCAGGTGGGATAATTGTTATTATGTTGTTATGTACAGGCTGAAATGGGACCCCAGTGTTAGGGCATTCAGCTTGCACTTAGGAGTAAGGGAAGGCTCCAAGAGAAGATGAGCCTGAGATGGTTCTTCAGGGCTAACAGATGGAGTTTGTTGTTTTGGAGCATAGGCTGAGCTCTGAGGAGTAGTGGGAAATGAGCTGTAGAGGTAAGTAGGTATCAGATCAGGAAGGGCCTTGTGTGCTGAGCTGAAGAGTGCCGTCTCCTGAAAGTTATGGAAAACCACTGAAGATATTAAGCAGAGGAATGACATGCTCATTTTGAAAATTATCTCTGGCTACCATGTGGAGAATAGATAGGATGGGGTCAAAACTAGAGATGAGGTTAACAGAGAGGCAGTCACTGTAGTCCAGGCAAGAGTTGAGGAGGGCCTGCATTACAGCAGTGAGATAGATGGAATGCTTCCCATTTGGAGGCTAAAACTGGAAGGTACAGGGCCTGGTGACTGACGTATGGTAAGGAGAAGTGGAGAGGGGAACCTGGAATGAGATTCCTTTGTTTCTGCGCTTTTCCTGAACACACTGTAGAAAAGTGATGCCTTTTCAATAACTTTATAAGGCAATGAGTCTCAATGGCAGCTGCTAAGGTTATGATGAAATGATGCTAAAGAAATAAGTGAGAAACAAGGGTTAGTCTTTCAATACACAATTGAAACATTGGTGATCAGTTGTAGAAAAGTGGAGGAGGCCGTAAAATGTTGGCATTTCCTCCACCCACCAATGGCACAGGCCCCACCCTCATGGTCAAGGTTGGCACCCACTTATGCAAGACACCCCCCGGTGCAATATGGCAGATGCTCCACTGGACCTTATGCTTCTTGAAATAATTTTGACAAAGATAAATATCTATAAACATATTTGGCCTAATTGGGGAAACAAATACACAATGTGATATGTGTTGTGAATCTATCCTTGGTTCTCATTTTTCCATGCCAATCTATTATGAGAAAGAATCTGTGTCACGAGTGGTTTTCCTCTAGATATTCCTTATCCCTTCAGTAATTTGTCATATAAACTCCCGTCTTCCATACTTGATATTCAACTGTATGTACCTTGAAGTTGGTCTCAGTGTGTTACTAGTCAAGAATAGGGCTCCAAAAAAAAAGGCATATATATATATATACATATATATATATAGCTAGATTGTAAACTCTAAAGCAGAACCACTCTCTATAGAAGATACTTGTTATTCTGGAGATTAGACTGCTTCTAGGAGATATGATATGTATGTAGACTATGTTGTATCAGCAAAGTTTGACTGAATTGAGAATCAAACTGCATTACATAATAACTAGTAGGATGTAGGATGTTTGTCAGTTAAATTCCAAGAAAGTAGAGAGTGGCTATTTGGCAATTAATTCAAAATGAACACATGATTGCATTCTTCCAGAAAGAACTACATCCGGGCTTGAGAACATAAGCCCTCCTGCAAACCAAGGAGGGCTCTCAACTCCATTAGAAGTCTGGGAAACTTTATCTTCCAAAGTAAAAGGATTAGCTGACAAAAGGCAATTAACCTTATGAAATGAGCAATAATAATTTGTGACATTTAGTGGTGTGCAGGTTATGGACCTTTGATTGACACGGAATTCCCCTAAAAATATTTTATACCATTAATTGAATAAGCTCTAAGGTGAAGGAAAGACTATCCTAGCATCAGCTAGAAGGACATTTCAAGTTAAGAGGTGAAAAGATAATGCCAATATATGTTTCACAATACATTTTTTTTTAAGAAAAGAAAAAAAAAAAGACCTTCTAAAAGACTGTGTAGTCATAAAAAGGATATATAAATGGTCTTGTTTCAGATTAATTTCCATCAGTCAATGATAGTTGCACTTTTTCCTCTCCAGTCCTTCTTGAGTTAATTAGTAACTATAGTCCTGGTAAAGTTTAAAGTTCCTTTACAATGTGTTAGATAACAGTCCTGCTATTACTTCTTATTAGTGCTTAGAGCTGGAATATGCCTTAGAATTCACCAGCCTAATCACCCCATTTTACAGAGGAAGAAACTAAGGACCAAGAAAAGTCCTTAATTTGACTTGCTACAGCTCAACACAAAGAAAAAGACTTTCACCCAGAACATTGAAGCACTTGATATAGCATGCATATCTTTGTTAATCAGAAAAGCTTTATTGTGTTCTGTTTACTGAAGTTAAGTAAATCACAAAGCCTTAACTAGTTTCTCCCTGAAATAAATGTGACCATCTTGATGTGCATGTGTGGTGGGCTCTCATTAACCTTCGTCAGGTTTAAGCAATATTTCGTTCTAATTGGCTTTATTTTCAATTGGCCATTATTTAATCTATTGAGATTGACCAGTGTAATATATGGCTTTCAGGATTTCAACACAATTTGGGGATTTTTTTGCAATGCAGATATTTTCTTTTTGCCCAAGGCAATAATAGACAGGGATGCAAACACTGCTTTAAAGAGGGTGTCTGCTGATTTACATATTTTAAAAGTATTAAGATCAAAGGTAATGAGAATTTAATCCATATGGCATGCAGAAGATAAATAAGAATATTAATACTGTATCAAATACTAATTAAAAGAAACACATGGATCTAATTTTAAGAATGTAACACAGGGATAAAATACTCTTTGTAAAGACCCGATTCTTTCATAAAAAGGACAGTTATGGTGAGTTGCTTTTCCACCCTCGGGGTGAACTACTGGCTGGTTCATATATGTAGCTTTCATAGAGTCATGATAATAATTATGAGACAGTGATTGTGCTTTAACAGTTACGAAGTGCTTTCACATCTTTTTTGACCCTCAAAGCAAACCTTTTAGGTCCTAGAACTCTTACCAGTATATCATTGAAGAGGAAATATGCTCATAGAGGCAAATGAACGTGGACCTAATCTCAACCTGTCTTAACCTCCTCCTCCCTCCCTCTCTCTCTCTCCCCTTCGTCCTCTCCCTTCCTCTCCCCTCTCTCTCCTTTAATGATGGTTACTCAGATACAGAAAGATAAGCACTCTCACTCACTAAGAATAATGGATGTGTAAACAACATTTTTAGACTATAACTGTTCGTATAGTTTATGCTAGTCATCTCCCTTCTAGCAATCTAATTTTGGAAATAATAAGAGATATTTGTGGCAATTATAAGTGAAAAATATTAATAAACCTAATGTCCAACAACATCTTAAATGATGTAATATTAGGAAGCTATTAAATCATGTTTACAAAGAATATTTAGTTACCATCAAGTGTTTGTATTTAAGTGTTAAGAGAAAAAAAGTAGAATATAAGATATATAATGTAATTTTTCATATATATTTACATATACCCACATATTTATATTTTATCTATATCAAGGGTTGGCAAATATTTTCTGTGTTGAACCAGAGAGTAAACATTTTAAGTTTGGTGGGCCATAATATCCGTTGTTGTAGGGTAAAAGCAGCATAGACAGTACATAAGCTAATCAACATGACTGTATTCCAATAAAACTTTATTTATGGACACCTAAATTTAAATTTCATATAATTTTCACAAGCCACAAAATATTATTACTCTTTTGATTTTTTTTCAAGTATTTAAAATGTAAAAACCATTCTTTGGTCACAGGCCATACAAAAATAGCAGTGGGCCTGAGGGTCAGAGTTTGCCAACCCCTGATTTACATCACTGAAAGAAACACCCTAAAATAGCTGATTACCTCTGGGTAGCAGAATTATGAGAGATCCTTATTTTTTTCCTTAATATACTTGCCTATATGTTCTATATTTTCTATAGTACATATACTTTAAAAATAGAAAGAAAAAAATAAGCATTTTTTTTAAAAGAAAGAATTTGTCCAAGTTTAACAAACAGTAAGTGGTAGGGGCAGGTTTTGAAAAGAGAACCCCTTTCTGCCATACCCAGTGCCCCCTAGAATCGCATGGCTGGAAGAGTCTTTAGAGATGTATTAATAGTACAACCCTTTATTTTACAAAAGGAAGTGAAGACTCCCAAAACTTAACAACACGCTCAAGATACATGGCAATCAGTGGCAGAGAGGCAATTTTTATTACTGGTGCCTTTGCTCCTTACTAAAGAGTCAAAGGCCAGAGGCTGAGGCTTTGACAGTGTTTAAGAATGTTTAAGAAGGAAAGCAGGGAATTCCCTGGCGGTTCAGTGGTTAGGACTCCAAGCTTCCACTGCAGGCGGCATGGGTTCAATCGCGGGGAACTAAGATCCTGCATGCCGTGTGGCACAGCCAAAAAAAAAAAAAGACAGCAGAGGCAGGCCCTGAGAGAGCGTCAAGATCTCAGGCTTCTAGAAATAAGAGCAGGCTGCCCCTGGTCCTTTCCTCCCAATTGGCCCATCAACATGCTAGCATAAGGAGCTGAAAGCGAAGCTGTTGGAAGTTAAAGTAGTTTCTAGGTTGTGATTCATTTGAACTTGTAGGTGTTCTAATGGCTCTGAATTCATATCCCCAGAATATTAGAAATACCAACCAAAAATTTAAAAATAAACAGGTTCCCATGTCCTGATGACCACAAAATAACAGACTCAGAAAAACTTTTCCTATTCAGATAAAGTTTTTGTTATTTTTAAGGTGCAGAGGGAAGACAGGTTATAAAGGATAACTCTAGTTGAAGGACCCAAACAAAGGTGAAGGACTTATCATTCTTCAGTATTTACTGTACTCGCCTCATATGGGTTATATACCCTGTGAGTGCTTCATGCATGTATATAAAACTAGATCATAATATAAGCCCACATGGTCCTTTATAGTCACACATATGTTTAATTACAAGATGACTTCGTTGTAAGGCTTTTGCTGGCAAGTAATTGCACACCTAACTCAAACTAGCTGAAACAGTAAAGAGGATTTATTGGCTCACTTAATTGAAATGTCCTGAGTACATGAGGCATGACTTGCTCAGGACTTCAGGCTCTGTTCTTTGCAATTCCCTTGACTCTGCCATCCTGCCTGGTTTAGCTTCACTCTTGGTTTGGTTTCCCTTAAGATGGCAAAATGGCTACAGCAGTTGTAGACTTTACATTTAAATTAAACCCTGTTCACATGGAGATAGACCTCCATGTCCCACAGTTTGACTGGACTACCCCTAACCAATCCCTGTGGCTGTGAGCTCATTGGCTGAGGCCTGGGTTGTATGCACCAATTACTCTAAGGAAGGGAATGAAGTTGCCCCGACTTAGACCAATTAGAGCCTATCCCTGGGTCAGGGGCAGGATCAGTCTCTCCCAAATACAACTGCTAGGCATTGTAGAAGCGGTAGAAAGGATATTGGAGAGATAACAGTGTTCATTTTATCAGTCAAGGTCCAGTCAGGAGACAGAAACCACACCAGATATTTTAACTGAGAGAATTTAACTCTTTAGTTGGTAACCAATATTCGAGAACTGAAAAGGCAAAAGGGGAGACCCTGCAGTATCCTGGAGATAATAACTTTAGGAAGCAGCTACCACTCCTAAAGTTTGAGGACCAAAAGATGTGATTGTGAGAACTTAGGCTGGGATGAGGGGCCTCCCAGAGCTGAAGTTCAGCTCTCTGAGAAGAGTCCAGCTGGTGCTGGTGGCTGAGGGGATGCGGTGAGGCTAGTTCTGGCGTGTGGGCACACTGCACATTGGAACTGTGACTGCTGGAGTCAACAGTGCTGCCAGGGTGAAGATTTGTGGCTGCAGTGATGCTGATTGGAACAAGAGGCAAACAGAAAGAAGCAAGTCCCACCTTCCCCTGCCTCACAGTCTCCCTCTAGCGCCCCCCGTTGGCAGAGCCTCATAGGAAGTCATATAGCAAAGGAGACATGATTTGTCAGGTCCCATCCCTACCATCACAGAGTGTGGAACTGAGAGTAATAGTAATAGTAGGAGGGCGAGAAGAAAAGAGAAAAGAAATTAGTGTGCTTGTGCATGCACACTCGTGCATAAGAAAGTCAAGAAGAAGATACATAGAGCTGCTATAGTCCTTGTTACTATAAATGAAATGGTCATAAAGCCATAGTTGATGCTTATAATTTCCTTATTCCTTAACCTGTGATCTCTCAGCCAAGAGGATCAGCTTGTTGAGGATCTCAGCTTGTTGAGGATCTTCACCTCATTCCTGAAGTGTCTGAATCTTCACTGGTTCTGCATATTTGTGCTTGCTTTAGTTTGCCGTTAACTTTTACTGTTGGACATGGAAGTACTGAGAGGGCCAAAGAAGGTCCTGAGTTCCAGACAGAGGCCTCTTTGCCCCACTGTGTAGTCCCAGTTCCCTGACAATCAGGATCATTCCATTCAGTAATCCCTTTCTGTAACCTGTTGGTTCAGTGGCATAAGGAGCCCCAAATGCCAAGTGGCAGTCTCATCTTCCAATTCAGTGGAACCACTGTTATATCCCCAGGTGGAAGCATTCCTCTCTTGGGTACCAAGACCTTCCAATCAGGAGAAGTGAAAGTTGTGGGGATAAGAAGCAAAAATTCTATATCAAACTATTTTAATTATTTAGGAAGTAATAAAAGTTCTAGAATGGATCCATTATCTCTGATTTATTACTTCCTGGAAAAATACTTTTACCTTAGACTTTAATCTCCTGGAGGGCAAAGTCTCCAACTCGTTCTTTTTTGGACGCCTAGTAGGGCCTTTTATAACATCTACCTGAGAGGCAGTCAATAAATGCTGGTTGAATGTATTTGTAGATAGATAGCTAGATATGGGCTAACTGGGGTGTGTCAGAAGACTAAAATTTTTTTTGTTTTCACTTTAATGTCGCTAGCTCACACATGAAGGCTAGGTTTCTTCAGTCTGGACTTAACGAATAAGTTCTAGTAACCTATGACTCAGCACCCCATTTATCAGTATTGGGTTGAAGATTACTAGGATATGAATTCCTCAAACGAGATGGTGGGTCCCTACTTCCCTTCAGAGTGTCATGGCTTTTGGATAGTGTTTTACATTACTGCGCACTTTAAAATGGAATATCTTAAATTTTAGAAGATTCATTTTCCTGTGACTTTAAATAGGGAAATACTTCATTAGCTCCTCTTCCCAAATCCTGAGGAGCTACTGAAATGTGAACCAAAGCAGTCTTCCACTGCCTGGAGCTCCTTCACAACATCAAACACTTAATGAAAATGTTTTCCTCAAACCTCAAGCATTTCCAGATATTAAATGTGAAGAGGAAAGATTTTTCTCTAACTGCAAAGTGTTCTACAACTGCAGGGTATGTGAGAATGCCTCTGTGTGTGTGTGTGTGTGTGTGTGTGTGTGTGTGTGTGTGTGTATTTCCCATTTAATACTTCTGAGATAAATTGAATATTATGCCCAAACCCTCTCTAAACAAGGTTGCATCAACAATACCTGTTTGGGGTATTCTCAAGGGTTCATTAGGAAGAAGTAGGAGGTATGTGTGCCCTCCCCCAAACACAGCCAAGCTGTCATCCTGAGAGAAAGTGGGTTCTCATGCACACAAGGTTGCTGTGCTCTCTCAGGGCTATAATATCTGGTGACCCAACATGGTTTGTTTCAGGGGAAGAGGCAGGGGTGGACAAAAAGGTACCAAGCAGCTTAATTTTAATTAGGTCTGTTTTGCTAAAGCATAAATTTAAGGGCTAGCTTGGACTTTAAAAACAGAACAGCTGTTCTATATTTGAAGGTTCACCCTCTCCTGAGCTGCTATGAAGTACTTTGTTTTAAATAAATAATATCAAAAGTGGTTCCCTGTGAGAGGGTATTGGAAAGTTAATAAATATTTTCTGTTAAAGGATTTCAAAAGCATCCTAAGGTAAATACAGTGAACACTCTTAATTACTGTTAAAAATTTGCATTTTACATAATTTATACTTTGTTTAAAATATATTAAATATCCTAGGTTAGTAATATATTTGCTGTATTATCCACAATCTGCACTCATTTCTCTGAACTAACTGCTAAAATATTCACATTGTTCACTTGCGAAACTCGCTTTAAAAGAGTAGATATTATGGTCTAAGTGAACAGACCCCCCCAGGAATTGTGTTGTCCCCAACTGATGGTGGCATTACATGGAGGGCCTGGAAAGCTTACTGAAGGCTTGGATCTTTAGCAGTAGCTCCAAAGAGCTTTGCACTTTCTTAGAGAAATGACTTTGTTACAGAAATTCTACATAGTATGGGGAACAAGTTATTATTTTTAAGAAATTCATATTCTAATTAGTCCCTAAATCCTGGGCAACAAAAAGTTTATGGATTGCATTTAATTACTCAGCATGTTTGTAGAGCTTGTCACTATAGAAGCAACTATTCATATAAAGGCAATAAAATATGCTTCTTGGTTGTGTAATAAAATGAGAAACTATGACCAGCAGAGAACTGGAGAATCAGCATCACCTAATTTAAAGATCCGTAATTTGTAAATAGTATTCCTTCTTTGGACAAGACCTTTTCAAGTCATTTGAGCGCAGAGTGGGCACTGCCAGTTACAACCCCAATTGTCAGTGCTTTGGTTTTTATATACGTATATATAAAGTAATAAAATATTTTCAAACACCCAGAAAAGAAGAAAAATAGTACTAAAACACCCCCATAAGAGGTCTTAATATCCCACCCTGTTTGCATCAAGTTTTTTTTTAATTTGAAATACTGTTGAAACCCCCCATCACCCTATCCCAATCCTATCCTTCCTCTCTTATCCCTACGGTAATCACTATTCTGAATTTTCATTTCATTCCCTAACATGTTATTAACTTTTTGTTAAATGTGTAGTGACTTGGTTCAGGACACACTACCCCAAAATATGACACCATATTGAATATTTCAAGCTGAAAGAATTTGAGAAATGGCGTGTGCAGGAAGGACTTTCTGCCCTTCCCCTAAAGCACATCATGAAACTCTCATATAAGAGGTGTCCTCCCTATGCTTAGAGGAAAGGAGCGTCCTTGTCTCCCAAGAGAAGGGACACAGAGAGGAATCTGATCAAACACACCTTGCTAAGTTTCCCCCAGTTTACTACCCTTAGCTCACCTTTGTCCTAGCACATTATTCTACTCTTCAACAAACCTAGCATAAAAACACTCAAGTTTAACCATTTCTTTGGGTCTTCATTTCCTTATGAAGGCTCCCGTGTCATGTAAAATTCATATTAAGTAAATTTTTTTCTCCTGTTAATCTGTCTTTGTCAGTCTAATTTTCAGACCCAGCCAGGGACCCTAAGAGGGTTGGAAAAAATAGGCAGAAGCCAATTTACCCTGAAACTAAAGAATTTTAGGCTCAGGAACAGCCACTCCCACCACTTCCTCCAAGACCCAGAGGTTGTCAGGGTAGAAGTCTAGAGCACCACCCAAGGATGGGGGGGCCTCTCTGGGCCTGGAGTGGGGGCCCTGGGGCTGCCAGGATGACCTCTGCACCCTTCCAGCTCCCAGGAGCCAGAGATTTTCTGCCCCTGGTAGATCTCCCTGCACCTCTGATTCCCCTCAACCTGTGAGAAGAATCTGCTCCTTGCTCAGGGGCCATGCTCCAGGCTGCCTGGGGAGCCCTGCCCAGAAGGGTCATATGGCCATTCTGCTGTGCAAGAAGGACAGAAGTTACAGAGTTGTGACGCTTAAAGAATCTTTTCTAAAGGATCCTTTTTTTCTTATATTTGTTGTTCAGCCTTACTAGAAAAAAGATGGAATTGTCTTTTAACACTCTCTATAGAGAAATTTATTACAAAACTGAAGTCAAAGAGAATGAAGCTGGGCTTCCCTGGTGGTGCAGTGGTTGGGAGTCTGCCTGCCAATGCAGGGGACACGGGTTCAGGCCCTGGTCTGGGAGGATCCCACATGCCGCGGAGCAACTGGGCCCGTGAGCCACAATTACTGAACCTGCGCGTCTGGAGCCTGTGCTCCGCAACAAGAGAGGCCGCGATAGTGAGGGGCCCGCGCACCGCGATGAAGAGTGGCCCCCGCTTGCCACAACTAGAGAAAGCCCTCGCACAGAAACGAAGACCCAACACAGCCATAAATAAAATAAATAAATAAAATTAAAAAAAAAAAAAAAGAAGAGAATCTTTAAAAAAAAAAAAAAAAGAGAATGAAGCTAACAAATATAAGAAAAGACTGTATTATAAAGGTGTGCTGAATAGTTAATATTATGTTGTTTTTCTGGATTTTATTATTCGTAGTATTTGTCAGCTTTTTAAAATTTATGATTTGTTGTGTTTTTCTTATTCAAAATTAATATTCAATTTTGTACATAATTTTGTATTCTGTTTGATATTTAAAATTTTTCTTAATGAGGCCCCCCCCAAATTATATAAGCTTCAGGTCCTATACAAGCTTCTATATACAAAAGCATAAATAGTATATTTTTTAAACTTTACAAATGCAGAATATATTTATCACTCTGAAAGCTTATTTTTTTCTTAAAATGTTTCCAATATTTATCCATGTTGATACATGTATTTTGTTAATTTCATGGAAACAACACAGCATCTATTTTGTTTTACATTGGCATTTAGGTTGTTCATGAGTTTTCAGTGTTCAAAAGGATGCCGCGATGGATGTTCTTGTGCATGTCTTCTTATATACAAGTACAAGGGTGTATCCCTTCCTAAATAGGAATTACTGGGTCACACGAGATGCACATCTCCTGTTCAGAATACTGCCAAATTTCTCTCCAAAAATAAGGTACAAATTTGCACTCATACCAGAAGACTATTAGCCTTCCTTTTCTCCATATCCTCACCAACCCTAAGAATTTACAGATTAAAAAAAAAAACTTTCCAGTCAGAAACACAGTGATGTATGGCTTTCTTTGCTTGTCTCTGACTAATAATAAAGATAAGCACTTTCTCATATGTTAATGAGTATCTGAATTTCTTTTTTATGAACTGCCTATTCATGTCCTTCATTTATTTTTCTATTGGGTTGTCTTTCTTTCATTGATTTGGAAGAATTATTTCTATACTATGGATATTTTTTGTGCCTTAGATGCATTGCAGATATATTCTCCTAGTCTGTGTCTTGTTTTCTGTATTTATGTATAGTATCTTTTACTGAGCAGATGATTTTAATTTTAACATAGTTTTACTAATTTCTTCTTTATAGCTTGTGCTTTTTGTGCCTTGTTTAAGAAATCTTTCCTCTCCAAGCTCATAAAAATATTAAACTTTATGTCTCTTTAAAATTTTACTATTTTGCTTTTAACATGTAGGTACTCACTCCACCTCAAATTTATTTTTGTATATAACATGAGAGAGGGAACTAATTTTCTTTTCTTCTGTATGGATAACCAGTTGGTCCCGCTCCATTGGTGGAATAGTATGTTCTTTCCCTACTGACTTGTGACATAGATTATATTCATTTCCTATGGCTCCTGTAACAAATTACCACTAATTTGGTAGCTTAAAACAACACAAATTTATTATCTTACAATTCTTGAGGTCAGAAGTCCAAAATGGGTCCTGCTGGGCTGAAATCAAGGTGTAGGCAGAGCTTCATCCCTTCTAGAGGGGAGAATTCATTTCCTTGCCTTTCCAACTTCTGCATGGCTTCTGCATTGCTTCTGCATTCTGGCTCACGACCCCATTCCTCCATCTTAAAAATCAGCAGTGCCAGGCCACGTCCTTCTCACAGTGCCATTTGTCTGACACTGACTCTTCTGCTTACCACTTCCAGTTTAAAAGACTTTTGTGATTACATTGTGCTCACCCAGATAATCCAGGATAATCTCCCTATTCTAAAGTCAGGTCAGCTGATTAGCAACTGTAATTCCATCTGTACCCTTAATTCCCCTTTACTATGTAACCTAACATATTCACAAATTCTGAGAACTGGAATGTGTGCATCTTTTGGTGGGTGGGTGGGGTTGGGCATTATTCTGCCTATCACATCGATCAAGGTTCCAAGTCGGTTTCTGGGCTTTCTATTCTGTTCCATTGGTTTATTTGTCTATTCTTGTGCCAGTACCATACCATCTTAATCACGACAGTTTTGTAATAAGTTTTGATAGCTGGTAGACAAGACTTATCCCCCTCCACACACCTGGTGTTATTCTTCAAATTGTTTTTGAATATTCTTGCTCTTCTGATCATCCATGTAAATTTTAGGATTAGCTCATCAAGTTGCATAGGAAGTAGGTTGGGATTTTGTCCAGAATATGTAGTTTAAATTGGAAAGAATTTCTATCCTCAAGTAGAGAATATTGTATCTATTCAGTTTGTCTTTTATGTCTTTCAATAATGTTTTTTAAAATACTTTTTCTATAAGCCTTTCATATCTTTCCTTAGATTAATTTTTTAAATTTTTGTTAAACTTATTTATCTATCGTTGCCTAATTACCCCAAAACTTAGTTACTTAGAACAACAAACATTTACTATCTCAACTTATTTACCTGTTTCTGAGGGTCAGAAATTCAGAAGAAGTATAACTGTATGATTCTGGTTCAGGATTTTTCATGAGATTTAAGTCAGGATATCAGCCAGGGCTGCAGTCATCTGAAGGCTTGACTAGGGCTGGAGGAGGATCTGCTTCCAAGATGGCTATTGGAAGGAAGCCACAGTTCCTTTCTGGTTGTTGTCAAGAGGCTTCACTTCTTCACCACATGGGCCTCTCTTTAGGGCTGCTTTAGTGTCCTCATGACATGGTGACTGGCTTCCACCCACAAGGGATCCAAGAGAGAAGGGTTGAAGCCACAATATCTTATACAACTCAACCTTGGAAGTCACACATTGTTATTTCTGTGGTATCCTATTGATTACACAGGAATACCTGGAAGGCAGGGAATCGAGAGTCCATTGGGGGCCATCTTGGAGGTGGGCTACCACACTTATATTTTCTGTTACTATTATAAATGGGACTGAAACACTGTTGATTTTTGTATGTTGATTCTGAATATCAACTTGCTGGACACTTATTAGTTTCAATAGTTTATAGATTGTCTCAGGCTTCCTAGATTGTCTCAGGCTTCCTATATAGCCTATAACATTGCCACAAATAAGAAAAAAATTCTCTCTTTGTTTCCAGTGATACCCTTCTTTTTTTCATGCCTCATCATGTTGTCTAGAAGCTTCAGTACAATACTGGATATTAGCAGAACTAATGAGTATGACTATTTCCTGACCTTAATGAGAATGCCTCTAAAGTTTCACCACTAAGTATGATTTTTACTGTGTTGTAAATAAATTAATTTAATGAGATTAAGTATAGTATCTTCTATTCCTAGTTTGATAATACTTAAGAGTATATTTTGTCAAAAGCTATTTCTATATCTACGTAAATGAACCACAGAGGTAAAGTTCTTCTTTAATTTCTAAGTAGTATGCTATGTTGGTATTACACATTACTAAGACTAAAAATATTGAGCCATCCTTGAAATCCTGGAATTCTATTTGATCATAATGTAATTTTTTACACACCACTGAATTTTACTTGCTAATGCTTTATAGCATTCGCTGTAGTTTTGTAGTCTTTCCTCAGAGCTTAGCACGGTTCTGTGGAGTCAGTGACTTATGTAAACGTTTTGCAGAGGTTTATATGCAGAACCCTGACTGACAGAGTTCTTGTGTGCTCTCTTACTGTGGTGCTTTTGGTCTGCCAGAGCCCCTGTGCTGTCACCTCACTATTAGTCACAATACTCCAGACAACTTGCCTATGCGGGGAAAGCTAGGTAAAGACTGAACGCTGTGTTCCTGGAAAAAAAAAAAAATATATATATATATATATATATATATATATTTTAGGCTTGAGCTGTAGAGGAACAAGATTTGGTACTCCAAGATTGAGTTCCTTTTACTCATTCTCATGGGCAGTGGCTGAATATTTGACACAGTAGCAATGACCATAGGTAGGAATTGAAACCCATGTGATATTACTCAGTATTAGGAGAAGCAGAAACTGGCAGGTCTTGGTTTGGAATTTTTTTCTTCATTGTTGCTGTTGCCAGGTTTTAATAGTATACTTAAATAGGCACACACACACATGTGCTCTGGCATTTATCTACTTTTTTCCCCTCTCTTGTTATAGGAGTCCTTGTAGGCAGGGGACATTATATTCAATTAAATAATTCAATAAACATGAAGCAACTTGTGTGCTAGGCATGAAGTTTTAGGCTATTGGCACATAGTTATAAAGAAGACAGAGCGCTTTCCCCTCATGAAATTTACAGATGGGAAGAAAGGCATTTAAGCAGTGATAAACATGAAAGGGATTATTTGAAAGGGGAAGTTCAGGAGGCTATGGGAGCAAATAGAAAATTAACAAAGCCTAGTCCCAAGGATCAGAGAAGACTATCCTAGAAAAGTTACAACTAAGCTTCGATTTAAAGGATGAGAAATAATTAGTCTCATACGAAATAGCGGGAAGTGTGTTCCAGGCAGATGGAATGATGAAAAAGCTGGGAGAAAAAAGAAAGCAGGGAACATTCACAGAACTTGAAGGACTGCAGGAAGTTCAGTCCACCTGGTGCATAGTGTACCATAAGCTTGGAGAGGGAGGCAAGGGGCAGGTCTTGTCAACAGGCTAAGGATTCAGGATGTTACACTAGGGACATTTTCCACGCACCTTAATAGGGCTCCTTGCTCACTGGCAGATATTAATTAATGTTTGTTAAATGATTTAATACAAAAGTCACTTGGATTTCCTTCTCTCTGTGCATCTCCTCAGTAAATAGGAAACTCCAAACACTGCTTCTCTGATAGCTATAGCCAGTGCTGGCTCCAGAATCCCCACAGGGGCAGATATTAGGGACCGCAACCTGGTTGGAGAGCTGCTAGAAGACTGGCTTTGAAGCTGTGTTTACACTGTAGTCCCATGGCTTCTTCTGAGACTGTGTGTTTATTGAGGTGGCTGTGGAAGGGCTACAGGTGTGGATTATGGGGAGGGACCCCTAAAGCTGTGCCAATCTCTCATTTGGCCTTCTAATGGGCTGCAGCCTTCTCTGCAAACTTGGGTCTTGCTGAACCCTCACAGTTACGGCTAAGCAACTTAACCTCTATCTGATTTATTACAAAAGCTAATATTTACTTTAGGTACAATAATAACATTATGATTTTGATGATGGCGTATGTTAATGAGCTATCTTTTCACGCAAGAATCTTTTGTGGCAATTTTCATGAAGCTATTAAAAGATATGTAGTGTAAAGGACCTGAAAGGTACATGTCATTATTAACAAGTGAAAACAACCCAAAAGTCAAGAATTATCTTAATCTAATGTAAGATATACCTCAAAGTTGGACAGGCCAACAATTGTAAGGCAGCCTGTTGATTTATAAACTACCTTCTAACCACTTTTCAGGAAGAAAAAAAAAAAAAACTTTTGCAGGGGCAAAGGAAAGGCTCTTTCATGTCACATAACTTTGTGAGGAAGAGGTTCTAGGACTGTAAGCAGATTGAAGTTGGTGATGGCTAGAGACACACCACCAGTAGGTCTGGAAAATTCCCAGGAAGCAAGGAACAGGAGCTCCTGGGATTTTATGTCACTCAGAGAAGCAGTTTGGGAAGGGTTGAGGGTGGAGATAGGAAGTTTGGTGGACAACCGCTGCTTCATTTCGTACACTCAGGAAAGAAAACAAAACAATATAGGCTTTGGGGCAAATGTGTGTGGGATGGAGTCAAGTCTTGGGGGAAGAGCACTGTTTTTGAGGAAAGATGACCTCACCACCAATTCTCCAATTGCTGGGGCCATTGCTGGAGTTGCTGCATTTAACCACGTCCCTGGCTAGTCCCGCTCTAAATGGCACCCAGTGAGGACTCTCCAGTTTCCCACAGTTTCTTGCTTTTCCTCACAATTCTCCTTTCTCTTCTTTGCCCCCCTTTCCTTCCTCTACTTCACTCTCATCTTTTCTTTAAAAAATACAGATCCCAGCAGGAGTTGTGACTTTAAGGTCCCCCCAGAAGAGTGAAATAAGTACTCAGCAACAGACATTCAATATTTACACCTTTTATTAAGAAAAACAATTGTCTTTGTGGCTTTTATCTCTTGGGGCCCTGGGGAGAGGAACAATGGGACTTTTTCTTTCACTCTCCCACAGAATGCCCTCCTGAGCTTACTCTCTGGAGGTTGACAGACCCTTTTCTGCAACAGCTCACTTCAAAGGGTGAACGTTGCAGCTTGGCAAAGAGACACAACCCCTCTCCGCAGATGCAAAACTAGCCCTGGCCAGAGCACTGGGGACCCAACCTTGCCCCGGGCCCTCTGGCCAGTCCTGTCACTCCCACTGCCCCTGGACTGCTACCACACTGCAGAAACCACCCCCAGGTCCTAATGGAACTCAGTGGGCTTGAATTTTAGCATTTGAGCATATTTGTGTGTATAGTTAACTCTGGTCTCCCCTACCAGATGGACAGATTCTTGAGAGCGGGGACCAAGTCTCCTTCCACCTCTGGTCTTTTCTGCATCCTGACCCGATGGAGGAGAGCTCAGCTTCCCTGTGGACAGAGGCCCTCGGTGAGCAGCCGGGTCCTTTCTCGCTGAGCCTTCTCCACTGGCTGCTAGGAACATTGTATCCCTTCTAAATTTGCTTTCACCATTCCCTTGGCCACATCCAAGGTCTCCATGAGAAACAGGGATGACAGGTCAAGGCTGGAGGCATCACTTTTCTAAATTTTCATTTATTTTATATAGAGTCACTGATCTGTATTTACATCTGAATCTAGGTCTTTGCTCTGAGGGATCCATTTCTGTAAGAATTGAGTTTCTCTGAGAAAAATCAAGATGGGTACTAGGCTTGTCTACCCATAGTAAGTAACAACAATAATAAATATTTCATGAGCATTTTCCCCTGTGCCCACACCAGGTTCAAATGTTTTTCACACATTAAATAAGACAACATCTTTATAAGTAGGTACCATTATTCTTCCCTAATGGGGAAAGAGATTTAGTATCTTGCCCAAGGTCACACAGTGGGCAACCAATACGGCCTGACCTCAGACTCAGGTCTCATGGTGAGGGGAAAAAAAGGCTTTCTCTCTGAAGATGTTATTTTCATATATAGCAGTAACCTTATAAGATAAAAAAAAAAAAAAAATTTAAACCTCAGAAAGCAAGCTAATTTACAAAGTGTCTCTTTTGTTTTTAGTCTATTCTGGCAAAGATCTATTTTCATCCTCTCCTATGCCTGTCTTGTTTTCTTTTCCTCTGTCTGTAGTTATGTTCACACAGTGACAAACAACTAGACCAAAACGAAAATGTGGTAACATCCAGATTTAGGATGTCTTGTGTACATGCTACCAGGCATCTGGCTAATCAAACAAATCTGAATTTTTCATTTGATTATAAACTTTTCATCCAGGACTGTGGTCACCCTGGTGGGGCTCTATCTTTGTTGTATAATTCCCTCCAACGAACTTGGAGGTATTATAAAATCGAAGTAGATGAGGTGTGGTTATCTCTACCAAAGCTACAACTAAAGCTTTTTTCTGTTTGTTTTGGTTTTTTTTAAAAGAAAAACAGAATCTGTAGACCCATCACCATTTTCATGAAGTATTTATTTACCAATTAGTCAGCACTGTGAACTGGTTGATTTAATGATCTCTCCTATGATTTATGCATAACTTTTATTAATTTAGCCTGTGGAGATGAAGGGTGGATATAAATTAATGTGGAAAATGTATCACTCGTCATTCCTTTAAGGAAATACAGTTCTCTTCAACAATCTTTGCTGGGTTTTTTTTTTTTTTCCCCTTTAAGTGTTTCTTGAATTTTAGGTGGAGGGTTATGTCAGTACTGGGGAATACTCATAGGGTGTTGTTTTGGACCTTTCACACTTGTTAACACAGTGAACAAGACCTTTTATTGATCTGTAAGGTGATTCTTAATACTTGAAGTATTTCAAAGGGAGAAGGCAATAAGCTAAAGTTAAAAAGCAACTTAGAGCTTCCACAATTTTCATCAGCCAAACAAGCTGCTGATGAGTTATTTTTAGGCTGTCTGCCTTTGATTCTGACCCTTAAGAGGAAAACTGAAATAACTTTTCAGTAGACACTAGGTAGTTACCCTAGAAATCTGGGACGCTTTTAACAATTCAGCATAACTGACAGCATTTCCACCCTTCTCAGCTCCTGAGTCGGGGTCCGTGCACCTGTCATTCCTCTAATACAGCACTTCTCAACCTTGGCTGCACATTGGAATCACCAGGGGAGCTTTAAAAAATATCGAGCTGCCTGGGTCCCACCCACCTCCAGAGATTCTGATATAATTGTTCCGGGGTGTGATCTGGCCGTCAAGATTATTTTCAAGCTCCTCAGATGACTCTAATGTGCAGCCAAGGCTGAAAATTACAGCTCCGGGGACATGCAGAGAGAGGAAACCTGATAAATAAGTCTTGAACATAAATTCCAGCATGTCCTCAGGTTGCAAATGTTTCTACTAGCCTGAATAATGCATCGCAGACGAATAATGTGTTACTCCTAGTGATTCTTTGTGTTCTGAGCCAAGAAAAGTTTCAAGAGTCACTTGAGTATGTCTTTCTTTTAACGGGGGGCGCCAAAAAATAATCAGTTCTTATACCTCGCTCACCTCCGAAAGCTCCTCAGGACCAGCGAGAAGCAGCACAGTTGTGAGGTCTGCTCACCTTCCCCACCCCCCCAGCCCCTCCCCCCACCGCACTGTAGGGCCTTGAGCTCTTGCAGAGCCGTCCCCACTTTTGCAAACCATTTCGTGGTTTTCCAGGAGTGGACACAGGGTCACATGGGGCACAGGCGTGCTCTCGGGTTTGCCCCCCAGTGACATTTGTGAGATGACCAGCCGGCATCAGGGGTACCATTTGTGGACAGCGGAACAGACCCAGGTGATCAGAAAACCTACAGCTGTGACTTCACTAGCAACAGTCTCTAAACAAGCAACTGAATAAGGAAATGAGCAAAGTCACAGCTCTTGGAGTTGGAAATCACTTCAAGAAGTCACACGGTGTTGGTACAGGGAGAGGTTTTATTATCCTCATTTGGGAAAGCAGCGCCGTTGGTGAAGTGAATTTACTAAGCAGTGGAATGAAAAGTAGAAACTAGAATGCAGGTCTCCTTCTAGCTCAGACTCTATTATAAGCCAGTAGTAGATCAACGTGCTGCTTTGGGTTTGGTCTTTGACTTCGTGCTCTGTAGCTATTTGTTTTAGTTGCCTTTACCTTGTGACCTAAAGTTCACAGGCCCAGTGGATTTTTGGTTCCTTGTACTAGACTCAACAGAAATACGAGGCTGAGAGCCATCATTTTCACAGCAGGCTGGGCCTCACCAAAGTGATTTATGTGTTTTTACTTGCAGGCTATATTTTAATGCCGAGATTTTTCTGATTATCTTTTTGTGTGCACCCGCTCACCACATGGGTTCTTAATTTAGAAAATATTCAGCAATTACATGTGGAATTGATACTTTACATAAAAGCAAAAATGGTGCCTGTTATATATGTTACTGAAAAATTCGATGTCTTTTATTTTTCTGGCAACAGAGATACGTGACCCAAAGAAATTGCTCATTATTTTTCATTTTCTGTGAGATGAAAAGTTCTTAATTTAAAAGTAGAGCTGCCCCTGAATAAAGGTCACATGGTGGAAGTTTCGGTTTCAGTGGCCCTGAAGACTTTGCCAGGCACCAGAGATTCTGCTGTGTGCTCATAAAATTTAATTATTGATGGCTCCGAATCAAGTCTAAATTTGATTTAAACTAAATCTAAAATTCTGTGAAATTAATTTTGATGTCAAAATCAGATACTTTGGCAGCTTCATGGAAAATAATTCTTCCAGGAACTGCTACTTTGACAGTTGATTATCCAAATATTTAACAGTTTGTATAAACAACACTTAAGTAAAAGCTTTGGAACTCAATTCAGATTTTTTAAAATAAACGGGTATGTTAGTTTTCAGCTTTGCCAACTCTGCCCAGTGCCAACAAAGTAAGAATTTCAGCACTTTTCGGAAGGGGCATTTTGCGATAAAGGAAAGTCAACCGACTGTAGCAGAAAAGGCTTAGATAACTTTTCACACCTGCCTGTGCAACAGTGCATGACATGGGTTTTTGTTTTGCTGAAATCACATGAACACAGGTAAAGGAAAGAAAACAACAATTCCCAAACACAAAACCACAGAGCATTTACAATGTCTGTATTAGGTTGGTCAAAATATGCCTCAAACTCGTTTTACTTCCTGTAGTTAATATTCTTTATCACAACCACTGTCCAAATTATAGTGAGCTCAGAGACAAGAGTGTTTGTTATATATATACATATATATGTAGACACACTCTATACATATACACATATGTATATATTATATATTATTTCCATTATAGATACATATATTATATACACATATAAATAATGTATACATAAATATATAAGTATACATATATACAAATATATATATGTTTATGTATATATAGGAAATTACTTTCCAGTACAGAATTCTTGGTACAGTTACTTTCTCTGAAAACAACCAAAAGGCACAGGAGAGTGAATGCTTCCTATGAATAAAAGGACAAAGGTTGAAAAATTGAGGGTTTTTTTCCTCAAAAGTTCTATCCTAACTTTTCTCCTTTGAGAATAAGAGTTGGCACCCTAAGCTGTTTGAAAACAAATGGAATTACTCCTCCATATTTTGGTTTTACCTCTAATGAAACTCCTCATTATGGCCCCACCCCTACATTAACATATTTTATTCTTAATCCACCTGTAATGAGTGAGCCAGGCACCGAGTAGACCAGGAACCAAATGCTCCTCTCCTCGCACCAGCTAAGACTACTGTCTTCAAACTTCTTTTTCAAACATTTTCCTTTCCATTATCAGAAGTGATGCACTAAATAGTTTTTTGTCTGTTTGTTTTTTCTTTTTGTTTTGTTTTGTTTGCCTGAAATCTCTCTGAATCTACAAAATCCAATTACCTGAAAGACCTTTCCTCATCTGCATATTTATCTCTGTGAAGGACAAGACAGAGAACTGAGCTAAGAAAATCTAGCTGAATTTGGAGGGAAAAACATGGTCCACTGTTCTCTCTTAAACCCAGGAAGGAAGGGTGGGAGGGGCGGTGCTACACTTTGATACCAAATTTAGAATCTCCTGCGATGGGGGCTGGAGTATTCAAATGGCTTCTCTCCATCAGGGCCTCTACGGTGCTCCTGGGAAGAACACTCGGCTGAACCACTGTCTTCACACTCGCCATCCCTCACACTTTTGATTTTGTTGCGGGATCCTTGAGTAAATTAACTTGACTATGGCCCAATATTCAGAGGCCACAGAGTCCTGCCACAAGGGGCTGATAGAAGAAAAAGGTCATAATACCACATTTGCTCTCAGCATTTAAAAATGAACATCATCAAGCTGGGCCTTTGGATATTTTACTACCTCTTCTCCCTGCTTGGAACTTTTTTTTCCAATAGCCTCAGGCATGCTAATTTTTTTCTTTCCTTAGCAAAATCTATTGACACAATTACTAATTTAGGTTTTTGATTGCTCTCCTTTGAGCACCAGCGGATTCCTGTGGATTTAAGAGCTTGTACAGTGTCAATATGTGCCTGCAATTTTAGACCTTCAGAAACACTAACCTCATTCCTAGGAGGCCTACAACTCTTGCCTCTCTGTGTTAAAGGTACATAGGGCCTCTATTGTTTCCATGATCTTGCTAAGTGAGTTCAAACCACTTTCTCTGAGATCAAATATTAAAAATCAAAGATATGATGGGGTTGTAAACCACACCTTTTCACATTTCACTGGACAAAACGGGCTTTCTATGAAAACGTGAGGTTAATGACAAAAGAGGTTGGTGGTAACACAGGACAGCTAACAGTCATCAGTCAGCAGGTCCAGTGTGGGAAGAGAGAGTGAGGTAGAGTAGAATGAAAGATATTTTTTCCTTTTTTGCAAATTCCTTCACAGACTTTTAGCAAAGCCTGGAATCCTAGAACTTTAGAGTTTATAAGGATATTCGAGGTCACCTAGTCCAGCCCTCTTGTTTCATAGGTGAGCATCACACTTCCTAGTTAACCTTCTTAATGTCTCTTCCCCCAGCCTTCTGCTAAAAAAATAATGTATTCACAGAATGCACAAATATTATGTACTAAACTCATTTAAAACACATTAAGCCTGATAATACAAATCTAGAACAAGCTCCAGGTGCTTTACTTCCCCGCAGGAGTTCCTTACATCTACCATTTTGCAATTAACATGCAGTCACTTTCTCAAGTCAAGGTAGTATATCCCATTTACTAATACACTCCACACCAGGCAACCCCCCCATACATTATCTTGTTCAATCCTCACAATATCCCTGTTGAAGGAGTTTTTTTTTTCTTCCCATTTACACATATGGAAAATGAGGCATGAATAGGTTAAATCGTTTGTCCGAAAATCCCATAATAGTGCTGAGATTCCAGCCAAATCTATCTGAATGAAAGCCCTTATCATAACCACACTGCCTCTTATGGGTATTGTAAAATCATTCTTATAGGTGCCTTTATGTTGATAGAGTTGCTTGCTGAGGCTGTTTTAGATGGGGTGGGGTAGAAGTATCTCTGCAAGCTTTACACTGGGGTCAGGTTGATGGTATAGGGGCCAGCTTGGCAACAATAATAAAGCTGCCCTTTAAAGACAGGATTCAAGTGATAGTCCCCAATGACATTCCCTTTAATAAGCCCATTCTCTGTGCCCTGGGTGAAGAGGAAAGAGAGCCAAAGATTCGCAGAATTTTAAAGCAAGATGAAACATCAGAAAATCTCTCCAAACCCTTCAATTAACCCCATGAGAAAATTGAGGCTCAGAGAAATTAAGAGATTTGCTACCATTTTTAGATTAAGACAGGATGAGTGAGTGGATTGGCAGGAAAAGGGAAGACAGTTCACACTTACTGAGCACTTACTGTGTACCAGGCTCTGTGCCAGGTGTCTTTTGAATATCATTTCCTTTCATTGGTCTCCTTCACTGATGGCAGGGATCCTGTCCGTGCTGTTTAGTGCTGTATCCTTGGTGCTCATCACACAGCCATGCTAGATGCTCAATAAACATCACTGTTTGAACATAGTAATGAACGAATTCCTCACCAATTTTAATGAGAGTCTTACCACCTCCGTTTTACAAAGGAGAAAACTGAGGTTCAGTGACCTAACGTAGCTTACCGAGGTTCACAGAGTTTCCCTAAGTCCACTGACTCCAAAGCCCACGGCCCCTGGCACACATCAGCATAGAAAAGATACATCTCCAAGCAGATAAACAGATCTGAATATCAACTTCCACTGCCTCTCTCTCAATTCTTAGCAAAAGCTGGAGAACAGAGACCCGAGTGAGGTCTATTACTCCTACGACGTCATTATTCTCACAAAACATACTGGGATCCACTTACAGTATGCTGTGAGGTATCATAAATAATTAAAAGAGAACTGCACATCTTAAAATAAATGAGCTCCATATACTTGAACACGATGCAGCCTTGGCTTTCCACTGTTTTGTTTCCAATTCTCTCTGATGTGCACCCTGGTAGTCATTAGTCAGGAGCATCTGTAAGATTTTCCTATGTCATGAGACGTCTGCCCATTTTTCACAGAGAGTCCATATTATTTCATGGAGCTCTGATTGTGTACACTGTGATCATTCATGATGCTGTAGCCAACAGCCGTTAGTGTGGTCAGCATTCCTTCTCCTCCACTTCTGATCATGTCACCTGCCTTCCTTTGGGAAATTGCTCCCCCCACACACACGCTTCCTGCGGTTCTGATGAGACGCTCAGTCGAATTATGCCAACTCCGGGAATGAGACCCAGGCCTGGTCTGTCAGAATCCCTGATCGCCCCCGCCCCCGGCGCTGTGACTGGTACAGAGTGGGAGAAGTGCCTCCAGTTCGGCCCACCTGAGCCTTTATGTACAGCTGCTTCCCTCCCCCAGATCACATCCTCCAGCACCGTCACTCGCCCACCTCCACCAGGCGGAGAGAGGCTGTATGAAGTAAAAGGGAGCGTGGTCGATGCCTAGGGAGGAGCAGGGCTCATGGACGGAAGAAATGGGAAGTCCTAATTAGCCTGTCTTTGATGCTGGCCGGGTTTTTTCGAATACTGAAAATAATCTAAGAAGCCCCATCACAACCATTCTGAGGGGCATCCCTACCTTAACCCCTCTCCCCCAAAACAGCTGTGATTTCGGGTACCAGGCCTGAAAGAATGCTGGCCCTTTAGCCCCTCACTTCTCAGCTCCTAGGTGGTCCCTCTGTTGACTGGTCCCAGCCCCAGGGGCTCCCTCTGCCTCTCCTCATCCGAGCTCGCTTTTACCTAAGTTCAGCTGGGCCTCAGAGTACAACGTAAATCGTGCAGAACACTGTTTCTATCTGTTCCACATACCTAAGCATTACCACACATTCCTAATTGGCCTTAATTTGGCCATGAAGTTCCTTAATTCTGATTATATGTTTTCTCTTACCCATAACATTCACAGGCGGAAGAACGACCCATTTTAAATAAGCATCTCTTCTTCTGTTCTTTTTTCCCCGCCTCTGCCCCTCAACTACCACTATCCCACCCACCTCACTGCCTCCAGGGCGGAGAAGGCCCTTTAAGGCGATAAGAAATGATGCATTTTGTAGAAGGCAACCTCCCAGCTGAAGTAGGCCTAAGAAGCCATTGTTCTAAACACACATTCACCAGCCACAAGCCTGTGGAATAAGCTTCGATTCCTTCAGGAAGGAGTCTCTTTCACTTGCTAGTGCCTGCTTATTAGGTGCTGCATCCTACCTTTACCTCTTCTGTGACCCTCATAGAGTTGGTTTTCTATCCACACATTTTCCTGCTTAGGTCGGAAAACATGGCCTGAAAATGGAAATGGTCTCCATTTTAGGAGTGTGGTACCAGAATCTTTGGCTGCCTAGCATTGACCTTGCCTTGCTCTTAGCAACCCCATCTTCCTGGGGGAATTTCCTCACCATCTAGGTGGGAAGTATGGGCAACCCCAACTTCTACTACAGTGCAGCCACAGAGCAGCCCTTAAAAGAGGCCCTGCCGAGCTGCTGCCCCCCAGACTCTTGAGCCAACCAGGCAAAGACGTGGGGAGGAGGTGGAGGCATCAGCATAGCAGTGGCCGTGCTTCTTTCCACTCCCTGGCTTTCCAGACTGACTGCCTCTGGGTCCAACCTCTTGTCCAGGCTGGGTTGGCTACCTCCCCATCAGTTCTGTGAGTCCCTGACTTCCTTCCAGTGAATTCCCTTTTGTACTTAAGATGACCTCAGTTGGTTTCTGATGGCTGCAGCCAAGACCCATAGCTGATTCTGGTACCAACCACATGGTGAAGGAATCTTCTGACCACGTAGATATAACAGTATCTATTAGTGGTGGTTCTGCTGCCAATGTTTCCGGCTCTGGGGCTCTGCTGTTTATTGCTCATGTAACTAAAAAGCTTTGCATTCTAATATAATGAATTGGAATAAAATGGCTAAGAGAAAGATCAGGACAGTATTGGAGTAGGGAACAAACAATTGTAAAAAAGGTCTAGTTGTGCAACTTGTTTCTCAACATAGCATCTAAACGTAATCATAGCATTTGGGGACAGCTAAAGTGATTGATTTTGCAGAAAATATTTGTTGTTTAATTACAGGATCATATGGGTCTTTTGGCAACCAACAGAAGCCAAAACGGACTTTAAGCACCATCTTGAGAAACTTGTGATTTGCTTAGTGTGCTTTTAATTTAAAGCATATGGCTTCACATTCAACTGCAGTGTCCAAAATGAAGACATTAGTAATGAATCACCCTATTGGAGAAAACGCAGTGCTCCCAGACCAGGTCTTTGGTCTGTGTACTCAAATGGTTTTATTTAGAGGCATAAACATGAAGCAGCTCTCCCTGTTTTAGCTGGGTGTTCCTGGGATGCATGTGACATCAAAGGACCTCACAAACAAATTCCCCTTCGATGTACAGTGCTTGGCACCAGGGTCCGCCTCCATCTGAATAAACAGAGCGCAGTTTGGTCACTGGAAAATAGAAGGCCCACAAAGACCATTTCTTTTGTGGCAGCTTTTCCTTTTTTTAGCCTCACAGTCTCCTAGCCTAGCTTGATGCTTCATGGCACTTGGAGAATCCAGCCATCCTGTGTGGAAATTCAGAACTACAGCCCTTCTACCAAGAACCATGTTTGTGGCTACAGGCTGAGGACCTGGGTCCATTCAGACCACATGTGGTCTCCCTGCTAATGAGAGATGGCCAGTGAGGAAGTAGAGTATAGTGGTAAGAACATGGGCTCTGGAGTCAAATTTTAATCACCTGGCCATTTTCTAGTCATGTGAACCTGGGCAAAGCATTTCAGTTTCCTGAGTCTCAGTTTCTAAATCTGTTAAATAGGGGTACGAGTACCAATCTTACAGGGGTTGTTATGAGAATTAAATGAAATCACCCATATCAGAGCTAAGCTAAGCATCTGGTACCTAGTAAGCCATAATCATATAATTAGCTATTATTGTAATTATTGTTAAAGGTAGGACCTACTTCATCTCTGCCTCTTTGCCTCTAGTTATGTCATGCCCTTGCTTAAATTCAGTACACTTTTACTAAAGTGCCTACTGCAGGCTGGGTTCTATGTTTTAGATGCTTTTACATTCTTCTCAGTATTGTGTTGCTTGAAAAATAGATTTAGTATTTCTCTGCTATCTTCTTCAGTGTTTCCACGCATCCTGTCTTCATTTCACTCTACACGACCTTCTTCCCCACATCCGTGTCATGTTCTTAGTCATCCTCTGTTTCCTTACTAACCAGCAGAAAGGGCTGTATCAAACTAAGGTATATAATTCTGTTAACACTGGGAGCATCCATTTGGCCATACTCTGGGTAACTATGGCTGTCTTTCTATCAAAGGAGAGGCATTTCAGGTGTGTCCAGTCTGCTATATTCTCTGAAGAGAGAGAGCTCTGAGTAGGAAATCTCTTCCTCTCAAAGATTTGTAATAGCTCTTTATACATTAGGCACAGTGATCTGTTGTTCAGTATAGATGGTACAAATATTTTTACAGTTTGTTGTTTGCCATTTATTTATTTGTTTATTTTGCTGGTTTTGTTTGCACCTTTACTGTCAAAAGGTTGTTTTGTTTTGTTTTTCTCGTTTTAATGTAGTCAGCTCAATATATTTTTTTAGAGTATCTCCTGCTTCCAGAGATTTTTCCCACCCCCTAATTATATATTCCCCCGTATCTTTTATCATTTTAAAAACTTTTTTAACATTTAGATTTAATATAAATATCCTTAAAATGTTTATTCTTAAGCTATCTAGACTTTACCTAGCACAGATGATTAAGTTCATGAATCAACCATCATTGCTGACTATATCTTCCCTTCTTGGAGGTCTCGCCTCGCTACCTTATAGCAGTGATGGCTCATGGAAGGCACCAAAGAAGGCAAAAGCAGCCCATTCAATGTAAGCAACAGAACACTCTGAAGACACTCACTTCCTTGTTTATATTCATTTTAATGATTTGTTGTGACACACTTTAATGGTTTAGCCTTTTAATTGGGCTTTCTGCTGCATTCATGACAAAATTTTGAATGCAGAGTGAATCGCTGTTAATTAATGGGATCTGTCTCACTTCGCAAGGGTGCTGGGACAGAGAAAAAGGGTTAAGATTCACTCTTAGGTCCTTTTCACTTTTTGTTTCTGCTGTTCTCGCTCTAGCCTAGGTTTTCCTCACCTCAGCTTGGAATCCTGCGGTGTTCTTTTTGATTCTCCCTTTTGCCCCTCCTCTAATTCATTCTGCGTGCCACTGCCACTCACAGTCGGCCCTCCCCTCAGGATCTGCGCGTTGATTGAATCCGTGGGTGTGGAACCCACAGATACGGAGGGGCAACTGTACTACGCCATTTTATACCAGGGACTTGAGCGTCCACGGACTCTGGTGTCCACGGGGTTTCCTGGAACCAATCCCCCAGCAGACACTGAGGGACAACTGTACTGTGTCACGTTCCTGATCAGAAACCTCAGGTTTCTCCACAGCTCACAGGATAAAAGGCAAAATCTTTAAGACCGACTTCCAAACCTTCACAACCAAACTTTATTTTATGTGTTTCCAAACAGATCTCCACCTCCCTAACCCCTGAAACACACCTTCCTAATTAATGATGATACTAGGGGAAGGCATGTGAGCACTTGGCTTCCATAATACATTTATTAGGCCCATGAAAAATCTCCCCCAAATAAAAGCAGTGTTTTTTTTCTTTTTTTCTTCTTGTTTATTAGATACAGTCTTCTAAAACATCTAACAAGATTTAACTTAAACATAAGCAGTGTAAAATTTTTTCTTTCTTTTTAAAATTTTTATTTTATGTTGGAGTATAGTTGATTAACAATGTTGTATGAATTTCAGGTGTACAGCAAAGTGATTCAATTATACATTTACAAGTTATCTCTTCTTTTTCAAATTCTTTTCCCGTTTAGGTTATTACAGAATATTGAGCAGAGTTCCCTTTGCTGTACAACAGGTCCTTGTTGGTTATCTATTTTAAATATAGTACAGTGTACATGTCAATCCCAAACTCCCAATCTATCCCTCCCCCTGCAAAAGCAGTATTATTGTTTGAAATTGAAAATACTAATTGTCCATGTAATATAAAGTTTGAAAGAAAGCATCTTTAGAAAACTTCGCCAGTTTGAAAAAATCTTGTAGCGTATTAGCCAAGAAAAGAAAAAAAAAAAAAAAACCATGTACTTGTTATATAAGCCATTTGATAGCCCATATACTATTTTTTTATTCTAAAGGATTGTTTTTCTAAATGTCTTAAAACTTTCATATTTGTTCTTTCCTTATTATTCCTATGACTTATTATTATTATTCCTAAAGGCGAGGGTTGCTGTTATCCCCAGATGTCATAAATGAAAAAGTCACCAAAACACCAGCCATCTTTCTTATCAAAGACTATAAAAATATCAGTTATTCCCAGTCTAACCTTCTTTGGGATTGGGAATAACAACTGTTTAATTAACGTTGGGCAAAAGTTTTGTGTATTCTTGGGCAACGGTCTTATGTAATCACTTAAAAACATTTTTTATCTTATGGGGTTTTTTAAATTTTTTTATTTTTTATTAATATTATTATTATTTTTTTTTTGGCTGTGTTGGGTCTTCGTTTCTGTGCGAGGGCTTTCTCTAGTTGAGGCAAGTGGGGGCCACTCTTCATCGCGGTGCGTGGGCCTCTCACTGTCGTGGCCTCTCTTGTTGCGGAGCACAGGCTCCAGACGCGCAGGCTCAGTAGTTGTGGCTCACGGGCCCAGCTGCTCCGTGGCATGTGGGATCCTCCCAGACCAGGGCTCGAACCCGTGTCCCCTGCATTGGCAGGCAGACTCTCAACCACTGCGCCACCAAGGAAGCCCCCCATCTTATGGTTTTAAGATGCTAATAAAAACCTACATCTTCATCAACAGAAAACTTATTAAATGATGGCACAACCATAAAAATGTAATACTAGGAAGCCACAAAAAAGAATGAGTTGTATCCATATGTATTCCTATGGAACAGCCTCCATATTATATTGGAATATGAGGAAAGCAAGGCACAGAGTGTAGAAATATGCCCACACCTGAGGGGCTTGGGGGTTTGGGTTTTGCTCCGACAACAGGAGCTATAGCTTTAGAATTGTATCTGCATAGACTATGTCACACAATACGGTAATGCCAGTGGTTTCCTCTGGAGCAAGGACTGGGGTTCTGGAGAGGACTTCTTATTCATTCTATAATCTTTTGTGCTATATTTGTCTTTTGCCTATGCCTAAAGTGTGTACATTTTTCAATTAAAAATATTAATTAAACATTGTTTTTACTAAAATGTATAATGAAATTTTACTCTCGTTTAATAACCCTTAAGCTAAGAGGGAAGTGAACTGTACCAAGAGATACAGAAACCAGCTAGGTCAGCATTTTCCATAAATATAGGAAAAGAAAGTGGAGCAGGAGACGATGCTTGAGGAACATAGTATTTCAGAAACCGGCCACATCATGCAGATGTGCAGGATTATAGCTGGTTAGCTAGCTCTCAAGCCTACATTTTTGCTGATGGAAGAAAACAATCTGGTAGCTTCCAGGTAAACTCAGTCATTTCCAGGATTTTTCAGTCTTTTTAAAATAAATACTGTTAATTCTGGGCTCTCCTCCCTTACCCTTCTTCACTTTTCTGCTTCTTAGCCAATTTTCTTTTGCCGTTTTAGATTTTGCAAATGTACTTTTTTTAAAAAAATATATTTATTTATTTATTTTTGGCTGTGTTGGGTCTTCGTTTCTGTGTGAGGGCTTTCTCTAGTTGCGGCAAGTGGGGGCCACTCTTCATCGCGGTGCGCGGGCCTCTCACTGTCATGGCCTCTCTTGTTGCGGAGCACAGGCTCCAGACGCGCAGGCTCAGTAGCTGTGGCTCACAGGCCCGGTTGCTCCGCGGCATGCGGGATCTTCCCAGACCAGGGCTCGAACCCGCGTCCCCTGCATTGGCAGGCAGATTCTCAACCACTGCACCACCAGGGAAGCCCAAAATGTACTTTAAAAAAAAAAATTTTATTAGAGTATAGTTGATTTACAATGTTGTGTTAGTTTCAGGTGTACAACAAAGTGAATCAGTTATACATATACATGTATCTACTCTTTTTTAGGTACTTTTCCCATGTAGGTCATTACAGAGTATTGAGTAGAGTTCCCTGTGCTATACAGCAGGTCCTTATTAGTTATCTATTTTATATATAGTAGTGTGTATGTGTCAATCCCAAATTTTAAAACATTTTTGACTGTACCTGTTGCCTGTATTTCCTCCCCTACAGAACTCCTTGGCCTCATCACTCTCCTGAAACACACTTCCAGGGTCGCTGGACACCTCCAGTTTGCTAGGTCCAGAAGACCTTCTCTGTCCTTTTCTTATCCCACCTCTCTCAGCCTTCATAAACCATTCCCTTTTCTTAGTGTCTGTGAGGACGCACCCTCCTGGCTTTGCCCCACCCTCATGGCTACTCTTTGCTTCCTACTAAAACCTCTAAATGCTGGGGTTCCTCAGGCATCCAGGAACCTTCTTTCTTCTCCATCTACATTTATTCCCCAAACCTGAAACCCCACTGATGTGTTGATGACTCTTCAGTTCCTGTGTCCAGCCCAGATTGTTTCTCCGCATTGCAGACATGCTTCCCACTGGACATCTCCGCTCAGATGTTTCACAGGCATCCCATGCTTCACGTGTCCAAAACCAAACCCTTGATTTCGCCACAGCCTCAGAAACCTCCATCTTCCCTGGGTGTTCCCTATTTCAGTATATGGCATAGCACGCACTCAAGGACCCAAGCCAGAAGTCTGGAAGTCATTCTTGGTCGTGCCCTTTTCCTCACCTTCCACATCCAGCCCTTCAAGTTCTGTTTTTGTTTTGACTGACAACATATATCTTGATTTTGTCCCCATCTCTTCGTCTTCACCACTACAACCTGGTCTAGACAGCCATCACCTCTGACCTACAGTGGCCTCCTCACTGGTCTTCTTGCTTCCATACTTGTGCCTCCACGCGTATGGAACTCCAGCCAGAGAAAATGCTCTTCATTAAAGAAATAAACTGTCTCATGTCTTTTTTCTTCCCATCTCCTTCAGTAGCTTCCCATTGACTTAAAGTTCAAATTCCCTCCATAGCCATCGAAGCCCTGGATGATCTGTCCATGGCCTGTTTCTCCAACTTTATCTCACGTTATGGTCCTTTTCCTCACTACAGTCCAGCCACCCTGGTCAGACCTGATCTGCCTGGAGGACACAGACACGGTGTCTGTATATGCTGTTCCCTCAGGCTGGAATGCTCCCCACCCCCACTTTTACCTTCTCTTCACGTGGCTGGCTCTTGTCCTTCTTTAGGCCTCATCTTAACTGTCACCTTTTCAGAGGGATCATCTCCTACCACCCTATCCTTTAGCTCCTTTTCCTATGTAATTGTGACTTGAAACAGCCTATTTGTTTTCGTGTTTGCACTTAAGATCACTTGCAATAATCTACCTGTTTAGAGTTGAACTCCATCACTAGAATGAATGAAATCCCCATGAAGGCAGGGATCATGCCTGTCTTGCTTACCAATGCATCCCTAGGAACTGACACATGGAAGACACTCAGTTGATCATTGATATTGCTATGGATTTAGGAATGAGTATTTAAATTGCCACCATTTTCTAACTCTGCTATGATGTTCCTTATAAAAGGAAACAAAAGGTAATAATTATGTTCTTCTCTTAATAAGCAATTACACCTTAGAAGGAAAAGCATTCATGAATACAAATTTGTATTCCAATTTTTCTCAATTATAATAATTTGAATCACATGAGATTGCTGCTATTAGATCATTTGTTACTACCAATGGCAATTTCATAAGGTGCCAGCTAATAAATAGTTAAATAAAGTGACTATCTCTGGTTTAAGCTATTGTTTCAGGATAGATTCGATTATGCTGCAGAAACAAACACTCCCACACCTTAGTGGTTTACAACCGCAAAGGCTTATTTCTCACTCGTACTGCGCCACTGTGGCTCGGCTGTGGCTCTGCTGTGTGTTATCTTCACTCCAGGGCCCAGGCTGGTGTAGAGGTTTCTGTCTAGATCATTGCTGGTAGTTGCGGCAGAGATGTGGTGAACCACATTCTAGCTTCTACCTAGAAATACACACATCCTTTTGTGTGTTTCACTGGCCTAAAATAGTCACACGACCACTCCTGAGTTCAACAGGGCGGGGATGTGAGTCTTTCTACTGGGAGATGCACTTTAGGGGTGGCAATAGAAATATCTGGTATAAAAGTAACACAGTCTATTACAGTAATCCTGAGCAATTACTGCTTTCACCTGATAGTAGGTACCTATACTTCAAGTGTATGTCCTAGTTGTAAAATGCTAGGTTTATGCCCTTTAGCCCATTTGTAAAAGCAATATTATATAGTAAAAATATCTACCTTAGTGTTCTGACTTGTATTTAGCATTTTATACATAATAATGTAAGTTTGTTGTATTTAATGACAAGCTCTAGGAGAAGGCACAAAGCTCATAGAAATCAGGAATTCTAAAGAGTCACAGAAATCTCTCTGCTTGCTGATTTGAAAGATTTGTTTAGTGAAGGGGAAATAATATCATTAGGGGTCACTGATTTTGACGTAATTTTTAAAACTCGTATACCTTTAAAACAACCTATAGACAAAATCCAGGGATGTTTAAGAAGTTGCCTGAATTTTGGGAACAGGCGCATTTTTGGAGGTTTTCTATTCTGCTAAGTTAGTTTCGTGATATAGTTATAGGCATGGGGTTGGTATGCAACACGGTGTGGGGCTAATCCCATGTCTTACTTGCTATGTGCTTTTTCTTTCTAAAAGATATAAAAATTTATAGAGTGTAAGTTCCACAGACTTCTCAGTACAGTTCATGGGCTACAAAATAACTGATAATCAGTTAATAGACTTTGAAAGGATGGCACTTTGTAAGCATTGCTTTGACTTCCCAGTGGGATTATATAAGATGGAGGGATCCAAAACTCACAGAGAGAGGTGTCCATAAATGATAAATAGCATTTCTCACAGCCTCCTTACCTTCCCTTCTCCAGAGCCAGTACTGCAGGTTCTTATTAATGTCTAAATGTTCTTTACATAGAAGCTCTTGGGGAAAAAAAAAACACCATAACTTTTCTCATGGCCTCCATGTGCTCTGAGTGGCTCATTGGAGCCTGAAGTCCTTTCTCCCCCCTTCCCCCCTCTCCCCATGCTCCCAGCCTCTCTCTCATGAAATTAACCATTGATCTGTAAGTCAAGAGATGCAAATCCAGAGAAAACTGGAAGCATTCCAGGGCCCACAAATACAAAGTTAATTACCTAAGGAAAACTACAAGAAAGACTTTTGTTTTCCACCAAAATCTCCTCCCCAGGCTGTTAGTTATGTCGTACATGGACCCGATCGATATATGAGGGCTTGAGAACCAAAGTCCCTTGGAATAAATTAATCTGTCAGGGAAAGAAATAAACAAAGAACAAATTAACATGTTTTAAGACATTGCTTAAATTTTCATAAATATAGACCTTGAGATGGGATGATGAGTTCCCAGGGGCCAGAGCTAATATTTGGTTGTAATTAAGAGTTGCTCTTTCATGTTTTGTCTGATGTAGGTGGGAAATTGGCCACGTGCTTGCTGAGTTCCTTGCTCATGCTTCCTCACAAATACCTCTGTTTACTTCATTAATAAGAAATGGATGTCTCAAAAATTACACTGGCACACTTAGTTTGTTTCGCTTCTAGCTAATATTAAAATCACGAAATGTTATACACACACACACACACACACACACACACACACACACACCATACAAGCATGATATTTTTTAGGAACTTCCATGTATTAACTTTTTAGTGGCTCAGAAGGACCTAATGACCTAATCTGTGATGGACTACACCCATCTGAGAAACTTAGGCGTTGCTGACAGTGGACCCTGGTGGGCTCCACGCCGGGTTTGGTGTGGAGTGTCAATGCTGGTGATTAGCAGGGAGGGCAATAACTATGTAAGTTACTCGTCTATAAGGACAATGCAGGAATTCATTTAGATCCAAGAACCAGAAATCCATCTCATACTAGCTTAGGCCATAATGCACTCTGTTAGGGTTTAGACAGTGTCCTTAGGCCCCTGTCTCTCCCTCTCTCTCTCAGTACTGCTTACCCCTTTTGGGCTGCCACTTTCAATGTTGGTAAAATGGCCACTGCCAGCCCTGAGCCAATATCCACTACGTAGAACTTGAGATCCCAAAGGACAAAGGGCTCTCTCTCCTCCAGTGTCCCCAATCAGATCTCCTAGAGGAACTCTAGCCCTGTGGCTTGTGTGTCCACCCCTGAACTAGTCACCATGGGTGGGAAAGGGGGACTCTACCAGCCAGGCCTGGGCCACGTGTTCAGCCTGGTCTGGGGAAGAGGCAGAGGAGGGGAGGGCAGCCATATCCACATTCCTGGAAGGTGTTCCCCACAGGAAAGAGGAAGCTCTTTTACCAAAGCAGAGGGGAGGAGATATTAGGGCAAAACAACCAGTATCCACCTGGAAATTTCTATTCCCATCATATTCATCATGCTCAGTTGCTGAATGTAGCTAATTTTCAGAAGGGGAGGCCAAGGCAGAGATCTCTGTGATTACACAAGTCTAAGCTCTGTTGACAAAATTGACTACCCTCCATCAGGTTGTCGGTAGTTTTCTATCAAGTTCTAAACAAAAACTCCCTGTGGGTCTTGAATAGCAGAATTGAGGTACCTATGGATGTTCCTTTTACAGCTATAGTAGCTCTCTCAAATAAAGTCACTTTCTTTTTATTTCCCTATACGTGTTTAAGTATTATTCTAGTTCGTGGAACATATTTGCACTAAATATCCTAATACTATTACTAAATCATACCCAGGAGAAAGAAACAGGGTATAGTACTTTTTATCAGTTGAGAACTTTTAAAATACTTCTCTGTTTGAATAATTTCATAACTCAGCCCTCTTGAGGATTTTGTATTTGGGTAGTAGATAGAATCTGAATTGCATAGTTTGATGTGAAATGCCAGTTCTAATTATTGAGCAATTTATATATTGCGAACCTAGTATATATAATTCTCAGTACATGGAGACAAGATGGAAATATACTCTTCAAAGCTATGCTATCACAGAAAAGAGACTAAAATCTCTGGAGCAAGTAGTTGTAGATCTGGAAGGTCAGAAAGATTCACTGAATCTATTTTACTGCTTGGGAGGCAGGATAAGCATAGTTTGACTTTACTAACCTTCATGTAGGATTCACAGATCAACCCCAGCTAACAGCATAGCAAATTCATCAGGACTGCAAACAAACCATGTTCTGGAATGGATAGAATTAGCAGGTAAGCTCTGTTGGCAATTAGATGAGGCATCACCTAGATCCTCATGGAGCAGAGATTTGGCTGACCTAAAACACTGTGCCTTAAAATAACTTACATAACAGCACTTAGAAGCAGGACATTTAACCCATGATTGGGGAAACTTGTTTAAATAAAGATTCTATCAACAAGTCATATGTCTTAGGCTTCCCTGGTGGCGCAGTGGTTGAGAATCTGCCTGCCAATGCAGGGGACACGGGTTCGAGCCCTGGTCCGGGAAGATCCCACATGCCGCGGAGCAACTAGGCCCGTGAGCCACAACTACTGAGCCTGCGCGTCTGGAGCCTGTGCTCCGCAACAAGAGAGGCCGCGACAGTGAAAGGCCCACGCACTGTGATGAAGAGTGGCCCCCACTCGCCACAACTAGAGAAAGCCCTCGCACAGAAACGAAGACCCAACACAGCCAAAAATAAATAAATTAGGAAAAAAAAAAAAAAAAAGAGCTATAGGAAAAGAAAAAAAAAACCAAGTCATATGTCTTAAATGATTATGCTTTTTGGATTATCCATTTAAATAGCAAGGGCCAGAGTCATTTGACAAAATGGAATGACCAACAACTAGCTCCTGTAATAATGTTTATTGTAACAAAACTTCACCATTTGCACAAAATGGGAGCGTCAAGCACAGTGGAGCCTAAGGGAACTCTACAGATTGGAAATGAAATCAGGAGTAGTTCAGTATTTCCTCTCTGAGAAGTCCATTCCTGGAGATGGGAGAGGACAGGCATAAGAGCTCAAAACGCCTTCTGCTATTGCATTCAATAAAATAAATAAAAGATGGCACACTAAAGAGACAACGGTAGTAATCAGGAGACAAATCTTTTGTGAAGTTTTAATATAAGATTGGCAGCAAGTTTGCATCAAGGTTGGATATTTTTACCAAACAATTTATTTAGAAGAAACTTCTCATATCCATTCCCAGGAACCCATAACCCTAATCAGTGCTCAGTTTCCATTATTTAAAAGTCATGTTCGCATAGATAGTCACACTTACCTAAGAAAACTTCCCATGAGAACTGTCAAAATCAGCATGAGCCCAATTACAGAACTCTTTTTTTTCTCGCATCACAGGTTTTTATTTTATCATTATTATTATTATTATTTACATTTGCATAGCCTCCTTGCCTGGCCCTCTCTTTTTTTTCTTTTAATTAATTAATTATTTATTTATTTTTAACATCTTTATTGGAGTATAATTGCTTTACAATGATGTGTTAGTTTCTGCGCTGTAACAAAGTGAATCAGCTATATGTATACATACATTCCCCATATCTCCTCCCTCTTGCGTCTCCCTCCCACCCTCCCTATCCCACCCCTCTAGGTGGTCACAAAGCCCCAAGCTGATCTCCCTGTGCTATGCGGCTGCTTCCCACAAGCTATCTATTTTACATTTGGTAGTGTATATATGTCCATGCCACTCTCTCACTTCATCCCAGCTTCCCCTTCCCCCTCCCCGTGTCCTCAAGTCCATTCTCTACATATGCGTCTTTATTCCTGTCCTGCCCCTAGGTTCTTCAGAACCTTTTTTTTTTTTTTAGATTCCATATATATGTGTTAGCATACAGTATTTGTTTTTCTCTTTCTGACTTACTTCACTTCTAGGTCCATCCACCTCACTACAAATAACTCAATTTCGTTTCTTTTTATGGCTGAGTAATATTCCATTGTATATATGTGCCACATCTTCTTTATCCATTCATCTGTCGATGGACACTTAGGTTGCTTCCATGTCCTGGCTATTGTAAATAGTGCTGCAGTGAACATTGTGGTACATGACTCTTTTTGAATTATGGTTTTCTCAGGGTATATGCCCAGTCCAACTACAGAACTTTAAGGATAAGATTCCTCCACGCATTATATCCACAATGTTCTATCTCTGGGTATTTGCATGTCTGTTTTTAAACAAGCTCTGTTCTGTGTGACTGGACCTTTAATTAAAACACGATTTCTGACAGGCTAGCCAATAATGGATGTAAATTTGTCCAAAGTTTACTAAAAACTATCCAAATCCCAACTCTCAGAATCTTGTGTTTCTACTGGTCTGCTAACCACCTTGATTTCTTTTCCAAATGATGTCTATTGCCTGGGTCAGCAGGCAATGTCACCTGACCCTCCACTCCACTCCGGTGACCCTGAATCTGAGAGACCACAGTGTCTTAGATCTTCCTTGTTACTTTTTCCCTTTCCCAGGCATCTGTAAACTTGCCAAAAGCTCCATGAGGATAATTTTAGCTACTATTCATTCTTAACAATACCAGAAGAGTTCATCTACCATGTAAAAACAAATACAACCCTGAGTCCTTTTCCTTGCACTGGCTGCTTTGTTATCAGAACTTAAAGGTATACTAAAGACCAGTGTTAGAATCATACAATAATGAGCTGGAATGCAAATTCCTCTGCAAATTCAACTATAATATTAATGATTCTTACAAAGAGATTAGCAGCTTGTTCTAAATTAATATTGTAATATATCTTAAAGATCATGTTATGAGGCTTCTTTATTCTATAAGCCTACAATCTATGACCAAAAGAAATAAAATTCTGTATTTTAAACATTTTTTCTTTCTTATTTATAGATAAGGTGAAGGGGGAGGGGGACCCAAAAGTCTAAAAAGAAAAAGAGAAAAGCAACTTAATGAATAATGTGAACTGAGTCAGTGACCAGGTGGATGCAATTGTGACATCTGTGACTGCCTGTATCTGCCACCTCTTTGTACAGATTGCCTTAGAATGACCTTAGGAAGTGAGCCATGACTTGTTTTTAAATTTTTATTGTGTCAAAAATTACAGCTTGAATGATCAACTTGTGCGTATCCTAAGTAAATTTTTATTGTGTCAAAAATTACAGCTTGAATGATCAACTTGTGCATATCCTAAGTAAAGGTTTTCTCTTTTTCATCACAGATTGGATATAATGCACAGACTACAGTTAAATGTGTTATTTGCTGTGAACTCTGCCCCACACTTCAGGCTTCACAGTGCTGGTACCTCATTATCCAGCATGGGTGTTCTGATCACTAGCCACTAGCAAACCATTAGTCAGAGTTTCTTGGGCTGGTCCCACCTCAGGTGCCAATGATTGGTCCATTATGGCCAGGGATTGACCTGGAAATGTGGCTACCTGGCCCTACTCTCAAAAAGGAAGTACCCACTTGGAAAACGACATCACTGTTCATGTTTGTATCTCCAAGAAAGGGGTCTCCACGAAGTCCTTTTTTTAAAAAATCCAGCTTTGACAGCCTCTGTCCTTCCAGATGGTGCACAGAGCCAAGCCTGTCAGAGACCCTTAGTCTCCTGCTGCCTTTTAATGATGGTCCTTGATTGCTAATGACCCCCAGCTGGACTGGCTCCTCAACCCATTTAACCCCTCCCTGCTGGGTCCCCATCTCACGCAGGGTGAGAGGCAGTGAGAGCTGGAAGTGGGAAGGTGCCAAGCCATCCAGGAGCTCCCGCCTTTCCAGAGCTGGTGGCATGTTTCCCGGCGCCATCACGCATGTCCAAGGTTGCTCCAGTGGAGAGCTCCTGTTAACATGATTTTCACTCTATTGTCAGACAAATGCTACCAGCCTTCAGATTGTTAAAATTTCGTTTGACTAAGCCAGGAAAAACACTGAAAGAGCATTTCCTGTAGGGTTCAAGAGTTGAGGACTACTGATTTGAATCCCCTGAAATATGTTAGTTTGGAAACTTAAAATTAAATTGCACTGGAACTGTCTTTTAGTCTGGTCGAACTTAGTGATCAGAGCAGATCATATGTGTCAGTGCACAAAGTCACTACAAAGAAGCCTGAGTGAAGGTGATAATTTCCTTCTCTAGGCCTAAATCACTGTATAACACAGGAGATACCCATTTCAGGTATGCGGATAATAGCTGTATTTACTTTGGTTAAGCTTGGCTTGTTTTTTTGCAACATGCTGGACTGTATTTTTTGCAACGTACTGGTCAGGTGACTCAGAGAAGGGGGATTTAAAAGGGAAGAAAGCTGATGACATTAATTTGTTGAAAGATCTTGAGTCCAGTGGAGAAACTCAAACTCAGATCTCTCAGGACCTGCTCATGACAAAATAACCTTCCATGAGAATAAAGGGAAGTGGAGAGCTTGAGAGGTCATTATTCTGTGTATGGTTTCATAAAGAGTTTTCATTAACCTCATATCAAATTGTAAGAAAACAAGGCAAAGAAATTAAATAATTCTATATGACCCTAAAGAACCGAAGTCTAAACTCTTGATCTGAGCAGAGAACTGGGAGCTTTGTGTCTCACTATTTTTATAAATCTTTAAATGTTTACTGGATAGTTGAACCAGATTTAATTTACAGCGTACTAAGGAATATTTTTCCAACATGAAGCACAAGATAGGAAAATAACCCAAACGTAATTATTTTCTATTTAACTTTGTTTCCCCCAGACACTTCCTATTTTATTGGTTTTTTGGAGATTAAAACTGAAAGCACCAGAGCGATCTACTTTTTCACCACTAATACTGCATTGATCTCACTTTTACATCTCATTAGTTTAATGCAAACAAAAGTCATACCTGTGATTTCATTTCGTCTGTTATTCACATTCTCTACTGTTTCCCACAGGCGCGCACACACACACCTGCCAGTCATTTGTGTGTATAATCGCCCCCGAACCAACTCATCCATACTAATGACTGCTCTCTCTGCCTGTAAAAATATTTTAGAATTTATGAACCTTGGTGGGTGTTTGTACAGCTGTACGATATTAACCTGTACATTGCAGTTTTTTCTCACAGCTGGGGAAAGGCTAAGTAACTGGTTAAAATGTGGTCTTTTAGTCCATCAGTGACCAAATGATCCAGAAAGGGGTTCAGATAAGGCCACCTTGTGCAGCATTGCTTTTTAAATGAGTGAATTGTGTTAGAATAAAGTTCTGGTGTAGTTATGGAGAATTTTCCTCCCTGAAGCCCTGAATGCACTTTGTTTGGTCATCTTTAAATTCCAACAAGTCAGTAAGGTCAACAGCGTTTATGTCCATTTTGCAGATGAGGTACTAAGAGGCCAAGTGGCAGGAAATCTGTAGTCGCAGCATCTTAAAGTTGACAGGGACCTTAAAGAGCCTGTCAACTAATGGTTCTCACCCTTTACCTGCTTTCACACTGGTTTCATGCAACAAACCTCCATCAGGTACATCTTTCACTGCACACAGTTGCTCACACATTGGGAAGGAGCATGACTCCTAGGAGAACAGCTGAGAATCTCCAGGCAAGAACAGCTGTAATGTCCCACATCACCACCCTCTTGAAAAAAATCACTATATCAGTCCAACCCCATTTCACAGATAAAACATGGCAGCCCAGGGGGCTAAGCAATTCACCCAAGGTCACATACCAGTAAGTTCCAGAACTTGAACTATGCCCAGGCCTTCTGACCCCAAGTCCAGTGCTGGTGTCACTACAGCTGAACGGCCCTTTGCACGCTAACAGCAGGTACCGGAACCAGGTCCCCAATTTAGAGAGCCAGGCAGAGCTGGGGATGAACACCCCAGAATCCCCTGCCACGAGGAATCAAAGACCCATTCACAATTAGTATAGTAAAAACCAGCACTATCTGGTGTCCCATATCCTCAGGCATTTAAAATGTCGTTCCAATCTTCAAAGACATTCTTCCGTTCCATTTTTATCTGCTTTTACCTAGGACATTGTTTCCCAGCTCCCAAGTAGTTCACTAGGTGATTTGCATCTCATTAGGAGCTCCAGAAATGACATCTCCCAGCCTGCTGCCTGGCGCTGTGGGTCCACTAAGCATCAGATCCAGGTCTTAGATTTTTTTTTTTTCATGTTGACATTTTTGAAAAAGCTGAATTAATGCTGTTTTCCCACTGGGCACAGTTTTGGTGGCCATTTTGGCCTTAATTCCTGCCCCGCCTACAGGACCAAAGTTAGAGAAGAGCCATTGTCAGGGAGGGTACAGAGGAAGTCAGTCATCCCACATGAAGACACCTGGCTGGAAAGGAATATTGTGAGACATCAAAATAAGCAGTTAGAAAACTCCTAAAAACAGAGAGATGGGACATGATACAAACAATCTGACCACTATGCAAAGTAAAACAAAAAGAAAACGAACAGCAACCCATTAGAATCTGTATAACTGATTCTAAGCTTGCACATTTTAAACATTTTTGACTAGTTTCAAATCTCCTGACACCTGAGTTTTATGTTTTGCTTTAAAAGGAGTCTTACTAGGTCCAAATGGCTTTTCAGCTTTGTCATGCATGCATACTGAACCCTCCAGAAGAGCACTGAGCAGAATCACATCTCTGGAAACCAGACATAATGTTTCCATGATCAGCAAAACTGTTCTCTTGGAATAAGAGAAATTATTTTTCCAGCGTCCAGGGAAATTAATGTCTGCTTTGGGCTCAAGCCATTTGATGCAGCTTCCAGTGCAAAGAAAATGCTTGATGATGCCGGGAGCTCTATTGGAGATGCTTCCCCTTCCCAGAATTCCTTCTGCCATCTCAAAACCTCTCTGACCCTAGGCCAACTTTTCAAGATGCAGCTAGCTAATCTGCAAAATCAACCTAAGCTCTTAGGAAAGAGTTAAATCTCTGGTTTTTCCAACCCTGGCTACAAATTAAAATCATCTGAAAGGGGGAGGGTCATTTTTTAAACAATAAAAATGCCAGAGACCTAACCCTAACCAACTGAATTAGGATCTCCAGGGATAAGGCTGAGGCGTCAGTATTTTTCAAAAGGCCTTCAGGTGATACTAATGTACAACCAGGATGGAGAATCACTCTCATATAACAAGAATCACTACAACCCCTTAGGCTCTGCCTCGGGTGCCACGCTTTCTCTTTTCATACATTATCTGTCATCCTCACTACAGCCTTACTTGCGTGATCATCATCAGTGAGTTCAGACTTCTAACAAGTGCTAGAGATGGGATTCTTAGTCAGGTTTTTCTGACTTTTTTTTTCTTCTGTAACATTCATGTTTCTCAAAGTGTGGGACATGGACCTCTGGTGGTCTGCAAGTTGATTTTACATGGTGTGTGGATGTGACCTTAAATAACACTGAATTGTGTAGAAGAAAGTTACTCCTTTTACAGTCCTCAGTTTAAATTCTTCAGGTTAAGGAGAAAGTCATAGTGATATTAGTATGTCTTAAATTCCTCTCACATTTACTCACCTGTCTTTTTAACAAAACTTTAAGAAGCCCAGAATGTTCTCTGGGAAACAGAACCTAGCTCAGCTGTGAGAATATTGTTTTGTTCTTACTGTATTTACTTTATGGTTTACTTCTATTTATGGCAAATGACACGTGTTTTCCCTTTACAGTAGTAGTTTCATTTTTAAAGAAATGTATTTAAGAGGAAAAGAAATTGGCTGATTTTTAAAATATTAAATAAAGAATAGTACAGGTGTCTCGAATATAGCAAAAAATACTTAGGTGGCAGATGAATGCAGAAGTTTGAGAAATACTTTCCCACAACATGGTAATTTTGAAAAATGGGCATCTCTACACCTATTAGCCAATGGGACCTCTCATCCTTTCACACCAGACAGGCAACTAGTTCCATCCTTTTTAGGTTCAGCCGGGACCTTTGAACTTTGCTGCTACTTCCAACTCAAGAGGAATCCTGAAACACAAGGCTAATAACATGGGAAGGGGGAAAGGAAGGGCACTTACCCTCTCAAGTAATCAATGAAATGCAAATCAAAACAAATGACGTGCCATTTTTTCACCTATTGAATTGTCAGGCTTTTTCTTAAAGATGCTGACCCATGCTGGTGAAGGCCTTCAAAAACAGGTAATCTCAGGTACAGGTGGTAGAAGTGTACTTTGCTACCCACTTCCTAGAAGGCAGTTGGAAATAATTTGTAAGTTTTTAAAATATGTATAGTCTTAAGCCAGTAATTCCATTTCTAGGGATTTATCCTAAGAAAATAATGTGAATTATCAAAGATCAAACTATAAGTATGTTCCTCATAGCACTGCTTATTAGAGAAAAACATTGGAAACAACTTCCATGCCCAAAACAGGGAATTGTATAAGTTAATCACGGTTCATTCATAAAATGAAATAGCATGCAACTATTAGAAATGATGCCATTTAGACTAAACTGGAAGACAGATAAGAAACTTGTTCCATCATTTGCTACTGTTATGGGAATGGGATTGGGTTTTTTTTTTTTCACTGCTTAACTTATTTGAACATCATGTTCATTCATTACTTTAAAAAATGTAACTCTAAAAGTATAATACTATTTTTAAAGTAGATTAAATCATGGGAAAACATTTATGACTTTATTGTTAAGTGTGGGGAAAAGTGGTAACAAATTAGATGAATGGACTAAGTTTTGGTTTTGGTTTTTTTGGCTAAAAAAGTGAATACATATTCCTAGAAAAAGTATTGAAAGGATATTAAGAAAAAAATACTTAATGAACCTTGTTTTTAAAAGGCCAATTTCATCCCCCTCCTTGGTAGACTAAGGTTCCCCAGAGATGTCCCAGGATAAGAAAGTCCTTGGCAATAATATTCCAATTGACAGAAACAAAGAGTGGACCACAGAGATGCAACAGACCTTAACAAGAATGATGAATAGTAACCATTCATTCATTCATTCATTCATTCATTCATTGTTTGTTGAGTGTGTGCCAGGACCTGAGCTGTGAAATCGTTTCAGTGGAAGTTACTACCACTTCCCTAACTAATAAGGGGAAAATTCCGTATAGAAAATTTATAACTCCACCATCTTCCACAGGCACTAATTTAACTCGGGGATGTTTTCTTTGTAGCAATTTTGCAGTTTTGAAGTAGATTGTTCATGACATAACATGGCAACTGGGAAAATTTGTAGCTTTCCTTTCATCTTAGAAAGGAAGATCTGAATTACATGCACCCCAGGAGAAAATCTCTCTTTCTGGTTGTGTGTGTGTGTTTTACAAAAGCCTACTGAATTCCTTCGTCCCTCCTGAAGTTAGATGTGGTAAGGTGAAAACTTATAAGAATGTCTCATTTAAAGAAAAAGCATCGTAATAGAGGCCATGGCCTAGGCCTTGAGGTTTGAATCAAAAGACCTGAGTCCAAGGCTAGGCTCTGAGGGGAGACCAGCAGAGGGGCCCGAGCTCCCTGGGCTTCAGGCCCCTTAGATATAAAAGCAAGGAGCCTAACCACAGAGGGTATCATCCTCCATGTCATAACCTAAAATTGAAAACTTGCACTCCCAGACATAATTTCTCCCCTTCTACTCCCTGTCAGGGCTCTGCGCATCCCTGACATAGCCCGTGCCTCAGCAGATCAGGAGCAAATGCTTTACAACACACTGGTTGTTAATCTGAAATTCAAATCTAGCTCGGTGTCTTTTTTTTTCCCTAAATCTGGCAACCCTAATTCCATAGATTTCATAATTCTGTAATTTTCCAAAGACTGCATTTTTAAGGTAGTGCAGATTATTGCAGACTTTCTGCCAGTGTGGTTCTTATTGGGAAGGGAAGATTTAAGATGGTCTAGTACCGTGTCTCTCAGCCATGGCTGCACATTAGAACCACCTAAGGAGATAAAATATATGTTATATATATATATATATATGAGATAGATAGATAGATCGATCTATCACGGTCCTGATCTGAGCACTGGTATTTTAAAAAGCGGAACATCTGCTGTAGTGTGAAGAAAATGACCCTAAGTAGGGTATATCTCGTAACTCTATGTAGGATTTGCCGTCTGTAAATCTAGAACACTGAACACTGTTTGCCTCAAGGGCTCAAGAGGATGTTTTACTTGGCAAGTGACCCTGGGAATGCCTCATCCACAAAATGGCAATCAGATCAGCAGTCATACTGCTCAGAAGGTATCCATGTCTGCAGAGGCCCTCAAGGATGGTACAAAGACTATGGCTCTCCCAGTATGCCCTCTCCCAAGAACCCTGCTCACTGCCTGTCCACTCCTCAGGGACCTGGAATCCATACTGTCCCACCCAGGACGGGGAATATTTGGGCTGCATGTGCCATCCTGCCGTCCCTGTGGTTGTCCTTCCCCCGCTGCAAGCCCAGCTAGGAAATTTACCAGAACTGGCACATCTGTAATGGGTGATGGAAAGTGAAACTAAGTGTTAGGAGACAATGTTAGGCAAGAGCATTTGTGGCCAGAATAGCTGTAACTCAGCAAGTCAACTAGAGTAAAGGAAGTCATTTCCTTCTTCATCTCTGAGACCCTGGGAGAAAACAAAAAGCCTCATTTGTAACTTAAAATTGTGTTTGAATTAGGGTTGCCAGATTTAGGGGGAAAAAAGTACACCTGGCTAGGTATGAATTTCAGATAAACAACCAATCACTTTTTAATATAAGTGTGTTCTGAATATATACTTACACTCAGAAGGTATTGGTTGTTTATCTGAAATTCAAATTTAACTGGGTACCCTGTATTTGATCTGGCAACTCTAGTTTGGATATACCTGGATGTTCAATAAAGAAAATTGAAATATTAAATTTCCAAACCAGTTGTTTAAAGTTACGGAACAAAGCCATCAACTAAATTCAGCCATTTGTCTCTCACCAAGGACTTGGCTAATTGTGCCTCCACACAATGATCTGGAATTAGGGAATAAGGAGTATGCATTTCCTGGTGCTCTTGAAACTCTCTCCATATATCTCCAGGTTATTATAGAGTTCTGTGACAGCTCAGAAGAGAAGGGTGTGTTCAAGGTCTCAACTATGAAATCAAAAAGTGCAGGGGAAAAAGAAATGTACAGGGATTCCTGAAAGGAAAGAGAACCTATGTTAAGTTCAAACTGGTATTCATGATATGATATACTTTTAAAAAGCACAACAGGTAGGTAGCACCCAGAGTATTACAAACTGGAGAATTTGGCTTGGCTTACAAATATTTGTGTGAAACGGAAGTTGGCTACTTACAGAATATGAACATCATTGTCTTCAAAGTAATAACTCATATTCTAATGTATATCTTCAAACTTGAACTGCCCAGCTTATCTACATAAACTAGTCAAATGAACTAAGAAAGTGCCAGATAACCCTATTGTTTTGTATCTCCTATGAGCAAACTGACTGGCTCAAGAGCCAAAAGACAGGGGTTAAGCTTCCACTCTGCCACTTACAGATTTAGCCTTTGTTACCTATAGTTTCTTTATATATTGAAAGAAATCATAATTCTTGTCCTACATGCCTCATTAATTTTTTATTTTTAAATTTTTAAGGGAAAAAATCATGACAAACTTCTCAAAGTGCACACATATTTAGATTTAATCAGTGTGCCATATGCTATTTTGTATTTGCTTCTTTTTCTGAATTTTGAATTTTCATCTATCAGTATCATACCCATATTTATCCTCATTGGTGTCTTCATGGTATGACATCATATTTATATCTCAGAGTTAACTTGTCCCCAATTATCAAATATTTATCATGTTTCTAGCTTTTTTCTGTTAAAGAAAGTATTGCTTCTAGCTTTTTTCTGTTAAAGTATTATATCCATCTTCATACAAATGGTATTTTTTTCTCTTTTGGTTTACTTTGTTGGGACATGTTCCTTGGAACAAGTTGCTTAGCTTTTGTTATCTATTGTCAGGTAACTTCAGGAGAAGTGGAGCCTATGGACTCATCTGTGTACCTGGGGCCTCTCCCACATTGTCTTTTTACTTTTTGATTTATCCTAATTAATAGAAAGACAGTAGTAATTGTTTTAATTGAAGCTCTTTGTCAAGGTGGCTGAATGTTTTTCAATATCTCATTTCATAATTGTATTTCAACATGTATTAATATTTCTCCATCTTTCTCTTGCCTCAGCCTTTCCACATTATGGATAATAGACTTTTGTGTCTATATTTTTAAATTTGTTTTTATCTTTCTATTGCACTTTCTTTCATCTTAAGGTTTTGTTACTGTCCATCATATAGAATATTTTACTTTAATATAATTGAACCCATCCTTGTCCCTAATATCTCCTTCCACATTTAAGATATATAGTCTATTTCATTTCCTTCTAAAGTTTTTATGGGAATGTTTAAAATGTTTAACTATATAGCTCATCTGGAATTTATTGTGGCTGGTGAGAATCAAGAAGTATATTGAGAAAAGTAAAAGATTTAGAATTAAAAAAAATTAGTTTGTGTCCAACAGCAATAGCTATGGCCTTAGGCAAGTCACTTAACCTCTTAAGACTCAATGTCCTCTATTAGACTGAAGGCAGGGACCTTGTCTTTTTTCTTTTTGTCTTCCCTACAATACTGAGCAAAGTTCCTTACATATAGAATAAGTTTTATAAGGTCTATATTTAAGTTACATTTTTTGCATATTGCTATCCAGTTGTTCCAAGAGCAGTAATTGAATAATGATTCATTTCCCAATTATTTATTTGGTTGCTTGTGATCGATCATATATCAGTGATACTCAGATTTGTTCCAATGGCGAAGCACCTGGAAGCTGTGGCACTTCTTGCAAAACATCATGAAATATGGAGATATTAAAGTTAAAATAATGAAAATTAAAATTTGATGCTAAATCAGACACCAGTTTACATTAGATTCTAGTATGGTATAGATACCACCAGATACCAACAATTTGTCTTAATTTATGGGAAATGTTAAAATAGGGAAAATTCAATCCAATAACTGAATTCTTTCTAAGAGTCAGGAAAAGAACACCCACCTATGAAACAGCAAGTTCATCAAGGGCAAAACTTGAGAACCACGTCTTATAGTAAGCATTCCCAGTTGAGAATATAAAATAAAAGCTTCTGATCAATTGTAAACTTTACATAAAGTCCAACCGAATGGGGCTGAACATCAGCTGAACCCCAAAACTATTTAAGATCAGTCTTTTGAGTTGTCAAGTTTGGAATTCCTGTAATAGTAGAAAGTCTAAGAGGGAGTAGATGTCAGATCTCCATTGCATGCTCACACCAGCAACCTTAACTCTAGATGCTTCTGTTCATTAATCTATGAATCAGAGGAGATAACATAAAAGAACCTCACAACCTCATGTTCTACCATATTACAGAATATGAACTTCACAAAGCGTATGGAGGTAGGTATGTTGGAACTATCAGAAAGTACCCTTATCAATTCTGGATTCCTTGTACTCTGAGGATGATGCCAGTACAAGAGTCTGGAATCCTGTTCTCTGCACAGTTCCTGAAGATGTGGACAGGGATGTCTGTTAAGGTTACTGGAACCTTCTGCAAGCACCATCACTTGGCTATGCTAATTAATATTTTTTCATGGAGCTTACTTTTACTTAAATTTGACTTTTTAAAATTCTTTTATTAAGAAAGACAATATGCTGTAGTTTTTTTTAACTGCTAGAACAGGAGGTAAGAGATCTAGGGTTGGGTCCCCACTCTGCCACTTGAACTGGGTTGTGTCATTCATTTTTTCCTTTTGTGAAAAAATAGGTATTTAGAATGGATGGTTCCTAAAGTCCTGTATGGTTCTAATAGTCTTGTTCAAACATAGATATGTTTCAATTCAAAAAAAAAAGATGCAAAACTTCATACTTAGGAAATTGATAATTCACTATTCATTATGGTCCTTGCTGAGTCATTCTTCACTTAGAAAATTCCCCCAGAATTTCCTTGTGTAGTAGGAATCTCTAATGAAATCAAACTATGATTCCAAATACAAAGCTCCAACTCTTTTTTATAAATAATTAGTTTATGGTATACCCTTGATCCAAGAAAGTGATATGTCTTTTCCAAACCATGACATTCATGAGCAATATTTTATGGCAGCTGTGTATGCGTGCGTGCAGGCACGCGCGCGCGTGCGCGCGCGTGTGTGTTGGCAAGAAGTTAGAACTGCTGAATCCTGATTCAGATATAGTGCCAAAAGGACAGCAGATTTCACGAAAATCATCTGCTTGGAAGGGAAATAAATCATGACTTTGTTGGACCTGTGGTTTCTTAATTTCTAGTACAGTCTTGGTCCAGGGTTCCAAAATCAGGACTAACACGGAGAGGCTGCTCCGTGAAATCGTGCAATCATCCTTTCCCCTTCTCCTTTACACTACCTCCAGAGACTGCATGGATCAGTGGCATTGTTCAAAGCATTTCAGAAAATACTAGCTCAAGCCATTTGCCCTCCAAAATGTATCCCCCCAAAATGTATCCCACCAAAAGGTTTGCTTCTCATCTACCCAAGAGTGTGTGTGCTCCAGATGTCTTTGAACTCTCACTGTAGGATGTGGTGCAAACTGCCCCAGATTGCCTTCATTGCCTTAACTGAGTTATCTCACCAAGAGGGCATTCTCTACTCTACAAAGGCTGATGACCAACCTCTACTTCACCAGCATGGACAAACCAATTTGCTTTCCGTCACTCTTGACTGCTGACTAGATAAGAAAGATGAAGGCAAAGTCCCGACAGCTGCCCTTGTTTACACTTAGCAGTCTGTGTGTGTGTGTGTGTGTGTGTGTGTGTGTTTAGCATGATATTTCTCCTAATATTAGCAAAGGTCTAACATGCCCGTTAAAACAGGACAGAGTTTCTGGTAAGTGCATTTATGCGATGAGCAATTTTACACTCAGTTTTCTCAAAACCTCAGATGCTTTACAGTAAAGTTTTGCTATCCTGTTGCAGATTCAGAAAATGGTCTTGCACAGAAGCAGCGAACACCTCACCGAAGATGTCAGCAGCCCAAAATGTTGAGTAGTCCTGAGGACACCATGTACTATAACCAGTTAAATGTGAGTTCAAAGTGGCCATAAAGCTGTTCCACTGGCTTTGTTTCCAGTTAATAATTCTGTTATTAATACCTGTTCCAGCCCCTCCAGCCCCGCCCCCACTCTCTTATACTCTCCTCTTGAACATGTGCTTAGGCCCTTTATCTGTTGCTTTCATGTCAGGATGTCTGCCTTCACGGTGAATAATTGATGTGGTTTATCAAAGACGAGCAAGATGCATGCTTCATCAGGCTCACTTGAGCCCTTTGATCAAAAAAATTATGCTGTGACTTCTGATATTATCAGCATCTGCTTGCATTCAACACAAAATCACTTTGAATTAAAAATTAACGACTTGCTGCTTTGCTTTGACTGTGTGTTCTTGGCCCTCTCCACAGGGAACTCTAGAATATCAAGGGAGCAAGAGGAAGCCAAGAAAACTTGGGTAAATATCTGTCTTCTTAGTTCTAAGCAACTGTAAACAGAAGGGGTCCTTTGTGATATTATAGAAAATGCAAAACTTTCCAGAGAGGCTTCTAAAAATATGCAATGGGGATATCACCACTATTATTGACACTGGAAACTACTTTTCACAGTAGCAAGTATACAAAACTTGAGTCTATTCTGTCTGAAAAGACTGAAATTCCCACCAAAAGGCAAATGTTATTTTTCATAATTATCCTAGGAAATTGTACTGTCCTCATAATTTGAGACATGTATCAGGCTGTATAAATCAGGCTGTATAAATCCCACAAATCAGAGCACTCCATGCAGTGCAAATAGGCCCCTTCCCCCACATTCCCCTACCCGTGGACCTTAAAGGTGCACAAAGGAAAATTTCCCCCAGTGGTTAGCCAGGGACACTACGGAGTTTGTGGCTGATTTGCCTGTTAGAATCTCGATTAAGAATAGGAGTGAGACTGGTCAGAGTGGCCATCATCAAAAAATCTACAAACAATAAATGCTGGAGAGGGTGTGGAGAAAAGGGAATCCTCTTGCACTGTTGGTGGGAATGTAAATTGATACAGCCACTATAGAGAACAGTATGGAGGTTCCTTAAAAAACTAAAAATAGAATTACCATGTGAGCCAGCAATCCCACTACTGGGCATATAACCAGAGAAAACCATAATTCAAAAAGAGTCATGGGGCTTCCCTGGTGGCGCAGTGGTTGAGAGTCTGCCTGCCAATGCGGGCGACACGGGTTCGAGCCCTGGTCTGGGAAGATCCTACATGCCACGGAGCAACTGGGCCCGTGAGCCACAATTGCTGAGCCTGCGCGTCTGGAGCCTGTGCTCCGCAGCAAGAGAGGCCGCGATAGTGAGAGGCCCGCGCACCGTGATGAAGAGTGGCCCCCGCTTGCCGCAACTAGAGAAAGCCCTCGCACAGAAACGAAGACACAACACAGCCATAAATAAATTTTAAAAAAAACAAAAAACAAAACTTGACCTTTAAAAAAAAAAAAAAAAAAACAGAGTCATGTACCACAATGTTCATTGCAGCTCTATTTACAATAGCCAGGACATGGAAGCAACCTAAGTGTCCATCATCGGATGAATGGATAAAGAAGATGTGGCACATATATACAATGGAATATTACTCAGCCATAAAAAGAAATGAAATTGAGTTATTTGTAGTGAGGTGGATGGACCTAGAGTCTGTCATACAGAGTGAAGTAAGTCAGAAAGAGAAAAACAAATACAGTATGCTAACACATATATATGGAATCAAAAAAAAAAATGGTCATGAGGAACCTAGGGGCAAGACAGGAATAAAGATGCAGACCTACTAGGGAATGGACTTGAGGATATGGGGAGGGGGAAGGGTAAGCTGGGACAAAGTGAGAGAGTGGCATGGACATATATACACTACCAAATGTAAAATAGATAGCTAGTGGGAAGCAGCTGCATAGCACAGGGAGATCAGCTCGTTGCTTTGTGACCACCTAGAGGGGTAGGATAGGGAGGGTGGGAGGGAGGGAGATGCAAGAGGGAAGAGATGTGGGGACATATGTATATGTATAACTGATTCACTTTGTTATACAGCAGAAGCTAACACACCATTGTAAAGCAATTATACTCCAATAAAGATGTTAAAAAAAAAAAGGTACAGATGTAAAAAAAAAAAAAAAGAATAGGAGTGAGGTAGGTAATTGGTACTAGTCTGAGAACTAAAGAAGGTCAGGAAGGGAACTTTCTCATCGAGAGGGAATCAGACAAGTTAATTCTCATAAATTAAGTTGTAATATGATTACAGTTTCCAGATACCACTAAATTGGGCCCATTATTAGTGTGTGACCTAGATGTGAAAGGCTTTGTGGATCAGACGCCAGTTCCTCCAGGCTGGGGGACCCTGAGCTACCATAAGCTGCCCCCCCAACTCAGTGTTGGGGCCCAACCCTGTTCCAAGTACTCACACAACTTAAGCTGCCCCATTGATGACTGCTGCACTTGTTTTCTTTTTCTGCTGAAACTCTTTCCTTTGTTGCAGCCAAATCAAAGTGCTTGATGGGGAAGATGACTATTACAAATCTCTGTCACCTGTGGGCTCTATCCCCGAGGAGGACAGCTCAGCCCACCCTCTCTTTTTTTCTTCATCCTCAAAGGGAGCATCTTCTGCTCAGCACTGAGCTGTACTTCCTGCCCCCCAAGTCTGTCGAGGGTAAGAACAATCATGGTTATTGACTGATTGTCATTTAATAAGAAAGTCGTGCAATGGGGTCAGCTTCTATGGACATGTGGTCTGTTCTGAAGCCTTACTGAACAATTTTCAGATTTCAAACCATTTTCTCCTACCTCTATCACCCTCCCCACATCTGCTGTGTAGCCTGACCTAGGCAACCTTTCCTTTCCTCATCCCATGGGTCCCTCTGGGACACTGAGCACACCTCCACTACAGCAATAACCATCATTCATGCCCCCAACATCTAAGAGGGTATCAGTCTCACGTGTGGACACTGATGGTATTTCTTTATTTTTCTCACCATGTCATTCCATGCAGAATCAGGCCCTGTGGGACACTGAGCACACCTCCACTACAGCAGTAACCATCATTGATGCCTCCAGCATCTAAGAGGGTATCAGTCTCACTTGTGGACACTGATGGTATTTCTTTATTTTTCCCACCATATCATTCCATGCAGAATCCGCCCCTGTGAAAATCCAGGAGTCCCTTTCCTCCTCGCGTCTACACTGCATCCCCTTCCCCTTTGCTGGTCTTTTCTACCCCATCCTGCCTCTCCCCAGGGTCAGGGCTCCATTGCTGAGTGCCCCCATCCTTGAGGAGTACACTCAAGGTCTCTGAGGCCAGGATAATTTTTCATGCTCAGGGGAACCTGAATCTTTCAGGTTCTTCCTTTAAGACAAATGAACCCCTCTCTTGCTAATTATTATCCTGATAAAGCCTTTGCCTCTTTATTCTACCTTACCAAGACACCCTCATCAACTTGGCAGTAAAAAGAAAGGAATGTGATGGAAAGAAAATCTGGACCTGTCAGAGTCCGTGTCACATCGTTTTGTAACTGTCCATTCTCTGGTTGGCTTTCTCCATGAGGCTGTGTGTGGCTGCAAGGGAAGCATTTTGTCTTGCCTACCTTTCTGTGCACAGAGCCTAGCATGGTGCCTGGCACAGAGAGGACATCCAGTAAATGCCCACCCTTGAGTGAGTGGAGAGACTTAGTTACACAACATATCTGACAGGAAAGTTACTTTCAATTATATGTGATAGACTATTAATCACTTTTATACACCATAAACTCTGATTTTTCAATGAAGTTTGGGCTAGTCCTATTGTAATGATGTTTTACCATATATTATATTACTCAGTGTGATTCAATACAACAAGTTTTTTGAGTAACTACTCTGTGCATAACAATATGTGAGAGATTGCTGTGTGATATGAAAACCTAACAAGACCCTTTCTCTAGAAAAGATGTTCTTAACATTCTTCTTGCGGGGTGCCTTCAAGATGGCAGAGGAGTAAGAAATGGAGATCAAATTCCTCCCCACAAATACATCAAAACTACATCTACATGTAGAACAACTGTTACAGAACACGTACTGAACGCTGGCAGAAGACCTCAGACTTCCCAAAAGGCACCCTCAGATAACCTACATGCAGAGGCGGGTCCAAATCCAAAGCTGAACCCCAGGAGCTGTGCGAACAAAGAAGAGAAAGGGAAATCTCTCCCAGCAGCCTCAGGAGCAGCGGATTAAATCTCCTCAGTCAACTTGATGTACCCTGCATCTGTGGAATACCTGAATAGACAATGAATCATCCCAAAATTGAGGCAGTGGACTTTGGGAGCAACTGTAGACTTGGGGTTTGCTTTCTGCATCCAATTTCTTTCTGGTTTTATGTTTATCTTAGTTTAGTATTTAGAGCTTATTATCATTGGTAGATTTGTTTATTGATTTGGTTGCTCTCTTCCTTTTTTTTAATATATATTTATATTGTTTTTCTTTTTTCTCTTTTTGTGAGTATGTAGGTATATGCTTCTTTGTGTGATTTTGTCTGTATAGCTTTTCTTTTGCCATTTGGCCTAGGGTTCTGACTGTCCTTTTTTTTTTTTTTTCTTTGTATAGTTTTTAGCGCTTGTTATCATTGGTGGATTTGTTTTTTGGTTTGGTTGCTCTCTTATTTCTCTCTTTTTTTTATTACTTTTTAATGTTTTTACTTTTAATAATTTTTTTCTATTTTAATAACTTTTATTTATTTATTTGTTCTTTCTTTCTTTCTTTTATTTTTTCTACCTTTTCTTCTGAGCCGAGTGGCTTACAGGGTCTTGGTGCTCTAGCCGGGTGTCAGGCCTGAGCCTCTGAGGTGGGAGAGCCAAGTTCAGGACATTGGTCCACCAGAGACCTCCCAGCCCCATATAATATCAAACAGAGAACGCTCTTCCAGAGATTTCCATCTCAACGCTAAGACCCAGCTCCACTCAACGACCAGCAAGCTACAGTTCTAGACACCCTATGCCAAACAACTAGCAAGACAGGAACACAACCCCACCCATTAGCAGAGAGGCTGTCTAAAATCATAATAAGTTCACAGACACCCCAAAACACACCAATGGACGTGGCCCTGCCCACCAGAAAGAAAAGATCCACCCCACCCACCAGAACACAGGCACCAGTCCCCTCCACCAGGAAGCCTACACAACCCACTAAACCAACCTTACCCACTGGGAGCAAACACCAAAAACAACGGGAACTATGAGCCTGCAGCCTGCGAAAAGGAGACCCCAAACACAGTAAGTTAAGCAAAATGAGAAGACAGAGAAATACACAGCAGATGAAGGAGCAAGGTAAAAACCCACCAGACCAAACAAATGAAGAGGAAATAGGCCGTCTACCTGAAAAAGAATTCAGAGTAAAGACAGTAAAGATGATCAAAATCTTGGAAATAGAATGGAGAAAATGCAAGAAACGTTTAACAAGGACCTAGAAGACCTAAAGAGCAAACAAACACAATAAATGAAATTAAAAATTTTCTAGAAGGAATCAATAGCAGAATAACTGAGGCAGAAGAACAGATAAGTGACCTGGAAGATAAAATAGTGGAAATAACTACTGCAGAGCAGAATAAAGAAAAGAATGAAAAGAATTGAGCACAGTCTCAGACACCTCTGGGACAACAAAAAAACGCACCAACATTCGAATGATAGGGGTCCCAGAAGAAGAAGAGGAAAAAAAAGGGACTGAGAAAATATTTGAAGAGATTATAGTTGAAAACTTCCCTAATATGGGTAAGGAAATAGTCAAGTCAAGTCCAGAAAGTGCAGAGAGTCCCATACAGGATAAATCCAAGGAGAAACATGCCAAGACAGATATTAATCAAACTATCAAAAATTAAATACAAAGAAAAAATGTTCAAAGCAGCAAGGGAAAAGCAACAATTAACATACAAGGGAATCCCCATAAGGTTAACAGCTGATCTGTCAGCAGAAACTCTGCAAGCCAGAAGGGAGTGGCAGGACATATTTAAAGTGATGAAAGGGAAAAAAAACTACAACCAAGATTACTCTACCCAGCAATGATCTCATTAAGATTCAACGGAGAAATTAAAACCTTTACAGACAAGCAAAAGCTAAGAGAATTCAGCACCACCAGACCAGCTCTACAACAAATGCTAAAGGAACTTCTCTAGGCAGGAAACACAAGAGAAGGAAAAGACTTACAATAAAAAATCCAAAGCAATTAAGAAAATGGTAATAGGAACATACATATCGATAACTACCTTAAATGTAAATGGATTAAATGCTCCAACCAAAAGACATAGACTGGCTGAATCGATACAAAAACAAGACCCATACATATGCTGTCTACAAGAGATCCACTTCAGACCTAGGGACACATACAGACTGAAAGTGAGGGGATGGAAAAAGATATTCCATGCAAATGGAAATCAAAAGAAAGCTGGAGTAGCAATTCTCATATCAGACAAATTGGACTTTAAAATAAAGATTATTACAAGAGACAAAGAAGGACACTAAATAATGATCAAGGGATCAATCCAAGAAGAAGATATAACAATTGTAAATATTTATGCACCCAACATAGTAGCACCTCAATACATAAGGCAAATGCTAACAGCCATAAAACAGGAAATCGACAGTAACACAGTAATAGTAGGGGACTTTAACACCCCACTTTCACCAATGGACAGATCATCCAAAATGAAAATAAATAAGGAAACACAAGCTTTAAATGATACATTAAACAAGATGGGCTTAATTGATATTTATAGGACATTCCATCCAGAAACAGCAGATTACACTTTCTTCTCAAGTGCTCATGGAACATTCTCCAGGATAGATCATATCTTGGGTCACAAATCAAGCCTTGGCAAATTTAAGAAAATCGAAATCATATCAAGTATCTTTTCCGACCACAATGCTGAGACTAGGTATCAATTACAGGAAAAAAATCTGTAAAAAATACGAACACATGGAGGCTAAACAATACACTACTAAATAACCAAGAAATCACTGAAGAAATCAACGAGGAAATCAAAAAATTCCTAGAAACAAATGACAATGAAAACACGACGACCCAAAACCTATGGGATGCAGCAAAAGCAGTTCTAAGAGGGAGGTTTATAGCAATACAATCCTACCACAAGAAACAAGAAACATCTCAAATAAAAACTCGAACCTTACACCTAAAACAATTAGAGAAAGAAAAACAAAAAAAACCCAAAGTTAGCAGAAGGAAAGAAATCATAAAGATCAGATCAGAAATACATGGAAAAGAAATGAAGGAAACAGTGGCAAAGATCAATAAAACTAAAAGCTGGTTCTTTGAGAAGATAAACAAAATTGATAAACCATTAGCCAGACTCATCAAGAAAAAAAGGGAGAAGACTCAAATCAATAGAATTAGAAATGAAAAAGGAGAAGTAATAACTGACACTGCCAAAATACAAAGGATCATGAGAGATTACTACAAGCAACTATATGCCAATAAAATGGACAACCTGGAAGAAATGGACAAATTCTTAGAAAAGCACAACCTTCCGAGACTGAACCAGAAAGAAATAGAAAATATAAACAGACCAATCACAAGCACTGAAATTGAAACTGTGATTAAAAATCTTCCAAAAAACAAAAGCCCAGGACCAGATGGCTTCACAGGTGAATTCTATCACACATTTAGAGAAGAGCTAACACCAGACCTTCTCAAACTCTTCCAAAATATAGCAGAGAGAGGAACACTCCCCAACTCATTCTACGAGGCCACCATCACCCTGATACCAAAACCAGACAAAGATGTCACAAAGAAAGAAAACTACAGGCCAATATCACTGATGAACATAGACACAAAAATCCTCAACAAAATACTAGCAAAGAGAATCCAACAGCACATTAAAAGGATCATACACCATGATCAAGTGGGGTTTATCCCAGGGATGCAAGGATTCTTCAATATATGCAAATCAATCAGTATGATAAACCATATTAACAGACTGAAGGAGAAAAACCATATGATCATCTCAATAGATGCAGAAAAAGCTTTCTACAAAATTCAACACCCATTTATGATGAAAACCCTCCAGAAAGTAGGCATAGAGAGAACTTACCTCAAAATGATAAAGGCCATATATGACAAACCCACAACCAACATCCTTCTCAATGGTGAAAAACTGAAACCATTTCCCCTAAGATCAGGAACAAGACAAGGTTGCCCACTCTCACCACTTATTCAACATAGTTTTTGGAAGTTTTAGCCACAGCAATCAGAGAAGAAAAAGAAATAAAAGGAATCCAAATCAGAAAAGAAGGAGTAAAACTGTCACTGTTTGCAGATGACATGATACCATACATAGATAATCCTAAAGATGCTACCAGAAAACTACTAGAGCTAATCAATGAATTTGGTAAAGTAACAGGATACAAAATTAATGCGCAGAAATCTCTTGCATTCCTATACACTAATGATGAAAAATCTGAAAGAGAAATTAAGGAAACACTCCCTTTGACCACAGCAACAAAATGAATAAAAGACCTAGGAATAAACCTACCTAAGGAGGTAAAAGACCTGTACTCAGAAAACTATAAGACACTGATGAAAGAAATTAAAGATGATACAAACAGATGGAGAGATATACCATGTTCTTGGATTGGAAGAATCAACATTGTGAAAATGACTATACTACCCAAAGCAATCTACAGATTCAGTGCAATCCCTAGCAAATTACCAATGGCATTTTTTACAGAACTAGAACAAAAAATCTTAAAATTTGTATGGAGACACAAAAGACCCCGAATAACCAAAGCAATCTTGAGAAAGAAAAACGGAGCTGGAGGAATCAGGCTTCCAGACTTCAGACTATACTACAAAGCTACAGTAATCAAGACACTATGGTACTGGCACAAAAACAGAAATATAGATCAATGGAACAGGATAGAAAGCCCAGAGATAAACCCACTCACATATGGTCACCTTATCTTTGATAAAGGAGGCAAGAATATACAATGGAGAAAAGACAGCCTCTTCAATAAGTGGTGCTGGGAAAACTGGACAGGTACATGTAAAAGAATGAAATTAGAACACTCCCTAACACCATACACAAAAATAAACTCAAAATGGATTAAAGACCTAAATGTAAGGCCAGACACTATAAAACTCTTAGAGGAAAACATAGGCAGAATACTCCATGACATAAATCACAGCAAGATCCTTTTTGACCCAGCTCCTAGAGAAATAGAAATTAAAAGAAAAATAAACAAATGGGACCTCATGAAACTGAAAAGCTTTTGCACAGCAAAGGAAACCATAAACAAGACCAAAAGACAACCCTCAGAATAGGAGAAAATATTTGCAAATGAAGCAGCTGACAAAGGATTAATCTCCAAAATATGCAAGCAGCTCATGCAGCTAAATATCAAAAAAGCAAACAACCCAATCCAAAAATGGGCAGAAGACCTAAATAGACGTTTCTCCAAAGAAGATATACAGATTGCCAACAAACACATGAAAGGATGCTCAACATCACTAATCATTAGAGAAATGCAAATCAAAACTACAATGAGGTATCCCCTCACACCAATCAGAATGGCCATCATCAAAAAATCTACAAACAGTAAATGCTGGAGAGGGTATGGAGAAAAGGGAACCCTCTTGCACTTTTGGTGGGAATGTAAATTGATACAGCCACTATGGAGAACAGTATGGAGGTTCCTCAGAAAACTAAAAATAGAACTACCATACGACCCAGCAATCCCACTACTGGGCATATACCCTGAGAAAACCATAATTCAAAAAGAGTCATGTACCACAATGTTCACTGCAGCTCTATTTACAATAGCCAGGACATGGAAGCAACCTAAGTGTCCATCAACAGATGAATGGATAAAGAAGATTTGGCACATATATACAATGGAATATTACTCAGCCATAAAAAGAAACGAAACTGAGTTATTTGTAGTGAGGTGGATGGACCTAGAGACTGTCATACAGAGTGAAGTAAGTCAGAAAGAGAAAAAGAAATACCATATGCTAACACATGTATATAGAATCTAAAAGAAAAAAAAAATTGGTACTGAAGAACCTAGGGGCCAGATAGGAATAAAGGTGCAGACATAGAGAATGGACCTGAGGACATGGGGAGGGGGAAAGGTAAGCTGAGACGAAGTGAGAGAGTGGCATGGACATATATACACTACCAAATGTAAAATAGATAGCTAGTGGGAAGCAGCCACATAGCACATTGAGATCAGCTTGGTGCTTTGTGACCACCTAGAGGGGTAGGATAGGGAGGGTGGGAGGGAGGGAGGTGCAAGAGGGAAGAGATATGGGGACATATATATATGTGTAACTTATTCACTTTGTTATACAGCAGAAGCTAACACACCATTGTAAAGCAACTATACTCCAATAAAGATGTTTAATAAATAAATAAATAAATAAATAAAGCCCCCACCCCCAAAAAATTCTTCTTACTTTAAAATATTTGGCAGATAGTACACATGGAGGTACCCAGATTTTGAGAAAAATAAACTTGAGGACATAGAAAAAATAATTGTTACCAGAGTTTTCAAGGGGAGAGTTCTAATAAGCATCTTACAAACGTAATGAAATGAGGCATTTAAAGATCTCAGAAATTGTAATGTTACAAGAAAAAGAAATAGATAGAGCCAATTATTCAGTAGTTAAACTTTACTCTTTAAAAAATGAGACTTGATCTTTTTTCTAGATCTTCACCCCAAAGGTAATCTTCATAAGGTATGCAAGTAGAGCAGAAGAAACACAAATGAATTTTATTTTATTGTTTAAAATATAGTATCTAGAATATATAGATTTTTAAAGTTATTATTAATATGAGTGGTTTGGGGAATTTCACTTTCATCAATTCATGTACTTTTGATAATATTAGCTTTTCAAGCTGTTGAATATAAATGTTCATAACTTCCAACTTGTCAGTGTATAATTGTATACCTGCCTTGTTTCTAATTAAAGTATATCTATAAAGTTTAAAAGGAAATAGAAGCCATTATAAAATCATAATTCAGAAGCTCTATGATAACTGGTCATTGCCACAGTAATGCCATAGCTCCTAACAATACTTTAGAAACGGTGTTCATTATCGACTACAACACGGAGAAGACAGACTGTAGATATTATTCTTTGACAAGTCATAATGCCACAGACTCAAAGAGCAGTTCTTAAATCAGTAGGTTAGAATGATACAACCTGGAATCTCATAGATGTCTTACTAGATTTATCAAGGTAATATGAACATGGCAAAAACAAATCAAAAATCACATCATCCAGAGCAGTCTTCTCTGTGCTCCTTAGTCCCTCTCCCAGAAGCAATCATTTTTTAAAATTATTTCTAATTCTTTTAATGGTTTCCATCATATCTCTGAATAATTTGCTTCTATGTTGTTGATTCATCATTTTAGACAATATCTCCTTTCCCCCTCTCTGAAAGATGTGCATTTATCTCAATTTCTCCACCCCTCTGTCTTATTTCTTCCAGTGCTTGCAATTTTGTTTTTAAATTTTTGTCAATTACCTTTTAAACTTTGAATTATATAATTAAACACCTATTTTTTGTGCCACTGACTTTAGATAGTATCTCTATGAGGATAGCTGACATGAAGAAAACCAACAGGCTGAAGGGTAATGTCAAGGCTAATAGAATAATGGTCCCCAAACAAAATAAAAATAATTACGAGAATACATCAATTTTTTAAAACTTCACTGCAACCATTGGTGTTCATGTTCTGAGCTGCTGTTTCTTCCTCCATTTTGGTTCATCTGCAGATATGCTTCCATCCACTTTTTCAACTTAATTTTTTAATATAATACAAATACAGAAAAGTGCACAAATCAGAAGTCTCAGCTCAGTAAGTTATCAGAAAGTGAGTATCTATGTAACCACTCCTACAGTCAAGAATAGAACATTGTCAACTGCCTCCTTCATGTCCCTTCCCAGTTGCTCCTACCCCTACCTGCCTCCTCAAAGATAAGCACTCTCATGATATTTATGGTGAACACTTCCTTGATTTCTTTATAGTTTTACCACTTACGTGTATCCCTAAACACTATAGTTAGGTTTTACCTCTTGTAGGTAGGTTTGGGGAACTTTATATAAGTGGAATCATGTAGTATGTAATTTGGGGGGTCATGTTCCTTTTATTCAATGTTATATTTGTGAGATTCATCTGTGTTGTGGGATGTAAATGTAGTTCATTTTCATGTCTGTGTAGTATTCCAGGATATGAACATGCCATAATTGATTTACCCATTCTGCTTTTGATAGACAAATATGACTTGTTTCCAATCTGGGGCTATTTTGCAAATTGCTGCTACAACACTGTTGTATACGTCTCTTAGTATATATTTGCATGCATTTCTATTGGCTATATACCTAGTATTAGAATTGCAGGGTCCTTAGGTACACATACCTTCACTTCAGTAGATAATGCCAAACTGTTTTCCTAAGTGATGTACCAATTTATAGTCACTGCAGTGGTACAAGAGAGCTCCCACTGGTCTGCATTCTCACCGACTCTTGCTAGTATCAGTCTTCTTCATATAGGCACTCTGATGGGTATATAGTCTTGCTGTGATTATAGCTCACACATGGCTGACTAATAATGATATTGAGCACATTTGTATGTGTTTAGTGACCATTTTAGAGATCTCCTTTTGTTACATGTCCATTTTTAACTGGTTAACTATTTTTCTTTTAATTTGAAGAAATGTATCATATATTGTTAGTTACATGTGTTGCAAATAATTCCTTGACTAGGTGGCTTGCTCTTAAAGTGACTTTTGCTTAAAAAAAAAAAAGTTTGTAATTTTAACATAATACAACTTATCAATCTTTTCCTTTTTGATTAGTGTTTTTTTATAGCCTATTAAGAATCTTGTACTCCAAGGTCATAAAGATATTTGCCTTTAGTATCTTCTGGAAGCATTATTGTTTTGCCTCTCACATTTAGACCTTCAACCCACACAGAACTGACTTTGTGAATGGTGGACAGTAAGGGTCAATTGTCAGGTTTTCTATAATAGATAGTGTCTCAGCCCCATTTAATGAAAAGGCTATCCCTTTCCTACTGTTCTAAACTACAACCATTTACATAAATCAAGTGTTTATGGTCCTATTTCCAGAGTCTCTATTCTGTTCCATTGATCTATCTGTTATCCTTACCTTAAATACCATACCTTTATAATAGGCCTTAGTGTATAGCAGAGCAAATCTTCCAACATTGTTTCTCTTCTCCAAAACACCTATGATTAGTTTGGGCCCTCTGCATACTGTAGAATTAAATAGTCAACTTCTAGAGGGGAAAAAAAAAAAACCTGTTGGGATTTCTTTGGAATCATCTTGAGTCTATAAGTCAATCTGGAAGGAATTATCATGTATACAATACAATATTGGATTTTTCAATCCATGAACATGGTATATCCTTCTATTTATTTAGTTATTTCTTCTCTTCTCTCAATAATGGTTTATAATTTTCTGTGAGAAATCTTACACATATTTTGTTAGTTTTATTCCTATGTACCATATATAATTTGATGTTATTTTTTAAATTTCTAACTATCTGTTGCTTGCTATAGATGAAATGTCCATGTCCCCACAAAATTCGTATGCTGACTCCCTCTTGTAAGAGCACCAGAATCACAACTAACTTCTGAACGGTGGTCTACGGGAAGACACTGGAACTCACCAAAAAAGATACCCCGCATCCAAAGACAAAGGAGAAGCCACAATGAGACAGAAGGAGGGACACAATCACAATAAAATCAAATCCCAAAACCACTGGGTGGGTGACTTAAAAACTGGAGAACAATTATTCCACAGAATTCCACCCACTGGAGTGAAGGTTCTGAGCCCCACGTCAGGCTTCCCAACCTGGGGTCTGGCAATGGGAGAGGGAATTCCCAGAGAATCAGACTTTGATTCTGATTGAAATCAGGCTAACAGTATTTGATTGCAGGACTTTGACAGCACTGGGGGAAACAGAGACTCCACTCTTGGAGGGCACACACAAAGTAGTGTGTGTATCAAGACCCGGGGGGAGGAGCAGTGACCCCATAGGAGATTGAACCAGACCTACCTGCTAGTGTTGGAGGGTCTCCTACAGAGGTGGGGGGTGGCTGTGGCTCACTGAGGGGACAAGGACACTGGCAGCAGAAGTTCTGCGAACTACTCCTTGGCATGAGCCCTCCATGAGTCCACCATTAGCCTCACCAAAAAGCCTGTAACCTCCAGTGCTGGATCGCCTCAGGCCAAACAACCAACAGGGAGGGAACTCAGCTCCACCCATCAGCAGACAAGCATATTAAACTTTTACTGAGCTCTGCCAACCAGAGCAACAGCCAGCTCTACCCACCACCAGTCCCTCCCATCAGGAAACTTGCACAAGCCTCTTAGATAGCCTCATCCACCAGAGGGCAGACAGCGGAAGCAAGAAGAGCTACAATCCTGCAGCCTGTGGAACGAAAACCACATTCACAGAAAGATAGACAAAATGAAAAGGCAGAGGACTATGTACCAGATGAAGGAACAAGATAAAACCCCAGAAACATAACTAAATGAACTGGAGATAGGCAACCTTCCAGAATAAGAATTCAGAATAATGATAATGAAGATGATCCAGGACCTCGGAAAAAGAATGGAGGCAAAGATCGAGAAGATGCAAGAAATGTTTAACAAACACCTAGAAGAATTAAAGAACAAACACCTAGAAGAATTAAAGAACAAACAAACAGATGAACAATACAATAACTGAAATTAAAAATACACCAGAAGGAATCAATAGCAGAATAACTGAGGCAGAAGAATGGATAAGTGACCTGGAAGACAGAATGGTGGAATTCACTGCTGTGGAACAGAATAAAGAAAAAAGAATGAAAAGAAATGAAGACAGCCTAAGAGGCCTCTGGGACATTAAATGCACCAACATTTGCATTATAGGGGTCCCAGAAGAAGAAGAGAGAGAGAAAGGACCAGAGGAAATATTCGAAGAGATTGTAGTTGAAAACTTCCCTAACATGGGAAAGGAAATAGCCACCCAAGTCCAGGAAGCGCAGAGGGTTCCAGGTAGGATAAACCCAAGGAGAAGCACACCAAGACACATGGTAATCAAACTGATACAAATTAAAGACAAATTATTAAAAGCAACAAGGGAAAAACAACAAATAACATACAAGGGAACTCCCATAAGGTTAACAGCTGATTTCTCAGCAGAAACTCTACAAGCCAGAAGGGAGTGGCACGATATATTTAAAGTGATGAAAGGGAAGAACCTACAACCAATATTACTCTACCCGGCAAGGATCTCATTCAGATTCGATGGAGAAATCAAAAGCTTTACAGACAAGCAAAAGCTAAGAGAATTCAGCACCACCAAACCAGCTCTACAACAAATGCCAAAAGAACTTCTTTAAGTGGGAAACACAAGAGAAGAAAAGGACCTACAAAAACAAACCTAAAACATTTAAGAAAATGGTAATAGGAACATACATATTGACAATTACCTTAAATGTCAATGGATTAAATGCTACAACCAAAAGATACAGGATCACTGAATGGAAAAAAAACAATACCCATATATATGCTGTCTACAAGAGACCCCCTTCAGACCTAGGGACACATACAGACTGAAAGGGAGGGGATGGAAAAAGACATTCCATGCAAATGGAAATCAAAAGAAAGCTGGAGTAGCAATACTCATATCACATAAAATAGACTTTAAAATAAAGAATATTACAAGGAAGGTCACTACGTAATGATCAAGGGATCAATCCAAGAAGAAGATATAACATTTATAAATATATATGCACCCAACATAGGAGCACCTCAATCCATAAGGCAATTGCTAACAGCTATAAAGGAGGAAATCAACAGTAACACAATAATAGTGGGGGACTTTAACACCTCACTTACACCAATGGACAGATCATCCAGACAGAAAATTAATATGGAAACACTAGCTTTAAATGACACAATAGACCAGAGAGATTTAATTGATATTTATAGGACATTCCATCCAAAAACAGCAGATTACAGTTTCTTCTCAAGTGCACACGGAACATTCTCCAGGATAGATCACATCTTGGGTCACAAATCAGCCTTGGTAAATTTCAGAAAATTGAACTCATATCAACATCTTTTCTGACCACAGTGCTATGAGATTAGAAATCAATTACAGGGAAAAAAACATAAAAAACACAAACACGTGGAGGCTAAACAATACGTTACTAAATAACCAAGAGATCACTGAAGAAATCAAAGAGGAAATCAAAAAATACCTAGAGACAAATGACAATGAAAACACAACGATCCAAAACCTATGGGATGCAGCAAAAGCAGTTCTAAGAGGGAAGTTTATAGCAATGCAATCCTACCTCAAGAAACAAGAAAAATCTCAAACAATCTAACCTTACACCTAAAGAAACTAGAGAAGGAAGAACAAACAAAACCCAAAGTTAGTAGAAGGAAAGAAATCATAAGATCAGAGCAGAAATAAGTGAAAAAGAAATGAAGGAAATAATAGCAAAGATCAATAAAACTAAAAGCTGGTTCTTTGAGAACATAAACAAAATGGATAAATCTTTATCCAGACTCATCAAGAAAAAGAGGAAGAGGAATCAAATCAATAAAATCAGAAATGAAAAAGGAGAAGTTACAACGGACACTGCAGAAATACAAAGCATCCTAAGAGACTACTACAAGCAACTCTATGCCAATAAAATGGACAGCCTGGAAGAAATGGAAAAATTCTTAGAAATGTATAACCTTCCAAGACTAAATCAGGAAGAAATAGAAAATATGAACAGACCAATCACAAGTAATGAAATTGACACTGTGATTAAAAATCTCCCAAAAAACAAAAGCCCAGGATCAGATGGCTTCACAGGTGAATTCCATCAAACATTTAGAGAAGATTTAACACCTACCCCTCTGAAACTCTTCCAAAAAATTGCAGAGGAAGGAACACTCCCAAACTCATGCTATGAGGCCACCATCACGCTGATACCAAAACCAGACAAAGATACTACAAAAAAAGAAAATTATAGACCAATATCACTGATGAATATAGACGCAAAAATCCTCAACAAAATAGTAGCAAACAGAATCCAACAACACATTAAAAGGATCATACACCATGATCAAGTGGGATTTATTCCAGGGATGCAAGGATTCTTCAATATATGTAAATCAATCAATGTGATACACCATATTAACAAATTGAAGAATAAAAACCATATGATCATCTCAATAGATGCAAAAAAAGCTTTTGACAAAATTCAACACCCATTTGTGATAAAAATTCTCCAGAAAGTGGGCACAGAGGGAACCTACCTCAACATAATAAAGGCCATATATGACAAACCCACAGCAAACATCATTCTCAATGGTGAAAAACTGAAAGCATTTCCTCTAAGATCAGGAACAAGGCAAGGATGTCCACTTTCGCCACTCTTATTCAACATAGTTTTGGAAGTCCTAGCCACGGCAATCAGAGAAGAAAAAGAAAGAAAAGGAATACAAATTGGAAAAGAAAAAGTAAAACTGTCACTGTTTGCAGATGAGATGATACTATACATAGAGAATCATACAGATGCCACCAGAAAACTACTAGAGCTAATCAATGAATTTGGTAAAGTTGCAGGATACAAAATTAATGCACAGAAATCTCTTGCATTCCTATACACTAACAACAAAAGATCAGAAAGAGAAATTAAGGAAACAATCCCATTCACCATTGCAACAAAAAGAATAAAATACCTAGGAATAAACCTACCTAAGGAGGTAAAAGACCTGTACTCAGAAAACTGTAAGACACTGATGAAAAAAATCAAAATGACACAAACAGATGGAGAGATATGCCATGTTCTTGGATTGGAAGAATCAGTACTGTGAAAATGACTATACTACCCAAAGCAATCTACAGATTCAGTGCAATCCTCAAATTACCAATGGCATTTTTTACAGAACTAGAAGAAATACTCTTAAAATTTGTATGGAGACACAAAAGAACCCAAATAGCCAAAGCAGTCTTGAGGGAAAAAAACAGAGCTGGAGGAATCAGACTCCCTGACTTCAGACTGTACTACAAGGCTACAGTAATCAAGACAATATGGTACTGGCACAAAAACAGAAATATAGATGAATGGAACAGGATAGGAAGCCCAGAGATAAACCCATATACCTATGGTCAACTAATCTATGACAAAGGAGGCAAGGATATACAATGGAGAAAAGACAGTCTCTTCAATAAGTGGTGCTGGGAAAATTGGACAGGTACATGTAAAAGAATGAAATTAGAATACTCCCTAACACCATACACAAAAATAAACTCAAAATGCATTAGAGACCTAAATGTAAGACTGGACACTATAAAACTCTTAGAGGAAAACATAGGAAGAACACCCTTTGACATAAATCACAGCAAGATCTTTTTTGACCCACCTCCTAGAGTAATGGAAAAAAAACAAAAATAAACAAATGGGACCTAATGAAACTTAAAAGCTTTTGCACAGCAAAGGAAGCTATAAATAAAATGAAAAGGCAACCCTCAGAATGAGAGAAAATATTTGCCAACGAATCAACGGCAAAGGGTTAATCTCCAAAATATATAAACAGCTCATGCAGCTCAATGTTAAAAAAAACAAACAACCCAATCCAAAAATGGGCAAAAGACCTAAATAGACATTTCTCCAAAGAAGACATACAGATGGCCAAGAGGCACATGAAAAGCTGCTCAACATCACTAATTATTAGAGAAATGCAAATGAAAACTACAATGAGGTATCACCTCCCACTGGTCAGAAGGGGCATCATCAGAAAATCTACAAACAACAAATGCTGGAGAGGGTGTGGCGAAAAAGGAAACCCTCTTGCACTGTTGCTGGGAATGTAAATTGATACAGGCACTATGCAGAACAGTATGGAGGTTCCTTAAAAAACTAAAAATAGAATTACCATATGACCCAGTAATCTCACTACTCAGCATATACCCAGAGAAAACCATAATTCGAAAAGCCATATGCACCCCAATGTTCATTGCAGCACTATTTACAATAGCCAGGTCATGGAAGCAACCAAAATGCCCATCGACAGATGAATGGATAAAGAAGATGTGGTACATATATATGATGGAATATTACTTAGCCATAAAAAGGAACGAAATTGGGTCATTTGTAGAGACGTGGATGGACCTACAGACTGTCATACAGAGTGAAGTAAGTCAGAAAGAGAAAAACAAATATCGTATATTAATGCATATATGTGGAATCTAGAAAAATGGTACAGATGTACCAGTCTGCAAGGCAGAAATAGAGACACAGATGTAGAGAACAAACGTATGGACACCAAGGGTGAAAATGGGGTGGTGGGGTGGTGGGATGAATTGGGAGATTGGGATTGACATATATACACTAATATGTATAAAATAGATAACTAATAAGAACCTGCTGTATTAAAAATAAAATAAATTTTTAAAAAAAATTTGTATGCTGCAACCTAGGCCCCAGTGTGATGGTATTTGGTGGTGGTGCCTTTGAGAAGTGATTAGGTCATGAGGATGGAGCCCTCATGAATGGGATTAATGCCCTTGTAAAACATACCCCAGAGAGCTTTCTTGCCTCTTCTGCCTTGTAAGGACACAGTGAAAAGATGGCTGTCTATGAACCAGGAAGCAGGCTCTCACCAGACACCATATCTGCCAGCAACCTAATCTTGAATTTCCCAGCCTCCAGAACTGTGAGAGATAAATTTCTGTTGTTTAAGCCACCCAGTCTATGGTATTCTGTTATAGCAGACTGAACAGACTAAGACATCGTCCTTATATGGAAATGCAATTGATATTTTGCACTTGAGATCCATCAACTTTGCTAAATTTACTCATTAATTCCAATAATGTATCTGTAGATAATTTTGGATTTTCTACATACACAATGTCTGCAAATAACTATAGACTTTTTCTTCCTTTTCAATATTTATACTTTGTTTTTTCTTGACTTACTACCTGTTTCAGTTAGTTATTGCTGCACTATAAACCACCCGAATCAACCACGTATTTCTCACAACTCCTATGGGTTGGCTGAGTGTGTCTGTTGATTTGAGAAACCTATGATTTTTCTCCTTTATTTTGTTAAATAGTAAGTTATACTGGTTTTCTAATGTGAATAAATCTTGCATTCTTACAATATATACAACTCTATCGTGTTGTATTATCCTTTTACATATTGCTGCATTGATTTGTTATTTTTAAAAAATGTTTATAGCTATGCTCATGATAAAATTAGCATGTAAAATTTTTATTCTCATAATATCCAATTTGTCTTTCTTAGGAAGAGTTGGTGTAAGAATGACATTAATGCCTTCTTAAAATTTTTTAAATTCACTAAGGGAGCTATTTGCGCCTGCAGTTTTTTTTGTTGTTGTTTTTGTTTATTTTAAATTTTTGGCCACAGCACGTGGCATGTGGGATCTTAGTTCCCGGACCAGGGATCCACAGAGTCTTAACCACTAGACCACCAAGGAAGTGCATGCCTGCAGTTTTTTATAAAGGAAAATTTTAATTATGGATTACATTTCCTTAATAACATGACTATTCATATTTTCTATTTCTTCCTGTGTCAGTGTTGGTAAGTTTCATTTTTCAAGGAATTTGTCCATTTCTCCTACATTTTCAAATTTGGTTAGTATTGTACAAAATATATCTTAAGGTATTTTTAATATTGTAGAATTTATAGTAAGGTCCCCTTTTTCATTTGTGATGGTGATAATCTGTGTTCTCTCTCTTTTTCCTTGACTAGTCTTTTCAGGTTTATCAATTTTATTAGTCTTTTAAGGAAAACAACTTTTGATTTTGTTCATCTTTTTTATTACCTATTTGATTTCTATTTCACTAATTTTTACTCCTTTACTTATTATATTTTTTCTTTGATATAATTTGCCATTATTTTTCCTAACTTCTTAGAATTTTAAGACTTCCTTTCTAATACATTCATTTAAGCTATCATTTCCCTCTAAGTATGAAATTAGCAGCAACATACAAGTATTTTTATTATTATTGGGCTCAAAACATGTTTCAAACATTCATTCCTTTTTTGACCTTTTTTTATGAGATTTTTGGAATTTTATTTATTAATTTCTAAACATACAGGCATTTTCTCTTCTTTTTGTTGTTGAGCCTAGCTTAATTGTGTTATGGCCAGAGAACTAATTCAGTATGATTTGTTGAGACTTTATGGCCCAGCATATGATTTTTTTGGATAAAACTTTTATAAATATTCCATATATGCTTTAAAATTAGGTGTATTCTGCAGCCTTCAATATACGCACAGTAGTTCAAGTTTGATAATTGTCATCTTCCCCATACATACTGATTTTTTGACTGCTTCTTCTGTTAGTTATTAAGAGAAGTATGTAAAATCTCCCTCTATGATTATGAATTTGCCTATTTCTCCTTTTATTTTTGTATATTTTTTTCTTTATATATTTTGAAGCTATGTTACTAGGTATATACACACACTTTTATCATTCTCTTGTGGCTACCCGAGAAATTACAATGTGTACCCTTGACTTATCAAAATCTAATATTACTTGTGCTACTTATACCCTCTTCTTAGATCACGCAAGAATCCAAGGACCTTAAAACACTATCTGTAGTTATCTGTCTATCTATCTATCTATCTATCTACATTATATACATTCTTCCTTGATTATATTGCCACTGTTATGGTGTATCTCAATTTCATATATATTTTATGTCCCACAGGATGTTATTATTATTATTGTTTTCCTTTCTCTTCATTTCTTCCCACATCTCTGACCTTCTATTCTAGACTCTGTTTCCTTCTGCCTAAATAGCACTCTTGAGTGTTTCCTTTAGTGTGAGTCTGCTGCTGTAAGTTTTTGTTTCACTGAAAATGTCATCATTTCACCTTAATTCTTGGAGGATATTTTTGATGAGTGTAGAATTCTATATTGGCAGTTATTTTCTCTTAGAACTTTAAAGTCAGCACTTTATCTTCTGGTCCTCATTGTATCTGTTGAAAGGTCAGCTGTAAGCCAAATTGTTGTTCCTTTGAAGGTAATCTGTCTTTTTCTGTGACCACTTTTAAGGTTTCCTCTCTCTGTGGTTTCCAGAAGTTTTACTATGATGTGGTTCTCATTCGTGTTTTCTTACTCTCTTGGTTATTATTTATTGCATGCTGGAAATTATATTTGCAAAATTATTTGTAAAGGTAATTTGAGGCCCAGGATAGTATTGTCTTTCTCCATAAAACAGTAATATTTGCTGGGGGCATGAACAAATCAGGACCACTTTATTCCAACTTCAGAGCCTGGGATGGTTGGAAACGGACCTGCAGCCCCTGTGAGAGCAGTCTGCATCTGGTTCCGTCTCTGCTAGAGGGGAGCTCTTTGCAATCCCAAGTCAGAGTATTTGTGTGTGTTGCGGGGGTAGGTGTTCAAGACTCCAGCTTTTGTCCGCTTGACCCCGCACTGCACAGCCTAACAGCTTCTCCTTAGTTGTCTCTTCTGGAGTTGACAAATGTCTCCCAGAAGAAAAGTTGTCCCCAGTGCTCAGGTATCCTCTCGGAATTTCTGTCCTCTCCTAGACCTTGGTTCAGTATTTTTTCACTCTCTTGCTAGCTTTCCAGTGCCTTCAATCAGGTATATTTTATTTTATTTTATTTTTTTTAATTTTTATTTTATTAAGTTTTTTTTTGTTTTTTAAAATAATCTTATACAATTTTTAAAGGTTACATTCCATTTACAGTTATTACAAAATATTGGCTATATCCCCTGTGTTGTACAATATATCCTTGAGCCTATCTTACAACCAATAGTTTGTACCTCCCACTCCCCCATCCCTATATTGCCCCTTCCCCTCTCCCCACTGGTAACCACTAGTTTGTTTTCTATATCTGTGAGTCTGCTTCTGTTTTTGTTTTATTCACTAGTTTGTTGTATTTTTTAGATTCCATATATAAGTGATATATTTCAGTATTTGTCTTCTTTTGTCTGACTTATCAGGTTTATTTTAAATTTTGTCCTAACTTACTATTTGGCCTCAAAAGAAAGTTTGAATCACTTAGTCCTTTATGACTGGAAGCAGATACCTTCTTCTATCTACTTTTCATCTTTCAGAAATATGTTAAAATCTTTTCCCTTGATAATTCCCTCTTCCATTCTCATCATTACTTTGAGTTTATTCTTTTTTGTTCTTCTTTACTGCCATTTAAATGAGGTCTCAAGAAATAGGAGATAAAAATGTGTGCATGCTTTATCTGCTATGTTGTAACCTGTTCTGCTTAAAATTATTTAAATGATTTTAAATCATTTACAAATATTAGTATTTGAAGTTTTATTTTTATAGCAGCTTTATTGAGATGTAATTCACATACTGTACAGTTCACCCTTTTAAAGTGTACAGTTCAATATTTGAACTATTATTAAAAATAAATGATTTGTTCTACACCTCATGACTAACCTCCAGATATTACTGTTTTAATACACTATCATTGAGCTGATCTAGGAGCTTACAATATAGGAAGGAAGTTGTGACATATGCATAAATATTTACTAGGAAATGGCAGAGTAAGTAAGGTCAGAGCAGGGACCATAAAGGAATGCTTCATGAAGGAATCAGTATTCATCCTGAATCTTGAATGGTGGATACAGCAGAGATGGGCAGAGGTAGGACAGACTGGCATCCCATAAAGTGAGACTCAAGGGATGCTGCTAGGCCCTAGTGTGAACTAGAAAAAAATACCTCCTCCCTCCCCATCCCAAGCACCCTTATGCAACCTGAACAACCAAAAGTGTCCCAGAAGAGCCCCATCAATCTGAAGCAGCAGGAAAATTCAGGTCCTGTTCTGGCTTGATTAGAGCATAGAGTATATATAAAAGGTAAAACTGGAGACATTGATTATGGAGGACTTTGAATGCTGTGCTAGGGAGTCTGTACTCTCCTGGGCAAAAAGAAACCAATGGGGACTTTGTTCAGAGGAATGCCATGAACAGAGCTAGGACTTGGCAAAAGCTTGTTGGCAGTAGAGTGAAGGGGAGAAGTGAGAGGCAAGGAGATCAGCTGGAAGACCTACACTGTAGTTCAGAAAAAAAAAACAATGAAGACCTGAGTAAGAGTAATAGAAAAAGGTATGAAACCAATACCTCTTGCAAAAATATCATTTACATATTAGGTGGTAGGGGGTGGGAAAGGAAGGGATGGGGAGGGATAAATTAGAGATGACCCTATGCAGAAGAAATGGAACTGCTCTATAATTTATTAACTGGATGTTTGGGACAGTCACTTTAGTTTCCTGTGGCTACAGACTACTTCTCCAGAAACTCAGTAGAAAAAGAAGGAAAAAGGTGGAGAGGTAATTCAAGGAGATGGTAGGATTGTCCAGATTTTTAGGATGGAAACAATCAGAGGCTGAAGAGAAGGATTAGGATAGAGGTTTAGACTGAAGACAGGAGAGATTAAACTTCTTATGTTAATGAAGTAGGTGAGGCTCAAAAGTAAAAAATCATTGTAATAACTGGACTGCACTGGACATTAAAGCCATCATTGAAAGGTAGTTTGTTCAGGGCTGTGTGTGTTGTTTTTTCACACTGCTAATGTTGCTTTGTGGGATTTCATAAGGTATTTATTGCCAGCTCCCTGATGACAGTTAACATAACCTTCGAGAGACTGTTGTATATGTCATTTTAGATATACATTTCAAAGTTCAGAGACTATTTCCTAAAATAAATGTTTGGGGATTTCTTCTTTTTTAAATTACATATGGTGCCCCTTTTCTATATAGCTATTATTAAATTACATTAGTCTTCATCCTAAGTCAAATTTGTGTGAAGTAGAAAATTTAAAGGGATGTTGAGATATTTCCTCTTAAATATTTTCTTATTTGTATCCATGACTCGCTCATAGAACTGTGTCTAATCATACCGAGTGGTTAGAATCATTTGATCCACTGAGTACCTCTCAATAAAGTCAGACTAGTTATTGATCAGGCTGGCTGGTTGAATGACTGACCTGGTCATCAGTTCAGACTGTGTCTATGTGTAAACACCAGTTTGGCTGTTTTCACTGAAGTGCCCAGCCAAATCAGGTTTTCAGTGTACTCAAATTATGTTCAAGATAGAGAAGGATTTTGTGCATTTACACATGACATACATGAACCATACATGGGGAGAGCCTATGCTTATTTATTTACTTGCGTAATGCTTCCCACTTATGTAAACCTCTGATGTTTACTGTTCTCCAAACCAGCCCCTTGATCAATGGCAGCAAAGAATGCTAGTCTTTTTTTTTTTTTTTTTGGCTGCGTTGGGTCTTTGTTGCTGCACGTGGGCTTTCTCTAGTTGCGGTGAGCAGGGGCTACTCTTAGTTGTGGTGCCCAGGCTTCTCATTGCGGTGGCTTCTCTTGTTGCGGAGCACGGGCTCTAGGCATGCGGATTTCAGTAGTTGTGGCTCTCGGGCACTAGAGCGCAGGCTCAGTAGTTGTGGCTCACAGGCTTAGTTGCTCCGAGGCATGTGGGATTTTCCCGGACCAGGGCTTGAACCCGTGTCCCCTGCATTGGCAGGCAGATTCTTAACCACTGCGCCACCAGGAAAGCCAAGAATGCTAGTCTTTTGAGTCACACAGGAATGTCTTCTTCATTCACACATGCTTGTGGTTTTACTGGGCCACGCATAGTTCAAAACAAAAGGAGGGGAACAAAAATAAAACAACAATAGGAGTTTGACTGCCACTCACCCTACAGTGTTAAAAACAGAAAATATTTCTACTAATTAACGTTCCCTTGACAACATTGGATGGTTGGATGTCACTTGCTGGTCTATGGACATAAAAATGACATGTCACTGCCCTATATATACAAAGGTTCTATTTTGGAACAGTAAGAAGACTTAGAAAATCCCTAGGCCAATCTACTCTTTTTACAGATGACAGAGCAGAGGTCCAGTGACTTGCTCAGGGGTTACACAGTGAGTCAGTAACAGTGTAGAGACAAGAATCTAAGTCAGTTTATTCTACTTTCTGGTACTTTCTGTACCAAACTGTCAGGCTTCCCAGTGATGTCGTACTATCTAGGACCTGCCTCATTCGTACACACAACAAATAACCTACTTAGAAAAGAGATGTTCTTCTTTCCAAAAATATTTCTTTAATTCTCCCAAAATGTAAGGTGTTGATACCAAACATAGTACCTTGCAAGAACTCAACAGATATTTACAGATATAATCTGAGGACATCTAAAGCCATTATTGAAATTTAAATATTTAATGCATTTATTTAATGCAATTTCAGTGCAATTCTCCTATCTAATCTTCACACCAGCTGTGTTAAGCAGGTGAAAAGCATAAACGTAAAGCTCAGAAAGGTTACGTTTACCTGACCCTGGTCAGAGAGCTAGGAGGAAGGAGCTATCTGCAAATCTAGGTGTATCAGAGTCCTAAACCATGCTCTTTCCAGGAGCCAAGCAGCCTGCATTTCAGTGCCCATTAACTGATAGTTAAATGACAATCTCCCTGGGGCCAGATAACTAAAACTCAGCTTAATATAAAATATGCTCATGCTTTCTTATAATTTTTATCTGAGAATAATATAACTGGCATGTATTGAGTACCCATTATGTGCCAAGTCCTGTGCTTTACCCCTAACACTCCATTTAATCTTCACAGTAACCTGTTAGATAGATGTTATCATCATCATTAGTAGCATTTTCATAGGAAACCAAGGTGTGGAAATGTTCAGTGGGGCTCAATGGGGCAGAGTTGGGAAAAAACTTGAAGCCTTCAGACAACTATTAGCTTATGAAATATGAAATTACTGGAGGTCTTGAGGCAGTGTGGAATAGCCTCCGCAGGGATTTGCAGAGAAATTCCTGATTTCTTGGTGAAAATTAACAAAGCAGTGGGGAAAATGATGGCGAGCCTTCTGTTTGGAGACCACCTAAGCCATCTTTTATCCCAAAGAAGAGTGCATTAAACTATTGTCACAATCCACACTTCTGTTTTTATTAGTTTCTCAGATGAGCTAACTTCTGAGAGTTGGTGCTGAAACAAGGAACCAGGAAAAACAAGTTTTTTTGGAGATTGACGGGCAGTAAAAAGTCTGGGGCATGTTGTGCAAAGACAGCTATTGGCAGTAGTTCTGACTGTTAGAACCTAAACTAAAAAACCCAGGCAAATATCCAACCGTTGTACAGATGTAACTCTAAATTCACAGTGTCTTTATTTTCAAAAGGCTTTCGTTAGAAATAGCAAGCTGTTCCTATGTCACACAATATTTGGTTAACAGTCACTTCTGCTTTCATTCACAGAACATTCAGACTGAAAAAACAAAGACTAAAACTCATCAGCCTTTTGCCTCAGCTATTTGGTATTTAATATCCAGGTAGTCAAATAAATAATATGGACTTCCTTAACTACTGCTATGCAGAATTATTCCCAACCGTGGCCATGCAGGGAAATGGCATTTCTCAAGGCTAGTGGTTGACATACTATAGCCTATGGGCTGTATGTGGCCCATAGCCTCTATGTATAGATAGTTTTATTGGTGCACAGCCACACCCATTCATTTGCATGCTGTCCATCGCTGCTTTCACACCGTGACAGCAGCATTAGGTCAGCATGACAAAACCCTCATGGCCCACAAAATCTAAAATATTCACTATCTACCCTTTACAGAAAAAGTTAGCCAACCCCTGCTCTAGACTGTTACTCAGAGAAATGGAGGGGAAACTTTTTTCTAACCACTTTCCAACCATTCTGGGGGGACATCAAATAGGTTTAGCCTAGTGAAAAATTCTTGGACCAAAAACTTAGTAAAATGGTTCTGTTGCCCTTTTTTTTAAAGTTGCATGATTAATACTCTAATATATAAATTGGACTATGGAATATGAGGCTTATTGATCGTTGACTATGGGAAGAAGGAGGACAGTATGGGATGCTTAACAGGTCACCAAGCAACTTCAGAAAAGAGGGGAGAAAACATGATCGAAGGGGCCAGAGAAGGAAGGAGCTGGGAAAGAATCCCTTCAGAACTGTAGTTTCCTGCTCTGTCCAGTGAGGGCACTGGTCTTCTCCATGAGGGCGATGCCTGGGTTTCCAAGGACCCTCAATCAGTAGCTTCCTTGGCTTTTCCTGAACCAGCATGAAATCCCAAGACTTTATGTCCTGAAATCTAGCATCCTGCATTCACTCCCAGATTTGGATGTGTTCTTGAATCCTGCCATCAACAACCGTCAAACCACTGAAGCATCTATTCAGCAGACTAGGTCTTTCCAGTTACTTACTTCTATAACTAAACATCTTTAGTTTGTATATGTATAATCTGTCTGGGTGACTTAGCAACTTTTTAAAAATTATTAGCAAATTCACATCTCTTCCCCAATATTTATACATACAAGCTAGATATAACAGGAAACAATTCTCATTAAACACTGCAAGAATCCGAAGTTCTATAAGGCCTCAGCAGTATATTTCTGGAAGTATATCCTTAATAACTAACTGCAGACAAACGTATGCATCTTGGATCAGGTTAGTTTCTTGTTATATGTAGTGATGATCATCTCAACGGAAGCAATATCAGTTAGTGAAGAAATGTTTGAGAGATTTAATTGGAATAGTATGAAAGCACTTGGTTCAGTTCCCATTTTCACTGGGGTTCACTTCTTTCCCCCTGCAAATAGGAAGTGGGAGGGAAGTAGGTGTCACTGACGTTAAAAATTAATCTTGATTTTGTTTCTTGGCCTTCCTGACCTCTCCACCCCCATCTGAAGACTGAAGCCATCGTAATGACACACCACACTAAGGGTATCCTTAGGGATAAAAGGCTGGAGACAAGGTCATGATTTATAATAGAAACACTTCTCCCTGATCATCGTATTGTAAGCTCCAGTTGACCAAGTTATGTCATGGCAAGTTAAGTGTATAATTCGTTTCTTTGGGGGAAACCAGTCCTACGATAACGGTACATTTTATGTGCACTCTGTCAGCAGGTACTACTTTGGTAAAGCGGCCATATCACTAAGACATTTATAGAACCAGATTTAATGTATCTAAGCAATTGATTCTTCTCTTTCGTGATCTATTATTATTGTGAAGGCATGCAGGCTAATACTGGATTTCAGGACTTCAGAAATAGACTGAAAAGTGAAAAAGTTCCATCGTCATCTGGACATTGTCTGTGGCACACCAGTCATCATTGGGCTTTTTCCAAATAGCATCAGTATGTTCCCCAAGTCTCAGGAGGACAGTGTCCAGACTGAAACCTCCGCTTATCAGTCGTTTGTGTGGGCTGTATAGACATAGCTCCATACCATAACTCATAGGAAGAAGAGGGGAAATCCTTTAACATACAGGATAACTGCTTGCTAAATTAACTTTCCCTGACTTATAGTATATAGGACTTTCTGTGGTTCAAATAAAATTCCCTCTGAATTGTCAAGATCTTATTCATGAATAAGAAGAGTCTTATTAACTTTAGTGGTTTTTCCAAATTAAGGGTTCAGGAAAATAACCCCTGTTCTCAGAGCCTGAGTGCAGCAATTCACTCTCTATTCTCATAAAGCGCTGTGTTTATTAGTTTGTAATGTAAGTCAGCTATGAACTACAGTGCTTTTATTAGTAACAGTTTTCCTTACTGGAGTCCATCTTATATCAGTAATATTTTATATTGAATAAAGTATGCTTTCCTTTTGAAAAGCTATATAATTTAGGTCTTATACAAAGTCAGACTGTCCACAGCACAAATATACACCCGTTCGAAAGTAATGAAATATACCTGCACTAGTGCCATTATACAAAACAGTGTAAAATAGCACAAGTGTTTTACCGTGTAGTCCACAAACTGAAAACTACATGGGAAACGTTTGGGAAAAGAACATGAAAAATTTGGGGAAAAACAAGATGGGTGTCTATCCCTAATTCCTAATAGTGAATGTCCTTCCCTTTAGACCTTTCTCTGTTATTGGGTAAGAGGAGAGAGATCAAGGTAAAAATAACAAGGAATAAGGACAGACAAGGCTAAGATGAAAGCAAGTTTGCCAACCGCCTGCCAGGTGGGAAAATCCTTACAATTCATGAGCATCTGAATTGCCGAAGATTTTTTACAAAGAGACATAAGTTATGCATAGAAGATTACTTGCCTGAGTATTGAGCTCAAAAAAATCTCTAAGACCACCTAATGTTATTTTTTTAATGTATGAATACATACATCTCCATTTTTACTTTATAATCTGAGCTAGAGAAAATTTACCGCAGCATTATTATCCAGGCCTCATTACCTCATGATTAGTTAGCTAACATTTGTAAAGTGCTTTGAAGATGAAAAGCATCATATAAATGCTAAGAATTATTAAATCATATGAGAGGAAAATCATAAAACAGATACATTGTTAACATTAATTTGTATTTTATCTTTTCTTATTATCTGCTCCCTAGCATTTGACATTTGGGGCTGAACTATATATAAAGGCTGAGGGAGTTGCCACATTTATTATAGCTATGAACGGTAGTATTAACCTGGCTGCAAATGAATACTTGCCAAAAATGAGTCCTCAAGTGGAAACAAATTAACTGTCCAGATCAGCAGTTATACTGGTTGAACAGTTAACTAGTTAAACATTTTGTCCCCTCCAGCAGTTAAAGGAAAAGCTGTATTAATTAAGAAGCAATTAATAAACATTTCTGCTTTATTGAAATCAATGCAAAATATACAAATGAATAGTAAGATCAGTCAAACAATTTTGGCATGAAACATATGATTCTACTTTGCACCCACTGTCTAGCTGCAGATCCCGCCGCTGAATAGCTTAGGACAGTATATTATGGGTATATTATGTAGCGTTGACTGTTCCCTACTCTTTGCTGTCATCAAAGCGAGTTAAACTTTTCTTGAAGCTGCATTTCTACTCCCTGTCATTGCACCTCCTCCCTCCCCCAATCCTAAATGGACAGAAGGACAGACAGAGGCAAACCTGCCTTAGAAGGTCTTTGGCAGCCTGCCAGGGACTGATCTACAAGGAAGGAAAAGCCATAGTCAAATATTCTTGAAATATGCTGTATCATGAAAGCTTTCATAAAACAGGAAATAATAGATCAAGTACATTCAAAGTATTTGCAAAGTGTTTAATTGGGTAAAGGCAAGTCAAACTCTTCTCATCACAGCAACATCCTTATTGTAAAGCCAACTTCAGTAATACTAAAGTTAATCCCAAGTCCTGTTACAGGAAACTCATCCTTATTAAAGTAACATTAAGTGCTCCCTTTTTATTGATCTTTCCCTTCAGCTTAATGATAGAAACTTACTGATGTTTTAATAATAACCTCACAAGCTTTATCTCATCTTACTTTGCCTTGGTACTAAAAGATGCAGTGGAAACTAACTTAGCATAAACATTTTGCAGATGTCTTTAAAGGCCAGGGGAAAAAAAAGATTCAATTGAGCTGCGTGTTAACAAAGATGGCTGAAAAACTAAAAGATAAAAGGGAGGCTCCAGTGTGAACATCAAAGAATCGTTAATGACAAGAAATACCATTAGGGTTAGCATCTCTTTTGTTTCAACCCTCTCACACCTGCAGTGTGTGGTGAGCTAAGCCTTTGTTCCAAAATCTGAATTACCTCCATTAGCATTTATAGAAAATGCTATAAATGGTTGCAAAACAACAGAAACATACTTTTGGCTCTCCCCTTTTGCTTGAAAAGTCAGAAATTAGGTGTCTGTGGATTCTCTTCTAGTTGCTGGGTGTAACTATAGAGACTATAGAGGTGTAGGGTAATGGTTGCAAATAAGCTTGGTTGAAATGTGAGAATAGCTTTGTAACTAAAAAAGAGAGGTAATAGAAGCAACGGCTGAGAAGCACACATAAGCAGCTCAGGCATTAGCAATAGCAAAATCAGAGCGTGAAATTCAGATTAGCCCTCCCCAGGCTGTGAGAGGAAGGGGGTATTGCAAGACTTGGCATGGCTAAAGGTGTAACCTGTTTTATTTGGCCCCTGAAAAATGTTAACAGATGGTGGGACCAGCTGTCTTTTTCAGCCATTTAATAAACTCTTCGGTGGTAACAGTTTGGAAAGTGGGGGTTTTTTGTTTTAGGCCAGAGGAGAAAATAAAGAAATCTGTCCCAAATTGTCTTTGCCAAGTAGTTAAAGCCTGGAAACATTATGAAAAGTTAAAGGGGAAAAATCTAATCAACTAGCTTATTGCCATTGTATCTTTTAAGGAATTTGTTCAAAAACAAATTCCTCTCTGCCAAATTAGATGACTAACTACCAGCAAAATGTATTTTGTATCGGTATCTTTATCTAGGGTTGGGTCCTTATATGGGATTTTATTTTGGGTCTTTCAAAAAGAGCTGCCAGGTTATTGTGTTGAACGCTCATTGACAAGTAACACTTTAAGGCAAGTATGCACAGCATTACAAAAAGAAGCAAACTAGACATTTATTAGAAGTTAGTACTCATAGGCAGTAAATACTTTGTCATAATGCATGAAGGGGTGAATATCCTCCAACTTACATCATTAGTCTAAAATGGCATAGAATCCTCCATCATGTCGTGTAAATTACAGAGCCCAGCTCCAGACCACAGGGAATGGCAACAATGTTCATGTCAAGTTATTTTCAGGGCAGGAACTAAGAGATTTTCTATCCTGCCTAAAATATTTTGTAAAATTGTTTAGCAACTCTCAATTATGGGAGAGAGAGTTTGTTTATAAAGCGTCTCCCCTGATTGGCCACAAACACAGCTCTTTTTGCAAATTTCCATGATTCCTGGCTGAGCAACAGGCACTCTCATTTGACAAAGTTTTATTTTGTCCACAGGCCTGTTATAGATCCTAGAGTGTTTGTCTCAAATAAATTGCAACAACAAAATATAAATTCTTATTAAATTAGGAGAAACGAGACACACCTTTTTAGATGCCCAAAGCATATGCAGCATTCATTTTATTTAGTAAATCTCTTTTGCTTAGCTTCCAGTTTGCCTCTTTGCAGGACTACTAGTGATGTATGGCTTCTAAAGAGTTAGCCAGGGGTAGGTGAAGGAGAAAGGAATAATGAATAATTCTACCTGGAACAAGTTAGCTCAGTCATCTAGGATAAGTTCACTTATCCAGCTAGTCACCCAAATTAACAGAATACCATTTCTAATTCCCCAATTACCATGATTTGTGAAATGCCCTAGATAAATTATAGTTCTTCCTTAGAGGGTACTTTCTGTAGTCTGTAATGCCAGATCACAGTATTGATCACAGTCAAGACATTTTTAATGAGCACCTACTATGGGCCAGGCACTGTGCCAAGAGCTGGAGATCCCGAGGTGCACAAGATACAAAAGACTCCTGCACTCTTAGAGCTTGTATAACCCCATAACTTCTTCACTGTATAAAGAGTGAGAGAAATGCTATAAAGACCTCCACCAACTAAAAAACATGTCTAAATGATGTGGATGAGTTTGACAATTAAATGTGGGGGAGAACGAACTTGGCCTCCACTTTCAATGGAAAAGCATTAAGGAAGAGTGGTAGAAGCGATTGCGTGTTCTTCCTAGAGATCCTTAGTGAAGCCTCTGGCTCTTCATATCATTTTTGTTTTCCGGTCACTGGTTTCACACAGACATCATAAGGCCCTCACTAAACTATGATCATCCAGAGATCATATGCATTATCCTTACACATTACAGACTGCTTTTCTAAATTATTGGGACTAAACAAGTAGGCAAAAAAAAAAAATTTTAATGGAGCTTTACTTTATAGAAACAGGAGCATTAACACTGCATCTGAAAACTAGGTTGATCTCATAACTGGAAGGCAGATTTTATTATTTAATTCCAGCCCCTACCTCCAAAATTTCAATACCTTTATTTCTTCTAAGTCACTTACAAGTACTGAAGTCAATATAAATACTGACACCAATTCGCCAGTTTTTCCAGAATGTAGAAATGTAGCTCCCCATGAATACAAGAGAAGAATGAGGAAATTCATGGATTTTACACGTGCTGAAAAATTCATCTGTTTCTGTAGAGAGTATTATACTTTTATTTTTCTTTGAATAGCATCAAATCAACAGGGGATATGGGAGTGGTGAACAACACGAAATTTGGGACTAGTTGGCATTTTAAATGTCTTTAGGTTAACAAAGTTAGGATCCCTGTCTGTGGGCGAGGGAAGCATCCAGAGGTTGCTTAGACTTAGATTCCCACTGCCATGGCTGCCCAGCTCACCTCCACAGCTGCTGGGCAGATCACCAGCAGTGGCTATGGCCCAGCAGCGACCAGCAGGGTAGCCCATGGAAAAAGGAGTAACTCTAGGAATAATCTCCATGACACCCAAGTAGCAGTTCTTGTCATGGACTAAGTCCACATATTTATGCTGCTTCCTTAATGCTCTCCCATAGATGAATGCTCTGATGTCATTTTTCTTTCTAAGAAACCTCTCCTGAGAGAGTGAACTGTAACATTCCTAGCAGAGACAAAAGCAAAATTTTATTCTAATGAAAAGCTGGGAATGATGAAATACCAAAGCCCATTAAAAGGTAATAAATAAATAAATACTGACATAAATTTCCTTAGAATTGTCAGGAAATGTCATTAATTTCAGAATTCTCCAAATATCCAGGAAACTCTGAAATTCAAAAAAAGTGCAAGAACTCTTTATGTTTTTATTAGACATTTTCTAAGAAGATAAATTCTTTTCCTAAATTGTATAATCAGTAACAGTTAAATTCTAAACACTTAAAGGACCAGTTTAACAAATTAGTTAACAAATTAAAAGCGCATGCAAAAATTAAATTATTTCGTTTAATTGCTATAATTAACATAATTAAAAACATTCAAAAGGGATGAAATACTTGACAAATAGTTCTCAGTTTCATTAATAGCATTCAAAAGATATGTATTAAATATTTGCTGTGTGCCAGATAGAATGGTGAACAAAATAGATACCATTCATCTGGGACAAAGAGCTTAAAAAAAAAAAAAAAAAAAAAACTGAAGGTGACAGGGAGGGAAAAAAAGAAGAAAACAAGAAATAGGAAAATAAAGAAGAAAGGAGGATTTTAAAATATGCTGTCAAATTTCCAAAAAATAACAGAATTTTACTGGTACCAGATTGGACAAATTTTAAAAATGCAACAGACAAGAAAAATATGAAATAAACACAACTATATGTAAGTATTTCTTAATGATAAAGCTGAAACTTCAAATCAGTGGAGAAATGATTCAATTAATGGTGCTGGGAAAATTAATTAAACTTTTGGAAAAAAAAATTCATTTTGTCGAGAACTGTGAAGCTCTCACACTTTTCTTCACTTGCAAGCTAACAAGTTAGCCTGCCATAGTTTCATGGATGTTGGCAAAAGACACAAGACTCCTGGGTCAGAGACGAAGTGCAGTAGCAATAGCCAGAGGATCAGCATTGGCTCTGCTTCCCTGAGCCCCAGTTCCCACAGGGCGATGCAAAGAGGGCCAGATGCTACTTGCACATACAGTGGGGTGGATTACAGAGAGGAACCCCAAACTTAAGGAACTCTATTCTTTTGTAATGGGCAGTAAGCCTGCCTAACCTCTGACCTGAATGAGGCATTATCTTTATTACATTGGACAACCTATCAACCTACTCTCTGCTCCTAAGGGGACACTGTCCGTATTTTCCCAGGCTGATCACTATGCAAACATCCTTGAAAACATAATTCAGAACAAAGGCAGTCAGTGCCTCTGCTCAGAAGACGTGCAGCCACGTAAGAGACACGTGGAGAATTATCTCCCGACAGTCATTGACTAGTGTTTTATTTAAAAAGAATTCTAGGTAGATTAAAGAAAGAGTTCACTGTGGAAAAAGAAGGAAAGAAAGAAAAAAGAAACTATAAAATCTAAGAGAAAATATATACAAATGCTTCCATAGTTTTTAGGAAGGGGGACCTTTCTAAACGTATTATCAAAGGCAACTTAAAGGAAAAAGAATAATGCATTTGACTACATAAAAATTTAAAGGCTCTCCACATCAGAGACACCATACAATAAATTAAATTGCACTGGTAGAATGGGGAGATATTGTTTAATGTGCACAGAGTTTCAGTTTGGGAAGATGAAAAAGTTCTGGAGATGGATGATGATGATGATTGCACAACAATATGAATATACTTAATGCCACTAAACTCTAAAAAATAGTCAAAATGGTCATTTTTTTATGTTGTGTGTAATTTTCAATAAAAATATTTTTAATATGAAAATTCAAATATAAGCTAAAAGTAACATCTGTTGCATATATGATAAAGGCTAATATTCTTACTACTTTTTCATTGAATATGTGTTGACTGTTACAATGCACTAAGAATACAATGGAAATCAAGATGTTGTAGTCTTGCTTTCAAGATCCATAATGAACTCCCACAAACTATTAACAAAAAACACCCCAAAAAAGAAATGAAGAAAACCGGCCATGCACAGGCAGTTCACAAAGAAGAATACAAATTGATACCTATGGAAAAGAGGGCAAACTCTAGTAATAAAACAGATTACAAATAAAATACTATGTTTACTTTCAGAATGGCAGTTTTTTCCTTGATTAAAGTGCTCAGTGTTAGTGAGACTACTGGGCAATGTGTACTCTCAAGCTCTGCTGGTTGGAGTAAAAATTATCATGGACTTCCTGGCCTGCAACCTGAGTGTATACGTCAAAAGCCTTAAGACAGCTTACTCTCACTCCTCATAGGCATGCATCCTGAGAGAATGGTCTGAGATAGGTGCAAAATGTTGTTTTCCCCAGCATTGTATATAATAACAAAAAAACTAGAAACAATTTAAATATTCAATAGTAAGGTGTTAATTAGGTGTATTATAGTGTAGCCATACCATGGGATAATATAGTATAGTCTTTAAAATGGCTCAAAAAGATGGAAAAAGAAGCCTGGCTTTTAAAAAGTGCAAAATGACACTATTTTCTATTTTAAAATAGGTCTCTGTAGCCATGAAAATTATTAGAAAGACATATCCTAGAAGGTTGTCAATGGTTGTCTTTCTGAATTGAACATTTAATAATTGTTCTTAGGAAAGAAATGTTTAAGGAAAGAAAGTAACTGGCTCTTTTTTCTTCACTAGAAATTTGTATTATTTATGCTTGAAAAAATCTAATAATAATTTAATTCATTCTCTAATGCAAAATGCTTTTCTGTGTAATCTTTTTAACATTGTCCAATCTTGTTTTAAATTGTTCTGTTTCCTGTTAAAAGCTTTTGGGATGGATGCTCTGTCAGTCATCCAGAGGAAAGGTCTTATAAACTTCTTTATTAAGATCATTTAAAAATTATGACACATCATTAAAATGGACTATTACACAGCTATTAGAAATTAAAATGGTGTTAATTATGGAGAAAGATGGGAAAACATGGTAAAATATTAAGCAAGACTGGCAGGATAAGTATATGTGAAGGGGAATTTTAGCTTCAACAATGTATTATATATGGAAACACAGGAGGTAATAGACATGAAGATGACTAGAGACATGCTAGGAGGAAGAAATGATGGATGGTGAGGTTTATTTTTATGTTTTCATTTGAATTTGCAACAAATACAGAAAGAGGGGCTCTGTGAGAGTAGACAGTGGATTAACTCTGTGAGAGAAAAGCTAGATGACTTAGACCAAGCCTCATGGGGGCCTGCACCTTTGTGGGGTCACCACTTATCAAGGGGTACAGCCTCATCTTTGCAAGCTCAGCTCAGTTTAATCACTTTATCAAGGGATGGTCTGGCTCTGGAGGATTGATAAATATAACCCAATAATTTGCAGAATGTTTTAAGTCAAGAGCCCTTGACTTCCTTCCTGTGAAATCACAGAAGTCCGTGAAGCACAGGGGGAGGACCCCAGCTGCTCCTCTTCCAGCTCCCCAACGCCACACACCCTAGTGCACCTCTGCTGAACTCCTAGCCTTTTAGACGCGGTGAAACCTCTGTCCACCTAATTTTGTAGAAGACACGTTTATCAAACAGGATACCAATTTATTGTCAGTAGGAAAACCTACTATGCAGACTCTGAGAAGGTCGAGTTAAGGTGACTGGGGATGATGAAACCAGTGGGTCAGAGGAGAAGTAAGCATGTTTCTCAAGGTGCTGGCGAGACCCACCCTTATCACAACCATGGCAGGCCAAGCACCGTGCTTGCAGAGCCCCAAGCTCCAAGCTCACTGATCAGAGCCTCCGAGGGTAGGGCCCAGGAGTGTGAGCTGAGGCACACTCTCCACAGTGGGGCTATTGTAGGGAGAGTGTGTGGAGTTAAGATGGCCTGGTACACCAGCTCCATCAACTACCCTCTTCCCCGGGGATATGTTTTCCTAGAAGGCAGGACTGCTTGTGTCAGGCTGGCTGAGCACAGTCTTCTCATGACTGACAAATACTTCATTCTTCAAGACTGGTTCCAATGTTCATGTCACCATGATCCTCTGACCTTACAACATTGTCTCAGGGCAGGCAAAACACCAATAATTAGAATACTGCTCATCCTGTGTCAGTCACACGTTCAGATGAGAGTTCGAGGAGGAACATCAGTTTCATCACATTGGCTAATAATTTCTTGGTAGTATGAGAGATTTCCAAAGATACAGTAATCTCATACATGCTTATGTTATTTAAATTTCAGAGGGAGATCTTTTCTTATTATGTTGCTAATTTTGGCTATACACTCCACTCAGGTTCTGAAAATCTCTGTATATCAATAAAAATCAGTACTCTAAAACTGAACTCCTAACAGAAAACGAGAACAAGATACTTCAAAACTCCTTTCCTTCCTGGCGTTCTCTTTTCTTTGACTGAAATAAAAACTTCTAAAGAAAAGGTAATGTCCAGGACACTGCTCTTTTTACTTCATTTCTGGCAGCAGAATTCAGAGCCTAAAACTGCATTAATTATATTATTCTTTGGATAATAAAAGAGATGCATCTAATTCTTTGAAACAGTTGTGGCCAGATGGAAATATAATGTGAATATGACAGTGTCTATGAAAGTTGTTGGACTGACTGCTCTGGGGGCCAAAACTTGAGATTTCTCTGCAAAGCAGAGTGTAGACAACAACAGCGAAGGATTTAACTCTGGTTGCCCAGTCTCTGTCACTGAGCCTCAGCCTTGCCTGCTGGGGCCACCAGCTCCAGGTGGAAGAGTAATTTGGTCTCCCCTTGACTTAATCCTCGCCCGTCTGTGGAGAACTCACCAAGGGTGCCAATTATAAGGATGGTTCTGGGTTTCAAACACCTGTCCACTAGGAGCTGGACTTACACCCCCAGCTCCTTTCATGCAGCCGCAAGACAGACATCAGATGGTAGCAACTTCTGGTCCCTCCTGAGCAGATCGGTTCCATTGTGTCCAACGGCTCCCTGCTACAGCTTCACTATTTTCCGGATATTTATCAGAGTGTGGAATTTTGAATGTAGACCAAAATAGAAAACAAAATCTTTTTTCAGGAAGCCTTGCCAGAATCACAGGCAACATGGCTTCGGTTTCCTTTCATTTGATCTCACAACAATCCTTTATTCTCATTGTATTTATTTATGTATGTTTAAATTTTTAATTAACATTAATTTTGTGCATTGTTCTGAGCCCTTCACACTTATGAACTGTTTTAATCATCATAACCCTATAAGGTAGGTACTATTATTATCCCCCTGGTACAGATGAGAAAAATGAGGCACAGAGAGGTTTAGTAAAGTGTCCAAGGTCACAAAGCATTAAGTGGCAGAGCTGGATTCATACCCAGGCAGTCTGGCTCCAGGATCAGTGCCTAAGGTAGAACACCAATTATCTTCCTCATTTTACAGATAAGCTCAGGCATTGAGAGGTTATTTGATTTACTCCAAGTCACACAGCTTGAACTTGCCTCTTCTAACTGTAAGTCCTGGCTTGTTCTGCTTTTTCTGCTCTGACAGTCTTCATGATGCTGGTGTGCTGCCCTTGTCTGCATGCTTCCAGCCTGACATGTTTACTCTGAGGGCTCACTCTATGACCCGTTATAGCCCTGAAACTCTCAGCACAGGAGTCAGTAACCAACTTGAGGCTTTGCCTTCTGCCCAGGCTTCCCTGACCTTGACCACCCTGAATAAGGAGGAGAGCAGGACCTCCTCAGGGAGCTAACTGGGGGCTAAGTCCTTTCCCACCACACACAGTAACTGGACGCTCGGTTCATTCGTTTGTTCTCTCATTCAACATACATTTAATGGGAGCCTACACTGGCACCATGCCAGGCACTGGAGATTGACCGGTGAGCAGGACGCACACCAAGGAGCCGCCGAGGAGCCCACAGTGTACAGACGATGGAGGCAGTTCCAATATGCAGCAGCAAGTGTCATAAGAGAGACGGATAAGCAGGCATGCTGTGGAGCTCAGCGAGGGGCAGACCCCGGGGGAAGGCTCTCAGGAGGAAGTGCCACCCGCTCTCACCTCAGCTCGCAGCACACGTAAAACGTCCACAGCAAGATATCGCTGCAAAGTTCACTAAGGCTTGCGTGTAGGATCTGAGGGGAGGTGTTGAAATAGTCCTTGAGGAGTTTTAAGCCAGGAACTGATGTGACCTAAGTTCAGTTCCTACTATAATAACAGTAAGTGAGCTATTAATTCATTCACTGAGCTTTTAATGTGTCCTAAGCCTCTACGTGAATTATATTTGAATTGTATTTGTCATAGCTTGGGCTGCTATAGACTAAGTGGCTTAAACAATAGAAATTCATTTTTCACAGCTCTGTAGGCTGGGCAAGTCCAAGGTCAAGGTGCTGACCAATTCTGTTCCTGGGAAGAGCTCTGTTCCTGGTTTTCAGAAGGATACTGTCTTGCTGCATCCTCACGTGACAGAGAGACAGAAGGGGCGAGCAAGTTCTCTGGTCCCGTCTTATAGCAGAGACTATCATGGGGCTCCACCCTCACAATCTCATCTAAACCTAATTATCTCCTAAAGATCCCACCTCCAAATACCATCACATTGGGCATTAGGGCTTCAACATATGAACTTGGGGGTACACAAACCTGCAGTCCGTAGCAATATCCATTGCGTGCTCACAGCAGTACCCTGAGGTTGGTGTTGCTGTCCCATTTTATAGATGAGATACTGAGGCATGGAGAGGTCAAGCTGCAAAGTGGTGGAGCCAGGATTTGAGCCCAGGCAGTCTGTCTCCAACACCTGTGCTCTTATTACTCTTCTAGACCCCCTACCTCACAGCACAGTGTCACGCAGAGTACGTAGCAAATGTTTGAGACGTGTGGTAGCTACTTTTTCACTTTCCCCTGGTCTAAGAGTTCTTAGCCCTGCTTCCTATTGGAATGACCTGAACTTTTGGGAAAAAAAAAAAAAAAGTATTCCAAAGAAATGAAAACTTATATCCCCACAAAACCCTGTACATGAATGTTTATAGCAGCCTTATTTGTAATAATCAAAAACTCGAAATAATCAAGAAGTGAATGGGTAAATTGTGTCATAGCCATACAATGGAACAGTATTCAGCAGTAAAAAGGAACAAACTATTGATATGTGCAACAACTTGAACGGCTCCCACTCAAGGGCAGTATGTCCAGTGAAAAAAGTCAATCTCCAAAGGTCAAGTACTGTATGATTCCATTTATGTAACATTCTCAAAATGACAAAATTAGAGAGGTAAAGAAGAGATCAGTGGTTCCCCGGCGTTGAGGATGGCGAGGGGTGGCAGCTAGGTGTGGCTGTGAAGGGTAGCAGGAAGGAGGCTTGCAAGGATGAAATAGTTGTGTATCTTGAGTGTTGTGGCGGTCACGCTAACCTACACATGTGAAAAAATGACATAGAACTATACACACACATTGTACCAGTGTCAGTTTTCTGGTTTTATATATTATGTAATCACGGGATGAAGGATACACGGGGCATCTCTACACTGTTTTTGCAACGTCCTGTGAAGCTGTACCTATTTTTGAAATAAAACGTTTCTTTAAAATGCCAGTGCCTGGGCCTCACAGATTCTGATTTAATGTCTCCGGGTGGGGCCTGAGTATCATGAAAATTTCCCTAAATGATTCTCACCTGCAGCCAGAGTTGATCACCTCGGAGACCGGGCCTGGAATCCTATGATTGGGGGCACTCTTTTGAGTTGAGCTGTTATCTTCAAGAGGCCCTAAAAGAAGGTAAGAGGAAGTTTATGAGATTCGCTAGCTGTCACCTGGCAGAGGATGTGTCCCTGAGAGGCGAGGATACCAGACAGATCCTCATTAGTTATGAGTTGAGGGAGGGATGTCCTAAAGCAGAGGGAATGATCAGCAATTAGCAGCATTCAATTCCCAATTTGCTCCTTTGGCCGAGCTCCTTGCTGTTACCTCTGCAAGCCTTAGCCCAGGTGTCCACAGTTGGATCCCAAGTCCTGCCTTAAGACTTTCCTCGCTTTCTGGAGGCCCCAGCTCCCAGGTAGTTTCGAGGCCTTGTCTATTTAATCTTTTACCACGACCTCGTAGGAAGGGTCGCTGAGTTCCAGATGGCCAACACTGATTTACCAGGTGACAGACTGTCTCTGGGACAGATCTCATACAGAAAGGTGCCAAGCCTGTTTTCACCACCCTGCAACCCGGCGGACGTTAACCTTTTCCAAGGGGTTACTAAATTGGTATTGATTAAGTGCAGGTCAAGAAATCAAGCACTTTATACTTGGCAGCTGGCAGCTCAGGTTTCCACTGGAAGTCTCCAAAACCTCCAAAGAGTTTCAGATCAAGAAAGGAAATAGATATGGGGCGTCTGAAGTTCCCTGGTTTCCCTGGGACCCCTAGTGAGATAGGAGCCACGTGTGCTCCCACGTTAACACAGTGGCCACCCACAGTGCCTTCTAAGCAGCTGCAGGAGTGAGCCCTGGAATGCATTTTCTGGTAGCTGCATCTGGGTAAGTGGCAGACTTCCTGGCTGCCTCTTTTTCTTTTTTATAGCCTCTTGGCTGTCTGTGCGCAGAGATGTTCTGGCAGCTGGGGACCGGCTGTGGGGCGGGTTTGGGGTCGGAGTCCTGATGAGTGGCTTTGTTCTCTTAAACACTATTGTCATCCAACTCACCTATTACTGTGAATAATTTGCTAATTTTGGCCATGAAAACAAGTTCTTAGACAATCTCCAGTAATGTGTCTTTTTATGTCGATCAGGGGAGTATTTTCCTGCCTTCTCTTTGTTTGATATGGAAATGAGCCTAGTAGCTTTCTAGCCAGCCAGGAGTTGGTGCATGGGAGAGAAAGAAAACTGTGTCCACCATAAAGGTGGCGGCTTCTGTTCTCTTCTGCAAGTCTTTGAAGAATTAGTTCTTGGAAAACAAAGACTCTCAAAATAAATGAACATCCAATTAGAGTTCCCAGGGTGTGCATGAATGCGTTCTGGGTATCTAGGAAACATAGATATTATGGAACACGTGTTGCCTGATCCGCTCTTTATGAATCACCTGGGGCAGAGCTTCCTTGTGAAAGGAATTAACTGGGTTGAAAAAGTAAAATCTTCATAAATCCTGTGAACCTCTGGGTCCATAGTCATTGTTCTGGTCAAGGCCGCTCTACCTCCGAATGCCCAGGCCCACGACAGCTGCAGGCAACTGAGGCCGAGTACAGGCAGAGATGCACAGATCTCCCCACTCCTGGCTTCCCCTTCCTTTGCTCTCCTGCATTAATACCCACCTTTTTAGCAATCCCAGCAACCCACCTGTTCTGCTCACTCTCTGGCCCCAAACAAGGAAGTTTCTGATAAAATCACTTACACTGGTTGAGGGGATTGGTTTAGTGAGCAGAGTGTCAGTCAACTTACCCTAACTCAGCATTTTCAGTTTAAGAGGCTGTGAGCCTTTGTCCTATGTTCAGGTATTTGAAGCATCCATGCACAGGTGGCTATGGGGAAAATAGACGACTCCATGATTTTTCACTAAACTTAGCTGATTGGAGGCGGTGGGCCTGAAGTCAATGTGGTTTGGCTGCTCTGGGGCAGAGAGATTTGCAGGTTGGATTCCCTACCCTATTCTAAAGCCTGGGTCTTAGACCATCACTGAGTTCCCATCTGGCTCTTCTCCTTCCCTCCCCTCTCCCTCTTTTCCCTCTCCCCCCACTCCTCCCTTCCCCCCAGTTCACTGCCCTCTCCCCATGTCAGTCTTCCTGCTCCTACTCCTCTCCCATCCCCTCCTCGGACCCTGATGTCTTCTGCTGACTCTGCCCCACGTTCCCAGGTGCACACCTTGTTTTCCAGCACAACTGATGCTATTTTCCCTTCTACCTAGTGCTATTTTAAACCCCATAACCCTTCTTTTAGAATGTACTGAAATGCAGCCCCTCATCCCCTACGGTAGAAAAAGTACTTGGGCTGAAAGTCCTGAGAGCCTGAGTTCTGGCTCAGACTCCTACACGAAACTGCTGGGTGACCTTGCATGAGTCACTTAACTTCTCTGGGCCTCAGCTTCCACATCAGTAAAATAATAGATTGGATTTCAAGGCCTATCTCTAAAAGTTTATGATCCTATCTACCTTCAGGAACAACGTTTCTTTCTTTTTTTTTTTAAGTGTCATTGCTTCAGATTAAAAAAGGAAAGAAATCTGACACATGCAACAACCTGGATGAAACTTGAGGATATTATGTCACAAAACGACAAATATTGTTTGATTCCACTTATATAAGATAACTAGAGTAGGCAAACTCATAGAAAGAGAAAGTAGTATGATGGTTGCCAAGGGCTGGGGAAATGGGGAGTTGTTGTTTAATGGGTATAGAGTTTTAGTTTTGCAAGATTAAAACGTTCTGAAGATTGGTTGCACAACAATGTGAATCTACTTAACACCACTGAACTGTATACTTAAAATGATTAAGATGGTCAATTTTAGTTATGCATTTTTTGCCCAATTTAAGCTTATTTTAAAACCCTCACATTTAACATATCCAAAAAAATAAGTGTCATTACTATGTGTTGGAAACAAGACAGAAAGAAAAGCAGAAGCAAAAAATAAAAATAAAAAATTGTCCCATATTACACAGGAGAAGAAAATGAGGCCCAGAATGGTCAAGAGCTTTGCCCAGGGTCACTCAGCTATGTCCGTGTGCATGCACAGAGGGCTGGACTTCTTACTATCTTGTAATCACAATAAGAAGGTTAAAGAACTTCATGTTTCCCTGTACTGCTTTTAGAAGAAAATGATGTTAACTCTTCATGTTATGCCAAGAGAGCAGAGTAACATATATTTTTGTCAACTGTTAATTAGGTTTATGGAGAACAAACTACATAGGTATTGCATATAGTTCTTCCTTTCAGACTTAAATTGAAGGCATCGTATTCTTTAGCTGTTGATGTCTGAAGAGTAATACCACCATTAGGGCAAATGATGTGGAAAGTTATTAAAACCCTGCCCTGGCGCTAGGATGGGAGTCCAGGCACCATCCTGATCCAGAAGGACAAAGCTGCCCTCCCCTCAGCAGGCACATGGGAGTGGGGGAGGGAGTGGGAGTGGGGGAGGGCTCCCTCCCTGCCCTGGGCCACACTGAGATGCCTGAGGCCCAAAGGCATCTCCCTGAAGTGCTGCGTAATAGTGCTAAGACCTGAGGGCACCTTTGTAAACTATCAAGAAAAATTCATGCTTTCTGCATCTTAAAAACCCATCCTACCTAAGCAAGCATAAAGTATTGTCGTTATGGGTGAGGTCATAATTATTCTAAAGGGACAGCTAAGTTAGGAGAGTGGCCCAGAGGTATTCAACAGGCAGCTATGTGCTAATTTTCATCATCTATTCCAGAAACAGGTAAATAAATTCCCATTTATTACTGTCGGATAAAAGTAAAGTTATTGAGTAACTGAAAAACTGCTTCTGGTACAGAGTCCAGGTTTTATTGTTAAAACTGAATGTTTAAATTAAGTAAATATTAACCTCAAAAATGCCCCAGGTTTAATAGGAGTTTCACTCTGTGATAATGAGTGAAGGGAGATGATAACGATCAACACTTACTAACATGAACGTATATAACATCGTCAAAGCTTCTCTCTTATGGGGCTTGTGGAATGCTGTGTTCCTGAACACACTGAATCTACCACATCCCTAATAACCAGGCTTTATTATATGAGTGAAAATTTAAATGATTAACCTTAAAATTTCTCTCTCTCCCCCCTCTTCCACACACACACACACACAATGAAGTAGTCCTATTACCTAGTATATGATTTTAGAGTTTAGTTTTATGTGTCTTATTTGTATGAATTTAATAACTTGGGGACTGGTAAAAACCTCTTCTTAAACCGAATAGAATTTCATCCATCTGGTAATTGGCTGGTACCATGTCCTCCTTTGTCAGAGAAAACTGTGTGAAGGAAATTCCTCCTTGTTCAATGGGATGTAGAGTTGGCATGTAGGCTAAGATGTCATGAGGACTGAGCAAAAACTGGCATCCTTTGAGACAAAACACACACACACATTCCAAAGTAATTAAATCCCTAGAATGGTTAGCTGCTGGAGAGGAATAAAGAAGGCTACACCTAGATGCCCCTCCCAAGAGACCCTCCTCCCAAATCATTTGTGATTTGAAAAACAGTTCTCCTGGGAGATTACATATTGTCAAAGACATATGATTTGTTGTTTGCTGAATATTTTACTAGAAAAGGTCCTAAGAGGTCATTTAATCCAAACCTCTTAGTACAGATAAGTTCATTGCTGCTTCCTGGCAACTCAAGAAATGTTTGAGCCCACCTATCATATACAGAACAATGCTCTAGAAGAGTAGAAAGCCAAGAAACATCTGTAATTTTATGGTATTGGATTATATGACCTTCAAAATGTCATTCAGATCAAAATTGCTAAAATTTCAGATTAAGGTTCTGTGGAAAAGGAGGGATTAATTGGAAAAGGTAAGGCTAAGAAGTCTTCTTAGAGTGGTGCTGTTGAGTAGGATGTGGCTGCTGAGCACTGAAATGTGGCTAGTAAAGCCGAGGAACGGAATTTTCACTTTAATCAATTTAACCTTACATGTAAATAACCACAGGTGGCTATTGGCTACCATGTTGGACAGCATAGTCTTAGGGGATGTGAGATTTGAGCTGGCTTAAGAAGGATAGGTAGGAGGGTTTTTTTTTTTTGGGTTTTTTTTTTGGTTTTTTTTTAGTTTTAAATGATGTTTAATTTTATTTATTTATTTATTTATTTTGGCTGCGTTGGGTCTTCGTTTTTGTGCGAGGGCTTCCTCTAGTTGCGGCAAGTGGGGGCCACTCTTCATCGCGGTGCGCAGGCCTCTCACTATCGCGGCCTCTCTTGTTGCGGAGCACAGGCTCCAGACGTGCAGGCTCAGTAGTTGTGGCTCACGGGCCTAGTTGCTCCGCGGCATGTGGGATCTTCCCAGACCAGGGCTCAAACCCGTGTCCTCTGCATTGGCAGGCAGATTCTCAACCACTGCGCCACCAGGGAAGCCCTAGGTAGGAGTTTGATACATATAGTAAGTGAAAATTCCAAGCAGAGGGCAATGCTTGTGAAAGTTTGTCAAGGTAAAAAAGCTTCAGGCATGGCCAGGTAAGACTGGAATGAAAGGTGGTAGTGAAAGTGGAATCTAAGGTAGGAAGATTAAGAACTATGTGGCACCTTGAATGCAAACCCGGAAAACATACAATTAATTCCATATTCAGTGGGGAGACATTTCAGTTTTTTGAGCAAGGTAAAAATATGAGCTGCTCGGTGTTTTAACAAGGTAATCATTAGACAATGTGCAATATGGATTTGAGGGCTGTTTACCTATTGCTGTATAACAAACCACCCTACACTTAGTGGAGTAAAACCACAGCCATTTCATTGTACTTATGGATTTTCTGGGTCAAGAATTTGGACAGAGCACAGAAAAGATGGCTCACCTCTGCACCATGATGTCTGGCACCTTGGCCAGGATGACTGAAACATCTGGGGGCTGGAATCACCCCCAGGCTTCTTCACTTACACGTTGGCTCTTGGGCTGGGATGCCCCAAAGGCTTCCTTCAGCTGGGACTGTTGACCAGAGCACCTCTAGGTACTCTCATGTAGCTTGGGCTTCTCATGCTGGGTTCCAAGAGGGAATGTTCCAAGGGGGAGCATCTGGAAAGCAAGCACTCCAAGAAATCCAGGTGAAAGCCACTTGACCTTTATTGACCTAGACTTGGAAGTCACTTCTGCTGCCTCCTATTGGTTATAAGCAAGTCACTAAGGCCAGTCAGGTTGTGGGATGAGAGATATTGTTGGGATCATCTCTGGAAAATATAGTCTGCCTAAAGGCCATGAAAAGGGAGTTGAAAGATAATGAAGGCTTCAACCAGGAAAATGGAAGTGGGAAAAGAAAGAAGTAAGAATTGGATGACAGCATGGAAATGCAACTAGAGTAATGGAAGTGGAGAGTAAAGAAGGAGGAAGCTCAGTTGAGTTTGGACATGAACCAATTTAAAAATCACCAACCAGAAATCTTGGGAAGATGAGTTGGTTTGAAAAGGGGGGAGAGGAGCTGTTTCCTGGGGATATATTTATTTTGGAGATCTGGCGGGACATTCTTGAGGATATATCAAGAATGGCAGTTAATAATTCAGGGCTGGAGTTCTAGAGAAAGGTCCAAGTTAAAGCTGAAGACGGATTCGGGAGCCATGAGATTAGGAAATGGTCAAGGGAGTGCACATGGTAGGAACTCAATAAATATTGGTTGAATGACATAACTCCACTGTAGCTGGGAGCAGAGTGACTGGACCAAAATTAGTGCTTATAATGAGATGAAAGAGAATATCAATCCCTGGGCAATTCCCTAAAGGAGAAGTGAGAACCTGGGAATGTAGGCTAGGAATTAAAGTGAAGCAACCTCATAATCAGCAAATGTAGCAACTATTTGGATTGGTTCACTTAGTAGCTACTCCAATCTCTTTCTAGGCCAGAAAGTTAAAAAAAAAAAAAATCTATATTTTCCAGACTCTCTTGCAGCTAGGGTTCCAGATCTATGATTTAGATTATTCCAATCAGATGCAGCATACCAAATTTGGAAGACAGAAGTAAACAATTGTGAGGCAGGAACTGTGTTTCTGCTGTCTCTACCAGTAAGCAGAGTTCTGGTACATTTGTTTTTTCTATGACAGTTGTAACAGGGGTCCTAATGTCACAGCCCTACATACACAGTTGTCAAGAGACAAGGTACACTGTAGAGGTGGCATAATTCTGAAACTGGGCAGGTGTTACTGTGGCTTCCCAGTAGGCAGGCAGCTTTCTAATTCCACAGCCTTCTGATCCTGGCAGAGGCAGTGGTTTCCTTGTCCACCCTAATAGCTCAGCTGAGACTTTGTTTTTTCAGCTCTCCTGTCAATCTGTAAGACACTGGCTACCTTGGAATAAGTCTCTTTATGCCTAAACTAGGTCCAGTGAATTCTACTCACTTAACTGAGCCCTGACCGTACAGTAAGCAAGAAACAAGTATGGATCCTGCTGTAGGTCTTAGAGTCTTGTGTGGCAGCCGCCTAGGTGAATCTTAGAAAAATCATAAATGAGAAAGATTTCAGGGAGCAGCTATGCAAAGGCAAAAGCGAGAGAAGAGAGCAAATGGAGAGGAGGATCAGTGAGGGTCCCCAAAGGGAACATCTAGGTCTGAGTGATTCTGCAGGGGAAGGTCCAGGGTAAAGAGAACAGTTCCTACTTGAAACCAAATCATGATCCTAGAACCCACATAAAAGGGTGTTGTTTCTCAAGACCAAAAGGCCCATGGGTGAGCTGACCTTTTAAACAGAACTGGGGACATTCAGAGACCTGATGTTTGTGTTAGTGTGTCCCCAGCTGGACCCCTAAAGATATCGGACTAATTCTTATATCCTTAAAATTGGAGACCTAAACTTTCCAAGGTAAATAGCTGATTCTGTGTGCCCCCTGGTGGCTTGGGATGAGGGTGAGGGGGAGAGAAGAGTACTCTAGCCATGAAAGAAAAGGTCATAGATCCATACTGTCCTCCTTGAGGTCAACCTGTCTTTCTGCTTGGGTAAAACAGAGAGCAGACGTCTCATGTAGGTCTGACATTTTAACCATGAGGCAAATAGCAAACAACCTGTAATGTGGCCAATAAATTACCCAGGCTTCTTGTTTAATACCATCACTGCAGACCCACAGACACATATATTGTTTTTCTAATAATAGGAAGACTTGCATTCGCTCAGGGTGGCACTCTATCCTGAGAGTTAAAAGGTTGCCCTCTGGAGTAACATTACCTGGATCCAATTCCAGCAACAGGATCTTGGGCAAATAACTTAACCCCTCTGTGCCACAATTCCCCCTTCCATAAAACAGGGTTGTGAGAGATTTGGTGAGACCTTATATTGCAGTGATGGGCAGTAGCAGTGTGACCCACAGGACACAGTCACATAAGCACACTGTGAGTGAAAGTGCCTGGTGCACAGACAGGGCACACGCCGTGGCCACCCAGAGACCACTACCAGCACACCAGAGAGATCGTCGTGCAAACCCACCACCTCATCAGCACTCCTTTTTCCAGCCTCTGGGCCACACACCCCCTCCATCCAGGGGGACTGGACTGAGAGGGTTAAAAATGGAGGGTCCAGAGTTTATTTGCATTTCTTGATATGCAGACAGAATCTCTATTAGACCTGCATCCAAAGTAATTTTCCTATATATTAATGTATGTTTTCATTTTATGGCTATTTCCAGATCACATTTCCAGAAATTTATGTGTAAAATTATTGTGTAGCTTAAAGATTTATCACTTTCTTTTAAGGGAAAAAATACTCCCACAAATGAGTAACAGGTCATGGAAAATCTTTCAATAGTCCTGTTTTCTATCGGCACTGGAGAAATAACGTATGCACGACTCAGTTCTTCCACTGTGTTGTGTGATCTCAGGAAGCCTCTCACATCTTTGGGCCTCAGTCCTTTCATCTGCCCTCAGTATCCTCCCCGTGGTCCTGTGACCCAACTGTGGCTCCCCTGCAAGCTTTCTTGTCCTCAGGACTGGATTCCAGGCTATCCAAGGGCAGGGTACATCTTCTTTATCTCCGGGACCCCCCACTGTGCCTGAGCTCAGCTGCACACACATCCTCTGTACTCAGTGCAGACTGGGTTCCCTGTGCCGAGGAATAAAGATGGGAGACGAGCTGCAGAATGAGCTTAAGCTTCTGCAAGCTCCTGCCACGACCTCAGTCCTTACACTTCTCTGTGCCTTTATTTCTTCTGGCATCAAGTGATCCTTGTCACAAATCAAAACACGGGGTCATTTTAAAACATGAATATTAATGGATAAACTAAAATAGGAAAAGATATCCTTAAGAAAGGAAGTTTGGAAGCCAGCTAAGCTCACCGCTACACCACCAACACCACTAAGAAAGGAAGCTTGGTACTACCTTTTCTAGGCTATGTCTTTTGTAAGGGGGCCTTGTCTGTACCTAAAGATCACTCATATCCATGGTAGTGCTGTTGAAAGCAATTTTTTTGCCTACAACCCAAAGAAAGCAATTTTATATGCCCCCCTCAAAAAGCATGTTTATGTGGGCACCTCCCTCCCATGGGAGGCAGGTGACACCCCAAGGCTTCTCCCCCTGCCCCACATGACAGCCCCCAGAGCAGGACATTTGCACTGCCCCTCTCCTTACTAGACAGGAAGGTAAGGAGAGGGGCTGCATTCTTGTCTGAGGAAATCCAAATGCCAGTAGAGTGGAATAGAAGGCAGGGCTTAAGTGTGTGAGGCCTGAATGCAATCAAGTAAAACACATAGGACAAGCCCTGGCACAAGTAGGTGTAAGCATCGCCTGATCTGTAACCCATTTCCAGCTGCACTTTTAATGTGGGACCCCCCCCCCGCCTTCACTCTCAGCAATGACTTTACCTTGTACCTTTTTTTTTAATTGAAGATTTACAATATTGTGTTAGTTTCAGGTGTACAGCAGTTATACATACATATATATTTATTCTTTTTCAGATTCTTTTTTTTTAATTAATTAATTAATTTATTTTTGGCTGTGTTGGGTCTTCGTTTCTGTGCGAGGGCTTTCTCTAGTTGCGGCAAGCGGGGGCCACTCTTCATCGCGGTGCGCGGGCCTCTCACTGTCGTCGCCTCTCTTGTTGCGGAGCACAGGCTCCAGACGCGCAGGCTCAGTAGTTGTGGCTCATGGGCTTAGTTGCTCCACGGCATGTGGGATCTTCCCAGACCAGGGCTCGAACCCATGTCCCCTGCATTAGCAGGCAGATTCTCAACCACTGCGCCACCAGGGAAGCCCCCCAGATTCTTTTCTATTATAGGTTATTACAAGATGTGAATGTAGTTCCTTGTGCTATATACTAGGTCCTTGTTGTTTATCTATTTTATATACAGTAATGTGTATCTGTTAATCCCAACTCCTAATTTATCCCTCCCCGCCCCCTTTCCCCTTTGGTAACTATAACTTTGTTTTCTATGCCTGTGAGTCTGTTTCTGTTTTGTAAATAAGTTCATTTGTATCATTTTTTTTTTAGATTCCACATATAAGTGATATATGATATTTGTCTTTTTCTGTCTGCCTTAGTATGATAATCTCTAGGTCCAGCCATGTTGGTACATACCTTGTACTTTTAAATGAATAAATAAGGAGCTTCCCCCTTGAGTTTCATTTGGCATGCCCCGCCATCAGAAGTTCCCTCCTGCAGTTACACTTGCTTGCCTCTCTCTGCAGTTCATCAAAGGAAGGCCTCACACCTCCACTGCAAACACCCAGTCTCCAGGCTCCCCACCTAAAACCGCCCCCTCTTTCTAACATTTCCTTTTAACCACATCCTAAAACACACACGTGAGGCTTTTGCCTTGACCCTGCTATCTGATCCAGCTGCTGCTCAGACTAATCCGCTTCCTGGCCTCACCTCAGTTCTGAGAGTGGATTCTCAAAGCTTCCTCCCAAATCAGACAGGCTCTCTGTTTCGTCCTACCCTTTCTCTAGCCCTTCACCCCACCTCCGATGCCCTTGGTCATGTCCAGTGTTCTTACTCATCTCCCACCTCTACATTTTTTTGTTTTCTCTGACCTTTCTTGACTCCTTATCCTTTGGTTGCTTTGGTGGTCCCTCTCCCTCTGTTCATCTTCTAATTGGGGTTTCCTCGCAAATTCTGCCGTAGCTTTTCTCTACCTGCTTGACCTCCACTCACTTCAGTGAGCTCACTTATTCCACCATTACTACTTCCCCAAAATTCACAAGTCCTTATCTCTAGCCCTATCACTCGCTTGCACTGCCCACTCCCCACACTTCCGGCTTTCTGCAAGCATTTCCCCATGAACATCCAGCCTACATCTTAGACTCAATTCAGCCCAAAACTGAATTCAGGACTTCCACTTAACTCCAGTCTGTCTTTTTTCTTTAATCTCCCACTTTGTCAGCAATTGAACCATTCTTGCTGCCTCACAGGCTAAAACTTTGAGTTCCTTTTGATTTTTTAACAGCTTTATTGAAATATAATCAGGTATCACACTATTCATCCATTTAAAGTGCACAATTCAATGGTTTTTAGTATAGTCACAGAATTGTACAACCATCACCACAATAAATCTTAGAATATTTTACCCCCACCAAAGTCCCAAAACAATCGTTTCCTATTCTTCCCTCCACACAGGGCCTGGTAACCACTGATTTACTTTCTGTCTCTGGATTTGTCTATTCTAGACATTTCATATAAATGGAAACATACTACATGTAATCTTTTGTGACTGGATTCTTCCACTTAGTATAATGTCTTCAGAGTTCATCCATTTTGTAACAGGTATCAGTATTTAAGACATTTTTACAGCTGAATAATATTCTGTTGTATAAATGTAACACATTTTGTGTATCTATTTATCAGTTGATGGACATTTGGGTTGCTTCTACCTTTTGGTTATTGCGAATAATGCTGCTATGACATGCGTACAAGTTTTTGTGTGGACATATGTTTTCAATTATCTTTGATCTATATTTAGGAGTAGAATTATAACTATGTGGTTAACATTTTGAGAACTGCCAAATTGTATTTCAAAGTGGCTGCACCATTTTACATTCCTACCAGCAGTTCATGAGAGTTTCAGTTTTATCACGCCTCGCCAAAACTTACTATCTTTTTCATCATAGCCATCCTCGTAGGTGTAAACCAGGACCTCATTTGGTTTTTATTTGTATTTCAGTGATGGCTAATGATGTTGAGCATCTTTTCATGTGCTTATTTGCCTTTTGCATATCTACTTTGGAGAAATGTCTATTCAAATCCTTTGCCTTTTTTAAAAAATTGGGTTAAAATTGTTGAGTTGCAAGAGTTCTTTATACATTATGGATACAAGTTTCTTATTAGATATATAATCTCCAAATATTTTCTCCCATTCTGTGGAGGTTTTCACTTTTTTGATGGTATCCTTTGAAGCACAAAGTTTTAAATTTTTATGAAGTCCAATTAATCTATTTTTTCTTTTGCCACTTGTGCTTTCGGTATATCTAAGAAGGCGTTACCTAACCCAAGGTCATAAGGCCTTACTCCTATGTTTTCTTCTATGAATTTTATAGTTTAACTCTTGTATTTAGATCTATGATCCATTTAGAGTTAATTTTTATGTATGTTGTAAGGAAAATGTCTGACATCATTCTTTTACATGTGGATATCCAGTTGTCCCAGCACCATTTGTCAAGAGAGGGGTCTTTTTAATTTTTCCCTTTGTTTTATCTCTTATTCCAACCTGTTAATCAAGTTTTGTTCTTTTTCCCTTTAAAATGTCTGTCACTGTTTCACTACCACACCAGTTCCCAGATTAGGCCTTTACCATCTCACACAGAGATATCTGCATCCATGTCTATCCTTCCCAGCCCTCAGCAAGCCAACCCTTCCTAAAGAAGGAAATTTAAGAAATGAATTAAATTTATGTAATTCACCTGCTCAGGAGCCTAAAGTCCTACTATTGAATACATATAGCATCAGGGCCAAACTCTTCTCTCTGATTCTCTAATACGGCCCCACCCAGTTTATACTAGCAAATCAAAGATGCAAAATTTCATCTTCCATGGTTATTCAGCTCCTCCCTGAAGGGGAGTTCTTTTTCCTTGCTGTACTTTCCCCTCCCTTCTATGAACCCAATTAAAATTCCATAGGTCCTTAAAGGCTCCTTTAAACCCCAGCTCCCTGATAAACCTCCCTTAACTACCCCAGCCCTTGCCAGTGCTCTCCTCTGTGTCCCGACTGCGTTTGTGTGTTCTGTAGCACCAATCACTATGCAGGTAACACTGGTACACACAATTCTACGCTACCACCCAACACAGATAAGCATCTATTGAACAGCTACTGAAGTACTTCATAGCACTGAACAGGCATGACACATGTATGTGAACATTGTTTCCTTCTGCCGTCAAGTGGGGGAGTCTAATTGGATGAGATAAAGTATCCCTCCTAGATTTAGAATTCCACTTCTTCCTCCATTACATACTGATCCAAATTTGAAGAGTAAGCTTAAAGTTAACTCAAGGTTTCTAGTTGAAACTTCCCAAAGCCAAGCCAGTGTTTTCCAAAGATTCCCAGCATTGTAATTCCTTGCTACTAAATGCTCTGGGCTGTAATAACGATCCCGGCCCTGTTTCAGGCACAAGCATTAGGGCATCTGTGATTTGGTTTGCAGTTTAAACTGTGAGATGGCTCCAAACCCTCACAGTTAAGAGTGTGTCCGATTGCAACACCCCCCTCCCTACCCACCACTATTTAAAAAAAAAAACAACTTTCAAATTGAAGAGGCAAAGTTTGATCTCTTCCCTGTTGAGAGCTGAAAACAATAGCAGCTTTCTGCTCTAGCATAACTTCAAAAGGCTGCCGAGTGACTGCTCTAAGAATACGTGGTTGTAGATGACCGAAGAAACGCACCGGCCTCCTCCTGCGACTCTGCTCTACTAGCACGAAGGAAATTCTGCCCCCTCCCCTCCCAGCACCTTTAATAAAACAACGACTGGTACTGTATTAACTAGGCGGATGCGCGATCTTGGAAGGTTAAGGCTTTGGCAGACAAGGGGCGAGACTGGGCGGTCAAGCAACACCCTGCTGTAAAGAGCTGGTGAATTAAGAATTTGTTGAAATGACCTAAATAATGTAAAGATTTTTTAAAAATCAACTGAAAATGGGAGACCGGTTGGATTGACCCCAGGGTCAGGAGTCCCCGGTTGCTGCAAGAAAATGCCTGAGGCGCGGTACCAGGCTCGGCGCGAAGTTGCAACCCCAGAACTCTCAGTAAACACTTTTTTTTTTTTCCTGGAGTAGATTCCGGAGCGCGCACACCAGGTCAGTCCACCACGCTAATGCCTGTGCGGGTTCACCTACCCGCCTCTCCTCGCAGGTAGCACCTGGTCAGCACTTGCCCGCCCGCGAAGAAACCGCGAGGCCAATTTCGCAGCCTCGGAACCCTGCTGCTTGGAGAGCTACTAGGAGAACTGCTCCGCTGCGCCAGCAGCCGCCGGGAGGCTGGTATTCCTCCTCCCCGCCCCCCCTCGCCGTGGTTAAAGTTTGCTCCCCATTCGCCGCTTCCCACCCCCGCCCCCTGCCTCCGCCCTCGAGCTGGAGGACCACAGAGGAGTTCCTGGGTCCTTGGTGCACAAACACACCCACCAACAAAAGAAAGCCCATTAAATCTTCCCTCCTGCGAACTCGCGCCCCAGCGGATACCTCTTTGAACTGACCCCGCCCCCGAAGCCCCCGCAGCCCCCGCGCCTTCTGGGGCTCGCCCGGCCCTCCTGGGCTCACTCCCTCCTCCCGGCTGCGCACTTTTGCAGCGCGCTTGGTCTTTGATGTCTCTTTACATTATGGCAGAGCAGCCACACGCTCTTCCCGGGCGCAGGGCTTTGTGTAACGGAACTGACATTTGGCCTTAATACCTGTATCTCTTGGTGATTGCAACAAATTTCTAAAATAAATATTGTACTTTGATCTCCCGGCATTGCATTTTTAATGGACGCTCCGAACATTACTTCATTAAGAATAAGTTTTTCAGGAGCCCCGAGTGCAAAGGGAGAGAGGCTAAACAGCACTTTGTGAAAGTCTCTCTCCAGACTTCAGCTTGCGCCTGGGAGGGCTGGAATCCCGGCGGGTGTTCACAAATGGAGGAGAGGCCCAGAGCCAGGACTTCAAACAGTCAAGGGAGGGCCTACCGTGCACCCGCACAATCCTAAATACTTTGAATGTATTTACCTCTTTTAAGCCTACAAGGACTCTACGAGGTGAGCACTGCTATAACCCCCATTTTACAAATTGGGAAACTGAGGCACAAAGTGGTTGAGTAAGTTGCTGGCCCAGGTCATCAACTAGAAAGTGGCATCTAGAAATCGGCCTTCAGATTCTCAGAGTTGGAGCTCTTAACACCAACCCACTACTCTCTCCCTGCTGGCCATTGATGGTGGCTTATTGGCTAACGGGGCATCTTGGAGAAAAAGTTCTCTTCTATAACAACTATGGAGATGTGAATTGGCTTCTCTTGCCTTTTTGTTAAAATAGTGAACAGATTCGGCAAATGAGAATGCCTTCTAGCCTGCTTGGCCCAGCCCGGCCCGCAATCACCGATAGTGGAGGTCGAAGAGCCCAAAGGAGTCCGAGAGGAAACTCACTAAGGGACCAGGCCCGCTTCGACAGTGCCGACAGGTGCCTGCGTGTGTGTGCACCATGGGACTCCCTGGCCTCTGACTTGCAGGCGGGAAAGGGCTCCTTCCCCTCCCAGGCTTCGCGGGTAATCGATTTTCTGGACGCGGTGTGGACAAGTGTAGGTCTTCCGGGCCTCCGGAGCAAAACACCAAGTCCCCTCTCTTTCCTAGCTCCCAGAGCACTCGGACCTCCTCTTCAGGAGCCAGACCGCGTCGGCCGAGCTGTGCAGTCACTGCTCACCGTTCCTGGGTGACACCTTGTTGCAGAGAAGAGGGGCGTGCAAGGTCGGGGCTTGCGAAGTGCTCAAGCATAGTATTGGGGCTGCATTCGGCCCATTCGTCTTCAGCAAGATGTTTCTATTTTGCTGGCGGGCCCTGGGTGTGGGGAAGTGGCCTGGTGGCATAGTATCCTGACCCCTAATGGGAGTGCAGAGGGCACCAATACACAGCCCAGACTCCGACTCAGAAGCCTGTTGGTGTTGGGGTAACCGCTGGCGCCGCACGGCGAGTTGGACCACCTGATCCGACCTATCCACGTCAGTCCCGGCTGCTGTGCGGTACTCGGGAGGACCATACGCAGGAAGCCTGGGCGCGAGTTGGCTCAGAGGATCCCTGCCCGGTCGGCCACGTCGCAGAGAGGAGGCGGTGTACCCGGAGGCCGCAAGTGGAGCGGGGTTGGCCAAGCCCAGGAGGCCCACTCTGCTGCGCCGTTCCACGGAGCGTGGCCGCCGGCGGGAGGCCTCAGAGGCCATTCCCGGCCCCTAATGCCCTCAGCGCGGTGAGGACACCGAGGCGCCCCTCCTGCTGTCCCGGGTGAGGAGATCTGGGTGTCCGTACCGCCCCTGCAGGACGCGCCTTGCGCCGTGGGCCGGAGGAAGGCAGGTGGCCTGCCGTCCCTCCTGGGCCAGGCATGGCTGGCAGCGAGGGTTTGGGGAGACCACACTCTGGAGAGCGTTTTCCTGACCCCAGCGAAGCACGGCCCGCGCCTGAAGAAATTTCTTTTCTTTACAAAGGTGCTGGGAACAACAGTTTTTATTGACTTTTCTTTCCGGTTAGAGAGCCACCCTCGTACTATCTGTGGTTTGCTCAACAAGAACAGCTACGGGCTTCCTCCACCGCGCCTTACTTTTTTCGGTTAGTTCCCTGTAGGTGTGTGCGGCTTGCAGGAGTGCGCACTTGCCTGGCCGGGCTTGGCGCCGGGGTGGGGATTTCTAGCATCTCTGTGGATTTCAGTGGAGCTTAATAGCGGTCAGCTGCCTGCTCCGAGAGAGAAGAGCAAGACACCAAACATTTCCCCCTCGGGTTGCTCTGGGTGTCCCGCCAAGCTTAGCTTTGGGGGTAAGCGTGGCCCGGGTGTTTTTCTCAGGCTCACTATTTGCAAAAGTTGTGGCCCGAGAACTTCCAGGTCGCCAGCAGGAACGTCGCAAGAGAGGCGGGCGGCCCTGGAGCGTGCGCGCCACCCACCGCCGCCCTGGGCGGCCGCCCGGCCCCGCCCCGGGTCCCAGGGCTGCTCACCGCTCCACGGCGGCTGGGCTGGGGGAGGAACGAGGAGCACGAGGCGGGCGGGGCGCGGGGCGTCCCACGTTCAGCCCCGGGAATTCCCTCGGGTCCAAGGTGTGCTCGGGTTGACGACGTGCTCGGGCCGGTGCCTGTGCTGTCCGGGTGCCGGGTGTGTAAGTACGGGGGGTGGAAAGAAGAGAATTACCCTCATCTTCGTCTCCAAGTCCCGCGCCTGGAAGCCGAAGGCAGATTTCTCTGGAGATAGCAAAGATACTTTGTCACTTTGGGCGCTGCCTTGGCGCAAATCTTTAATTGCAAGGGAGCGGGTGGGGGGGGAGAGGGGGATAGAGTGTCTCAAGCAACCCAAGCGCGGGTCTCCAGGCGGCAAGGCCCCCTTTGATCAGGAAAATCCAATTATTTGTGTATATACATTTCCCACATAGTGATTACTTCATTAATTGTCCCGCCTTTATCTCCTCCCTTCCCATCCCCCCTAATAATCAGTTCTTTTATCCAGACCAACAAACACACCATAGGAGCTTTGTGGATTCAAAGGATTTGCTTTCGCTTCTGAAAGAGCCGCTATTCTTTGATGATTGGGTAGCGGCAAACTTCAAAGCCATAAATCTTCCCTCTGACTGGCTGGCGGCCCAGCAAAGTCCTTATCAAATTCTTGGAGGTGAGCCTGAAGCGCTCAGACCGCTCGCGGGGCGAGCGAGCGGGTTGCGGCGAGGGGCGCGGGCGGGGAGGGCCCCGGCGCGCAGAGAGGGCGCCCGGGAGGGACGCTAAGGCGGCCCTTCGTGCTCGCCTTCGGGTCTCCATGCCTCAGCAGCGCCCTGCTCCTCAGCCAACGGCCCGCAAGCCATAGCCATGGCCGCCGTGGCCGTCCTCCGGAACGACTCGCTGCAGGCCTTCCTCCAGGTCAGGGCTGGGCTCGGAGGGGGCGAGGGAAAGGTGGGAGGGGTCATGTTTGGATCTTTCCTGATATTCTGTGCACCCTGAATTTCAAAGGGAATCCCGCTCGGTGGATGCCAATGGAGTGAGACCTAGGGGTGCCCACACCAACTTCACACTGAACCCTGGTGTCAAGACTGTGGCCTTTGTGGGAGGGACGCGCGTATCCGGGGGTTGTTCGGAGGTGCGCGTCTGGCTGAGGACGGGTCCCAGCTCACCCCGCTGGGCCCTCCTGGGGCGGGCGGAGGAGGAGCGCGAGAGTAGCGTGGAAATGAGAGCTTAAAAGATGGGAGGGAAGGCGGATGGGCAGCCGGGCTGTGGGTGTTTCCAGACCCTTTCTGATCGCGGAGCCTGGAGTGGCCCGTCGGATCTCTCTCTCCTCCCACTTTGTTCCTGCCTTCCTCTGAGGCTAGATGGCGTCTCTTTGCACCAAGTAGTTTCACAGGAAGCGCTCCCGCGCTCCGCGTCCAGGTAGCGCAAGCACCAAAAGTTTCCCGGGACTGGTGGGTGCGTGCGTGGTGTGCGGTGGCGGGGGAGGGACACCCGGGACGGGGGAGGGGCGGCGGTATAATAGCTGGCGTGGGTGTGGCGGGCCGGCCCGGAGACGGCGCTTGGAGCGCTAACCTTTTGTCTCTTCTCCGCCCTCCCCTGCCGCCGCCTATGCAGGACCGCACCCCCAGCGCCTCCCCCGACCTGGGCAAGCATTCGCCCCTGGCGCTGCTAGCCGCCACCTGTAGCCGGATCGGCCAGCCGGGCGCTACGGCGCCCCCGGACTTTCTGCAGGTGTCCTACGACCCCGCGCTGGGCTCGCCCTCCAGGCTCTTTCACCCGTGGACCGCCGACATGCCGGCGCACTCGCCCGGCGCGCTGCCATCCCCGCACCCCAGCCTGGGGCTGACGCCGCAGAAAACGCACCTGCAGCCGTCCTTCGGGGCGGCGCATGAGCTGCCGCTTACACCCCCTGCAGACCCCTCGTACCCCTACGAGTTCTCACCGGTGAAGATGCTGCCCTCGAGCATGGCGGCGCTGCCCGCCAGCTGCGCGCCCGCCTACGTGCCCTACGCGGCCCAGGCCGCGCTGCCGCCCGGCTACTCCAACTTGTTGCCGCCGCCCCCGCCGCCTCCGCCGCCCACGTGCCGCCAGCTGTCCCCCAACTCGGCCCCCGACGACCTCCCGTGGTGGAGTATCCCGCAGGCCGGCACCGGTCCGGGAACCTCGGGGATTCCGGGGGGCAGCCTCTCCGGCGCCTGTGCGGGGGGACCCCACGCGCCCCGCTTCCCGGCCTCAGCGGCCGCCGCTGCCGCCGCCGCCGCCGCCGCGCTGCAGCGGGGCCTGGTGTTGGGCCCGTCGGACTTCGCGCAATACCAGAGCCAGATCGCTGCGCTGCTGCAAACCAAGGCCCCCCTGGCGGCCACGGCCAGGAGGTGCCGTCGCTGCCGCTGCCCCAACTGCCAGGCGGCGGGCGGCGCCCCGGAGGCAGAGCCGGGCAAGAAGAAGCAGCACGTGTGCCACGTGCCGGGCTGCGGCAAGGTGTACGGCAAGACGTCGCACCTGAAGGCGCACCTGCGCTGGCACACGGGCGAACGGCCCTTCGTGTGCAACTGGCTCTTCTGCGGCAAGAGCTTCACGCGCTCGGACGAGCTGCAGCGGCACTTGCGGACTCACACGGGCGAGAAGCGCTTCGCCTGTCCCGAGTGCGGCAAGCGCTTCATGCGCAGCGACCACCTCGCCAAGCACGTCAAGACGCACCAGAATAAGAAGCTCAAAGTTGCTGAGGCCGGAGTCAAGCGGGAGGACCCGCGGGACCTGTAAGCCCACCCGGGGGCGACTCGATGCCTCTCCCGCCTCGGGCTCCCTACCCAGCACCTCTTCGGAGAGGTTCCGGGGGCCTATGGGCCGCCGGCCGAGAGGAGACCCAACAGAGGCACTTAACTTGCCCCTTCCTGCTTGCCCGCCTCCCAAAAGTGACGCCAGGCCGCCAGCTCCCTGGCCGGCCTGCGGACAGGGACCGTGTGCCCAGGAAGAGCAAGGGAGGTAGGGTTGAGAGCTCTGCGTCACGAAAGAGCAGTTTCAGGCTCTGAACCATTCCCACCATCTGGGAGACCTACAATTTGGGGGAACTACCCTGGGCTGACCTTTGTATATAGGAAACGCTGCTGAAATCAAAGCGGAAGAACCTTGAGAGATTTGAAATAGTGCTGGGTTTTTTGCTAGGACTGGGCCGGGCTTTGTACAGGTTATTTAATAGCTTTCTTAAAGAATAATTATAATAATTATAACATTAATTAAAATGTTACTTTTGTCCTCAGCTCCATGCAGAGCTACAGCATGAAATGTCTCTGTAAAGCAATCAGCAGTTGCAGCCTGAAAATAAATACGTTAACTCCGGGGTCACCTCGGGAAGACCCCGCTGAGCCGGTCTCATTTGATCTTTTCTCCTTCCGGGAGGCTTTACAAAGCTGTCAGGTTTCACCGGGAATTTGAAGGTTCCTGTAGGCTGCCTCTGTCGGAGGCTTCTTTGGTTTGGAAGGTTCTGGGCAAGTGTGTCGGGTGCAAAGATGCAGAAAGTAGGAAGGCAGGGTCAGTTTTGTGGTAAAGAGATTAGGGCAAGATTTTCCAATCCCACCTTGAGTTTCTCACGCGGCCTTAGGACTTGACTAGAGACTGTCGGGCTTCTCTTAAAAGTTGATACCTGCTGCACATACAATACACGATCTTTTTATCTGGTGAATTGCCTGTGGCTTTCCATTTGTTGGTACTCTCAGAGGTCACAGGCGAGCTGTGCTTCCTCCTGGCAGCCGGCTACGCTGCTGTCTGCAAGGGTACTACTAACTCGAGGATCTGTTCACAGATGAGATTTTGGAGAGTTACAGAGAAACTAGGGGCCCTTGTTCAGCTTGGTCTTTGCTTGGGAAAGAAGCGGCTCTCCTGTATTTCAGCCCCGTCATGATACACAACCTTGTCTTGCTTGTTTTCTTCTTAATCCTTTTGCTGTGGCAATCTTACCAGTCTTGTTTCACAATAGCCTCTTCGGGATTTCTGCCTAGGCCTGGAAGTTTAGTTCCATTTTGTGTCTTGGGACTTTATTTTTTCAATCACTGCGGTAGACTAAGATTTTCTCAGGGAGGAGCCAGGAATACTCATATCTAGGTTTCTCACCTGTCTCTAAAATGTGAAGTTTTAAATGTGAAGTTTACAAGTGTTTTTTCAACTCAGCTGACTCCTGGATGTTTTCTAATATGTGAGTTTTTAACCTGAGACCAAAACCTTAGTCTTCTGATTTAGAACTAGCAAAGAAAAGAAATTGTTCTCAATTTTGTTACTATGTTAAACTGGCTGGCATCATTAATGCCAAATTTCAATGGAACTGAATAATTTTTTCATGGTAGTAGAAGTGTATATAAATTGATAGGATTTCACAGTTTACACACTGCTGTTACCTTGCCTTTCGTTTGAAGTCAAACTGAAGGGTAAGGTCTTAAAAACCAGGAGGGTTGTGCTTGAGACTTACTGTATTAAGTAAAACTCAACCAGCAACATAGTTGAGATGAAAATTACTTTTATACTCCTAAGAAATAGCATTTTTACTTTGTAACTTGGGACAAGGTGGTAACTATTAAAATCACTGTGGGACTATGCCTTAGAACCTGTTACTCTCATTAGAGATTTTGAAACTATTTAATGACAAAATGGAATGTGAGTCTTTAGGGTTCTTTACCTGGAAAGGGCAGTTTGGGCTAGCTAAATTCTCAAGGCTGTGACAGTTTTACAAGCAATAGTAATAAGAAAGTTGCTACACAGTAACATTAATATGCATTTAAATGTGTAATCTTAATCTACATCAAGATTGTTGAGAAGAATTTCTATGAAGAGTTACAGAAACTCTCACATCTGAACCATGCCCTGGGATTGATTTCAGAGCCAGAAAAGGTTTTTTGGCAGTTGATAGGAAAAGAGGAGTCCTTGTTAGAGAGTGAAAAGACCAAGGGCTTTCTTTGGAAAATTTGAAACGATTCTCTCATGTGAAAGAAAATGCCCTTGGTAGAGAAAGGAAACTGGCAATTTTGAAGTGAGTCTGCTAGCTATTATTGACAGCTACGATCATTTAGCATCCAAACAGGTGAAGTGTTGAAGATAAAATTTCCTTATAACTTTAACTTTGTTGTTAAGAGAGAAAATAGGTAAAATGTATGAAATTTTGTATCTAAACAGATAAGGTGTTGAAGATAGTTTTCTTATAACTTTGTGGTGGTTAAGAGAAAGATAAAATATATGGAATTCATCTAAAAATACAGTATTTATAATTTTAAAAAGCAGAATGAAGTCATTTGATGACAAATCACTTTCTTAGTTTTTAGGTAATTGAACCTGCAAATTTTAAAAGCTTGGTAAAAGTATAGGCTCTAGACTAAAGACTGTTCCTTATTGTCAGTGCAAATCTGTGTTCCAATTACTTTAGAAAAAAATATTTATGCCATTATCCAAATAGAAGCCAGGAAGTCACAATAATGTGATATTACTATCCAAGTGTAGGAAAACATTTCATGTTTATACTGAAAAATAAGCTAATAAATGCTCAGAAATACAAGTTTGACAATGAAGAAATGTATTAGATTATGTAAGCTTTTAAAATGTGAACTGCTGCTGCATGCTTTATTTGGTTCATAAAACTGCAACCTACTATGGTATTATCCATTTATGACTTTTAAAAATTATTTTAAAATAAATCAGTATGCAAGAAATATATGCATAAATGATGTAAATTAAGCACATTTAATTTAATTTTAATGACATTCAAATTTAAAGAAGTTCAGAAGCAAATTACTTTTAAATGTAAACTGAAATTTATTTTTTATTTGGAATTTTGCCATCATCAAAAAAGAAAGTTTAATCCACCAACTGAATTCAAGGCTTTACTTAAGAACCCCAGAACCAAATTCAATTGAGTTAAAAACCAATTGAAGAAACTATGTTAATGATGGCCTCAAATGTCAATAGACATTTTGTTTTTTAAGCAACTGTTTTAGTAGCATGCAAATATAATGTAAAGTGTCATATTTTAGGAAATTATAAAATAAGTGTGATATGATTACATTGTTTAACACAATTGATAAATGAACCATTTGACCAAAAACTTGGAAACATGGAGAAATTGAGTTATCAGTAATTTAGGTAATTTGGAATTGCATGTTTCTGAACTTATTAACAACACTGTATAGTTTTCTGCTTTTCTCAAGGGAAAATTGTACAAATTCGCCTTTTGCTGACCATTAATTTGGAATAGTTTTGGTAATGAATGAAACTAAATTATGTTAAAGAAAATACAGCTACATTATTCACCATCATGTTAAATAAGTCTTTTCTAGTTTCAGTTAGAGTTTAAATCTTATAACTATGTTGTGTATGTTGTTTTAACTTATTTTCCCTTAAGTCAATCAGAAAACACATGCCTATTTAAAAAATTAATATTGATGAGATTGCTTCTGGCAGAAACCTACATGAAACAGTATTTGTAGAAAAGGCAGTTTTTCACCCCAGTTTGCACTTCATTTCTATTTTAATACTATTGGGTTTTAGATATTCAGTTTAAAGCAGCATCTTCAGTGTTTCCCATCTGTTTTGGTTCTGCTGTGAGACTTTCACAGAACCTTTAGCAGTAGCTATACCTTCACACTAACGTGAACACCTACTAAGTTGTTTAGGGCTCTAAAATTGCAAACCACTTTTACTTGTGTTAGCTCACCACATTAAATAATGACAAGTTGTGGTAAATTGACATTATCTCACTGGGAAATCATCTGTTGTGGAATCAGATTCAAACCTAAAGCTTTGTTTTCTAGTAAATGTGATTATGCTTTGCTAATGTCCCAAATTGAGGGCCACTCAAAACAAGTCATACCAATGTTCTATTAAATATCATTTCCTTCCTCTGGTTTGCATGGTAGAGGGGAACTTAAAAGAGTATGAAACCAAGGGCAGCTTTGACATGAGGACATGTGCCAACATAGTTTGATAAACTAGGAACAAATAAGGAAAACATCTAGATAGACAGATATATGTTGGTAATGAGACATATATTTAGATTAATACACCAAAATGACAGGTTTCAGTATTGGGCCACTATAATTGTAACCTGATTCATGTGGCATTCAATATATATAAACAGGGACTTCCCTGGTTGCGCAGTGGTTAGGAATCCGCCTGCTAATGCAGAGGACATGGGTTCAATACCTGGTCCGGGAGGATCCCACGTTGCCGCGGAGCAGCTGGGCGCGTGCGCCACAGCTACTGAGCCTGTGCTCTGGAGCCCGCGAGCCACAACTACTGAGCCCGTGTGCCACAACTACTGAAGCCCGCGTGCTTGAAGCCCATGCTCTGCAACAAGAGAAGCCACCGCTGTGAGAAGCCCGCGCACCGAAAGGAAGAGTAGCTCCCGCTCACTGCAGCTAGAGAAAACCCGTGCACGGCAACGAAGACCCAATGCAGCCAAAATATATATATATATATACACATATATATACATATATATGTGTGTGTATATATATATATATATATATATATATATATATATATATATATGTAAACAGTATATTTTTCTCTGGTGTTCAGACTTGACACATTTTTGCATAAAGATCTTTGTGTCAATTCCTCCTCCCTTGATTGTTTTTAAAGAATCAGCAATGTTTCAAGTTAATTTATGGACGTTGTAAAATAACTTACATAACGTTACTTCCTAAAATGAGTAACTGATATTGTTCAGCAAAGATGTAATCAAACAGCTATGGACCTTCATAATTTTTTTTTGATAGTTTCACAGTTGTTTTACTGTTACAATTTATTACCAATTGAAGATTTGCACGTGATAATAGTATTCATTTTCATGCTGACATTTTGATTACTTCCCTTTCTAGACTTTATATACTTCTCCTTCCATGTCTTTAGTGATTATGCTGAAGCATAATCCTCAATGGGGTATTTGACACTTAATTCGTAATTCAACCCATGCATGTGAACTGCAGTAGTTTCTGCACAACACATAATAAACTACATTAACTAATATATTTTGGTTGTCTACCTAATACCAAAATTTAATTCAGGGGAAATAAATCAAGTTCCTAGTTTGATACAGATCTTCCTTGACTAACAATGAGGTTACCTCCCAATAAACTCATCATGAGTTGAAAATACCGAAGTTGAAAATGCGTTTAATACGCCTCACCTAGCGAGCATCATAGCTTGACCTAGCCTACCATAAACATGCTCAGAGCACTTCCATTAGCCTACAGTTGGGCAAAATCTAACACAAAACCTATTTTATAATAAGGTGTTGACTATCTCATGTAATTTATTGAATATTATACTGAAAGTGAACAACAGCGTGGTTATATAGGTACAGGATGATTGTGTTTTGGTTGTTTACCTTGGTGGTGGCGTGGTTCTCTGGGAGCTGTGGCTCGCTGCCCTGCCCAGCAGCACAGGAATACCCTACAGCATATCGCTAGCCCAGGAAAAGACCAAAATTTGAAGTTTGGTTTCTACTGAATGTGTATCACTTTCACAACATCATAAAATCAAAAAATTGTATGTCAATCTATCATAAGTCAGGGATGCCTGTATATAAAAATCTGCAGCTTTCACTTCTCAAAATGTTGTTTCAGCATTATGAAGATTTGGTTTGCCCATTATAAAATGGAAGTTTGTTTTATAGCAAAACTATTTAATTTTTTTTCATTAGTTTCCAAAACCCTAACATCAAAAATACACTAAAATTTTCCGAGGTCTAAGGCAGTGTCTAGATATCACCTGATTTGTTAATACCACGTTAAACCATTCAGTCACATGGATGCTTTCTAATGATTTTGTGTTTAGCATAATCTAAAACACGGATGAAAAACATCTGGCCCTCAGCTTAATTTCATCCAGTTCACAAGGCAAGTATCAAAGCTAAATCCTCATTTATGCTTATGGTTGGGAAAATGTGTCTTAATTTGAAAAGTGTTTGGTGGCAGTTTCCTAAAATCTATGTAAGGTACCATGAAAGCTTATTTCTCTTATTTCTGTCTTTGTAAGTTTTATTCTTATATTCTGTATGTCTCTTTACTTGTGGATGCCACGTCTTCGACATATTCGTGTTCATCTCTAGCATGGAAACTCATTTTGTGTCATGTGTCTCTCTTCCTTTTCTTGATGTATCTATGCCCATTATTTTATTTTGCTCCCTATAATGCAGGACTTGACAGGATTCTAAACTCCAATTATTTAAAACCTGTTGTATTTTTAATAGACACATATTCCTTGGTCTAAATTTTACATGTGAGTGAGTTAAATTTAGAGTTCTATTTATAGATTCAAATCATGTTTTATTTATGCATTACATGGCTGCTGTTTACTGCGGATTTGTGAACATCATTTTACTTTCAGTTGTCATGGAAAAAATATTTCCATGACAATTGAGAGTAAAATTGTAAAATATGGTAGAGAATTATGGTTTGAGGTAATACCAGGTTGGATAGATTTTAACTAGTAAAAAGCATACAAAAGAAGTAGATTACCTAAATCTGTAAACATAACCCTTTATTTATTGAGCTAAGGTTTTAATGAAGGGGATGTGAACTAAGACCTATAAGCATTTATCGATTTTTATTCCTTTTTAAGGTTATTATATTTGATGGAGGTTTCTTTTTCTCTCAAAGTCTTTATTCTCCTCTGTTTGATCCTTGATGAAGTTCATGTCATCTCTCCATACCTCAGGCAACTGCCAAGAAAGTCATTTTGGTGACAGATTTTGTACTGAGACTGGGTTTGGAGTAGAAAGCTGCTGAAGTTTTCTAAGGAGAAAGTACTCCCTTCATCGATCATGATTCAGGCTTGTCAATAGCAAGTCTGTGTGCCCTGAGCAGCTAGTAGCTGGAAGCTGCCCCCTTGCTTCTGTAGCACAGAGGTCTAGAAGTAGTGAAAAGGGAAACAGATCAGAGGGAATAACATGACCACGGGGAATAACAGACATTTGGAAGATCCTGTTTAGACAGGATGTTCCTAAAGGGGGTGGAAATAGGGCCATTGGGTAGAAGCTGAAGGAAAAGGCATGATCACTTTCTCAAAGTTAGAATGGACCCCTGGAAAGTGCCTTCCTCACCCCAGGTTGGTTTTTTCTTCCTTAAACCAAAGCTGAGTATGAGTAGGCTGTAGGGGAGATGCAGACCTTGACTGAGTTGGACTTGGAGGATCTTTATGGTCTCTTCCAAAGCTGAAATGCTTCAAATCGAAAATCTGTAAATCAAAAAATCCAAATACATTTTATTAAGGCTACTAAAAATGCAAGTTATATGGCTATTCCTGGCATTCTGGCACCTGATTTCAGAAATCTGGTTTTTGAAAATATAGTTTATTCTTAAATAGTTAAAGGTATTAAAGAGAAGCAGAGTCATTTGGGATAAATCAGTCAGCCTCTCTGCAAGTAATATCAGAAGGTAGTCACATGATCTTAATATTGGTTTTTGAAAATAACACTTCTGGGGGTGTCAGTCTTTGTAAATGCTGTATCATGATGCACATCACCAAGTCCTGTTTTTATTTACGGAAATTTCACAGTACAATGACAGGATGGAAAAGTATAGGTAACTTTTCAATAGTTATGTAGGTGTAATCATTTAGATTTATAAACTGTGGCCTAGCTAAATTTAAGGAAACCATTCTTTCCCCATACCCTCGAAGTCAGTCAAGTTGATATATATAATTAATACGTGAGCTGCATACTTAATTCAGTATTTGCTATTTATAATTATTAGATGCAGAAAACTCAGGCAAAACAAATTCAAAACATGTATACATAACTAAATTCAATTCACCAAATATTTATTTGAGTTTACAAGATGTAAGGTGCATTGAGGATTCGAAGATGAACACAATCCGAAGAGCTCCCAGTCATAAAGCAGTTAAGACATATACACAAATGAATGTAATACAAGGCCTCACTAAAAACCCAGGAACGAAATTCCTATTGTAACAAAAAGGAAAGAGAAATTACTTCAGGTAAAACAATGTTAAACTATTTTATGCCATAAATGTTTCTGTCTTCAGCAACAACAGTCCACAGACTCCGCAGCCTTCAGAATCCATTTAGGTTTTTACTTGGAGCTGAGAGTTCAAGACAGTGTGGTCCCTAGACCAGCAGCATTAACATCACTTTGGAACTTGTTAGAAATGCAGATTCTTGGGTCCAGTTCCAAGTTACTAAATCAGAAACTCTGGAAAGGGGCCCAGCAATCTGTGTTTTAATAAGTCCTGCAAGTGATTCTGATGCACACTAAGGTTTGAGAACCACTGGTCTAGGAAATTGTACCTTTTATAATGCATGAGATTAACCTATGGAAAACAAGCAAATTCAAGCCTAACACATTTCTCATAAGGTATTCTGGGGAAATAGAGAATGGACAGGCCACTTGGCTGAAATCCCTCACCCAATCAAGAGACCCAATTGAGAATCTTCTAACTCCTGATGAGAAGACAGCAATAGTCTTAATTACAGAGTGATTCTTCTGTGCATCTTCTACAATTATGTAGACAATTGTTCTTTTATAGTAGTATTTAATACACATAGAAGGTTTGGATTTTTGAATCATCAATCATATTTTATGTTAGTGGAATTTTCCCAAGAAAGTGGAACAGTGACTTTTAACAACATCTGTTTTCTTCAAAGCAGTGCTCAGCTAACTGAGCAGTTTGGTTTTTTAGTGTTGTTGGATGCTTAATAACTAATTATCTTAGGGCACGTATAAACTCTACCACTAAGAGTGAAAAATACATGTACACTCAATGCTGCAGAAATACAATGATGGCACTTCTAAAACACAAGCATGGTTGCTTCAAGCCTTTGTTTTGCTAAATAAAAGGGCTTTTAAAACTACTGATAGGGAAGTGCAGAGTCCTAGGGCTTCTTCGTAGAGGCCCAAACTTAGGAAGTTGTAGATATTTATCTAAACCCGGGGTCTTCAATTCCTCTGGCTTCACTGCTGTCCTCCTCAGCCCACCCCTCTCCTCCACCAAATCTTTCTTGCTCAAGGTGCATCTCAGGGCTGTTTCTCAAACCAGAGCATGATTTTGTAACATTTCTTTGAAAAACATTTTATTTCTGACCTTTGGAATTATAGAAGGATGCTGGGAATTACCAGTACCAGGGAAACTTGTAACATAAATGAGAATAGCTCCAAAATTTTTTCCAGTGAATGAACCTCTTCCTCTGCCTCCAAATCTAAACTATCCATCATTGATTTGGGGTACTTTAGGAGGACACTTAATGAATGACAACAAAAATCTAGGTTGATGATGACTATGGCATATTCCCAAGGAGTTCCCCAGACCCTGAAAGATCAAGGGAGCTCTCTATGACCAGATAAATCTCCCCAACCAGGATTTATAGAAATAGAATTTAACAGGTTGGAGTTGGAGAAGACCTTTAAAATCATCCAGTTTGACCTTCTCATTTAACAGAGGAGACAACTGAGGGCATGCTTAATCAAATGAAGCAACCATTATCTAATGTGTCTATGATACATTAAAGAGTAAGTACACTCAGTAGAAACCCAGCAGCCTAGAAAAGGGAGCGATAGTTAAAGATCACGATGAGTGGGAGAAGACTCAGGGATCAAGACCAGGATCCCTTTCTACCCTTAGCTGTTTGGGCAGAGGTAGGGTGGTAGTCCTAGGAAGCTGCTAATTGGCTCCCTCTACCCCTCCCAGTATCCTGGGTCTCCTGCCTTCTCTGAGGCAATCTCAACTTCCCAGTGCCTTAACAGTCGTTCCCTTGCACGCCTAAGTCTCATTGCTTCAGCTTTTAAAGACATCCCCCCACCACAATCTTCCTATGTTATCAAAATCTAAACTCATTTAGAAGATTGTTAAGTGACCATTCAAAGGCAAAAAAAAAAAAAAAAAAAAAAGCAAAGACCAGAAGGGCAGGGGGTAGAGGAAGACAGAGCTGAGGAGAAAAAGAGAGCCTCTCTGATGGAAAAGAGCTGATAGTGGTGTGGGTGTGTGTCATGTGGAAGACTGATAGATCTGGGGACGTGGAAGGACCATACTTCAGAAGGAACAGGTAAAAAAGGTGTAAAAAAGTCTAGATCCAGAGCACTTGGCAACTGTCTCAGCAAAGATTCCTCTGTATTTGTTATCTTTTGTTGCATAACAAATACCACAGACTTAAAGGCTTAAAACAACATATGTTTATTATCTCACAGATTCTGTGCACCAGGAGTCTAGGCAGAGCTTATCTGTAGCCTCTGCTTAGGGACATTCATAAGGCTGTAATCAAGGTGATGGCCAGGACTGGGGTCTCATCTGAAGCCTTGAACAGTGAAGGATATTCTTCTAAACTTAAGTGGTTGTTGGCAGGACTTGGTTCTCTGTGGGCTGTTGGACTGAGGACCTCAGTTCTTTGTTGGCTGCAGCCTGGAGACAACCCACAGTTTCTTGATACATGGGTCTCTCCAACATGGCCACTTGCTTCATCAACATGCAAGCTGGGAAGGCAATAAAGTCTACTAGAAAGATGGAAGTGGCTTCCCTGGTGGTGCAGTGGTTAAGAATCCGCCTGCCAGTGCAGGGGACACGGGTTCGAGCCCTGGTCCGGGAAGATCCCACATGCCACAGGGCAACTAAGCCTGTGCGCCACAACTACTGAGCCCGTGCGCCTAGAGCCCATGCTCCACAACAAGACAAGCCACCACAATGAGAAGCCCACGTACTGCAACAAAGAGTAGCCCCCGCTCGCCGCAACTAGAGAAAGCCGCGTACAGCAATAAAGAACCAAAGTAGCCAAAAATAAATAAATAAAATAAATTAATTAAAAAAGAAAAAAGAAAGATGGAAGTACATCTTTTGTAATCTATTCACAGAAGTGACAGCCTATCAACATGCTATTCACTTGAAGAAGGTTACTGAAGAGAAGATTACACAAGGGTTTGAATACCAGGAGGTGGGAATCATTGGAGGCCATTTTAGAGGATGACTATCACACCTGTGACACAGCTTGTCAAAAACAATAAAAATAATGGAGTCATGTATGTAGACCATAAAGGTTTGGACAAAGAGTTTCTCAGCATCAGCTATGACGCCTCCTCACTCGTGAGAGACTGTCCCCCAGCATCCATCTTTCCTTTCTTCCTTATTGTAAATAGTAATCCCCAAATTTTAGGGAGGCATATGGCTGTTCATCTAGAGACTACATATGGCAGCCTCCCTTGTAGTCAGGTATAGCCATATGACTAAGTTCCCACCAATGGGCCGTGAGCCTGTGTGATATACGCCACTTCTGAGTAACATCCGTAAAAGAAAGTTGCATGCCCCCCCTTCTTTTTTACCCCCCTTTCTGAGGCTGGAATGCTTATATGGTGGTGGGCATCCAGCTCAATCGTGTAGATAAGGGCAACACCCTGGAAGATCTTGGAAAAATAAAACAGAAGGAATAGGAGTCCCCAGACCATCACTTGAAGCAGAGTAGCCCAACTTTCCTGGGCTGCCTACCAGCTGGACTTCTATCTAAGAGAGAAATAAACCATCTTGTTTAAGCCATTGTTATTTGCTACGTGTTACAGTAACTAAACCAGTATCCTAACTGATGGATCACACAGTGCTTCCAGAGGCAGGTATTAGCAGTGCTCCTGCTGAGTCTTCCTGTGGCAGCTGTGAATTACATCGCTTTAAAAGATGTCACAGTGTGTCACCTTTCCAGCTCCTCCTAGGCTATGTCTGCTGGAATCCTCAAAATTAGTTCTCACCCCCAAAAGCGTGTCCTCTTAAGATGCTGCTATGGAAAACTCCATCACTGCTTTCCAGCTTTGCCCATGCTCAGGTACCCAGAGGACTTCAGTCATTCAGTGATTCATTTATTACACTATTTACGGGGCTTTTCTCATGTGGCAGTCACATGAGGCTGGGGATACAGCAGTGAACAGGACAGACCAGCTTTTTGCTCTCAGGAGACTGACATTCTAGTAGGGCATTAAAGACACAATAAACAAATAAACCAACAAATAAGCTAATTCAGGGAATCATAAAATAAAACAACAACTTGAAATTCATCTTCATTTACCCTACAATCACATAGGGAAACTGAGTCTCAGCCACGCTGCTGGATGGTTCATGGTCTCCAGCCTGAAGAATGGCCCCCAGTAGTCCTTGTCTCATAACTGCCTCAGACTGAAGGAGACAAATTATTTCCACCTACTACCCTTTGGTGAGAATTAGTCCCATGAACACACCTGTAAGCATGGTGGATGGAAAATATAGAGATGCACATGGATATCTGTTGAACACTAACAGTGTTCCACCAACATACCCATCATAAAAATCCAAATAAATAAAAAACACATAAAGCAGAAAATAAAAGGGCCACTTTATCCTTTCCCTTCATAAATAACCACTGTTAACATTTTCATTCCTTCATTCAATCAACACGTCTTTATTGATCTCCTGCACTGTTCCCGGCCCTGTCCTTGATGCTGAATATGCTGGAGATGGTTCCTAACCTCATGTGGCTTCTAGCTTGAGTGTGTGTGTGTGTGTGTGTGTGTGTGTGTGTGTCTCCTCCTGGGTTTGTAAACTGCCTGTACCATACCTAGCTATATGATTTCAGACAAACCACTTAACTCCCAAAGGCTCGGTTTCCTCATTGGCAAAATGGGTATAAAAATAGTAGCTAATTTACAGGGTTGTTGGAGGGGATTAAATTTCATAATATAGGTTAAATAACTTAGAATAAGTACTCAGTAAAAAAAAAAAAGGCTGCTACTATTGCTATATGTATAATATAAATATTTGCTTTTATATAAAGAGGATTATACTATTGTTGCTTATATACAACTACGGTCTACTCCTTGAACGCTTTCAGTGATGTTCCTTTTTCCATTTCAAAACATAGAAGGTGAAGTTCATCATTTTAACTGCTTTATGGTATTCTGTTGTCTGTATTTACATTTGTATATATATTTGGTGGAGAGATTGATGGACATGGAGTCCATGAATGGACATTGTATGCCAAGTTCCTTTTTTTTCTTTTCTTTTTTGCCAAGTTCTTGATGTACTTTTTTTTCTGGACAGTGGATACAAAATTTAGTTACATTCTAAAAGGGTTCATAATCCAAAAGCAGAACTGTGGTTTAAATGGGCCAGTGCTTGACTTGATCACATAATTTCACCTCTTCATGCTCCAGTCCTTCCATCTGTGTGTTCAGTTTAATTACTCCTCTCTCTTTCCTAGAAATGTGAAAGCTTTCTAGAAAACAGGCAAAAACAGAAACATAGAGCCAAAACCAACAATTTTACTACGTTTAAACTTAATGATTTCATTTTACTTACCACTTCCTCATTGGAGCAGGACTAATTGCCAACCTCTACACTTGGGTTTAGTCTAAACAACCCCAAATACCTTCCCAGCTCAGTCTTTAAAAATCTGAGTTTCTGTGCTGTTTCTTCACAAGGCCTATTTCTTTTCCTCCATAAAGTGTGTCCTCATTTATATTTTCCTCCCTTTGTATCCATCTAAAGTACGACTCTTGAGAAGATGCATATGCTCCATTAAACCCTACAATTTAACGCCGCTATCCATAAAGTCTAAATTTGTGATTTGAAAATGTACTCTTTGAATACCAGTGACTTTAATATTAAACTACCACAGATAAGATCTTTAAGGGGGAAAATACAACTGCCTATTTTGATTTGGGGAGATTTTAGTCCTGAGATCCACACAGAGGCACCAAGACTTGTATGATCACAGACAAATCACTTCACTTCTCTGAGATCAGTTTCCTCATCTATTAATGGAAAGGAGCTTAAGGGGTTTCCAAATGTAATTCCTTAGCACCCCTGGTGACTGATGAGATGCTTCAGGAGTCTCGTAGATGAGATGTTCTCCTTCTGTTCCATATTCTGAGCTCCTCTGATAACCACTAACCAGCTGGTTGATGATCCCTTCCACTCCTGTATGAGGCTGGACCGCATGAATTACAAGCATAACCATTCATTGATACACAAGGTTTCAGTACATAGTGCTGAAAAAGGAAAATGGAAGAAAATAGTGGAGTGGGAGAAGCCAGGGGGAGGAGAGGGAAAGAGACCAGGGAAGATTGAAAAAGGAAGAAACAAGTTGGCCAAGCTAGTAATGTGACCCATGCAGAGGGCTGACTCCTTAGACAGGCCCTATGGGGAGTTTCAGCTGAAAGATTTACCCAAAGTCAAGACCTTTTCCCTCCAGAGAGCTGGAACTTTCGTGAGGAGTAGCTGATGCAGTTCCAGTTCATAGGTGGCTGCACTGTGTAATGGGTTCATCTGTACTGCAATGGAAGAGGAGTTCAGACTCTTGGTCTGCTACTAACTAATGGCATGACTTTAGGCAAGTCATGTGATTCTGTGAGGGTCAATTTCTTTATCTGAAAATGGAAGGAGTAGGACTGGATGATATCTTGAGGTCCTTTCCTGCTTGAAAATGGTATGATTCTTATGAACGCTTGTATATATAGTCAGGTATTCTGGTTTATCCATTGCTAAGTAGAACCACCTCGACATTTAATGCCATAAAATAACAACCATTGTATTATGCTCACATATTTTGGGGGACAGGAATTCACCCAGCACGCAGTGGGGGTCGTTTGTCTCACAGTCTTGGGTCTCTCTTCTGAGAGTGACTCAGTTGGAGGCAACTTGAATGCCTAGGAGTTAGAATCATCTGGATGCTTCACTGACATGTCTGGTCCCCGAGCTAGAATGACTTGAAGTCTGAGCTGAGTACTCTGTCAACCGGAGCACCTATTCGTGGCCTCCCCATGTGACTTGGGTTTCACAAAACATAGCAGCTGGGTTCCCAGAAGGAATGTCTTGAGATTGATCATCCCAATAGTGAGCCTTCCAGAACAGGCAGAAGCTACATGACCTTTTCAGACCTAGCTTTAGAAGACACTTAGTGACAATTCTACCATATTTTGTTGGTTACAAGCAAATCACTAAGGCTAGCCTAGATTCGAGGGAAGGGAAAGTAGACTCCAGATCAGCAAGTTCACGTTGCAAAAGAACCATCATTGCTGCCGTCTTTGGAAAAGTATGATCTGCCCCAGTCTGCACTCTGGTAATGACGGTTCACATGCCTCCGGAATACATTGCCTCATCCCTCCCTCAAGATCCCCAAAGTCTCATCCCCAAGATCTTCAAAGTCTGCATCAATTCAAATTCCAAGATCTTGCTATCTAGTCGGGTCCAATGCTGATGAGGTCTCTCAGTGCCTTTCTCAGGCCCAGCCCCTTCACTGAAGTTCCTTGCAGTCTGAAGACTTGTGAACCAAAGAGACGAGTCTTCTAGTCTTAATATCCTTTAAAGGCCTATTATCTATCTGTCTGAAATGGTTCATGAGGCACCATCTTAAATCTTTCTGAGGTCTTAAAAAAAGTACTTAAAGTCACATCATTGGCTTCCTCTTTATTCTGAGACCGTGTCTTCCTAATCAAACCCTTGATTCCACCTTTGCACTGAGGACCTTTCTTACTTTGAGGATGCTTTGCTGATTGCAAAGACTGACTTGAGCTCGCTATACTTCTTCTAAATGTTACTGCAAAATTGAACAGAGCCATATTTTGTCATCAGTAACTAAAAGAAACCAGTTGACACTTTCAGCTTTCTGTCAGGAAACCTCCTTAGGCAAATCTACTAGTTCACTCAGTATAGTTTCTATTTTTCATGTTACCACAGGTGATGGTGTTGCTAAACCTTTTGCTACAACTTAGCAAGGTCATCTTTTTTCCACCTTCCAACAACAATTTCCTCTTTGTCCCTCTAGCTTTCACTGACAGTCTTCTCAAGGTCCATCCAGGTTTCGCTAACTTCTAAGGCCATTTGACCTTGAGAAACTGAATATACAAACAGATAATGGCCAGATAATATATAAAAGTGGAACTCTCACCAACAGTCTGCAGCAGCCAGCCTAGGAGACTAACCTATTATCTACAGTAACCAGCCCAGAAGGCCAACCTACTATAAGACAGACTAGGAAATCAGACAGCTATCTCTAGCAACAATCCAGGAAACCAAACAATAGCTCCTGTAAAAATTGGCCCCAAATGACCAGGACTTGATTAATAACCAACTGCTTCCCTAATTTTTGTCCCCGTTTCCAACTTAGGACCAACCAGAGAAAGCCAAATATTCGTTCTAACCAATCAGATAGGATTTCCCACTTCTAGTCAGTCTGCTTATAGTATCACCATGCCAGCAGCCTCCAACCAGGGCATATTTGAAGTCTTCCCCTTTTTTCCCACTGTAAAACTGTCGCACTCCTCTGCCTGCCTTTGAGTGTCTGCCAAAACGCAAGTGATCGTGGCTGACTCCCTTGCTATAGCAAGTTTTGAATAGATAGCCTTTGCTTGTTCTCATTGGTTGGTGTTCCTTTATTTCCACAAGCTTCTTCCTGCTTCCCAGTCAAAAGCCAATGGGTTATGGTTTGGGGTTTTGTTATGGGAGAATCCCATGTCCGAGTACCAAACTCTGTTCTCGTTATCTATTGTTGTGTAAAAACCACCCCAAAACTTAGTGGCATAAAACAACAGTCATCTTATTATGCTCACAGATTCTGTGGGTCAGGAATTCCGACAGGGTTAATAAGGATGGCTTGTCTCTGATCCACAACATCTGGGGCCTCAGCTGTGAAAACTTAATGGCTGAGGGGGGACCCACCAGGAGGCTGCCTCATTCACACATCCTGATGCCTGAGCTGAGGTGACTTGAAGATTGGGCTCAGGTGGGGCTGGCAACCATTGGCTTAGGCTCTTCACGGCTCTTCACAACCATTGGCTGAGCTCTGTGAGGGAGGGTCCTGAGACTCGCAGCCAGGCAATGAGTGTTCTGAGAGAGACAGGTGGAAGCTACAAGCCTTTTCTGACCTGCCTTGGAAGTCACATGTGTTGGTTAAGTGAGTCACTCAGCCTGACCTAGATTCAAGGGGAGGGAATCAGGCTCAACTCTTAAAGGGAAAGTGACAAAGTCCCTCTGCACAAGGACACATGCGATAGGAGATAGTGTTGCAGCCATTTTTGGTAACTCTAATTTGCCACTCCAGGCCACCCTCTTCCTGGCATCCCTCTACTCCTTCATTCCTACATTACTTATTTTTACCCTGCTTCCTTTCAGAAAGAATTTGAAGACACTGAGAAGATGGATTGGTGGGCATGGAAACAAAACAAAGGAAGTTGGTTGATGTCAGGTGATAATCTCATACAGGTATTCATTTATTCATTCCATGAGTCTTTTTAAAGCGTTAACAATGGGTTCCATACTGGAAATATACGGAGGAGATGTGAGATGAGCAAAATGAACACACATCCTGCTCTCATGAAGTTTAAGCCCGGTGGGAGAGGCAGACATTTAAAAATAATTCCACAAGTACATAACCACAGGTGCTCTAAGTTCATAAGCATTATACAGTAATGGCCCAGGAGCTGTGTAAGTGCACAACACAGGAACTTGGTCCTGTTAGGGAATGAGAGATTTCCCTGAAAAAAAAAAAATTTAAGCTTATAACTCAAAAATGAGAAAAAAGTCAGGTAACTAAACTAGGGTGTTGCAAAGCATGTTACATGGACCACTAGTGATACAGAGAGATACAGCATTGGCCAAAAATTTCGTTCGGGTTTTTCATAACATCTTATGGAAAAACCCAAACGAATCTTTTGGCCAACCCAGTATCATTATTGTCCTTGTTATGTATTTATTTTACAGTTTTGCAACTTATGACAGGTGATATTGGTTTTCCATTATTGTTGGCAGATAAAGTTTCCTTGTAAAATGAAAGTTTTTAAGTTTAACAAAGCTATCAATTTAAGGTAAAATAATACAGTAAGCATTACATCTTGAATTGGCAAATATCATGTAGGTGATGTGTGGAACCTGAAGCTCTGTATAAAGACTGGAGTTGGTATGTTGAGAGATGGGACGGCGAGGGGATCATGGGTAGTAAAGAGAGCATTCTGGTGCAAAAGCCCTGAGGTGGAAGAGTGGGGGGGTCCACGAAACAGAAAGGTGACCGATATGGCTTGAGCAGAAAGCAAGAGGGAATAGTTTACAGTGAGCCGGAGAGGCCTGCAGGCCCCTGAGTGTCAGGGACTTTAGTTCAAAACTGAAACTTCCAAAACTCAGCATGGGCAATTGCACTTTTTTCCTTTAAATACTGTACCTGTGGCAGGGTTAGTACAAAATCACTGGCATTTGAATAGTACATTTATAATAGAACAAATTTAGATGATACAGATATCAAGAATATTAATTTGCAGTATCTGAGAGCTAATGTTTCCTTTGGAAATACTTTGTTCAACATGTTTAACTATCCTAAAAGCAATGGGGCGTCATTGAAGAATTTGGGAAAAGGGAGTGATAAAACCTAGTTTGTGAGGTTTTAAAAAATAATGTTTATCAATGTAATTCACGCATTAAAAGAATTGTCCAGAAGAGCTAATCGTAACAATAAGCAACGTTCTGCTCTCCAGCCTCTTCCCCACCACAGAGGGAGCCACTTTAAATCTCTTCTGGTTTCATTCTTCTGATAGTTTCCTTCTTATCTCCAAAAAATGCTTATATCTGTGTCTCTTGATTTATCAGATTTGGGCATTATATCAGATATATCATATGTGCTTACTCAGATTTCCTCAGCCTTACCTTTCTCCCAGTCTCCCAGCTCACTCCGCCCAGGCCATCCCAATGGTCACCAACTAAGTCTGAACTTCTGTTTCCACTGCAGCAGGCCATCAGGCCACATGCCCAGATCTACTTCCCCAATGGCTACTACAGGGCCCGAGTGACACAACCTGCATGCATGGGAGAGTAAACTCTCCAGGCAGCAAATTTTGACCAGTGGAAGAGAGAAGGCAAAGACAGAGGGGAGATATATTTTCTCTTCCTTTCTCCCTCTGATGGATTGTTCTGGCACAATATTTCCATCCAGCCTGTCCAAAGAGGTTCTTTGTGACTGAGTGGTCACCTGCTGAGGAACCAGCTCTGGTTATTCATGGCATTTTATGAAGCAATGGCCAGTGCAGTAACTCATCACCTTGTACTTGCTGCCAGATCTTCTCTGCCTGTCTTCCTCCCTAACTCTCACAGAACTGGGGTTGTACCTCCTAATAAAGCATAAGCCCTTAAGCTTTGCCTCAAGCTCTGTTTTCTAGGGAAATCAGGCCAAGATAGATATTGCCAATATTACCTGTTGACTTATAGCTATGACTTAAGATCACCATTCGCATCTCTCTCCCATGTTCCTACAGTGAACTCGTTGTTCTTAGTTCTTTTAGTTATGCTTCTAACTTTCGATTTTGTGCTTATAACTTTACTTCTTTTTCCAACCACCAGAGAGAGTATCTCTTGGTTCTGATATTTTACAGGACGGAGATACTGGCACTCCTTCCTTCTTTGTACTTCTCCTCCTCCTTCCATCCCTAAACCGCTGCATCATACTTTCACATCCTTAAGGTTGACAGAACTTGCATTCTGTTCTGTAATCATGATTGTCTGCTGTTATCTTCCTAAGTGTTGATTCTATATTTGAAAATCAATGTGTGTATATACTATGTATAGTATATACAGTGCATATACTATGATGACTGTTCATTGAACCATAAGTTTCTTGAGAGTTTGCTGTGTCTCAGGCACTGTTCTCTAGGCTCTAGGGATAACACAATGAACAAAACAGACAGAAATCCTTGCCCTCTCAGAACTTTCATTTCAGTGGAGGAGACAAACAATTAACAAGGTAAATATATAGAATGTATGGTATGACAGATAATGAAAAGTACTGCGAGGAAAGTAAAGCAAGGAAGGAGAATAGGAAGACTCAGGCTGGGGGTTGCAATTTTAGGTGTTCTGAGCAGGGAGGGCCTCACTGAGAAGGTAGCCTCCAGAAAGCAAGGGAACAAAACAAACAACCATCTAGGCAAAGGGAACAGCATTCTAGTCAAAGGGAACAGCATCCTAGGCAAAGGGGACAGAAAGTACAATAGCCCTAAGGCATGAATGTGCTTATTGTGTTCGAACAAGAGCAAGGAAGCTCATGTGGCTGGAGCAGACTGACCAAGAGGGAGACTTAGAGAGGAACAAAGAAAGAAGTAATGGGGAGCAGATAGTGTAGGACTGTGTAAGTCATAGCAAGGACTTTGACTTTTATTATAGGAGAGATGGGAAAACTTGAGAGAGTTTTGAGCAATGGAGTGACACAATTTAATGTACATTTTAACAGGATCACTCTGGATATTGTGTTGGAAAGAGACTGAAGGGGGCAAGGGAGGAAGCAGGGAAACTAGTTAGGAGATAAATGAAATAATCTAAGCAAGAGATGACAGTGGCTTGAAGTAGGGTTGTAGCAGTGAAGGATAGAAGTGGTCAGAATCTGGATATATTTTGAAGGTAGAACCAACATGATTAGTGAATAGTTGGATGTGAGAGGGAAAAAATGGAGCCAAGAATGACTGTAAAGGTTTTGAACTCAGCAACTGGAAGAAAGGAGCTGTCATATAAGTAGAAGGGAAGACTGGGAAGAATAGGTTTGAGGGAAAAGGTCAGGGACCCAACTTAGGCAGTTTGAGTTGCTGTTTCAGTTCTCTATTACTGCGTAACAAATCACCACAAAACTTAGTGGCTTAAAAAAACAAGAATTAATTATCATGTCTCATGGTTTCTGTTGGCCAGGAATTCGATGGGGGTTAACCAAACAGTGCTTGTTTAAGGTCTCTCATTGTAATAATCCCAGTTTTAGCACTGAAAGTCTTGTGTCCTGGGAAGCCCCTCCCAAGGATGCGAAAAGTTCTGGGTTTTGGTGATGGGTGAAGTATTGAGGAGTAGGGGTAGTACAGCACCCATACAGTGACCAAAAATATAAGGACTGAAAGCAGGGCTGTTTTTAGTGTCAAATGGATACAGCATGAACTATCTGTCCAGTCATCACCGTCACTCACTGATTTTTCCCCTCACCACTGATGTTGGCAACCACGATTTGCAGTTCACAATAATGGGTCACCCATTGTTGCCTCATTTCCAGTGATGTGAGTTAGGTGTGCAATATAAGTGTGTGTGATCATGGCATTAACAGTCCAAGTTTGACCTGGCCTATGAATTAACTGTTGTGCTTTGAATTAAGATGATAGAGGCCATCTTGAATAATCAGGATAGATCCCCACCCCCAAATTTGGTTGGGACGTTGATACTGATGCACACACCAAGAGGCTTTGGAAAGATTAATTATTTACACCACTGAGGTCCCTGAGAAGGGCAGGGCAGGCCTCTCAAGCAGGTCCAGAATGCCTTGAGAGAGCTGAGATAGGAGACCTACTGGCTTGGGGTTTTTATTGTGGAAAGGGGATGCGGTGGGGGGGTGAGGGTTCCCAGTACGAGTAGGGACTTGTGTGGCTTGACTCTCCCGCCAGCACCAAAGGAGAGAGCGCTCAGGCTTTCTTAGCAGCTTGCCCAGATGTAGGGCAGACGGGGAGATGAAGGGATAAGGTCTAAAGCTCTTAGTTGTCAAACATCAAAATGGAGCCACTTTTCTATTGCAGAGATAGTGCTAGGTTAATTTTTAATGTGAATATTGGGACAATGTTTTCTGAAAGTTCAGATCATGAAGATGGGAACTACTGTGATATCACAGTCATGACCCAGATATCACTGAAACAGGAGGCTAAATGGGTTGTTTTTTTGTTTGTTTTTGCTTTTGTTTTTTTACATTTTGGCCATTCTGTGCAGCCTGTGGGATCCTAGTTCCTGACCAGGGGTGGAACTTGGGCTGCTGTGGTGGAAGCGCCCCTGTGGAGTCTTAACACTGGACCACCAGGGAAGTCCCAGACTGAGTTGTTTTAATGATAGAAGGAAGGACACATACAGCTGGATTAGGGAGGAAAAGAGCCGAACCAGAGCATGCTGTACAATATGCAGAAAATAATTTTGGATTGCACATGGCAGAGGAGGTGACTGTGGAGACACATATGGAGAATGAATTTCACAAGTCTGGGATTAGACAGGGAAATACCTCTAAATTAATCAAACGGTTTTGTGGTCTCCCAAAGAAACACCAATGTTCAGTTGAAAATAGTGAGCAGAGAATTAATTTGGGCTAACCACACGACCAACACGCACGATTGTATCATTCCCTTTGTGGCGCTGTGGAACTGAGTAGAGTACCATATACTGATTCACAGGTTGGAACTAAAATGTCCTGTGGGGAAATTTGAGAACAGGTACGTCGGCCTCTGTATTAAGTTGCTAGGGCTGCCATAGCAACGTAGTGCAAACCAGGTGGTTTAAAACAAACAAGCAAAAAATTAATCCTCACAGTTCTGGAGACTAGAAGTCCAAAATCAAGCTGTCAGCAGGGCCATGCTGCCACTGAGGTTCTAGGGAAGTATCTGTTTTGTGCCTCTCTCCTAGTTTCTGGCGGCTCTGGCACTCCTTGGCACTCCTTGGCTTCTAGGTTCATCACTCCAATTTCTGCCCCCATCTCCCCATGGCCATCTTCCCTCTGTGCGTGTGTGTGTGTGTGTGTGTGTGTGTGTGTGTGTGTTTGTATCTGTGGGCAAATTTCCTTCTTACAAGAACACCAGTCGTATTGGATTGAGGGCCCACCCTATTCCAGTATGACCTCCTTTTAACTTGACCCTATTTCCAAATAAGGTCACATTCAGAGGTTCCAGGTGGACATGACTTCTGGGGGAACACTATTCAATCCAGTACAGCCCCTTATGGTGCAGAGCTCATTCTGTCAAATCTTACCTATGATCATGCTTTCTATAATATATAGAAATGAGTCAAATAACAGCAACAAAAAAATGTTTACCCACTCTTAGGTATTTTAATTTGAAAATGGAGTTTCAAATCATTCTCTTGATTTTTATGAAGATTTTAATAAAACTGTAGAAAACAAAATATTGTTGATATCTTGTCCAAATAAAAGCTAGAGTTTATCTGTCTGCAGATTCAGCAGAGAGTGCAAATGTAAATCTTGGCAAGCTCTATTCAGTCTATAAACTTCTATAATGTGGACTTGATAATAGCAGAGCTGCAAGTCAAAAAAAATTTACATTTGACTGTAGTCAGTTTTACCACTACATAAAAGGAAAATGGATGTCTTAAAGGCTGTAGGCAGTTCATAGAAATATTAGTGGAAAAGAAAACAGAAAGATTAAAAATAACCTACTATAGGACTTCCCTGGTGGTGCAGTGGTTAAGAATCTGCCTGCCAATGCAGGGGACATAGGTTCGAGCCCTGGTCCGGGAAGATCCCACATGGTGCGGAGCAGCTAAGCCCATGCGCTGCAACTACTAAAGCCCGCGTGCCTAGAGCCTGTGCTCCACAACAAGAGAAGCCCCCGCAATGAGAAGCCCGCGCACTGCAGAGTAGCCCCCGCTCACCACAACTAGAGAAATGCCCATGCACAGCAATGAAGACCCAACACAGCCAAAAATAAATAAATTTATAAAAATAAATAAACAAATAAAAATAAAAAATAAAATAACCTACTACATCATGAAACAGAAGAAAACATGTCATTGTTATTTTTTATTAAATACAGATAATATCTGTTTAATTAGTACTTTGTATTTATATTCTCCTTTTAAAATGTTTATAGATCTTAAGAATATACAATAACATAGCCTACAAATTTAAATATCCAATATAGAGTATTTTAAAAAGATAAAATAAGTTGCTATATCAAAGGAGAACTATTAAAATATTGTTATATTTTTCTACATATTATTTGTTTAATTATTCCTACTATTAATCACTTCTAATTGTCATTGCTAACTAGTCTTGTTATTGTTTATTTAAATAATAGCATTTATATTTATGTGCATATATTGATCTCTAACATTCTGTTTTTGAGAATAATTTAATTAAAATTTCAAATAAAAATGAGAAACAACTCCATTCATTTAATTAGACATCATAATTACATTTTTCTATTTGTTTAACAAAATTGAAATGTATAGCCAGCTAGAAAAAAAAATTTGAATCTAGCAACCATTATTTTAATAGGAGGTAGACAATATTTAACACTTTAGAAGATGAGGATTAACTGTAATTGAAATAAATATTTCATGATATGATTTAATAAAATAGGTACTAACTACATTATTTAATAATGTACACCCAATCTGAAGGAAAACACATAAAAGTTTTATCTGTAGCTTTTATCTAATACATCTACTAAAAATTAGTAGTCCCAGAAATCATTCCAGTTATACTGTAAAGAATCAGTGTTATTAACTTACACTGATTTGCTGTTCAAATTCTTTTCTTTCTAGCTAATGGCATGGCCCTAAGGATGAATACTGAGAATAGCTAAAAAGATTTGCCAATACTAAATACATCTTAGAAGCTATTTTTAGCATTCAGTATTTTTCACCAATCCTCTTTTTTCTCCTGAACTCCCCCCAAGAATGCTCTAGGATCTTGACAATAGTCCCAGGGGTGGAGGAGACTAGGTCTTTCAACAAAACCTGTCATCACTTCCACCACCCCACTCAATGATATATTATACTGAAAACATATCAGTGTGGGCCAAAAATACCCTATTTCTAATGCTGGTTTCCCTTTAACTGAAATATACTTAGAACAGAGGAAGACAGACAATCCAACATGTTTATGACAACTTGCTCCATCATGAAAAATAACTGCCCTTTGGCTTGGCCCAGGAGGCATGTACAGCATGGGGGCCACCTCTGAGGTTTAAGGTGGGTGAGGGGTATGCCTTTCTTTTGTAAAGTGAGAGGAGAAGCAGAAACTTTTTAAGAAAGAGTCCAGACAGACGTTGAGCATCCAGGAACCCATTCCCGTAACTATTCTCTTCTTGAAAGCAACCACAGTTTGAAGACCACTGGTGCAGGGGAGGGAGAGCAGATGGACATGTGGCATGCGGCATGATGGTAGGGCAGCACTGACCACCCCCTTGTGGTTAACCATAATGAATTGAAAGTGAAACTAGCCGTGTGTTTTCCATTAGCCACAGTCAGCTGAGCTGATACAGGCAGGAAGAAGGTAGAGAACTGGATTTAACCAAGCATGTAGTTTTGAGAATTTAAAGATGTGATACAGGCAGACAATGAACAACAGAAAAAAAAAAAAAACAGAAAGAAAGGAAAAAAAAAAGACTGTTCAAGAAAGAAAATGTAATCACAATGCACTACTAGATTCTGTAGCAGTACATTTTTCTATAGACTTTAGCTCCTGCCTCATCATACTCTCTAAGACCAGTCTGTCTACCCCCATTCTCTTTGCTGTAGATTTAGACCTTTTTTATTTTTATGTGATCTTTATAAGGGTGTTGGCAGGAAGAGGTGATAAATATGTGTGTACTTTGTCATCTTGAGCAAAAAGTTCTCAAATCACATTTTAAAAGATCACACCGGCTCTTGGAGAATAGATTTGGTGGAGGAGACAAGAGTGGTTGTAGTGACCTTACGAGAATGTTGCAGTAATTCAAGTAAGGGGTGCTGGTAGTTTGGTCTAAAGTGGTAGAAGTAGACATGGAGAAAAGCACATGGCGTGGAGAGTTATTCAGGATGACATGACTTAACTCAGTTATGGACTAGAAATGGGAAATAAAAAAGAGGTATTTGTCCAGGCTTCTTGCTAATGGTTGTACTCACTAAGATAGTAAACACTGAAGTAGGACAACATTTCTGGAGGAAGATCATTACTATATTTTTAGAGCTAATGAGCTTGAAGTATTATTGACATATCCAAGTGAAGAGGTTAAGGAGGAACATGCTATACACGTTCAGAGGTAAGGTCTGGAAGGACACATATATTAGGGAGTTGTTGATGGTGTTATCCGTGGGTAATGAGCCAGATGAATGTATGAGCTCTGTTAGGAAATGAATACAGAGTAAGATTGTAATACACAGTAGGAAGGGGGTTGTAGTATACTGTAAAAAAGAAAAAGGCCACATATTCCTCTCATCCTGGTTTGCATGACTCTTTACAATATGATTTTGTCTCCTATGAAGAGGTAGACTTTATTTCCCCAGATCTCTTAAAGCTGGACCAGCGTTGTGACTTGCTTGGACCAATAGAAAACAGGGAAAGTAATGTTGGGGGAATCAGAGCCTAGGTATCAAGACGCCTTCAGCTTCCACTCTTGCCCTTGAGACTGCCATGTTAAGAAGCCTAGATGAGCCTTCTTAAGCCTAAGTGACAATGAGAGGGAGGTTCAGCCAGCAGCCATCGCTAACCACCGCACATGTTCATAAGTTCATGTTAGATCAGCCAGGCCTCAATTTGCTATTAGATGACTTTTGCTGCCTGAGTGACCACAGGCAAGAGCAGGAGAACCCCTCAGCCAAGCCAGACCCAATTTGCTGACCCACAGGACCATGAACAAATAAAACGTCTGCTAGGTGTACGCCACAGCATTTTGAGGTTATGCAGCAATAGATCACTCACTGATGCAGGAGCCCAGGAAAGAGTCAAGAAATTCTAATATTTAAATTTCAGGTAGAGAAACAAAAGCTGGCCAAAAGAAAAAAAAAGTGGTAGCTAGAGAGATAGGATGAAAATCAGGAAGGTATAGTGCCACAGCAACAAGGAATAGACCCACGGAAACCAAGAGGTGTTTTGTGAATAAGGGAGTATTAACAGTGTCAAATATGGCTGAAAAGTCAAATAAGATGAAATGAAAAATTCCTGTTGGATTTAATGACAGGAAGGTCAATGGTGACTCAGTGACATTTAGGACAGAGGGAAAATTAATAAGTTCGGGTTTAGACAGAATTTGAGATGCCTGTGGGATATTTAAGTGCGTCTGTCCAGCACATAGGTAGATTATATGAGCCTGAAGCCCAGTGGAAAGTTTGTTTAAAGTAGCCCTTGAGTTGATTCTTTTTCTTTTTTTTTAAATTTATTTTTGGCTGCGTTGGGTCTTCGTTGCTGCGCGCGGACTTTCTCTAGTTGCGGTGAGTGGGGGCTACTCTTCGTTGTGGTGCGCGGGCTTCTCATTGCGGTGGCTTCTCTTGTTTCAGAGCACGGGCTCTAGGTGCGCGGGCTTCAGTAGTTGTGGCATGCGGGCTCAGTAGTTGTGGCTCGGAGGCTCTAGAGCGCAGGCTCAGTAGTTGTGGTGCACGGGCTTAGTTGCTCCGCAGCATGTGGGATCTTCCTGGACCAGAGTTCGAACCCGTGTCCCCTGGATTAGCAGGCGGATTCTTAACCACTGTGCCACCAGGGAAGCCCCCAGTGGAAAGTTTAAGGCTAGTCAGCACGTGGGTGATAGAGCCATTAGTGTGGCTAATCCCCAGGGAGATGATGTGGAGTAGGATCTTGGGGGGCACACCAAGGTTTTTAGAGGGTCCACACTGGCAGAAAATACTACAAAGAAGCCCATGAATTAGGAGAACTGAGAGAAAGATGTGTATGAAAGCTAAAAGATTAGAGTTTCAAAAAGGAGTGAGAAGTAACTGTGTCAAATGCAGCCTCTGCTCTAGTAAGGCAGGAACCAGAAGGTCCCCCCACCCCACCCCATTGAAGCTGGCACCGTTTACCAGAGCAGTTTCAGCAACGCTGGGCAGTGACTGAAAATTAGAAGATGGATGCCGATGGGTAAGGAGACTCGCACAGAGGAGAGGGAAAGAGGGCACTTTCAAGGGCCAAGTGTTTTGTTTTTTATTTATTTTAGTTTGTTTTAAGGCTATTTGACTTAAGCTCGTTTTTTAATTGAGAGGAAAGAAGTAGTTTAAAAAAAAAAGAGGGTTACACTCTAACGGCTTATTTTTTCCAACATCCGCTTTTCCAGCTTTCATGAAAAATTCTTCTACTTGTATTTAGTTTTTACAATATCACCCTTCCTCTTATAAATAGTTGGTTAAAATTCCCAGATTTGTTTGCTTTTTCCATTAGAATTTTAGGTTAGCTGACTCCTGATTGAGTTGGGGAGAGACAGGGCATTTTTCTCACTTGGAGCTATCTTCCAAATCACAAAGGAAGTATCTAGTATTCTAAGAATTCCCAAATGACCCTAAGAAAAGAAGTGAAATTTCCTAGTAAAACAAATTTGAGAAAGGCTATACATTTGAAATCTCCCTCTGAGAGACTGACAAAGTCTTCCTCTGAGACTCCCTACGTTAAGCAAAACAAAAATAAAAACAAACCAAAAAAACAAAAATAAAAAACAAAAAATCCCCACCGTGGTAAACAAACTATTTTCCTAGAGAATACTTTTTTCTCTGGATGTTATTAACACATCAAAAGAATTTCCCCTTAACACCAGTTAGGAAACCCTTCCACAGCAAATTGGTTGTATCTAAATTCTGTGGCTTCCTGTAAGGTTTTTACAGTAGAGAGGGTACATCTTACCTCTAGATTTAGGGACTCATGTTACCTCAGGGACTTGGAGCCCTCTGTAGACTACCCACAGTGAAGAAGAGTGGTGTCACCACCAACTACCTTGGGGACCTTTTTGTAACAGCAGGGTAGGGGGTGGAATTAACAAAAGATTGGAATGAGGATAAAGATGGTCCAGGAGAGGTCAGCAAGAGACAATGTTATTAATTAAGGCTAATGAAGTTTCCCACTCTGTGAAAGGATTGGTCATTTATTACAAACCTTCCCAGAAGGATGTGAGTTGAAGACAGGATCAAAGTGCCTCCTTATATGCCTGGAGGAAACAATCAACTAAACTACAATCACCTTAAATTAAGACACACAATTGGAGATGATAACATATTTGGAAGTTCTGATGGAATAAGGAAGAATCAGGAGGGACTTCACTGGAGGTCCAGTGGTTAGTACTCCGTGCTTCCACTGCAGCGGGCACGGGTTCCATCCCTGGTCTGGGAACTAAGATCCCGCATGCCTCGCTGCATGGCCAAACTGAAAAAAAAAAGACGAAGAAGAATCAGGATATAATGCCCATGGAAATGGGGTGATCCACATTATGGGTTGAAAGAGGGAAATCTGTGGAGCACAAATTTGTCAGTGTGGCCACATGCTGTCTTGAGCATGACTCAGGGAAGAGCAGAGAACAGTGGGGTTCAGGTTGGTTCCACTGTGAACCCTGATGGGGTCTAGCCTGAACTGGTGGCCAACATTCCCCTTCCCACCTTATTGAAGTGATTAAGTACAACCAACCTTTAAAAAAAAAAAAAGATTGCTATTTCACATATATACTAATATTTAAATTCATCCACACATCAAGAATTGGAAGACAATCATCATTTACACGAGACCTAAAATAACAACGTTTTGGCTCCAGGCTCCCTCTACTGTCTCTGCAATAATTAACAAACATTTTATGGCACTCTCCTGACTAGATTCCAACATTTATGAAAGTCAAAGCAAACATAACCTTGTACAATAATAAAGGATATCCTTAGTATCCTTAGTATGGTAATCAGGAAGTTCACTATTTGGAGAAAGTTGAAAAATTATAAACTAGTTAATGAAATATTTATATAGACAGAACCACATGAAGTTGGTTGACCATTTTTAATTCACAAATGGCAATTTCATAGGGTTCAACCTTATATATGAACATTTAATCGTCAAAGAATAGTAGGATGTGTGTGTGTCTGTGTGTGTCTGTGTGTCTGTGTGTGTGTTTGGGGGGAGATTATTACCTTTAATAACCTCTACTATGAAATTCCCTAAATACATTGGTTAACTTACATGATGTTTCTTGGCCAAAATTAACCACAGAATATGTTAAATCTAGTGTCTTATAAGAATGTATATGTTATAACTTGGGTTTAGAAAAAAGAAGTCTGCCTTTAGGTTAAAAAGTGTAAAGATACAAAATGTTTCACACAGGAAGTTTAGTGAAAGAAATGTAGAAAAGCCTTATGTTTACAAGAGGAAAGCTGGAAATAAAATAGTTAACATTTTAACTGTGAGAGGAGGAAGCAGGGCAATTTACATATACTTCAAACGATCTCACACTATTGAGAAAACCTGCAAATCCTGCAAAGAATTAGAGGGAAAAGCCAAAGTCAATACACTTCAAATACCCTTGATGTTTCACAGACACTAACGAGAAAGCATCTTCTGGGTAAGTTCACACTTTGCACAAAATAAATATTAATTCTGTTGTTGGTAATTTTCCAAAAAGTTAATATTTTACAGTTCAGAATTTTATTCCTTAAGTTTGCCTTTGAAGCTGGAAAATTGCTTTTTGAAGTTATGTTTTCATAATCCTAGGAATTCAGTCCAAGAATGAAAGATGCCATTAAAGATTTATTTACAAAGATGTCATCAAAACCTTATTTTTATAGTTACTGTTCGCCACTTAAATCTTAGGCCTAGCATAGTGTCTAATATAAAACAAGCACTCAATAAATATTCTTGAAAGAAGGAATTACCAGAGAAGAGTCGGAAATTTCTGAATTGGAGACTGGTTGAATAAATGATGGATAAATTGTGGTTTAAACATACTATATAATGTATGGCCACTAAAAATGTTTTTTGAAGACTTATTAAAGACATTGGGGACATACTAAGACATTGGAGAGAATGTTAAGCAAAGAGGAATGCTAACAATGTGTACACTATCTAATACAAGTTTTATAAAGTAAATATATACACGCACACAAAAAGGCTAGAAGGAAAAATAAAATTATTGACTAAGGTGGTTTTTATTGTTTTCTTTGTGTTTCTCTTCATCTTGCAAACTGTCCGTCATGAGCATGTACTACTTTTATAATCAGAAAAACACTAAATGTTAAACATTCTTTATGATGCTCTGCTAACAATTAGATCTGTGATAAAAAAAATTAACCATTCAAAATAGTGAGTTTAAGATAGTTGTCGTGGGGTGATTCAACATTTTTATAAGTGTGTTTGGCTTTTCTCCTTCACTTTGTTAGAATAAACCCTCACTAGATACATACTTTTGTAATTTATTCAGCGGCCTGAATGCACCAGCCAGAGCTAAATTGTGCTCTACGCTTGAGTATAACACCAAAAATAACTTCTGTACAAAAGTTATAGAGATAGGTGAATTCTTTCTTTTTTTAAGCTTGCCATCCTTTTATTCACTATAAAATACACCACTTAAGTCCACACTGCTTAGTCCTCTGCCTACAGGTGTAAAGCTCCAAAGCATCCAAAGGTCTAGGGCCCCAGAACTGGCCAAATTCACTCAGTGCTTGAGGAACAGTGACATAGAAGCCCACAACTGATAGAAATTATACACCAGTGGTGACATCTAATCACAGAATATTGAGGGGCAGGGACACCTCCCTTTCTCTCATAATTTTTTTAATCTTCCAGTTTTATTGAGATATAACTGATATACAGCACTGTATAAGTTGAAGGTGTACAGCATCATGATTTGACTTACATACATCATGAAATGATTACCACAATAAGTTAGTGAACATCATCTCATGTATATACAAAATTTTTAAAAAACAAAAAAATATTTCAGGTGAATTATTTTTAAAGTTATACAAAGATGAAATGTAATGTTTTTTCATCAGAGAGAAATAAAATAACCAACATGGGTTTAAATAGGCCCTGGGCCAGGCACTTTACCTAATGATCTTTAATCCTTACAGCTACCCTGGATGCAGAGACTTTTATTCACATACATAATATTATAGTAAAAGTAATCATAATAGCTAAGCATTGCTGATCAATTGTCATGTGCGAGGCTCTGTGTCAGGGGCTTATTTTCTCTCAGTTCATGTTCTGAGCAAGTAATGTTATCATCCCCACTTTGCACTTGAAGACCCTGACCCAAAATGGAAGCCATATCTGTTTAACCACTTCTCCATGTGGAGAAAATACTTTTATTCTCCAAGGTCATTAAACTATTTTTGTCCCTTCTTTCAGGAACAATAAATAAATAATGAGGGCTTCCCTGGTGGCGCAGTGGTTAAGAATCCGCCTGCCCATGCAGGGGACACGGGTTCGAGCCCTGGTCCAGGAAGATCCCACATGCCGCGGAGCAACTAAGCCCATGCGCTACAACTACTGAGCCTGTGCTCTAGAGCCTGGGAGCCACAACTACTGAAGCCTGCAAACCTAGAGCCCGTGCTCCTTAACAAGAGAAGCCACCGCAATGAGAAGCCCGCGTACCACAACGAAGAGTAGCCCCTGCTCACCGCAACTAGAGAAAGCCCGCGCACAGCAACGAAGACCCAATGCAGCCAAAAATAAATTAAGTAAATAAATAAATAATGAAATCACTGCATTCTACAAATGGGCTTGAGCTCTTCTGTTGCAGGAAAGAGGGGTGAAGAGGAAGTTTAATCAGTTAGATTTGGGGGTTTCTTACATTTCCTTGGAGCAGGACAATGGGAATAGCCAGTTAGACATTACCCATTTATCAACAGTAAGCAAATTCATCAAAACTAATGTTTTAAAAGGTATTGATCAAGAAATATAATGAATTTTCCTTGGCCTTTATTGAACAAAAAGTCTTCAGTCAAACTTAAGATATAAGGGTGTTCCGATAACAGAGGAGGTAGTAGTTTGCTATGTCCTTATCAAGCTAGGGATGTATTTGTCAAGGATTTCACTGAGCGCTCTAAGAAACATCCATGCTGAAACTTCCATTCTGGCTTTTTCCCTTTGCCTCTTTCCTACCATCCAGGGCTCCAAGGAGATTTAGAGTGAATGTGAACAGATGAGTAAGAGAATTTTTTAAAAATTTATTTACTTTATTTTATTTTTGGCTGCGTTGGGTCTTCGCTGCTGCGCGCAGGCTTTCTCTAGTTGCCGCGAGAGGGGGCTACTCTTTGTTGCGGTGCACGGGCCTCTCATTGCGGTGGCTTCTCTTGTTGCGGAGCTCCGGCTGTAGGTGCGCGGGCTCAGCAGTTTTGGCGCAGGGGCCCAGTTGCTCTGCTGCCGGACCAGGGATCAAACCCGTGTCCCCTGCACTGGCAGGCAGATTCTTTAACCACTGCGCCACCAGGGAAATCCCAGGAGAATTTTAAAATAACAGAATCTCCGTATACCCTTGGTTCCTGAAATGGTCCACCTGGTTCCATTTTATTAAAATATAATTATAAAATTTACCATTTTTTAAAGCATCTCTACATGTCAGAACTTTATATACTTTATGTCATTTGAATCTGACAACCATCTACCAAAGTTCATATTCCCAGAGAGCACCTAAGAGGTTAAATAGCGATTATACCTCATATAGCTATTTAGTGAAATTCGCATCCAGATTTGATTCCAGAAAATGGGCTTCCTTCAAAACACGGTGCCTAGCAACAAATCGACCCTGGTGACTCCCTGCAACCAAAATGGAGAAAACCAATTCCTTCCTAGAAGCCAAGCTTGAGGGACAATTAGAATTTTCTAATAGAAATGCTCTCCACCCTCTTCTGTGACCAAACCACTTATTTAAGCAGTAAAACCTTCCACTGGCCAATGTCAATTTCATGTCCCCCGCTAGTGGGAGAGGAGGGTCCCTGGTTCTAATCATTTGAATCTGATCTGTGGGGAAACGCGTCCAGAGCCCTCCAGGAAACCCATAATCTTTTCAGGGCAACCTAAGGTTGGGGGAACAAGTCCTGCAGGGGACATCGGTTCATCCACATCCACGGACAACCCTCTCTCCCAACTCAAGACATCTTTTACTCTATAGGTTAGGTTTAAAACACTAACGAGGCCGCCCTGCCTTTTCCCCTCTCCCCGCCATGAATAAGATCAGGTATGGACAACGAAATTCCAATTCCCCTCCATTCTGCCCTTCTCAGAGTAACTGGTGCACATGCGGACTCTCAAATGAGTGTGTCTGACGGTGTATGCAGTCAATTCTCTGCGCGATAGGACTCCAACCGCCGACCTCTACAGGCCACGGGTCACTGGGGGCGTACCTTCCTAGACTCCCGGATCATGCTCCGCCCCCGCCCTGCCCCGCCCCTCAGCCCTGCCCCGCCCCCTCAGCCCTGCCCCAGGCTCGCCCCGCCCCTTCCCCCTCGCCCCTCCGCAGCTTCCCAGTCCCCGGCGCGCGCAGTCTCGTCTCCATGGCGACGCGGCGTCTACGGCTCCTCGCTCCCAACACCGAGCCGACCAGGAGCTGGGCTAGCTTTCTGTGTCAACCCTTCAAAGCTAGTCGGCGTGAGAGGGCCACAGGCGGGTAAGAAGCGCCGCATCGACCACGGTCGCCCTCTCCCCATCCCAGCGAGCAGCCTGACCCAGTCCTCACCTCGGACTCCCCCAGGCCCGGCGCCTGAGCCCGCAAACTTCTCTGCCTACTCCAGGTTCAGGCTCTGGCGCTCCAACGCAGCCGAGGCGGCGCGCGAGGAGGTAGGATCCGCGCGGCCGGAGGTGCAGCTTGTAATTGGCTTTCTCCTCTGGCTGCAGTCGGGCACTGAGGAAGGGATATTTGTGTCTGGGTGGGTGTGATAACTGGGCAGTTTTGACAGACGTGTCTACACCACCGTTCTCTGACCTGCCGAGTCGCACGCGCCAACTCCTCCACCTCCCCCCCCCAAAAAACAATGAAAATAGCCACGTTCCATCCAAGGGCTTCCGGCTACTTCCCTCTGCCCGCAGGCAACCCCCCCTTTTTTTTCTTACTTTTTTTTTTTTTTGAAACTTCTTAATGGCCAGTAGGAGCGAGCACTCAGCTGGCTGTAGTTAACACGTCATTACTCCCTAGTCCGAGTTGCCATAAAAAATTTCTGTGGAATTTGAACAAATCATTTAACCTCCCCTGGCCTTGTTTTCATCTTCTGTAAAATGAGGGGCTTGGACAGCGGATCACTTCTAAGGTCTAGTCTCAGCCTTCTGTGAGATAACGAAATTGACTTGAGATTTCTAAAATCAAGATCCTGGGGTCTTTTGACTACTCAAACTACACAGTGCCCCTATAGCATTTTAGTTAACACATAGCATCACTATACATTTATCGTCTGACTTCCCAGAGGGCATAGGTGAATTGGAGGAATCTGTTATTACCCCCAAGAGACCCCTGGAAGTTGCTTTTTAAAAATAAATCTGAAAAAGACACTGAAAATGTCTTTTGATTTGTTTCATTCTCCTAAAAACCAAGTACAATGATCACGAAGTCCACCTTGTTAATTTTTTTTTTCTAATTGAAGTTTTGTTTTTTTAAATCTCAGGAAAACAGTAGCACTGCTCTTTAAGTGTTAAGAGTTTACCAGAGCTGAATTCCAACACCTTTGTCGGATTCCACTGCACCACTCCAGAATTCCAGAGCTTCCTACCCCACCACCACACACATTCAGCACCACCATTTGAGCTCAGTCTTCAATATTTTCTCCCCCTTCATTGCCCAAGCCAGGCCCAATTGTGCACTTAGAACGGACTTCCTTAGTCAGGGTTCAGCTTCCGCACTGTCCTTGCTAGGCTGTAGGTAATAATAACAATAGTAATAGGAAGAGGAAGAGTTGGAGTGGTTATCATTGTAGTAGGAGATAGGTGCTACTGTTATTTATTATTAACTATTTATATTAACCCTCACAGTAACTCTGTAAGGCAGGTAGTATTGAAACCACTAGGTGGCGTTTGGGGGAGCTCCAAGGAGCTCTGGTGCTTTGTCTCCACGAAGAAAGAATTTAGCGAGAGGCAAAGTGATAGATAAGAAGTGATTTATTAGAACAGGACGCCTGTGAGGCTTACAGGAGGGCAGGCAAGAGGGTGCTGTGCCCAGAACTAAGTGAGCTACAGTTTTATAATCAAAGGAAAAGTGGGGGAGGGGAGCCCCCCTTCTTCCTCATTCTTGAGTAGACATCACACTTCCATCATCAGTTCCTCCTCCACGTTGGGCGGGAGAGTTTTCTTATCCCTACATGGTCAAACGGAGACTCTCATGGTGCAATGGAAATGAGCAAAAAGGTGGTAACATATACTAAAATATGGTAAATCATCTCAAGTTTCAGTATAATGTCACCTTTTCCTTATATGTTTGTTTTTTATGCATGCAGAAGAGTGTGTCCTAAGAATCATTAACTTACTGAGTTCACTGGGCAGGATATGGGTCTCATTCCACTATTGTTTTATTGTTTTGGGGCTTGTCGCATGCTTCTGTTGCATGGTTTTGTTGCTAAGCAAACCTGCCTTCTTGAGTGATCATTAACTTACAGGGGTCTCCCATACTTTTTTCTTTACTTGCAGTCCCCTAGGGGGATTAACTATTTAATCACTCTGTCCCTATCGTATTTTTATCCTCATTTTACACTTGAGGAAAGTGAATCATAGAGGGATTAAGGAACTTGCTCAAGATCACACAATTTGCTGGGATTTGAACATAGGCAGTCAGACTCCAGAGTCTGAGCTCCTTGCACTATATTATGCTGTAAAGGAAATATATAAAATTTACAGATAGTCATTTTTAATTATGAATGTAACTGATAGATGATCACTGAAACCATTTGAGACTGTACAATGAAATATTGCCCTCTGCCTGTCCTATTATGTTTCCCCACTAAGCTCCTCTAGGATGGAGGATGGTGCTTAATCATCTCTGTCTCTCCTTCTCACCACAATTTCAGGGCCTGAGCATGTAGCTGCCTACTTATTAAATCATTCTTTGCCTATTAGAATAAAAGGTAGCTTATAAAAACAAATAGCACAAAAGGATAAAATAATTGCACATGTGAGATGAAAAAAAAAATCTTTCAGTATTAGAAACCTAAAATGAGAATTTTGTGAAATCTGAATTATAAATATTGGTAACTCATTTTATAAATCGGTTTTCTGAAGCTTTATAGAATCCAAATAAAACCGATTTGGCCCTATTGGGTGCTGGTTAGTGAACACTTACCTGAAGAGTGGGGATATGAGATGTTTTACATTCTTTTTTTGGTACCAAGTCTTTATAATCTGGTGTGCATATCTCAAATTGAACTAATCATGTTTCAAGTGCTCAGTTGCCACATTTGGCATGTGGCTACCATGTTGGACAGCAAAACTCTAGTTTAATGTGTTCTTTTCCCTTTGCTTTCTTGTTGCCTTCCTTCCTGTTCCATTCATTTAACAGATATTTATTGAGCACCAGTTTGTGTGACATGGAGTGCATTAGGTACTAGAGATTTTTTTTTTTTAATGGCTTGAATTTATCTGTTCTTTGTAGCCAAAAAAACTAGCTGAACTAACTAACCCCTCTTCCCTGGGGTTTTGGTTGTTGAGAGAGGCAATTTTTCCTTAAAAGCTAGAGCCGTATCACATAAAAATTAAGAATTGCTGGGAGCCATGTTTTGCATTACTTATGGAAAATCTGTCTGCAGTGAGAGAGAAGGATGAGACCCAGGTGGGGAGAAGCGAAGGTGAACAAGGGAAAGCCCCCACCTAAGCCCCGCCCCCACCTAAGCCCCACCCTCTCCTTGAACACCGCTGTAGCCACTGTGTCCTGACTTCCACGCAGCTTGGGTATTCAACTCATGGATTCTATGAGCCAGGGCTTCCCGTTTTGTGCCTGAGCTACCTTGAGCATGGTTTCTGTAACTTGCAACCAAGAGTCCAGGCTCACACAGCTAAGAAGCTAAGAAGCAAGACCTTTCTTTTAGAAATGAGCCCATGATGACCCCCCACCCTTCTGTGACCTGAACCCCAAAGTACATTTTTATTTACATAATACACAGAATTTTTCAAACATATGTAATCACATAATTATGCCTTTTCAAATCATTTTGTCATGTACATTTTTATACTTATCTAATATCTAAATACACTCATCTTCTGATTAATACTACCCATCTTTCTATGTAAGGCTTTCAGTACTTTTTTTCTTAAAATAAATCTATATCTGCTTTTCCATAGCTCTTTTCTTAGAATTATCCCTCCCAACTCTATGGGCCTTTTTTTTAAATTATAAGAGCATTCTAAAGCCAATTAAATTACTTTGTATCATTCCAATGGTTTTATTCAATCAGTGAATATCTGAGTACCTTTAAAGTGGTGTAGCACCCACACTCATGGGTAACAGCCAGTTTCTGCTCTCCAGAAACTTCTGGCCTGGTGGTGCATTCATTCCACCTCTCTGTGCAAGGAAATGCACATATTGTATATGTGCATTTCCTTAACGGATTCTTTTCCTCTACCAGGATTCTATGCTTGGCCTTTTCTTATTCTACATAGGCCATGCCATCCATCCCCACTTTCTCACAGCTATCCCATACATCATCTTTTCTCTTGAGTTCTAACTCTCTTCTCAATAGAACACTTGATTTCAGATGACCTACAGGCACCTTCAACTCAGAATTTCCGAAAACAAACTCATTATCCCCCAGAATGTGCTCCTCTTCTGGTCCTTATCCTGGTCATCCAAGCTGGAACCATCAAACTCTTTTGTTCTCCCTCATTTCTATGTCCACTGAGTCTCAGTTTCACCTCTCTTTTTGTTCCAAGTGTACCTTCCTGGCTTTGTGCATCATCATTTCTCCCTAGACTAGAGTTTGGCAGACTTTTTCTGTAAAGGGCCAAATAATAAGTATTTTAGGCTTTGCAGGCCATACAGTCTTTGTCGAAACTTTTCAAGTCTGCCACTGTAGCTTGAAAGCTCCCATGACAACGTACAAACAAATGAGCATTTCTGTGTTCCCATAAGTTTCATTTATAAAGGTAGGCAGAGAGTCATATTTGGCCCATAGGTGATAGTTTGCCAACCCCTGCTCTGGGCTGTTGTAAGAGCCTCTTAACTGGTCTCTCCAACTCCCATTCTTTCTCGGGTTTACCCTCCACAGAATTTCTTTTCTAAGATAGATCTAATCATATGATTGTTATTCAGAGCCTGGTTTGCTTTCCATTGCCTACTGGTTAAAATATTTAGCACATGGCAATAACTTTTAAAATTTGATCCCACATACAAGAAGCAGGTAAAGGAAAAGGATCTATCAAGGAAATGCACATAAGCAATATGTAGACAGATAACTACAGAGTGGTGGAATGACTTACCACCAGGATAGGCTACATCTACTGCCATTCTCTAACACACGGCAGGAGTACTCTTCCCATCTACTGACTTGATCTTGACTTGGTTAAATAAATGCCCCGTTCATTGTGAAGCCTGACTCAGTCTTGCCCAGTTGCAGGTAGAATTGATCACTTCTCACTCTGTGCTCCCATGGTCTATGTTAATTCTAGTGTTGTAGCTCTTATTACATGACAGCAGGTATGTTAGCTTCTTTTGGTTTCAAGGAGTAGGAGCTGTATTAGTCAAGGTCTCTTGGTTTCAGATGACAAAACTCCAGCTTGTTTTGGCAAATAGAGAAATCAGTTGGCCCATGGTAAAGGCAGAGGTTGATCTGGAAACTCAAATACCATCAGGAATGTGTCCGTGTCTGTCTGTCTCTGCCCCACACACACACTCCACCCCTCCTCCGTCCCTGTCCTTCTCTCTACCTCATCTCATCATCTCTCATCTCTGATTCTTTTGTATATTCTGCTTCACTCAGGCCACTTTCTTCCTGAAACCTAGAACCATGGCAGTTGAAAGCTCTACTCTCATATTCTCTTACCTTTGTGACAGTTCCACTTGGAAAAGCCTCAGAAAAAGGTGTGGTGAACTTAGCTTGGATCACAGGCTCAGTCCTTGGTTCAGTCACTGTGTTAGCTTATGAATTACCATGATGGGTCTGTGCTAGGACAGCACTGCTTTTGTGTTCAGGGGGGCTGGATCTGTCAACCACATAAGGGGGGATGAGCTATAGGCAGACAATACCTTATTCTAGGGATATTTGTAGAAATTACAATACGTGGTGGAATATAGCAAACCCAGAGAATAGCCCTCAGAACTGGATTCTGGAACTTGAAGGTTGTTCAGGGACAGTTCTGTTGACTGGACTCTCCCTCTATCTCTCCAATTCTGCCTCCAATGCCTTCTGACTCTCCTTGGGTATCTCCAGGCCATGAGCTCAAAAAAGAAGGGATTTGACTGATCCTGTTTGAGCAGTATGGAAAATTACATTGGAGCCCCTAGAGGGAAGCATTTAGTATATTACTTTGAAGCTTGGTCTGTCCCATATATATAGGAAGTTAGTACTTTGTTTCCCCTATAAAATTCTGAGCTTCTCTTGTATCCCCAGAGCTTATCACAGACATATCTGATACATAGTAGGTGCTCATCAAACGTTTGTTTTAAATAGACATTGAATACTACATGAAAGTTAGGAGTTACCTAACTGTGTTGTTCTGTTACCACCCGGATTGTTGAAAGACATCAGGAGAGTCTGCCCATGTTCCAAAAGGCAGAGGGTGTATTTGGTAGAGTCGAAGTGCTGATTAAATGAATGTTGTGATGTTAACATTAACCATAATCAGTAGTTATGAATCTACAAGGTGTGCACTTACATACTGTTCTTTCTGGAAACCATGACTGCAATTTGAACAGGTACCACTGGGTGGAGGAGAGAATTGAAGTAGCACAAGGCCAACATAACAGCTCACGTGCCTGTAAGAGGTGGATAAACAAAGAGGTGGATACAAACGGTATTGCAAATTTTACATCGTATTTTTTAATAGATAATACATTTATTTTATTTGAAGTTCAAGAGGTACAATGGACGTAAAGTAAAAAAACTCCCTCCCACCCCAGTCCTGCAGCTATCTCTGTTTCCTCCCCAGTCAACCAATATTATCAGTTTCCTTTATGAAAACATTTCCTTTCAGAGAGATTTTTTGCTATTAATACTCAATTGAAAAATACATAGTTGTGCAATGGCCGTACCTTTTTCTGACCAATTATCAGTCTCTGCTTTAACTTTACCTGTGTTCTCAATTACTCTCCTTTTTCCCCGGAGTCAGTGATCTTTCTAAGCAAGTATCATTACTTTAGGGCTTATGTGATTAATTAATTAATTAAAAGTCCTTAGAGCTAGTCTGCTTGTCTCAATCGCAGTAAAGCCTCCTTTTTGTTTCCCTAAGCAATCTTAATCAGCCCCATAGGGCAACGTCCCAGTTTTTCGTTTGGATAAAACATCAAGTTGTTTCTACCATGTCCCTCCTGTGTGCCGGGCACTGTGCTAAACTCTTTACCCAGATCATCCTATTTAATCCTTATAATGATCCAATGAAGTTGGCACCATTGTGATCCCTGATTTACAGACAGAGGAACTGAGGCCTACAGAAATTAACTTACCCAAGCTTACATGGGAAGTGGCAGAACTGGGACGTGAACCCAGTGTCTTTACTCAAGAGCACAGTTCTTTTTTTTTTTTTTTTTAATTGAAATATAGTTGATTTACAATGTTGTGTTAGTTTCTGGTGTACAGCAAAGTGATTCAAATATATATATATATATATGTGTATATATATGTATATGCACATACATATATATATATTCTTTTTCATATTCTTTTCCATTATGGCTTAATTACAAGTTACTGAATGTAGTTCCCTATGCTATAGAGTAGGATCTTATTGTTTTTCTATTTTATATATAGTAGTTTGTATCTGCTAATCCCAAACTCCTAATTTATTCCTTTCCCTACTTTCCCCTTTGATAACCATAAATTTGTTTTCTGTATCTGTGAGTCTGTTTCTGTTTTGTAAATGAGTTCACTTATATCATGTTTTTAGATTCCACATATAAGTGATATCATATGATGTTTGTCTTTCTCTGACTGACTTCACTTAGTATGATTATCTCTAGGTCCATCCATGTTGCTTCAAATGGCATTATTTCATTCTTTTTTATGGCTGAGTAATAGTATCCCATCATATATATATGATGGAATATTATATATATTTATATATATATTATATGTAAATATACATATATATATAATATATATATACCACATCTTCTTTATCCATTCATCTGTTGATGGACATTTAGGCTGTTTCCATGTCTTGGCTGTTGTAAATAGTGCTGCTATGAACATTGAGGTGCATGTATCTTTTTTGAATTAGAGTTTTCTCTGGATATACGCCCAGGAGTGGGATTAGCTGGATCATATGGTAACTCTATTTATAGTTTTTTTAAGGAACCTCCATACTGTTCTCCATAGTGCCTGCACCAACTTACATTCCCACCAACAGTGTAGGAGATTTCCCTTTTCTCCACACCCTCTCCAGCATTTATTATTTGTAGACTTTTTCATGATAGCCATTCTGACCAGTGTGAGGTGATACCTCATTGTGGTTTTGATTTGCATTTCTCTAATAATTAGCGATGCTGAGCATCTTTTCATGTGCCCGTTGGCCATCTGTATGTCTTCTTTGGAGAAATGTCTATTTAGGTCTTCCACTCATTTTTGGATTGGGTTGGTTGTTTGTTTTTGTTTTTGTTTTTGGGCCATGCCTCACAGATTGTGGGATCTTAGTTCCCCGACCAGGGATTGAACCCAGGCCCTTGGCAGTGAGAGTGTAGAGTCCTAACCACTGGACCACCAGGGAATTCACAGGTTGTTTGGTTTTTTTTAATATTGAGTTGTACAAGCTGTCGTATATTTTGGAAATTAATCCCTTGTTGGTTGCGTTGTTTGCAAATATTTTCTCCCATTCCATAGGTTGTCTTTTTGTTTTGTTTATGATTTCCTTCGCTGTGCAAAAGCTTTTAAGTTTGATTAGGTTCCATTTGTTTATTTTTGCTTTTATTTCTTTTGCCTTGGGAGACTGACCTTAGAAAACACTGCTATGATTTATGTCCGAGAATATTTTGCCTATGTTCTCTTTCAGGAGTTTTTTGTGTCGTGTCTTAAATTTAGGTCTTTAAACCAGTTTGAGTTTATTTTTGTATATGGTGTGAGGGAGTGTTCTAGTGTCATTGATTTACATGCAGCTCTCCAGCTTTCCCAACACCACTTGCTGAAGAGACTGTCTTTTCTCCATAATATATTCTTGCCTCCTTTGTCGTAGATTAATTTACCTTAGGTGTGTGGGTTTATTTCTGAAGAGCCCCAGCTCTTGAGTATTACTCTGTACTGCCTCCCAAAGAATTCAATTTTATGAAAGGAGATTAAATGAACATTTCCTAGGTAATGATAAAGCTAGACCTAGCAGAGACTGGGTTTCCATCAAGGGCTGGGATCTGCTCATCCTAGGTTTTTCTTTACCAGGTGAAAATGGGAGGAGAATTTTATGCACTGATGTTTCATCCAGGTAAAGGGTAGAATGCAGCAATCCATAAAGACCCTAGAGCTAGAAAGGAAAGGAAATCTCTAAATATAAAAGGGAGACCCAGACATACGGGTACCCACAGAATGTGGGCATCTGTGGTATGTAAGTACCTCTCAGGAGAGGCCATCTTAGATTTCTTCTGTTAAAATCTTATTTGGTTCATTATTGCATGTTTCGGCTTCTGAGCTCCACTGCTGTAGAGAATCAGAAGTAAAATCTTTTATTTATCCTAGAATTTGGTCTTCTACAGCTGTTTTTCCCAAAAAGATGCCTTGCTTTTCTGATGGACTTTAGCTCTCTGTGAGCTTCTCAGAGGGATAATCAAATTAATACATATATAATGTCTGGCTTGATCAGGGTTCCCCAGAAAACAAAGCCTAAGGCAAAAGCTTGTGTACTACTGCTTTATTCCAGAGTGCAAATCAGTGTGAGGGAGACACATTTTTTTTTTATTCTTTTTTTTTTTTAAGTTAATTAATTAATTAATTAATTTTTTATATTTATTTTTGGCTGTATTGGGTCTTCGTTTCTGTGCGAGGGCTTTCTCTAGTTGCGGCAAGCGGGGGCCACTCTTCATCGCGGTGCGTGGGCCTCTCACTGTCGCGGCCTCTCTTGTTGCCGAGCACAGGCTCCAGACGCGCAGGCTCAGTAGTTGTGGCTCACGGGCCTAGTTGCTCCGCGGCATGTGGGATCTTCCCAGACCAGGACTCGAACCCATGTCCCCTGCATCGGCAGGCAGATTCTCAACCACTGAGCCACCAGGGAAGCCCGAGGGAGACACATTTAAAAAGAGAAAAACTTAATGCAAATAAATGAAGCTTCTCTTTTATTGTCTACAGTTTTGGTCCTGAATTTTATATTCCAGAAATCCCTAGGTATTACTACTTATAATTTTTAAAGCCTGGCTTGGGATATGGGGACAAGTGTTAGGGGAGGAGAGGCAAGTGAATTATTACTTATGAAAAATTTAAGTTTGGCATCTCTCATACATTAAAAAAAAACCCTTAAAAGTTTATTTTTCTCTTTACAATTAGAATGAAATTTATCCAGATATATAAAGGGCTAAGTTATAGGAAAATCAGTGTATATAGACTAACTTTAAAAAGGTACACATTCAAAGAGAAAACATTGTAAGTATTAATAAATTCATAAAGGAAATTATAAGGTAAGAATTACATTTTTAAATGCATCTTTGGAGAAAATCAAAGGTTAATTTCTAAATGCATTTATTGAAATAATATTTAAAATACTGTATCTTGAAATATCATGGAAAAACTTCTAGTTCTGGCTAATATACACTCTGTAAAGGTGTTTTTCATAACACGGATGAACTGGAATGTGGCAGGTAGTTTGGTTTATGTGTTGTTTTGCTTTGTTAAAGTGGGAGGCAAAAGCAGTGTTGTAAACATGCGCCACACTGAATTTATGGTTTCTGGGGGTCAGCTCAGTAGGAAAGGGGCACCTCAACCTGCTGTATTGTATTTGGATCCAGATCTAGGGTCCAAGTTACATAAACCCAAAAAGGTAACAGAGAATTAGAGGCTAATTTAATACATCACTTTTCTAACATGCAAAATTTTTCCTATAGCTCTTTTTATGTAAACTCCAAGGTGAAACGGGGAAAAGGGGAAGCATTAATTTCTCTAGGCTTTTTTAAAATCTAATTTCATAAACCAGAAGAATGATGTTTTTCACTTAGGATGAAAGTAATGCTACTAAAAACAAAACCAAAATACATGCTTACTACCCTGCTGACAGACCGACTTCTGCATTCTATTTTATTTATATTCTAAATTTATACAAGTGTTTAAAGCAGTAAATATTTTGGTTTTTTGCAGGAATCATCTAGACAAGACAGAAGCTGTGAAGGTAAGAGTATATAAACTAGTTTTTAGGATGCTTTAGTTCTATTTTACCGTCAGTTTATATAGTTTTGGAATAACTGGCTTTAGTATAAAATTACATTTTAGCCTAGATAATAGAAATGTTCATATAAAGGTTATGAATGAATTATTTCAAATACCTCAAACTAAAATAATACTGATAATGCTAGTTTTTATTTCTGCTTCTCTTTTAGGCACCAAAATAAGGACAGAATGGCCGATTGCTAGTGTTTGATCCAAAGGGTAAATGATTTATTACTTAAAAAGAATATGTTTGACCACGCTTTTGTCCTAAATATTAAGAAGATAGTCTACAGGGATGGTTGAGTGTGGTTGAAAGACTTAGCAATTAAATCCTTTATTATACTGTCTGTCACTCAAACAATGCCTAAATATTTGCCAGTCAGGAATTTCTATTAAGCACATCACTACTGATAAAATACTGGGTTGATTTTTTTTCTTCTCTTTCGGAAAAAGTGATGACTGAACCAAATGAAGCAATGTTAGAGTAAGAAGATGTCTCTGGTTGTGCATCTGATCTATCACATGCCTTTTAAGCAATTAGAACTAGATAATGCAATCATTTGTCACCCAATTAAATTTGAAAGGCCAGAAATGCATGGATTAGCACTTAGCTTTTGCTTCAGTCAAAGCAATTGTTACTTAGATAAGAGGACATTTAAAATGCAAACTGAATTTTGATAAAAATGTAGGGGTATAGATAATATTCAAACCTACTTTTTAAATGCTTAAACACCAAGTATTCTGTATTTTACTTATATAACTTTCATCGCTCATTCCTGTTTCACTTTGATACTTGCTCTCTTCTTTGAGAATATCATTTTAAAGGAATACTTACCTTAAAATCAAACAGACTCTTTGTTTACTATGAGAAGAACCATTACTACTAAATTAGGAAAATAATCACCCCAACTAGTTGAAGAGATTGATATTAAAAAAGAATCATAGCCCGGTTTCAATTTGGTAGCTAAATATTAAGTACCTGCTTTGTTCAAGGCACTGATTCTGATAATTCATCAGAGCCCTTCCTGCTATGATCGTCTCCTCTCCCCTGAAAAAAATTCAATTATTTATTCCATGAAAAATTACACTTTGAAAGTTGATTGTAAAACACATTCATGGGGATTAATTATTGATAAATTGGTAGGTGCCATTCTAGTGGGATTCTATTCAAATTGATACTATTTTGAATTATTCTGAATATTGTTGGCTGGGAAAAATTATACCTTATGCAACATATATTTCAGTTTTCATACTGTCAAAGCTAAAAATTAAAATTAGGGTCCACCTTGACTTTTGTTGTAAATTATATAGTAAAGATGTATTTTTATACTAAAGAGAAGGTAATGTATTACAGATCAATGACAGAGAATCTGTGCTTATTTCAGATTAAATGTTATAGACAACCAGAAAAAAATAAATGCCCCATTAAGTATATTAATCTGGATGTAATTATTTATTATATATCCTATTACATGGTTGAATATCTTTAAATTAAAAATCTGAGAAAAATTTTAGCAGTCTTTGAGGGAAATAGGATATAACTTTCAGTAATACTAATGGGAGTTAGTAGTCATCAGTGAAAATAAATTCTATCGTGTCTATGAACCCCGATGTTCATAGGCTGTGATAAGCAGTGTTGGAACTGGAGCAAGGGGTAACCCACATCCTGAGGTAGTTAAAACCCAGAGGGTAAATCAAATGCAGTCTGGGCCGAAATAGAAAAGCAGAGTGACGGCCTGTTCTCTTGATCTCATTAATAATTGCATCTGTTTATCAAACTGCTTTTTGCAAGGGCAGTATGATCATGTTCCCTTCACTTGCAGAGAAGAGTTTAGGTTTGGGTTTGGTTTGGTTGTTGTTTGGAGTGGGGGAGAGAGGGATAGGTAGGTAGCCTGTAAGCTTCACAGGTGCATGGCTTTGTCACCTCAGGTACTCCACCCAGAGGTGAAGGTAAACAGAGCCAGTCCTGGAAAAAAAAGATCAAGTAGGAAAACAGAAAATCATGGGGGACCTTTACTTGAGGAACAGTGTGACTGACCTACAGAGTTGATGGATTTTCTCAGTATAGCTTTACATTCCACTCTCCACCCCACTTCTGGCTCCATAGTCTGACAGGCAACTGGAATTTCCCAAAAGGTCCTATCCAGGTTGGATTAGGGAAAACTAGAAATTTTCTTTCCCCACCAGTTCTTTGCCTTAATCTTCTGATTGATTCTTCATTCTAATCCGAGCCACAAGGAGTGTGTGAACTTTATAAACCAGGAGTTTCAAACATCTCTGTACACAAAGCCCAAATAACTCATTTCCGTTTTTCCTCATGGATCCTGTCTGTCAAAGATTTTGTCTACCCAAAAAATGGCACTTAATTAACAAACTATTTTCAGCAGTAAAAGTAAAGTATGTCTTTAATGCTGGACAAAGTGTTGTAGACCTTGGACCTTTGATCTGTTGGTTTTTCATCAAGCTGTCAAGTACACATAAAGATGTGAGGGGAAAATGGGTAAAGCAAACCCACAGCACTCAACTCTTGCAGTCTGAAAAAATTGCATCTATCGGTTATTCCATAATCGTATATTTTATCTTTTCTAAAATGTATGACACATTATTTTTTACTCCCATTTTTGCACTTTAAGTAAATGCCTCTTTAGATGCAGACCAACATTGGCAAGCAAACTTTAAACCTGACCAACACAAGTCTCTCTAAATGTAGCGGAGACAGTCTCAGAAAAGTAAGTTTTAATTAATTTTGTTTTTAGGCTCATGGTTTTTTGGGGTTTTTGTTTTTGTTTTTGTTTTGACCGCACCTTGCGGCATGAAGGATCTTAGTTCCCTGACCAGGGATCGAACCCGTGCCCCCTGCAGTGGAAGTGCGGAGTCTTAACCACTGGACTGCCAGGGAAGTCCCTCATGTTTGATAAATGTAAATCATTTTAAAACAAAGTTTAAAATATAAACTTTAAAAAATTATTAATTCCAATAGAAATTTGGGGACATTTCATAAATATGCCTAGTGTGCTTAACATACTAATTAATTCTAAAACCTAGGTTATCCACCCTCTGGTGTAAATATGTTCCAGTGGGATATCTAACTTGACTAACTCTCTAACCTTAGTAGATACTAAAGTAAATACTTCCCATCTTCCAAAGTAAAAATTTGAACCTTTCCTCAATTGTAATTGTATTTAAAGAAAACATATTTTAGAGTATACTGGTTATCTATTTTTGTTAAATGGTTAGAAGCATTGTTATCATAAATAATGTCACTTTCTCAAATGAAGTCAACAGATGATAGTTGAAGAGCAGGTTGGAGTTTGGTCCTCTGCTTCTTTGAGACTGTATACAAGATAGACTTTATATCAGAAAGTGAGCAGAAAAGGAATTCACATTTTACTGTTAAAATGATGATTTGGTCGCTTCTCATATGTATTTTTATGGCATGTTCACTGCTTCTCAAATAGTAATATCCTATTTATCTTCAGGTCATTGAGTATGTTGGCTTCCTCCATGTTAGGACATTAAGATTATTAAAGGCATTTCAAATTATTCAAATATCCAGAACTAGACTAGCTAAATTCCCTTCTTTAGGGATATAACTTAGTGAATATATAAGTACCATATTTCATAGATTCTGAAGCATGCATATTTTAACATCTCTACTTGACACTGCTTTTTCTTTCTTAATAACAGTATGTCTTATAATAAATAGGTGATATCTTTGGATGGACCTAGAGATTATCATACTAAGTGAATACGTCAGACAGAGAAAGACAAATATTATATGACATCACTTATATGTGGAATCTAAAAAATAATACAAATAAACTTATTTACAAGACAGAAACAGACTCACAAACCTAGAAAACAAATTTATGATTACCAAAGGGGAAAAGTGGGGAGGGATAAATTAAGAATATGGAATTAACAGATACACACTACTATATATAAAATAGATAAACAACAAGGTCCTACTGTATAGCACAGGGAACTATATTCAATATCTTATAATAACCTATAAAGGAAAAGAATCTGAAAAAGATACATATATATGTGTGTGTGTATATATATTTATCTGAATCACTTTGCTGTACACCTGAAACTAACACAACATTGTAAATCAACTATAGTTCAATTTAAAAAAAAAAAAGAGGAAGAAAAAATGGTATCTTAGATTCAATGAAACACTGTAATTCGTGGCTGGGAAAAGGCAGTGAAATCCTCCTTTTATCTAGATTAGATATTAGAGTATATGAATTCTAGTAATTACTTGTGGTGACCTTTGGCATAATAGGACTCTCACCATGCTAGAAACTGAATACTTAAGTGACTTCTCAACTTTTCATGTGTAGGGTTTCTTCTTGGATGCGCTCTTTCACAATTAGAAAATCAAGGAGGGCAGAGGTAGAACAAATGTAAATCATCTTTGCTTTGTATTTTTCATCAACAGAGTGGGGTTTTGCTTTAGCTGCATATACTGGGGAGGTGAAGATTTCATTCCCTCCCATAGTATTAAGAATATAACAAGCTGTTCAGCATATTTGCTAAAGCACTGTGCAAATCACTAACTTCACTACTAATGTTCTAGATTCACATTTCAATAGGGATAAAACAGAGCTACCATAACTTAGGGGAAAAAATAATAACACTTTACATCTTTTTATATCTTTCCATGAAAACTAGAAGTTGAATTTTTTAAACTCAGTACAGGAGACATATTAAAATAATCACATTAAAGGAGATACAAAAAACGAACTTGGGGTTATTTTTCCGCCAACATGGGTGCCTGTCTTTGTAAACAGAGTGCACCACACAAGAATCCTCTGTCTCAGTGTGTTATCTGTTGACATGAGGTATCAGGCTTGAAGGCTAAAAGAGAAAATTAACCCATTTTTATCTCAGCCATTTAATGAAAAAGCAGGCTACTTTGTATTATGACCAGGGGTTAATATTAGTGTTGGACTCCATAAGCATAGCATTTATTTTTTTAAATTTAAATTTATTTATTTATAGCTGTGTTGGATCTTCGTTGCTGCACGTGGGCTTTATCTAGTTGTGACAAGGCGGGGCCTACTCTTCGTTGCGGTGCGCAGGCTTCTCATTGCAGTGGCTTCTCGTTGTGGAGCATGGTCTCTAGGTGCACGGGCTTCAGTAGTTGTGGCACACGGCTCAGTAGTTGTGGCTCGTGCGCTCTAGAGCACAGGCTCAGTAGTTGTGGTGTATGGGCTTAGGTGCTCCGCAGCATGTGGGATCTTTTCAGACGAGGGATCGAACCCTTGTCCCCTGCATTGGCAGGCAGATCCTTAACCACTGCGCCACCAGGGAAGTCCCAAGCATAGCATTTAGCAATGGTAAGAACTGACTTACAAACTTAAAAAAAAAAGAAAAAAGAAACCTGAAGGCTAGTATTCCTTAAATAGTTTTATTCCATCATATCACAATGATATGCCAGGAACATTCAGGTAATGGATTGCGTATATGCTCTATGTTAACTCTGAAAAGATTCTAAGAATCATTACACAATGACAAATGCCCAATAGAAATAGAATTTTAATCATTAGTAAAACTTATTTTTAATGCTTTTCCACAAAGAAGATATTGCATTTTAGCTATTTATTGTTGGTGTGTTATATTGCGTGTTTATATTAAATGTATGTATGAACCCATATAGAACCTTAAACAGAATTGTGACCTAGAAAAGTGTTTTTTCACTATCTACTTTAACATTTAGTAAGGAAGTCGCTTCAAAAAATATTGAAAGTAAAGTCTCTTTAAAGAATTTTACCGAAAATAGAGTATCTCCAAAGAGTATTGAAAATAAATATATAGAAACAAATCTACAGTCTAAGATATGGTCATCTTCCTTCTTAAAAGAAAGCACAGGTAATAATATTAGTTTTATTTGAGTAACTGTAGCTTCTAATTCAGCCCTCCTTCTCTAGGACCTTTGGGATGTCGACAACTCGTAGGTCTGGAGCGGGTTGTGGGAATCAGTAATTTTTCAAACTCAGGTACCGGATGATTCTGATATGCAGTCAGGTGGGATCCATGGGTATATATTACATAAAATGATAATGATAGGGTGTTCAATTTTAGAATGATTTGAAATACCTGTGAAAACATTAACAAGTTCCGTCCATTCAACAATGGTTTACTGAGTGCCAGGCACTTGTTTAGAAGCTGTAGATATAATAGTTAGCAAATGGCCAAGATCCTTGCCCTTATGGAGTTCACATAGATAGCCAACTATTAAACACTAATAATAAACAAACACAAATAAGACAGTGACAGGTTGGGATGGGTGCTATAATATAAATAAATGGCACCTGGAAGAGGGAGAACTACCTTAGATCTAGGGATCAGGAAACCTCTCTCATGATACTCAGTGTTTGTGAATTGAATGAGTTCCTGTGACATCACATAAAGTTCTTAATTCCCTATTATGACCATCCCTGATGACACCAGTGTGATGAGTCGGTGAACAGGCTGGGTACACACTGGAAGATTAGAGTGGTTATGAGCCGACAGAGACTGTAAAGGAAACAGGTAGATAGACTGAATAGCCCAGGCATCCCACTCTTGGAAGGACTTGTTATCCCTTTTGAGGATAGATAGTACCTTTTGCTTCGAGTGAGGAGTTTTCCCAACTTTTTCTTTTTTTGACCTGCTTTTTCTTAACATTGTGTTCTCTCAACCTTTCCTAGATTTCCTCATTTTCTTCTTTCTAACACCAGTGTTTCTACACTATTTAGAGTAGCTCATGGCCACACTCCCATCAAAGAAGACATCTCAAGACTTCCCAGACACTCAAAGTCTTACAAGAAGGGGATGATGTAGCACAAGTTAAGGTTGAAACTGTGAAATTCATCTGTAGAGCCAAAAAACTTGGCAAGCTCAATAGTGTTTCCCAAAGAGATAATTTTAGGAAACACAGGGTAAATTTTTTTTTAATTACTTTAATAGTAGTATATTTTAATGTGTATTAGAAAAAAATAATATAAGACCTGGTTAAGAATATGAACTCCAGAGCCAAACTGACTCCCAGATCTACCCTAATTAGTGGTGTGAAGTTGGGCAAGTTATTTAACCTGTCTCTCAGTTTCATCTATGAATGGGATAAAAATAGTACACACCTCACTGAGCTGGTGAGAGAATTAGATGAGTTAATATATGTAGTATTCAGAAGAGTAATGGCATATAATATTTGCTATGATTATTATATCTTACTTTCATAAGTACCTCCATCAGTTTTGTGGATGATAATAGTTATGATCTGGCAAAATTCCTAAGTTAAAAAAGTAAATTAAAAAAAATTTAAGTAAATAGTGTAGGTGATACTCTCATGTGGCAAAATGGATGAAGATAGTATATTACTGAAATTTGGGAAATGTTTCAATAGCTTGTGCCATGGAGGTTTTACCTCTTAAATATTTCTCTAATATGTCTCCTCCTCTCAATCCCTATTTTAACAATGACCTGTCAGCCATCTCTTTCACCTGGACTTTTTAAAGACACCTCTAACCACCTCTCTCCCTGCTGTTTTTTTTTTTTTTTTTTCTGTCTGCCTTCAAATACACTTTCCACCCTGGTATCCAGGTATTCCTTCAGAAATTCAGAATTGATCATACTTGTTTCCCTACTTAAATCTTTCATGACTACTTTGTTTCCCTACTTTTAAATCCTTCATTCTTAGGATAAAGTTCTAACTCCAAGGCCCACAAGACTCCATTATCCAGCTTGTACCCCTCTGGCTACATCTGTCACCATTTCAGCCTCAACTTTGACCCATACGCAACAACAAAGTGCTTGTAGCTCCACACACATTCTTTTTTCACTGGTTCATGCTGTGCCCTCTCCTTGGAAAAACTGATCCACTCAGACCAGGATGGGGCTCTCCTTTGGGCTCCCATGTACCTAGTACACATCTTTATCACTTACTGCCATACTGTTTTATAATTATCCATTATGTGTCTGACTCCCTAGTTAGAGTGTGAACACCCTGCGGTCAATGACTGTTCATTTTTGTGTTCCTGGGGCTCAGCATAGTGCTGGGCACCGAATGGGTAGTCAGAGTAGTGCTTACTTTTTATTTTTCAGTCATCTATGTTTGGTCATAGGTACTGTGACTTGACATTAAGAAAAATCATTAATAATGTTATGTAACTTCTGGTTATATCTGGAACACTTCACATGTATCTCTTCCTAATTTGTGTGTGTGTGTGTGTGTGTGTGTGTGTGTACAGAGAGAGAGAGAACTTTATTCTCAAGTATCCAAGCAGTGAGTACTTGCCTAAGAAGAATTACTTTTCAACCTCTATAGTCTTACTTTTACTTTCCAAGCTCTTTATTTTGCATTTGCATTCCTATAAGAACAATTTAAGAAAAGTATTTCTGTGGATAGAATAGCATTAATTTCTTTTTTCTGGAAGTTATTATATTCTTTATAAACAAAACCGTTTTCCATTTATTACAATTTCAAGCACCAAACAACACTAACATCAGCTCAGTATTATCGGTTTGGGTTTTTTCCTGTTTCACTTAGCAGTTTTATTACCTTTTTCGGAAATGGAAATCAGGTAAATTTATTGCCGTGATGTTTAGTCGTGAAAAAAAATCCAGAACAGGAGGGCATATAGTAAACATGTACACTTGCTACATTATAATTTAGGAGTGACCATTTTAAATTTTTGAATACGTTTCAATATTTATTGATTAAATTATATGTATTCTTTTCTAGGTGAAATGAGCAAAAATGTAGTCATTACGGAGCAGGAGAAAAATAAGGAATGTTCCCCTGAGGATACTGATGATAAGTTGTCTGAATCAACACATGATGATGGTGAGGATGATACCAGTGAGGAAGATAATGAGGAAGACAGTAACCCTAATAAGGATACTCATGCCCCATTAGAGTTAATGACAGAAGTAAGTTTTACTCGTATGTTATAACTCAGGAAACTTAAAAATATTAAAATAGCTGAATAGTGTATAGTCTTGCAGGCTAAAAAAAATAGTTAAAATATCCTTGCCCACACACAGATGCTTACCTCGTTACTCATCTTTCTTACTACTTTCACCAGGGTAGAGGTGAGAGAAGATTCTAGAAGTGACTCAAAGTATTCTGGTAAAGGCAGAAGCAGGAATAAGAGAAGTTTTGGCATAAAACTCTTCAAAGACTGCTTTAAGAAAAACTTTCTACTTACTGGGTACCATGCTAGTTACTTGGGATATTTAGAGATAAATAAGAAAGACATGACCTTACCCTTGAGAACTAACAGGCACATATTTTGTATATAATGCAATTTATAATAAAATGAAATATGTGCTAGTAGAGGTGTTTGTAAAGTTCTCTGGGAACTGGGAGGATTAAGTGACTAATTGAGAAAAGAAGCAGGAGAAACGGGGGGTAAAGGAAGGATTTTTAGAGGAAGAGACATGAATGGAATCTTAGAAACTTGAAGAGGGACGTGTAGGAATTCATCTGGTAAACATATCAAGGAGGTGTTCCTGGCATAGGAAACAACATTGGCAAAGGCATTGAAGCCTGAAACGTCACATGCGAAAATTGTACATAAACGTTTGCTGATAATTCTATGGAGAACAAAACAGTTTTACCTCACTTGTTGTGGTGTCACAGTCTACCTTTAATTAATATTACACAACTTCATGTATATCATAAGAACTTCATAACAGTATATTTTAATTTCCCCCTTCTCATCCTTTGTATTTTTGTTGTCATATGTTTTACTTGTACATGTGTTATAAGCCCCACAATACATTGTTCTTTTTGTTTTAGATGGTTAGCTATCTTTTAAAGTGATTTTTTTTAATGGAAAATATCTTTTTTTGGAAGACATTTCTGGTGTTCTTCATAGCTCTGTGTAGATCCAAATTTCTACCTGATATTATTTTCCTTTTACCTGAAAAGCTTCCCTTACTATTTCTTATAATGCAGTTCTGCTGGAAATGAATTCTCTCAGTTTTTGTTTGTCTGAAAAGTCTTAATTTCACCTTCATTTTTAAAGGATTTGATAGCTGGAGATTCTAAGGGGGGGGCAGGTTTTTTTTAGTACTTTGAAAGGTTGCTCCATTTTCTCACATTTTGCATAGCTTTAGACAAGATGTCTGCTGTTATTCTTATTTACATGTATATGTCTTTTTTACCATCTTCCAAATTTTTTTCATATGTATTATTTTTGGCAATTTGATTATGATATGCCTTGATGTGGCCTATTTCTTCTGTTCATTGAGATTCTTGGACCTATGAGTTTATAGTTTTCACCAGGTTTGGAAAATGTTCAGTAATTAAGTCTTCAAATATTTTTTCTGATCTCCACCCTCCCTCTCTTCATCTGGGCTACAATTATACATATGTTAGACCACCCAATATTGTCCCAAAAGTCACTGATGTTCCCTTTGTCTCCTGTTTTTCTCTATATATTTTAAAAAATATGTATTTATTTATTTATTTTTGGCTACACTGGGTCTTAGTTGTGGCACGCGGGCTCTCTAGTTGTGGTGTGCAGGCTTAGTTGCCCCACAGCATGTGGGATCATAGTTCCACAACCAGGGATCGAACCCATGTCCCCTACATTGGAAGGCAGATTCTTTACCACTGGACCACCAGGGAAGTCCCTCAATGTATTTTATTTTAGAAATTTCTAATGCTCTGTGTTCAAGTTCATGATCTTTTCTTTGCAGTTATAATCTGCTGTTAAGTCCATCTCCCTCCTTCTCTCCCTCTCCCTCCCTAGCCCCATATATATATATATATATATATATATATATATATATATATATATATATATATATATATATATATATATATATATATATATATTCATTTTAGGTATCCTGTTTATCATCTCTAGAAGGTTTCTTTAAATATTTTTGTAACTATCATTTCTCGCCTCATCATGTTCAGATTTTCTCTACTCTTGAGCATATGGCATATATTTATAATGGCTATTTTAACATGTTTGTCTGCAATGCTATCATCTCTGTCAACTCTAGGTCAGTTTCTATTGATTAAGTTTTCTCCTGCCTATAGGTCATATTTTCCTGCATCTTTGCATGCCTGGTAATTTTTTACCAAATCCTAGATGTTGTAAATTTTATGTCCTTGGATACAAACTTTTGTTGTTGGACTTTGATCTGGGACAGTTGAGTTACTTGGAAATAGGTTTCTCCTTTTGAGTTTTGCTTTTTAACTTTGTTGGGAGGATCCAGGGCAACCTTTATAGTGTAGGGACACTACTAAGGCAATACCCTTATGAGGACTCTTCCCAGTGCTCTCTGTATTAAAAGAACCTTCCACTCTGGCTGGAGAGAACATGAGTTCTTCTCAGCCCTCTGTGAGGTCCAGTGAGTATTCCATCTGCTCATTCTAGTGATTCTTTCTGCGGCCTCAGTTTCTTAATACTCATATGCAGATCAAAACCAGCCAAAGACTCTTTAATATTACTTCATGTCCCTATCTCTTGCAGAGTAAACCTAGTGTACCTGCAAATGTTTCAGAATATGTGACACACAAGCAAGAACAATTAACCGAGTGTAGGCTTCTTTTTTTAATGGAAGGTGTCTAAATAACTAATAATAGAAGATCAGTAAATTGTGGAGCCTTAGTAAGTAAAAGAATATACAAGAATATTTAATTCCATGGGGAGAAAATGACCATGATATGTGGTGTATTTTTTAAAAGTTACTGAATAATCCTAGTTTTTGTAAATATATATGTGTTCATTTATGGAAAAAATACTAAAACAATGTTCATGGAGATGTTAAAAATAAACATCTCTAAATGGAAAAATATAGATGCTATTTAATTGGGGACAGAATGTGTTTATTTAGCATTTAAATTTCCTACCTGCAAAAATATACATACAAATATGCATACAAATATTACTTTGTAATTAAAAAAATACAATAAAAATAGTAAAAGCAAAACTAGATGGTATAAGGGCAATCAATACTGGAAAATATTGAATATACATAATTGTAAATCTATACTTTTTACTAAGTATTGTCATGTAATTATGGATTAAGTTCACAAATAAAAGCTGTATCTGAACCAAAGGGATATTAAAGTGATTAAAGTCTTCAGAGTCTATGCCAGTTGAATCAACCTATGTATTCTCAAATTGTTCAGTAGTGTGTACACTGTGTGGCTGCAGCAAAGCAGAGGTATCATACTTATTCTGTGTGGCCTTAATAGTCCTTAAATAGTCCTCATTAACTGCCTGATTACAGACTCAGTCCTGGAAAAACAAGTAAAAGTTAAAAGCAAAATAGTTAATCATTAATGGAATATTTTCTAGGGAGTTTATAATTGACTTTTAAATTCTCTGTGAAACTACATAGCTGAAGAATTTCTGAATGTTTTCCAGTTCCTGAGAGCAGAAATGGGCCAAGACTACCATTTGGCAAAAAAATTATGTCAGATGAGTAAGTACAAAATACTTTTCCGTTTTCCAATCTTCTCTGTTTCCAAATACATTCCATAATATGTAAGGTGGTTTGATTGTCATACATCTAATGAATTCTCTGATAGTGTCTCAATGAATCCTTGATAGTAAAAATTGATATAAGGACTAATTTAGACTTCTAGAGTAACTTTGAGTGGGATAAAATGACAGAGACTAATTACACCATAAGAAAATAAGTCAAAATCCTTAGCCTCATGATAACGGGTTAGTAGCATTATGCCTTTAGATTCAAAGACGTGTTGTGTAGTGCAGGAAGCCTTACTTAACATGCAATTATTCCACAAATATTTGAGTACCTACATGTGCCAGGCACTGTTCTAGGCACTGGACAGAGAACAATCCCACATTTATATCTAGTTTCAGACAGATAACAAATTTATCTGTAACTAGCGTGTCACAGATGATAGGTGCTATGGAGAAAAATAAAGCAGGGAAGAAGGAGTAGAAAATACTGGGAGGGAGACAAAGCAGTTTTAAGTAGGATGGTCTAGGAAGGCCTCACTGGAAGACTAGAGCAAACACCTGAAGAAGTTGAGGAAGTGAGTCCTGTCATCTGGAGGAAGTGTGTCCCAGGCAAGACTAATAGCAAATGTGCTGAGAATAAGCCAGTGGAAGTGTGATAGGAGATGAGGTCGGAGAGCTTACAGGTCAGGGGTTGTGCAGATTGCATAACACCTTTCGCAGCTTAAGGACCTTGGCTTTTTCTCTGAGTGAGGTGGGAAACCACTGGACACTTTTGAGTAGAGGAATGATGTGAACTACCTTATTTTTCGGTCTTTGGGTTTTAGTGGTTTGACTTGACGTTCAAAATGGTGGTGGTTTTCTTTGTATTTAAGCAAAGAAAGGTTTGAGAGGTTTGCTGAGTTTCTTAACTCTGTGGGTTGATGTTTTCATCAACTTTGAGGATTTCTTGGCCATTAACCTTCAAAGATTGCCTCTGCCATATTCTCTCTCTTCTCTTCCTGGGTCTCCAATTACACATAAATTAGACTTCTTTTCATGGTGTCCCACGTGTATCTTATACTCAGCTCTGTTTTTTCCATTTCTTTCTATTTCTGTGCTTCAGTTTGGATATCTTCTATTGACCTGTTTTTGAGTTAATTTATCCTCTCTTTTGCTGTGTCCAATCTGCTGTTAAAACTATCTAGTGAATTCTTAATTTCAAGGATTGTATTTTCCAATTTTAGAAAGTCTATCTAATGATTTTGAAAGATTCCAGCTCTCTGTCAAAATCCATAATCTTTTCAACTATTTTGCCCATCTTTTTCTCTTACTGCATTAGTCTTAGTTATTTTAAAGGAGAAAATGGCAACTCTACAATTAAACTTTATTAATAATGGACGTGAAATATTAACTATTGTAGACCTGTCTTATGGATAAAATCTTGTAGTGAAAATGTAGTGAAGGGACATGGGGTCTACTCTCCCTTGCCTCACAGAGTCCCCACTGTGGATACAGTATTTCTTAAATCATCGGCTAATTTTTAAAATGGGTTTCTTGAATGCTTTAACACTACCTATCTCATATCCAAAATAATTTGCCTTGTTTAATCCTTTCAAGCACTTTTGACCTTTAGAGCCATCAAATAAAATATTTCAATCAAAACTGTTTCTGGTGGCCCACAAACAGAATTTCCAATCAGAAAGAATCCTTAGAGAGAGAATCATGTCCAATCCTCTGTTTTTATAAATAATGAAACTGAAGCAGAGAGAGGTTAAGCAGTTTGTGCAGCCCTGCTCAGGGAGCAAGTGACACAGCCAGAACTGGAACCCCAGCCTCCTTTTCCCTCAACTACTTTTCTTCTCTGTGTGGCTGGTATAGAAGGGAGTGATTTTGTAGCTCTAGCTCCCAGTTCTCTGAGTTTTTCTTGTGGAGCCTAATTGTAGGAAAATTTACATATTGTATTATATTTTTATATTCATCAATCATTTTAGAAAAGTGTCTGGCCAAAGCTTACAAAATATAGACACTGATATCACCACATCTGTCAGTAAGTTTTGGCTGTTAGCCCAAACTGTAAACAGTAGGCGCTCAGTATAATGCTTATGGACCTGACATACCAGTGCACATGCATTAAGTGCCAGGTCAGTAGGGATGAAAAAGTTCAAACTGATATATCTTAATGGGGTTATATTCCTTTAAAAACTCACTCCTTTCCTTCCAACCAATAAATATTGAGCACTAACTGTGTACCAGACATTATGCTGGGAGCTGGAGAGAAAGCAGAACTCAAAGCACATGCTCTAAACCCTTTTGGGGTTGATATCAGACGTGGTTTGCACTCTTACGGCTCATCCAGTAATGCTGTTTACTCTTTTCTGTCCATGGCAAATAGTGGTGCCTCTAAAACTAAGGACTAAACTCTAGGAAAAGAAGCTATGGAGTGCCCTAAGACAGGCACCGTGATCCAGGCAGCCAAATGGGAAAGAGCTGCTCCCAAGAGGAAGAAGAGGCTGATGGGAAATGTGGGCAAAAAGGCCCAGAGAACGTGGGTAGAGAGCAGGGGTGTGCAAAGTAAGATTGGCTACCCCTGAGGCAGATTGCCAGCCAAGGATGTAAAAATTAGGGAGGCCCCGGTTTTGCAAAGCCAGGCAAGTTCAAGGAAGAACAGAGAGTTGTAGACAGACTGTGTTCCAGGGAGAAGGAAGTGCTAGTTCTTTGATGCCAATAGGAACACTTGGCTGAGGGCTTACCCAAAGTCCCTCTCTGTGTTCAGAGCAACAGACAAAACAAATTCTTTTCATCTAGCATATACCCCAAAATATTATATGTAAATTCTTACAGCATAGATATTCTTTTTCTAAAAAATTTTTGAAGGATAGTTGATTTACAATGTTGTGTTAATTTCTACTATACAGCAAAGTGATTCAGTTATACATATATATATATATATATACATTCTTTTTTCGTATTCTTTTCCATTATAGTTTATCACAGGATATTGAGTATAGTTCCCTATGCTATACAGTAGGATCTTGTTGTTTATCCACTCTATATATAATAGTTTGCATCTACTAACCCCAACTCCCAACCCGTCCCTCCCTCACCACCCCCCCCTCTTGGCAACCACAAGTCTGTTCTCTACAGCATAGATATTCTTTGGCCTCTTTTTTTCCCCCATCTTCTAGCTCTTCCATGGAACACTTCACCTTTCTCTCTATATATATTTATAAAGTTATGCATGTAAACATAGATTGTGTATTTACATTTTTATGTATTTATATATGTATATATTGAACACCTACTATGGGAACATTAAACATACATTGTTTAATTCTTACAGCAATTCTGTGAGGCAGATATGATTAACCCCATTTTACAGATGAGCAAAGTGAGGCTAGCAAGGAGAACTAATTCACCCAAAGTCACACAGCTACCCAGTGGTAAAGCTAGGATTAGATCCCAGGTCTGGCTTGAGAGCCTATGATTTCTTGCTATATTTCCATTTCCTCATTTGACTAATAAGCTTATTTTTCTGGTTAAGTAGGCAGAGACTTGGAAAAAAGATGCTTTTATGAATCAATCAGATTGAAGTGGCTCCTATAAGTTGACTAATATATTTTTTATTTGTATCTAAGGCAACTAGTTTATATGAAATACTGCATCTTTGTCCCTGCAGAAATGTTTTACAAATCCATTCTCTTGAATTAAGTCTCCAGTTCCTGGTGTGTTTCCTTGCCGTCCAATCACGGTATAGTCATTTGTATCTTCACTTGGCTGCAGGGCTTCCCATCCTGCATCCCAGGTGCAAATGGGTTCTTTTCTTTTTATCCTGCCTTCTAAAAAAGTTGTTGGTGAAGCCTTGGAAAAGTGGTTTTTAAATGAGACTGCAAGTCAAGAGTCCCAAGTACTTTTCTTCATTTATCTCATGATTGACTGTGAGATTTTCTGTCAATCTTCCCATTTCTTAGTCTCTTTCCCTGCAGCCCAGTCATCTCAGGGTGCCAACACTTCTGCTCACAGGCAGCCCGGGATTCTACAAAAATAACCTTTAAGCCTTGAAGACCTACTCTGTCAATTATAATAATTGTAAATGTTTAAGAATAATGGCCTGAAAACCAAAATGGTTCTCATCATTATGGGTCTAACACAAATACAGATGTATCTTGAGAAAAGAAAGTTCCTATAAAGTTTTCTATTTATTTTTGAGTAAAATAAATCACCCTTTCTTATTAGCCTAGAGTATAATTTTATCAAGGCATAAAAGGACTGCTTCCTATTCAGTTGTCTATATTCATTTATTCCTTTTTTTTTTTTTTTTTTTTTTTAATGTTTTGAAGGCTCCACCTCTGTGTCAGGTACTCTTTTAGGGCTGCAACAGTGAAAAAGACCAACAGTCTGTCTACCCTAGCATAGCCTCCTGTCTGAGGGCCTTAGAGCTCCGTGGGCAGCAGAATCCCCAGCTCCCTGCCCCAGCCCTTCAGCCAGAAGGAGGCATCCACTGCACACTTAGGAGGTAACCGAGCCTTTCTCCAGGCCCAGAACCACTCCAGGAAAACTAATAATCAGCATTTTTTCAGCACCTACCATGCACCAAGGACTAAACTAAGTATTTATCTTTATCTGTATTATCTGTTTGATTCATCAGAACAGCCTGATGTGGTCAATAGTATTATTACAGATAAGGGAACTGAGGTACAGAGGCATTAAATACTTTCCCCAAGGTGACCCAGCTAGACAGTGGCAGAGCCAGGGTTCACATCTGACAGTCTTTCTTCAGGGTCCATACCGGCCTCTGCTTATGGGCCCCGGTTGGGAAACAACTCCCAGAACATCAACTGCATGTGCTAAGGGCTTCTCTTGCCTTTTTACAAACCCTACTAGCCTGTCAAAGAGTAAAAAAGAGTTTTTTATTTATCACCTAGGATGGATATTGCAGGGCTAAGTTTCAAAGCAGATACCTTTCCCTAACTCTGAAAATTGACAATTGCCAGCAGTTTTTGTTAAACCCTGAGAACAGCTGATGCCATACTCCACTCCCATGGAATAATCCTAACTCCAACATGAAATTTTCTAAGCTGTGTTCCAAGGAATATTAGTTCAAGATTTCTTAGTAAGTGTTCCACCAAAAACAGATTCCATGGGGATAATAAATTGGGGAAACCACATTCTCCTCTCTGTAAGATCCATAGTAGTTATGAGCATATTAATGGCTATGTAAAATCCTGCAGTTGCTCCTTACTGTAAGCTTTACCTGATTAACTTCATTAGCCTAGTTTCCCAGATACATATTAACATCTTAAGAAACTAGTATCTCAAGGAGCAAGTTGGAGAAACTCTGCTCTGGAAAGAGGCTTAGCCTCAGAGAAAGATTTAGACTGCTAAATTATTTTAGTCTAAGTTAAAATGTACAAACAGTCACTTTTATCAGAAGCCTTAAAAGATGTATAAATACCCCTAGAAGCCTTAAAAGCATGTTCTGAGCAGGCGCACACTCATGCTAACCCAGATTGATGGTACATTGTTATATTAGGAATTAGGAAATAAAGACCTTGGTTTGGTGTGTCAGGATGAAAGCCATATGGGGTGAGGCCCTCTGAGCCATTGGGGCCTAGTTGAACCATCCACAATTCTCTGTCTCACTCTTAGCCAGGCAAATAGCACACTTGATGTTTCAGTGCCCCCTGGGGGCCATCAAGATATTACACAGGAGTCACGACATTTAAATGGATGATGCAGAATTATGAGTACACCTCAAGGCAGGTAGGAAGAAGGCAGAGAGAGAGATCTGTAGAGCAAGACCTGAAAAAATAAACTAGTCTAGAAAACTCTGAAACAAAAGGTGTAAATCTTTCTGGCCTCTAGGACATTGGTAACATACTAACAAGTCTAAAAAAAATCTATTGATATGGTCCAAAGGAAAGATGACACATTCACATAAAGGATCGGCAAAAAGGAATAAATAGCACTTAAAAACAATGGGTCTGATGAAGAGGTGAGAGTGCTGTTAAGTAGGCGATGACTAGGGTGTCATTAGTAAAGTCTCCATGTTTTGCGGGATTTGTACCTTGTTTGGGGAATGCTTATAGTCAAGAAACACTTTGGCTACAGGCCCATGAGGCATGCCTCATAGAGATAGAGATTTCCTTCTTTGGGCAGGAGGTAGAAACTAGAATGAGGATTATTTCCCTTACAAAGCACCTAAGATAAGTAGAACGTTTTCTCTATTTGCGCTTAGATATACCCATGGTATAATTGTTGGTGGTTTTGCTTTGTGCATTTTCACTTACTCTCATTGACAGTTTCAGTCTCATTCTGAAGAGGCTGTTTGCTGAAACACTTCAAACACTAATAACATGCATTCTGTTGTCCATTTTCAGTCCTAATCTATGAACCAGAAAATCCGGAGGCCAAGGAGTTTTTCTCACTTATTGAAGAAATGCTGCTGATGGGTAAATTTAAAAATTGAAATTACTTCTTTCTCATAGAACTATGAGCAGTCACTATTTAAAAATCCATTATCCCAGGAGATTGGCAAAGTATATCCTTAGGAAGTGGTTAAGAAAAGGCTAAATGATCGTCTTGGATGGTTTCATGAAACTGGCTTGTCCTCTGTGGATGGTCAAGATGACTCCCTTTCCTCTGTGGGGTGGAACTGCCCAAGCAAAGCAGGCTCCCTGGGCACAAGATATTGGGCACTGACAGAGTCCTCAGAGGGAACAGAACCTGCTAACTGCGCCAGGCACTAAAGGGATTATCCCACAGTTCCAAGCAAAGCCAATACCCTCTAAATCACCCTGAATCTCACTTTACTCTTATTCTATTTAAGTAAGAATTAAGTTGACAGTAGTAAAAAATATTTTTATAGACCAATGTTTTAAATTTATTTTAAATCCACAAACATCTTTATGCCAGTAAGAATATGTTCTTCTTTGTGCAACTGCTTTGACCCTACATGCAGTTAGCATATTTCAGCTCAGTTCTCACATTCCAAAAATGTGTATTTCTTAGTGGCGGGGAAACAAGGAGAAATGTGATTTTTCAGGGTAGAAATATTAAGAAACATTTTAAGCAAGTCTCTCCCTTTCTGTGGCAGAGAAAGCTCAAAATCTGGAGGAAGATGATGAAGAGAGTGAAGAAGACAGTAGCGGTGAGGGTGAAGGGGAGAGCAGTGAGGACCCAAGTGAAGAAAGCTCTGATGAACGTGAAGATGGGTGATGAGAGTTGCTGCTATCGTTTAATCTTCATGTGTGTTCATTACTGTATACTATGGAAATATAAAGAAGAGAGCTGCATTTCAGTCTAACTGTTCTTTATTTGGTACAGAGTTCTTTTAATTTATCCATATGAGTTTGAGCTCCTTCTTAATATTTAGATTTTAGCTCAAGGTGAGCTACTCAGAGAGGGAAGTAATCATTGAAAACACATAGCACTAACTATGTGCCAGGTGCTGTTCTATGCACATTAATTTGTTGAATCCAGCAAACCCATGAGGTTAGCACTGTTATCCCCATTCAACAGATGAGAAAACTGAGGCACAGAGAGGGTGGGTCATTTGCCCAGCATCATATACCTGTTGATCGGTAGAGCCTAGATTTGCATACAGACATTATGGCTCCAGAATCCATATTCCAAGCCCCTCCCATGTCCACTACTTTAGGCATTTTATATCATTTGTTTCATGTTCTTTATAGCATGTATCAGTACCTGAACCTTTCTTATTATTTGTTCTTTTTTTTAAGGTTTTATTTTATTTTATTTTGGAGTATAGTTGATTTACAATGTTGTGTTAGTTTCAGGTGTACAGCAAAGTGATTCAGTTATACATATACCTATTCTTTTTCAAATTCTTTTCCCATTTATGTTATTATAGGATGTTGAGTAGAGTTCCCTGTGCTGTACAGTAGATCCTTGTTGGTCATCTATTTTAAATATAGCAGTGTGTATATATGTCAATCCCAAACTCCCAATTTATCCCTCCCCTAATTTATTTGTTCTTTTTATCTTCTCCCTTCTTGTCAGAAAATGTAACCTCCATAAGCAGGACTTTGTCTTTTCACCGTTATATCCCTAGCAACTGGATAAGTGCCTGGAAAATAACGGGATGTGTATACCAAGTGAATGAATGAGGTGAAAGTTAATGACAATGTTTATATTCTTTCATAAAATATTTATAAGACTTTATTATACTATTAATGTATCAATCTACATTATTTTGCTGATTCTGTATTCCTTGATGAATTTCCACCATCTTCAAATTAGGTTGTAAGGTAACTGATGTAAAAATGAGAAAAATATTCCTAAATAATTTGTTTTGAGTGTGCCAATCTGATTTGGGATTAGGCAGTTTGAATTTTTATTCTTATATCAGCACAGTATCATGTCATATCCAAAATGCTTAAAGCGTAATTCATTCTTTGGGCATTTTGTAGCGTGCTAACATTCAGAGGGAGGAATTCGGCCACACCATTTTATAGGAGTATCTGAAAGAAGTGAAGACAGGTATGTATAATCTAGTTACATAAATAGTCGGATAGCACTGAAGGGCTGGCTGATGGAGACCACAAGAACCACTTGTTCTTTTCATTTGTGAGGTGTGTGTTATTCCTTCCTACCATAGGAAAACCATCGTATGTCAATCTGATGTCACTTACCTGATTTTGGAGCTCTCCCCATAAGAAGGTCATTAAATACCCTAAAACTGATATTGCAGACTAAATTAGTCACACTAGTGAACCTTTAGTTTTCTTTTAAAGGAACAAGCAAGTTCTGAGGAAAAAACTCTGAATAAAAAACCATGATATCACAGACCATATTATAGCTACATCTAAGTATTTGTGAGGTTTGATCATGCAGGATAGTCCATATTTATGGATATGTACCCTTTATCCATATTCTTCATCCTACTTGCACTCCTTTTTTTTTTGTTTTTGTTTTTTTAAGTTTTTTTAATTTTGATGTGGACCATTTTTAAAGTCTTTATTGAATTTGTTACAATATTGCTTCTGTTTTATGTTTTGTTTTTTTGGCTGTGAGGCATGTGAGATCTTAGCTCCCCGACCAGGGATCAAACCCACACCCCCTGCATTGGGAGGCGAGGTTTTAACCACTGGACTGCCAGGGAAGTTCCCTACTTGCACTCCTTAATCAGTGTAATTTTGGGTGTTGGCATAACCTGACATAGGCACGCGTGTCTGTATGTGGTAGCTAAATATAAAATCTAGTAGCTAAACATAATCTGCAAAGTATTTTTATATTGTTTTATGTAAGTATTTTATATTATTTAACTCACTGGCTTCTCAGTCCTATGAGCAAGATATTATATTGTCCCCATCAGTTACACAAATTGAATTTGGGATGCTGGGCATATCCAAGGGTAAATGTTGACTGGGGTAGTGGAATTCAGATGAGGAAATTAAGACTACGAGATGCTAGGTTATGTTTCAGTATGAGAGATCTAGTGAATCTTGAACCCGTGTTCTGTGCTGCTTCACACATAGCTAAACTGTAGAAACTGTTTAATGAATCAGCAAACAAGTATCTATATAGACAGTTCAGTTCCAGACCTTTGCCTTCTTCAGAATGTTACAGTGGTGGGAAAGAATCCAAATATTCAACAATTTGCAAATGTACGAAATGTCCACTCAATGGACTTAAGATGGGAACCCACCAAAATAGTTTCATTTATTCAATCAATATTTACTGAAGGCCTACTATGTATACCTGCTCTTAAAGAACACTGGCACAGTTGAAATGCAGGGTGGTAGGAAGTCCAGGGTGCTAAGGGAGCATGCAGGAGGGGTACCTAACCTGGGCCAGGTGTCCAGGGAAAGCATTCAGAGGGAAGTGGAGTCTAAGCTGAAAAGGTAGAATGAGGGGGAATTAGCTACAAGAAGAGGATGTGGGGAAGAGCATTCTATCAGTAGATACATTCTGAGTCCAGAAAGTAAATAGGTATGGTTGGATCGCAAAATGAAAATGAACCAGTTAGAGCCGAGACAGATGAAGCTATGTTCATAAAGGGGCTGGGAAATGGAGGATCTTACAAGCTGTGTTAAAGTTTGAACTTTATCCTTAAAGCAGTGGGAGGCCATTGAGAGATTTTAAGGAAAATAATGATTGTATATTAGAAAGAGCATTCTAGTAGCCAGGTAGAAAAATATGTTCTCAAACTACAGGTCATGATCCATTGGTCAGATATGAAATCACTGTAGTGAGTCACAAATAGCTGGGTTTTTTTTTTTAATTAAATACATAGAATAGAAAATAGCACACATTGCAAAAGAGTATATGGGAATTATGGTTTTGTGAAACTTTTCGTTCAGAGTGTGTGTGTGTGTGTGTGTGTGTGTGTCCTAGATCTTGATGTGAAATGTATTTCTTCCTATGGATCTCCATTTTTAAATATATGAAAGTATAGAGAACAGACTGGAGTGGAATACAAAACTCCACTGTTACATAATCCTAGCAGTTCAGTACTGTAGCCTGAAAGAGGTAGTAGCAGAAATGCAGTGGAATAAAGGTGTTATTTTAGAGGTAGAAAGAACAGACAGAAATTGGTGATGAATTAAATGTGGGGAGAGGTAGAGGTCAAGGATGACTCCCAACTGGATAACTGGATGCATGATAGTGATGATATCCCCTGAAAAAGGAGCACAGAAAGAAAAGCAGATTTGCTGGAGAATATGGTGGTTCACTTACACAGGTTGAATATAGGAAGTATATTGTTTTCTATGCTGTAACAAATTAAAGCAACTTAGTGGCTTAAAACAGTACAAATTGATTATCTTACAGTTCTGGAGGTCAGAAATACAAAATGGATCTCACTTGGCGAAAACCAAGGTATCAGCAAGGCTCCATTCTTTCTGGAGGCGCTAAGAGGGAATCTGTTTCCTTGCCTTTTCCAGCTTCCAGAGCCCTCCTGCATTCCTTGGCTCAGGGCCCCATTCTTCCATGTTCAAAACCAGCACTGTCTGACTGACGCCTTTTCACATTGCTGTCTCTCTAGCCCTCTCTCCCCTGTTGTGATTTTTGTGAAATTAGCATTTGTTAAGTAGACCACAAGGGAAAGTGAAATAGAGAAATTTATTACTCACGGGTCCTAGAGAAGGTACATGGCACACCTCAGAGGGGCCACGGGATGGGGGGTGGGGGGTGTCAAGGTGCAGGAGAGAGTGGGCAGCAGGACCCTGGGCGCATGTCTTATTTAGGGTCTACAGTCGAGTGCTTTTGGCGTTCCTAGGCTAAGTCCAAATTGGTGGATTCAAACTAAAAAGAGCAGAGTTTTGGTAACTTCTGTGGAGGTCTTATCTAAGGGGGGTGCACCGGGGAAGGAGCTGGGAAGCAGGAGAGACTGTTTATCACCAGGGGCACTGGGAAAGTCATATCTGGAATTTACACTTGTGAACCTGCAGGCTATTGTCTAGTACATGGGCTGTTATCTGGGCATGCACTTGAGGGAGAGGCTAGTGTCATTTCAAGGCCCCTGTAGGCCACTTAGCCACACAAAATGAATGCCAAGGCAGCAATATTATGAAATATTTTAGCTAAATTCTCAACACCCTTCCTCCCTCTTCTACCTTAAAGGCTTGTAATTACTTTGGGTCCATCTGGAGAGTCCAGGGTAATCTTCCCTATCTTAATGTCAGCTGATTAGCAACCTTAATTACATCTGTAGCCCTAATTGTGCCTTGCCATGTAACCTAACATATTTATGGGTGCTGGGGATTAGGACATAGACATCTTTGGGAGGTGGGGGATTATTCTGCTGGCCATAGGAAGTATTGTGTGTTTTTTTGGAATTTATGGTATGGAGCTTGGAAGAGACACTTTGGCTGATGATATACACCTTATTTAGGAGTCATTAGGAGCTTACACTCAGTGAGATAACACATAACAGAGATATCTCTTTAATTAAAGATAGTAATCAAAGACAAGGCATTGGTAGCCCACAGAGAAAGTGTAGTCTGAATAGAAGAGGACTGAAAGTAGAATTATCTTAAATGATAAACAACATTTAAGTGGTAGTCCAGGAAAGAAAAATGCACAAAAGAGAGACTGAGAAGAATAGCCAAGAGGAAAATCGGGAAAGCGAATATAGTAGATACCATTGGTCGCCTGCTTAGCATCATCTCACCCTGCTTCTTTGCTAAGAGACCCCTGATTCTGTTCAGATATTCACTCCCCACACACATAGCCATGGGACTCAGAAAAGATACCCTCAGCCAATCAGTGCATGGCATTTCTCTGGTGACTATTACTGTTCCAGAAGTGGACATGTGACCTCCATTGGCCCAGTCAGATCAAGGACTTTATTTCATGATTGGGAGGAGAGTTTCCTCCATTCCTCTGGTTGGGAACCAGGAAGCATGCTGCGCTCCTTACTGCTGGCAGCCATTTTGTGATCATGAGAGGAACTAATCTTAGGATGTTGTGGACAGTAAAGCAAAAAGAACCTAGATTCCTGGTGATGTTCAATCATGGTATCCATTGCTCTGGAGCCAGCCCTCTATTTGAGCTTACTGTTAAGTGAGATAAACTTTCTTATTGTTTAAACCAGTTTGGATTGAGGTTTCTTTTACCTGCTGCCAAAAGCATCCTAACTGACATCTGAGTACAGAAATCCAGAAAAGAGTTTCAAGATCTGGGAAGATCTACTTGGCCAGAAGTTATAGAGAGGACAAGTAAGGTAAGAACTAAAAAGTATGATTGGATGGAAACAAAGAGGTGGTTGGTGACATTAGGGAGAGAAGTGTCAGTTGACTGGGGGAGGAAGGAGAGCCATATTTCAGTGAGTTTGAGTGAATTGGAGTGAGGAAAACAAAAATAAGGAGTTTGACATTGAAGGTAAGAAGAAAGATTAAGTGTTGTGGAGGACATAAGGCAAAAGGAGTATTACTTTTTAAATATTTAAAATGAGCATGTTTAGTAGGAAGGATGATAATCATATGTACTGATAGCCTATTGTGTGTTAGACACTGTACCATATGTTAATTCCATATGGTAATGTTATATGTTAATTCCACATGTTAATATTTTTAGTCTTCATAACATCTGCATGGGGGTAGATGTTATTATCCCCACTTACGTGTGAAGAAATTGAGACCTAGGAAAGATTGAGAGTAACTTTCTAAAGATCATAAACCTGAGAATTGGCAAATTCAAATCCAGGTCATTTGTTTTTGATGGTTTTATAACTTCGTCAATCAGTGGTCAGTTCTCATCCACACTGACTGAATGTAGATTTTTGGAAGTGGTGACAGATACATAGGTGACCAATGTATAGAGCTTGTTTGGTGAATCTTCATCCTCATTACATTTTCTGGACAGTCACACATGGATACAGTATGGGACATTCCTTATTCCTTAGCCCAGACAGCTTTGCTGAGCCTGGCGTCAATGAGCATATCTGGAATTCCCATCTCCTTAGTGGCAAATTTCCGAATCGCTATGAGTGCCCAAGGGGTGTGCTTCTCGAAACCCACTCCATGGATGTGCTTGTGAATGGAGATGGTGTATTCTCTGGTCACTACCTTATTGTTGGCAGAACGGCCCTTGTCCTTCTCACCACGCTTCTTTCACAGCCATTCGCAGGGCCTGGGTTAGAAAAGAAGAGCATAAGGTATTCCAAATCCAGATCATTTTACTCTAATGCCCTACCCTTCACTGTACTTTCCTCCCTAAGGTTCCAGTAGAGAGGAGCAGATTGAAGAAAAGGGAATGATTTATTAAGTAAAGACCATCTAATACCTTAGAGAATGTATATAGCATAACCTTAGTGAGTGGCAGTTGGTTCCATCTGGACCACGCTCCAGCAGTCCAAACGTGGAATCAGAATTGCCTCTCTTTTGTGCTCCTCCTATAGCCTTCAGTTACCCTTTATTTCTCTATGTAGTTGACCCTTGAACAACGCGGATTTGAACTGTACGGGTCCACTATATGTGAACTTTTCTCAGTAGTAAATACTACAGTACTATACGGTCCGCAGTTGGTTGAATTCACGGATGCCAAACCACAGATGCCAAACGGCGGTTACTGAGAGCCAACTATAAGCTATACTCAGATTGTCGACTGCATGGAGGATCAGCACCGCTAACCCCCATGATGTTCAAGGGTCAACTGTGTATTAAGCAAGGTGATAACCTACATTCCCTTTAATTGAAGTGTGTTTTTTCCCTTTAACTATACCCTTGGTTAATTACATGTAAGGTATATGTAATTTGGGTATTTTGCCTGGAATATTGATGTTGGACAAGCAGGAGAGGGGGGTGGGGAGCACTTGACCAGAGCTCATGGTGCCAGATGTGGAGGAAAGCCTGGATCCACTGGAAATGTTTTGGAGTTCTGGGCAAGTGTCCTATATTGTGAGGTACTGAGAATTCACAAGAGGCAAGTAAGATGTAGCCTCCAAGGCCACACTAAGGAGGACAAAGGTCTCTCTGATTGACTTTCCAAATAAACTACCCAGCTGACATGGGATATGTTATAATGCGGGGTGGGGCTGTGTGTGTGCAGAAGTTGGAGAGGCTTGTTAAGTAAAGCACTGGGAGATGAGATGGGCTTGCATAGCCTTGTTCATAATGCACCCTTTTGAACCAGGAGACAGCCTATAGCAGACACTGGTTGATTCCCCCTCCAGCCTTTTCAACCTAGGTGATACGTCTAAGCTAATCACGGTACTCCCATCCCACTTGCTACTAGTTTGTTTGTTTGTAACAGCTTTGAAATGTCATTGACATAAAAATTATATTTTTATATATATTTAGGGTGAACAACTTGATACACATATACATTGTGAAATGACCACCACAATCAAGCGCATTAACATATCCATCACCTCTACATAGTGACCTGTGTGTGTGTGTGTGTGTGTGTGTGTGTGTGTGTGTGTGTGTGTGTTGAGAAGATTTAATTTAAGATCTATCCTCTTAGCAAATTTCAAGTACAGGCATACCTCAGAGATATTTCGGGTTCAGTTCCAGACCACCACAATAAAGCTAGTATCACATTAAAGCGAGGCACATGAAGTTTTTGGTTTCCCAATGCATATGAAAGTTATGTTTACACTGTATTGTAATCTATTAAATGTGCAAAAACATTATGTCTAAAAAAATAATATGCATACCTTAATTTAAAATACTTTTTTGCTAAAAAATGCTAACCATCGTCTGAGCCTTCAGCAAGTCATAATCTTTTTGCTGGTGGAGTTTGAAATATTACAGAAATTATCAAAATGTGACACAGAGACACAAAGTGAGCAAATGCTATTGGAAAAATGGCCCCAATAGACTTGCTTGACACAGGGTTGCCACAAACCTCCAATTTGTAAAAGAACGCAGTATCTGTGAAATGCAGTAAAAATGAGGTAGGCCTGTGTATAATAATTAGTATGTTAACTATCGTTACCATGCTGTACCTTAGATCTCCAGAACTTATTCATCTTATATAATTGAAACTTTGTACCCTTAGAGCAATATCCCTTTACTACTAGTTATTACTAGACATGGACAGAACTCAGTCAGTCTCAGCTAATAAAACATGAGACAAGAAAGCATAGAGCCCTCATGCGTACTTGCAGCATCTTAGAACCATGGGAAGCTTTATGCTGAAGCCAATGCTAAGGACAGCGGAGGAGAGAAAAGAAGAACCTGGTCCTTGATGACATTTTTATTGACAGTCATCTCTGGTTTAGTGCCTGCCCTACCTCTGACTATCCTGCGTAAGACAATAAATTTTCTTACTGTTTAAGCCAGTTTGTTTCTGATTTTCTATTACTTTGCAGCTGAGAGCATCCTACTGTATGTATCTGCCACAGCATAGCAAGCATAATGACACCAATAACATCCTCTAAGACTGTAAGCCTAACTGGACTCCTTAGGGTACCGTCAGGTCCCCAAGGGTCAGGCCACTCAAAGCCAAGGAAGAGGAATTGGCGGATCCTTGTGCCGGTTACAGGTGCAGGTATGTGAAAAGTAGAAATATGAAACTGTCTAGAATGGTTATCTCTGGGTTGTGCAAGTGAGGAGGGGAGGTAGGTAAGAAAAGCTTTACTTTTCAATGTATGCATTTTAATTTTTTTATCATAGGCATGTGTCACTTTTATAACTAAAAGCTTTTTATTGTGCTAAAATATACAATTTACCATTTAACCATTTTTAAGCACACAGTTCAGTAACACTTAGCACATTCATATTGTGAAATCATCACCACCGTCCACCTCAAGAACTTTTTCCATTTTCTCAAACCAAAACTTTTTCCATTTTCTCAAACCAAAGCATTAAACTATTGTTTAATGTACCCATTAAACAATAACTCCCCATTTCCCTCTACCCTCAGTCCTTGGCAACCACTGTTCTACTTTCTGTCTATTAATTTGACTACTCTAGGTACCACAAGTAAGTGGAATCCTCCAGTATTTATCCTTTTGTGACTGGATTATTTTACTCAGCATAATGTCTTCAATGTTCATCTATGCCCTAGCATGTTTCAATACCTCATCCCTTCTTGTGGCTAAATAATATTCCATTGTGTATAAATATCTCACTTTGTTTATCCATTCATCCATTGATGGACAGTTAGATTGCTTCCACCTTTTGGCTATTGAGAATAATGTTGCTGTGAACATGTGTGTACAGATAACTGTTCAATACTAAAAACTTTTAAATTAAGCCTCTAATGGGGCGGGATAAAATCTGGGGGAAAAATTAATGAAAATGTTAACTATGATTGTGTATGGGTGATGAGGTTATTTCATTTTTGTTCATTATAAAGTCATAGACTTTCTTTAACAATCATATATTAATTTAAAGGAAGAAATGTACTTTTTTTAAAAAGAAAGAAACTTAAAAAGAAAGTCAGGATAAACAACAAGGTGCTACTGTATAGCACAGTGAACTATATCTAATCTCCTGGGATAAACCATAATGGAAAAGAATATTAAAAAAAGAATGTATACATGTGTACAACGGAGTCACTTTGCTATACAGCAGAGACTGGCACAACATTATAAATCAACTATACTTCAATTTTAAAAAAGACTAAAAAAAAAAGTTAAAGTAAAACTGACCTTAGGAACAGAAAAGTTTACACAAGGAAGGGAGAAAATAAAGCAATATTCACGAATTGCCTATTGTACGTGAGGCATTTTAGCAGGCCTTAGTACACTTTTTGGTGTGCTGGAAGCTTCTGATGAGGATCAATACTAATAAGTAAATAAATAGGTCATTAAGTTCAGAAAAGAAATATTGTCTGAGACAGAAATGTTGATCTTCATAGAACCTTAACCAGTTAGTATACTCACAAACTTGCTTACTCTTATGCCCAGTTGGATAAATTAAGTAGAAACAATTGCAAATCATCACCTCTAGCCTCCAAAAGACCTTGCTTTTTTAGCATTGATTATGTGTTGGGTTGGGCAAAAAGTTCGTTCAGGTTTTTCCATAACATCTTCCGAACGAAATTTTTGGCCAACCCAATAGTTCCTATTGTTGCATAACTGTATCCAAAAAAAAGTTTAATAGTTGGTTAACTTTCCTGAGCTCCTTCCCCCGCCTTTTGAATACTTTAGCTTGCCCCCTCTTCTACTCTGTAACAAGACTTTTGGCGTTTCATGCCCCCAGGTCTCTAAATGTATCTTCGCCTCAAAGAAAAATTATTCTGAATGTCTTTCCATGAAAAGGATTACTTGAAAACAATCATCCTGTTAAGATGATACATTTCACAGTTCCTTGTCTACCACTGGATAGTGTGTTAGGAAGAAAATCTCTTTCCCATCATAATAGGCACCAAATTCAGTTTCGTCCTGTTGGCATCTGAAGAACTGAGCCAAAGGTGGGGCAGAATACTTAAATCAGCAGACAACATCGTCCTCCTACAGCCACCTTCCCTTAGCTCACATCCCACCAATGAAAGAAAATAAGAGGAAAAATATTAAAAATCCTATGTATGAAATGGAATTAAAAGAATACTTTTGAGAAACTTGTCTCAAAACAAACTTGCAAAACTGAGATCTTTTGCCACCTGTTAAGGCAGGGGTTTGAATACTAATGTAACTGGCTGCTCCTTCATAGGCTAGTTGAGGTCTCCTAGGTGGTTCTGACTATGGGGGACTTACTTCTTCCTTGTCTACTTTTTCTTCTCACCTCCTCATCTGAATCCAGATGAAGAAAAGAAAGTGATGCAAAACGACTTTCCATACTCATTCTGCAGGCACTAGGTGCCTTCCAGATGGCCACCTGAAGATCTTAGGAATATATTGTCTATTCAGATGCACAAAATAAAAACCAGCCAAATATGCATTAGGTGGTTATAGTGTTCCAGGAACCATTCTGTGCTGGGGATACATTGGTTTAAAAAGAAATCCCCGCCCTCATGGAGCTTACATCTTAGTGAGAAGAAAGAAGCAATAAATAAGTAAAATATACAATATGTCAAGTGGTAAAGAAAAAAGAAAGTGTTAGAGGAAAAAAACAGGGTGGAATAGGGAGTTCTATGACTGGGGGAGATTTGCAATTTTAAACAGAGGGATAAAGGAAGGTCATAGAGAAAATAACATTTGAACATTTGAGCAAAGACCAGAATGAGAAGGAACAAATCCTATGGATACGTGAGGGAAGAGCTTTCCAAGCAGAGGAATATTTATTGCAAAGTCCCTGAGATGGGAACATGCCAAGAATGTTTAAGAAACAACAAGAAGGTCAGTGTCACTGGGGCAGAGTGAAGACATTGGCACAAACCTGGCTCCCTTTCACCCCTTCTCAGCTGAGTCTGAATGTTCCATCAGAAAATTTTCTCCTCTAGGAATCAAAACTCTCTGTAGATTAAAAAGCCTCTAAATCGCTGAAGAGGAAGCCTTCAAGTCCATGTCAAGGGATGACGAAGCTCTACTGAAATGGGCAACAAAATAAAACACATATTAGGCTTAGCTTATACATCCAAGGAGAAAACATTTAAACGGATCAAAATCACTGTTGAACTAAGGGGAAAGAACAGGAGCAGGAGTTGACATACACTGAAATCCACAAACCAGGCACCACTGAACTTGTGAACATGGGTTTTATGGACATCAAATAAGACAGCCCACAAAGCTAATGTTAGCTCCCATTTTATTGATGAGAAAATTTAGACTGAGAGCATTTAAATAATAGCTGATAAGTAGAATTGAGATTTGAACTCAAGTCTGACTAAAGTTATTGATTTTCCTCCTGTAACAAGCTGCCTTGAAGACCTCAAGAGGTCCTTGAGTCCATAGCATTCACAACAGGAGAACATTGCCCTGTGAGAAGAGTCATGAAGCACTACTAATTAATTATTTCAGATGAATGAAGCCTTATCTGGTCTCATCTGATACCCTAACCCTGCCATTATGGGAGTCCAGAGAGATTAAGTGATTTTCCAAGGCCAAATGATTATTATGTGGCAGAGCTGGGAGGCCTCACTGAGCAGTGCACAGGTACTGAGACTGAAGGGAGAAGAGTTTCCAGCCTGATTCTCACTAAGTGTGTGCTCTGGGAAATCCTGAAACTTCTCTGGACTTCAGTTTCTTTGTCTGCAAAGCAGACGATCTCAGGTGATGCTTAAATGAGAATTCAGACGATAAACACACCACATAATTTCCAGGAGATTCATTTTTCACCTCTATAATATAACTATTTCTGTAGTCACGATTCTAAAGCGAGAGACAGACGGACACAGAGAGGGCGAGAGAGAGACAGAGAGAGGTCAGAGGTCGCTAACGTGCCCCACCCCCTCCACCACCGCTATTAGGCCAGACTGGGCCCACCCACAGTAAGCAATCCTGGGCAGCCAATGCCAAGACCTTTCTCTGAGCTCCACCTTGGTTCTCCCTGGCAGCCTTGGTGTGAGAGGCTGTATTCGTCAGCTACTGCCACAGAAATGATGCATCACACATTACCTCAAAACTCATGGATTTGCAGTTCAGCTCTATTCCTGTGTCCAAAGCAAATCACATGGCCAAGTCCGATATCAAGGTTGGTGTGTGTGTGTGGCGAGGGGGGGTGCGGGGGGGGGGTGATGGGGAGGGGAGAGTATACGGTTCTGATTCAGGGAAGAAAACAAAAGTTTTACCAGTTCAAGTCTTCCCGTGCTTCAACGCATGTCTGTGGTTTATCCCTAGCTATGTAGTTGAGACAATGTGACTATAGCCCCAGTGAAAAGATATTGACTATCATTTAATCTGCATATTTAGGGACTTCCTGAGATTTCAAGTTGTTGCAGTTCTAAAGGATCCCTGACTCATCCAAAGGCAGAGAAAACAAGACCTCAGCCTTGCACCTGAAAGTAAGAAAGAACGAGCTCCAGGTAACTAATTGCTCTGGGAAAACCCAAGGCACTGATTTGCAGCTGACACAGGTGAGAACCTTGGGTGTGAATAAATTCCAGTGAGCTCTTGTTAGTTCTTGACAAGAAAGAAACTGAGCTAGAACAGCAATGATGAATCCCACCTGTTAAGCTTCTGTTTTCTCCCCTGAGTAACTGGCCAAGGATTAGGCCAGATAGGGAAGGAATCTTATCAGGAATAGAAATTTATCAGATTCTCCACAACTAAGTCAGAACCTTCCAGAACCTCTCATACACAGCAGTCCTAGGCACCTACATCTGAAAACAAGGGCTAAATACCTGTTATTCTAAATAGTTCAAGAGCTTTTACACTGAAAAAAAAAAATAGATAAAATACAGTGGACCCTTGTACAACAAAGATTTGAACTGTGAGGGTCCACTTAGATGTGGATTTTTTTCCATAGTAAATACTACAGTACTACATGATTTCAGGTTGGTTGAAAGTGTGGATGCAGAATCTAGGATACCAAGGAACCATGGATGTTGAGGAACTCTGTACATGGAGGGCCGACTCTAAGTTATACGTGGATTTTCTACTGTGTGAGGGCTGGCTCCCCTAACCCCCGGAGGTTGTTCAAGGCTCAACTGTATCGCTATTCCATACTCTGTTTCACTAAAAAGCATCTCATTTGGGAAATCATCTTTCTTCATCCCACTCTTTTGGGAAAGGACTGATTTTGCCTTAGTTTTTGTTGAGAGAACTGAAAACATAGATACATCTTAGAAGCTGTCAGAATTGCAATCCAGATCTGTTATTTCCCTGGTGTCCAGTTTCGCAGTGAGACACCTTGCCTAATACCAGAGTTCCCGTCCTGAGGCTACCTTTAAGGAGCAGTCCTGTTGGATACTCGTTGGATACTCTGCATCCCCTCCTCTTTCACCAAAGGGACAGAGGTTCTGAGTGTTTCCAGCCACTTCCGGCAGCATCTCTCGGCATTTAAAAAAAAAAAGGCCCTGCTTTGGGAAACATGGCAGAGTATGAGTGTGAACTGGAAAGGGCCTGCCAGCAGTTTTCCTTCAAGAACTGCTCCCTTGTGGAACCCGTTGTTCCTTCAGAAATTGTAATCTATCGCCACCTGGCGGTCCCTCCGTCGTCGTGTTTGAAATATAGAGAATTGGGCGTCTTAAGATGTGCCCAAATACAAATTACTCGGTCCTCTTTGATTAATTTCTTTAATATTAGAATATTTTCATCTTCTGAATAGCAAGGGGGAAGGGACCATATGACGATTATCTGAGGAACTCAGCGCTGTTCTTTAGAAGAAAAGGTTGCAATTTCCGGAGTCCTCTCTGGCGGCGTTCTGGCTGGAATTCTCCCTCTCTCGCCACACTTTTAACCCTTTCCCGGAGTGAGTGTGACGTGGTCTGTGGCGGGTAGGGGTGTCGATTTAGCTATGGTTCCCAAAGAAAGTCCAGAATGATTTGGGGAACTATCTTTAAAGTACACAAACACACCGAATAGACCTTTGCTCCCACTTACGAAAAGCCGAGTGTACGGTTAACGCTGCCCACAGCCCTCGTCTCGGGAGACAGACGTTTAAAAGGTGAGCAGTGCCATTTTTCCCCCCTCTTTTTTGGTCGTAAACTAGATGCTTAAAATAGACCTTAACGAGCAGGCTGAAATGAATCAACACTGTGGCTCTAAATTACCTTTCCTGAAGGCTAAAAATACTAAATGCGTTAAAAAAAAAAAAAAGATTGACGTTTCATATTTACTCACCTTGACGCGGACCATATTTTACGCATAAAAAATCTCCCCCGCAACCCATTTGGGTGCCCCTTCCACTCCTTACTCCACCCACTCGCTTTTTTTCCTTTGACGAAAGGCTCAGCTCCAAATCCAAATCCACTTGGAATATCTTTAAACCTCCCGGGGAAAGGGCATTGTGCGCGGAGGCTCGTATTCCCAAGTCCCAGCCATCCTTGACCTAAAGGAAGGTTGTCCTCGGAAGACATAATCGAGTAGCCCGGGCTGCAGGCTGGCAAAACCTCCACGCCCGGCAGAGACCAGAGGGGTCGCCCTCGCCCCCCCCCCCCGCCCCCACTTCTTCTGCCTCTGGGCGTCTTGTTCCCATTTCTTCAAAGCGCTAAACCTTAGATCAAATGCAAACGAAACAGCTGGGCGGATACCACTCCCTTCCGGACCACCCCTCACCACCGGCAAGAGTCCCTAGAGAGGATATCTTTTTTCCACCCCCATTATCCAAAACATCTTCCCCCGGGAGTCATCAAAGATAAAAAGAAGAGTGAAAAAATACAGACAAAAATATAGATCCCCAAATATTCTGAAGAGCCAAAAGACAACCACAACGACCCTCCTTGCAAATTCTTACCGGAGAGGCAAGAATGGGGCGACCTACTCCACCACCACCGCGCCCCAACAAGGGAAACAAAACCCAGCAGTTACTGCGGGGAGGCGGATGGGGAGAGCGGGGCGGGTTTCCTAAATGCTGGAGACCTAAGCCGGCTAACTGGAGGCTTAAGCGGCCAAACCGTGGGCTCTGTCCTTGGTGCTGAAAGAGCCGTGCCCTATGTCCGAACTCGCTGTGCTGAAACTGTGGAATTCCAGGCCCTCGGTTCCTTACCATCTCGGCTGAGCCCAAGAGTCTGGGTTGGAATGAGAGATAATTGGAAACTAAATCAAAGCCACGAAGTCCCCAACTCTGTTACTCTTCCCGCCTAACTGGAATGTTCATGAGTGCAGGGATAATATAAGTTGCTGGACAGTGTAAGCTCCATGAGAACAGCGCCTGGCACAAAGTAGGTGATTAATAAACATCCGTTTAATTAATTACTCATATTTAATTAAACATTTTAAAATTCAGGACGAGCAAGAGCCTTCATTCCTCCCTTCCCCCTACATAAAGGAGAAAGGGAGGGATGTCCTCGCAGCTGGACGGACTCAGCTTTAATTTGAGACACAATCTTGTAGGAGATTTCTTTCTCCGGCGAGATTATTTTATTGGCTAAAACATTAGGGGTGAGCGTTTTGGACACCGGGGTCAGAAGAGGGAGTGGGTGGAAATTTCTCAGTCTGATGCCACAGGTGAAGGTAAACGAATCTTCCTTTCTGGGGAATCTGGGATCTTAGGAGAAGGCGGAGGAGACTGAAGGTGAGCGGGCGTCTTCCTGGTACGGCACACCCTGAGAGGAGCCGGGATTTGTTGCCTCCTCCCGCCAGCCTCCTTGCCCCAGGGCGTCTTGAATGATCGAGCACTAGCACCGGGCTCCCTGATTGGTGCAACCATTTCTTTTAGGGAGGCTCGAGGAAGGGGCGTGGGTGGAATTCCGAGCCTAGTCTCGTAGTAAACCGCGCATTCCAAGCGTGGCAGAGAAGCTGCGCGGTGCGCGGTTTGAAGGGTTGTTTCCTGCGCGGAGTGGGCACGCCCACCCTGCCCAGTCCTGAGCTCTGGCACCCGCAGCTGCGGTTATCCACGCCCGCCGTTCGGGATGCTTTCCCGTCCTTAAAAAGTGCCCGCGTTCTTACTGTAAGATGGAAGAGAGGGCAACAGTATTTCCTTTAGTATCAAGGGCAACGCGGTTATTTCAAACCTCACAACGAGATCCCTCTTACTAATCGAACTCCATCTTCTCAGGGTGGAATCTTCGATCTCCCTTACGGAATATTCAGTGCTTTGTAAGATTTTCGGCATTCCCACTGTGTCATGGTGAAAGGCAATAAGACATTCAGAGAGAAGGGACGGGACTCCGGTGGGCCAGCAAGGCCGCAGACGTGTCCATATATAACCCCTGCCTGCTGCACCGTAACAGGGAAAGGAAAAAAAAAAAAAAAATCACTGTGAAAACGAGTAAAGGAATCACTGGTTACACGGTGTCACCCAGACCCAAAGATCAACTTTGTTTTGCCCTCAAGAAAAAGAAACTGAGGTAGAGGAAAGAGGAGAACATAAATTAGAGACGAGGGTGCCTGAGGGATGGCTTGAAAAGGCCAGAGAATAAACAGCCCCGCCAGCCCCTCTAGTTGTTGGCTCTGGCGCACGAGGAAAGACCCGGCCAGCATAGGGCCTCTCGGTCTCTGGCCGCCTAGCGCCATCTGGTGGAAATTTTTCCGTGAACGTCTTTTTACCGTGAGGGGCTTTCCGAACGAGGCAGTTCGTTAAATACGTTTAAATATTGCAAAAGGAGAATCCTTAAAAAGCATGAAATCGAAGGGGGAGTGGAGGGGAGTGGGCCTAGGCAGAGAGGGCCGGTCCGCTCCCCCCACCCCACCCCCAGGACACCTCTATGCTCGGGTTCCCCTTGTGTGTGGAGCGGCACTCGTGCGTGTTATTAACCTTCAGATATGATCAATCAGGAGGACTCCTTTCCCCATCACCAAGGGAACCAAAGCTAGGAGGGAGCGCACAGTGGATTGGAAATCGGACCCTTTTCTCTGCGGAGGCAGTGGGTAGCTGTGCTCAGATGAAGTACTTGGGGAGGCTCCGAGCTGGACGAGGAAACTGAAGTGAAAAGGAGATGGAGTCCTCTAGGGTCTGAGTGTTCCCCCCTCGTCTCTGCCTCCTTTGCTTTCACGACAATCCTGGCTCAGTAGAGAGCCAGCAAGGACACGACCCATAACGCGGTTTCGCTCAAGGAGGCATCTTGGGGTCGTAGAGCTGGAGGAACCGCGGCGAAAGCAATTGAGGCAAAGCCACTGCTCTTGTCTTCTCGAAGATATGGTAGTGGGGGAGAAGAAAGGGAGGGAGAAGCGCTCAGCGAGGCAGAATTCTTCATAGAAATTCTCTCTTGCCTCGCCTTACCCGACACTCTGCCTATTTCAAAAAATAGAGCGTGTTGAGTACGGTCTGGATTACTCATAGGGCTCTTTCTTTTTCTTTCTTTCTTGCTTGCTTTCTTTCTCTTCCTTTTTTTTTTTTTTTTCCCCCGGGCGCACACCCGTGATCTGGATTTGTAATCGCCCTATAAAGCTCCAGAGGCGGTCAGGCACCTGCAAGGAGCCCCACCGCTCTGCCGAGCTGCCCCCGCAAGCAGCGGCCTCGTGATTCCCCTGCTGAGCCGGTCCCCGCCTCCCCACTCCGCCTCCGCCTCCCCCGAAGCCAAGAAGCCGCCTCTTCGGATTGCTCTCTTCTCTTCCTGGAGCTCCCGTGCGGGACGGTGCTAGCGAAAGAGAGGCGGCAGCTGGAGGTGACGCCGGGCAGATTACGCCTGTGGCAGAGCCGGGCCGAGCGGGGCGGATTGCTGGGCGCTACGCAGAAGAGCGACCGGAGCGCCCGGCTTGCTGTCTCCCAACCTAGGTGGGTAAGCGCGCGGCCGCCCGTACCTTACCAGTGCCCAGCCGCGACTGTTAGCTGGGTCCTCTTCACCCGCGGTTTCTTGACCAATCCCCACCCCAGTGTCTGCCATCTACCTTCCCGAGCCGAGTGCGTCCCGCCCGCCCCAGTCCTGGCTCTCCGTTCCTGCGCGGCGCAGAGACCTCAGCCTTCGCAATCATCCTATCGCCATGAGCGAGATTCATGCCCCGGGGACGCACAGAGGCTGAGGCTCGCGCAGAAGTGGAGCGAGAGCGATTTTCCCCTCCGCTCCCCGGCTGCGTGCGCTGGTCTTGGGCTCCTGGCCAGCAGCAGCCGAAGGCGCGACTCAGAGCGGTAACCTGTTACTTCCCCAGAAGACCCGGCCTCCCCACTGCCTGCTCTGCTGTGAGAGAGCGCGCGCGGAGCTAGATGCGGAGTCCTATGCAGGGTGTGGAGGACGTGGCCGGCGGGCGCTACTCTGCAGGCTCTTAGATGTACCCAGATTCGCCCGCACTCTCTGTCCCCTGGCCTTCGGAAACCATCGCACCAGCGCCGAGCGCGGAGCAGCGGCGCCGCGCACCTATCCTTGTCTGCCGCCTCCCGCGCGCTGGGCGCAAGTTCGTTTCCCCAGTGACATTCCCCTTTCTTGCCTCTCTCACCCTCTCCGGGTCTGTACAGCGAGAAATCCGGGTACCTCAGAGAGCTGTATGGAGAGGAAATACAGAAACAAGAATGGAACCCCGTTCTTGCCTTCGAGATGACTCAAAGCGGGTGGGGCAAGAGGGAGACAAGCGAGGTTCCGACTCGCTGCTTTCTGGCTGTCTGGAGTACAAGGTGACTGTATTTCTTCCCCAGCCAAGTCCGAGGGAGAACGTAAAGACACGGACCCTTTTTCCCCTCTCACCTTGTCTCACCAAAGTCCCCGGTCCCCGGAGCAGTTGGCCTCCTTCTTTCCAGGGAATCAGCCAGACACAACAAGGGGAACCAGACACCGAACCAGACGTGCCCGCCCCGTGCGCCCTCCTCCCCCCCACACCCGCCTGCCCGCCCGCCTGCCGGCTGCTGAGAGCCCAATAGTGCTTGTCGCGGCTAGGCTGGAAAACCGCGCACTGAGCCTCCCTAGCCCTCCTAGCCCAGTACCCCGCACCCGCGCGACCTGCCCTGGCCTTTTGCTCCTCTAGTCTCAGCGCTGGGCTCCAGGTCGCCCCGCCGCGCCGCCAGACTGGAGAGCCGCCCCGGGCTACGTTGCGGGCGCCCGACTCCCCAGCTCGCGCGCACGTCTCTTCCTCCCCCCGTCCCCAGCCCGGCGCACCCCGACCCAGCCCGCTGGCTGCCGTTCCTCTAGCCTCTCTCTCCCGAGCCCGGACTTCAACGGGAGCGTCCGCGCCCCCGACCGCTCAATCGCCTCCCGCGCGCCGGACCCCTGAATCCCTCCCCGTACAGCTCTCGCTTCTCTTTGCAGCCTGTTCCTAAGCCCGGCCGGCCGAGGACCCCGGACAGCAGAGGACCGGGGACAACCGAGCAGATGGCGTCTTCGACCCCTTCTTCGTCCGCAACCTCCTCGAACGCGGGAGCGGACCCCAATACTACCAACCTGCGCCCCACAAGTAGGTCCTGCTCCAGTTTCCTATCAAATGGACTGCGGGGAAGATGGGGGCGCTGGGACGTGAGGAGGCTGCGCTGGCGGAAAGGGAAGGGGGAGCGCGGAGATGATGGAGGCTAGAAAGAAATGGGGCCCTGACCCAGGTCCCGACCAAAGGTCGTTCGACTGCCAGGGATGCTAGGCGATTCCAGGGCGCTAAGGGAGTGGGAACCACGCAGGGTCGGAGCGGCGGCGATCCTTGGAGGCTTCGCTGCGGGGGAAGGACGCGCGGCGAGAGTGTTGTTTTTGTTGTGTTGTGTGTGGTTTCTTTGCTAGGTGGGACGACGGGGGTCAGCGCAAGGGGCGGTGTGAGGAGCTGGGAGCCTCATCGGGAATAGAGAGTTTTCTGTCTTCGGCTTTCGTTGAGCCGAGATCCGACCCTCCCCCCCTCCTTTACTCCTGCGTTGTGCTCGAAGTCTATAATCAGCGGAAATTTCGACGTTAATTGCAGCTTTTAGAAAACTCGGGGTCCCTAATTGCTCCAAATTTGCGTCGAGCTATTGACGAGTGAGGAAGAAGCCAGGGGCGAGAAGGGAGCATAAAATGGTTTGAGATTAAGCCTCGACATTTTAGACAATTAATTACATTTCAGAAACAAAAAAAAAAAAAAAAAAAAAAAAGCGGGCAGCATCCTGAGTGGCAAGAAGTGGGGAACCAGGAGGAGTCCAGAAGGTTTGCCAGGGCGGGAGGAGAGAGCAGCCCTCTCTTTTCTCCCGGGCAGGAGACCTGTCAGCAATGAACACCTCTCTAAGAGAGAGGAAGAAAAGGGGAACCAGATAAAAGCGGGTGGGGAGATGTATGCTTCCCCACCCCTAGCTCCGTGCGACTCCTCAACCCATTTCCAGAATCTGTCTTTAATTCGGATTGATTTCCAACATCTTTGTAGAGGCGTGGAGATGAGGGAATTGTTTTCCTTTTTCCACTTTGGATTGAAATGCGCTCCCTCCAAATCCATGAGCTCCAGATTGTAACGGCCCCAGAATTTCTATATAAAAGGGCTTAGGGATGGCATTGTGGTTAGAAGGAGGACTTATTGCTTCGCTTTTATAGCACTTTCTATAAGCTTGAGAAAACATCAACTGTTCCCATCAACGAAGGTTGGCGCGGGGCGGGGGGGGGGGGGGCGGTTATCGGGTAAGCCCTCTATCCAACCCCTAGGTGCTGCCCTTGGCTTCCCGGCTGGAGGCCTTCTCTTAAATTCTTAGGCGGCGTTCCAGTTCCCTTTGCAGCTCCCTCTCCCCGCCCCCGAGGCAAGCTACAATTACCCACACAACAAAGAGGGGCTCAGGAGAACCGCCAGCCTTGGTGGCGCGAGAGCCGGACACTGGCTACCAGAGCTGGTCGGAACAGGCCAAGAGAAACGGGAGGCCTGCGCGCCTTTGTCTGTTGCTCTGGCCCTGATGGATTTCTTTTCCAGTTCTCTCCACATTTCCTGCCCCTTTCTTTGCTGTCTGGCAGGGGTGGGCGGCCGTTGTGTTCACCCACCCTCGAGTCCGGCACCCTTACTGCGCCCCTACTTCCCAGAGGCAACCAGCAGCGGAGCCCATGTGCCCAATCGCGGGTCCCAGACCCAGTAGAGGAGCTGACCCGAGGTCGCTCATGGCCGGGCGCGCCCGGAATTCGCCAGGGCGGAGGGAAGATAGCCGAGAACTGGGCCCAGGAAGAGCCTGCAGCACCTGTCCTGAGAACGCCGCCGCCGGCCCCGACAGCCCAGCCGCCGTGAGCATTCTAGACTGTGTGCGCACGCCTGGCTCTTTACCCATCCTTGCCCTCCCTTGCAGACACATCCTCACCCGCCCAGCTGGCTCTGCTTCTCTGCCCCTCCAGGGTCTCCTGGGAGGTGGCGTTGCTCAATTCGCACAACCTTACTCGACCTCTTGCTCCAGCGACGCCTCCTCCTTGTTCTCAGCCACTCGGTCTTCCTTACTCTGGCTACGGCAAAGGATCTCTCTCACTTCCTCTTCCCATCTCTCTTTCCCTTTCTTTCACTGCAATCCCCAACTCTAAAAGGCAGTGCAGTGGGTCTGAACTCCAACGCCACAGCTGAGTGACCTTGGAAAACTCTCCTAGCCTCTCTGAGCTTCAGTGTTTTTATTTGTAAAAGTGAGTCTTAGATGAACACTCCTCTTGCTTCATAGGGTTATGAGGATTAGGTGAGATGGCGTTTAAAATGAAAGCACTCTATCGGATGAAAATAGCTCTTTACCTGCCAGGCATTTTTGTTAGGGTTTAGCTTTCGCACCGATTTACTACTGTCTGTTGCAGGAACTCCATCTGTGACACGCTCTCTCATTGACGTCGGGCTAGTTCTTCTCCCCGCTGGGGCTCTGTTGTGCCTCGGGTTTAATGGATGTCACTCTCCTTATCGCAGCAAACACTCGCGCCCGGCTGAAGGCACCGGCCCGGCTGGGGTGGGGGATGGGAGTGATTGGAGGCGCCTTGCTATGAGGAATCCGAGGGGAATTTCAGGCTAGGCCCACTACACCGGCTCGCATGCAGGCTCTGCAGGCACCCCCGTGCTTCTGGCTGGAAGTTGAACCCCGAGGGCAGGATAGACACTGAGGAGTCTGAGAACACGGCAGCGCCTGAATCCGCGATTCAGACCTAGAGAAAAAGTGTCTGATTCCCTTCGCCTTCGCCTGCTCCAGATCCGAGACGTCCGAGGGAAGGGTTAATGAGGGGCAGGTTGGGAAGAGGGGGCAGGGGATGAGGACCCGAGGCGCACTATTGTCTTGCCGACTCCCCGGTCCCACTGAAGAGCAGCCATGCGAGCCCGATCATCTAGTCAAATACTATTTTTCACCCAATTAATTCCTGAACTCTTCCGCGACCCCATTTCATGCCAGTTTATTTTAAGCTGCCACTCGGCTGGAGACCCGCCAAGAAACTATGAGACGTGTTGGTCCCAGATGTCTCTGTGTTCCCTTTCCCAGCCGCTGTGGTTGCCCTTCGAGTCTGCGGGGCGGAGACCAAGGGACTGGGCCTGCGGGTGGGTGTTGGGCAACTCGAGGAGCTGGGCCTGGCCCTTTGCACCTGCGGTCAGCCCTGTCCCACTCCGACCCCGCCTTGGCGGCTACCCCATCGTAGTCGCTGGGAGGCCGGGCGGGGCGCTGGGTGCGTGGCCTCTCAGAGACACTGTTCTGTACCTGAGGTCGGAGCAGGAAGGGAGTGTGGTGGGGTCTCGGGGGGCACGAGTCTCCCCGTCGGCCCAAAAATCTGGCTCTTAGCTCCTTTCGGGAAAGAGCTTTTTAATGAGGCGCACTGGCGAAGACCTGCCCCTACCCTCCCCAGAAAACCTTTGCCCTCGACGGGGTGCCGGACTGTCCGAGCCTCACTGATCGCACGTCTCTTGGTTTCTAGCGTATGACACCTGGTGCGGCGTGGCCCATGGATGCACCAGAAAACTGGGGCTGAAGATCTGTGGTAAGTGAAAGGGACGGCTGGGGCCCCAAAGGGCTGCGAGGCGAGCGGGCTTTGCGGGTTTGGGAGAGTGGGACGTACGCGGAAGGGAATCCTGGCTCTTGGGTCTGTTTTCTAGTGTCTACAGCCCCTACGCCCGGCAGTGACGCTCCTCTACTGGCCTTGACCTTCCTCTGCCCTCTCCTGACGTACCCCCGAGGGACCTTTTCCGATGGGGGGTCCTGGGCTACTTGAGACCTCGGGGCTCCCCTAGCTGGGCGCGAGCACAGCGCCCCCGCGCGACAGCCCCGCTCATCTTGCCCGGCGCTTTGGCTGTTCTGACCCATGCGCTCGGCCTACGCGACGCGAAGGCGGCATAAAAAGGTCCGGGTTTACTGGAGAGCAGGCCCAAGGCAAGACATCCGCCTTAGACGGTAGCTGGCGCGTCGTATTCCTTCCCTCTCCACCATCGCGCGTTGAAAGTGGCTTCCTCGGCTGTATATTTTTGCCCGAGATGTCAAAACGGATTCAGGTTTCATTCTTTGAGGCCTTGGAGGCCAAGAGAAAGGATTGCCTGCAGCCCTCGGTGGCCTGCCTGGAGGAGGTGCGGGCGGTGCAAGCTAGAGGGTTTGCGGAGCTTGCCCTTGAAGGAGAGGAGGGAAGGGAAAGGGGGCAGAGGGGGCGTGGGGCCGCAAGACGGAAAGGGGGTATCGGGCACGATTTGCTAGAGAGGAAGGAAAATAGATCTGGGAGCTGGACGGGAGAAAGAACTGCTCTCCGGAGACGTAAGGATCTAAAATGAAAACGCCCAAGGGGTGTAATTTTTTTTTTTTTTTTAAGGAAAAAGGGAGATTTGTTCGAAGGGACACAGCTGAGTGGCTCCGGCTGAACAATGAGAACTTGCTTTCCTTGCTACATTTCACCGTCTAAAATTTCTAGCCTTATCGGGCCGGAAAATACGGACGTCCCGGGTTAGGGGGTGGAGAGGCGGGGTAAGATTAACGTGGGGCTTATTAAATGGCCATCCGTCAGCTGCTGCGCGCTGGAGATAGTGGCGGCGCAGGCGTAGGCACGCCCGCCCAGCCCCCGGAGCGCCCGAGAGTGGGCCGGCGAGCCGGTGGTCTCCGGGCCTGATCTTCCCAGCTGTCCTGCATCCCGGGGCCCCAGGGAGGCGAGAGATTGTGGCCGGAGCGTGAGGAGTTACTTAGCAGCTTTTGGGAGTCACCCTCCCTTCCCCGCCTTGCGGCGCGGCGCCCTCCCTGCGTTTCTGGGGCTCTGTCCCCTTGATCCCAGAAGCAGCTTTACGGTGAGGAAGTGTTGCTCGACTCCAGGACCTAGCCGTTTTGCAGGGAAAACCCAGCCCTGCGGCGGGGAGGCCCCGGGGTTTGGCCCTCTCCCCAGCACGCGAGGCCCGCGGCGCGAGGCCTGGGCAGCGTCCCCGCGCGGGGGCAGCTGGCGGCAGCCGAGCTTTGTTCTATAAATAGCCCCCTTCCCCTCGCCGCCATTCCCGGCTTAATGGCCCGTTTCGCGCCAGGTCCCTTCGGCGGCCGCGGCGCTCGGCTTCAGCAGCCGTCATTGTCATGCAGCCGGGCAAGCAGAACTGAGCGAGCCCTGGGCGCCCACACGGTCTTGGACAGGGTTGGGGAGGCTTGGGGTGAGTGCTGCTTTCCTCGCGGTCCTAGGCCTGCCTAGCCAGCGGCCTTCATCCATCCCCATCCCCGCTTCCCGGCCTCGGCCCTGGGCGGTGCCCCCTGCCGCCCCGACTGCAGACCCTCAGGGTCTGGGGAGAAGAGAAGGTCTAAACGCCGCTTTGGGGACACACCCGAAGTGACCCGAAAAGGTAAAGGGGCAGGAGCATCCCTGGGTCCCGGAACAGATGTCCAGGCACAGGGGTACAGGAATTGGGGAGTAGAGGTTTGCATCAGCTTCCCCTGAGGGAGAGCTCTTGGGCGTTTGGGGGCTACCATCCTCAGGGAGTTTCTTCTCTGTTTTTACCCACCTCCCCAACATTAATTTCAGGAAAGTTGAAACCCCTGTGACAGGAGAGGGCTGGTAGTGTGTTGAGGGGCAATTGCCTTCTGCTAATACGCATGCTTTGGGGGCCACAGGTTAGGAGGATTTACAATAGGTTTGATTCTGAAAGGAAACAAAACAACGGGAGGATTTGTTTTCCATACTTTGCGCCAACTCTGGCTTTCCATTTTCGTCTAGTTACCGGAGGCAAAGTGCAGTCTTTGGTTTTGACTTGAATCCACAGACCCCTCCCCTCCTCCACACACAGATTCCCCCACTCCCTTCATCCCAGACCTTCACGGGCTTGAAAGGTGCCCTCTTGACCTGACACTCTCCAGGTTGGTTTGACCTTTCACCTTAAGAGAGTTGAGGGACTAATGGTCATCTTCTCACTTCCAGATCCATTGCCCTGGGGGACCCCTCCATTGCCCTTGCCAAGATTCCACCCCACCCCCTCTCCTACCCCCTCTCCTGGATCCCCGCCCCCCCACCCCCCCACCCCCCCACCCCCCCACCCCCCAGGAAGACAAAGCTGCAAGGAAGGCCCCTGGTCTCACCAGTGGAACCCTTAGCTCCGGAGGCAGAATCCCGTGGGAAGGCAGTCAGCCAGAAGAAACCCAGGATCTTGCCAAGAGGTAGAGAGCCGGGTGGCTACAGGCATGATAGCATGACCTAAATAGAAGGAGATGCAGGGAGCCCTAAGTTCTGGCTCTGGGCTCTGCTCACTTCCCAGTGTGTCCTTGGGCCTCCATCACTTCTGTATTCAGAGGTCCCAGACTGGCTGCCAGTTACAGCCCCTGAGCTGTTTTATTTAGCCCATGCAGTGCGTGTGTTTGTGTGTGTGTTTAATTTTGTGTCAGTCACCAACTTTTAAACATACATTTCAAATATTCTGTATTTATTATGGCTTCTCTTGAAATTAAAAAAAAAAAGTTTGAGGTGGGGGAGAGATCTGGCAGGGTACTTATAGCCCAGAAAAATCAGGAAAAGAGCCCCTTCCTCTAGGGAGATGCAACTCCATGCTACAGCTTGGTAAGAGATAGCAAGGGGGTTGGGCTTCAGGCCTCACTTGCCCCCTTGGCCAGGTGCCCTTATGCCAGGCTCAGTTTGAAACCCCACTTGGAAACAACCAGCTTGACCCAGGTGTTCTAGTTCCTCACACCTCCCCCCTCTCACGGGGCTGATTAGGCCTTTGAGTTTGGGGGCAGCTGTGAGGACCAGCAGCAGGATCGCCCTCGGCTCATAGGTGGAAGCTAGCCAGGGTGCTACGACCGGGCCAAAGCTTACCGCAGCTTCGGCTCCCCTCCGCTTGCCTCTGTGCCTCTTAAGAATGTTCAGCTAAGTTACCTTAAACTAGGTCCTTATAGCTGAGGTATAGAGCAAAAGGGAGTACAGTCTGCTCTAGTCTCAGGGACCTCTGTTTCCAGGACGCCTTGCTAGCCAGGGAGGTCATCAAAGCACTGACCTCAATGTCATCCACCACCTCATTATCCTTGGAGAAGCATATGAACTTCCAGAGCCTCTCAGAGCCCAGAGAGGCCCGGGTCCTTGACCTTGTTTTTGAGGCTCCCAATATTTTAGAAAACAAATACCTTCCAAAAAAGTGATATTCCAAAAATAATATCCATTAAGTGTTTATATTAGCAAATTAATGGTTTTTAACACAAATTATAATGCAATATAAGTGTGCTTTGCATAGGATAATGATAAGATGTATAGAAAACACTAATTCCTTGTGCACGCCAGGAAGTGTGGTCCAGGAATGAGATGCAGGTTTAAAGTTGTGTCGTTAATTGTCATCTTTCATTCCTATCAGGACACCTCTGGGAATGCCTGTGAGAAGAACTCCTTTGGAGATAATATCCAAAGCCCAAATGCAGGTCCTAGGTCCTTTTCCACCTAGGAAAGGAGTTGCTAAGGGGTTTCAAGGCAGAGACTTTCCCAGGGAGTGAGTCAGAACCAACCAGAGGTCAGAGACCCAAAGAGCGGGAGTTCAGCTAGGCAGGACCTCACCTCCATTAGGGCACTTGGTCTTCTCAGCCTGCGTGAAACAAATTCCACTGCTGCCTGTTCTGGGTGTAGGGGGCCAGTCTCACTCAGGAGCCAGGTGGTCCTGCATCCCTCTGGCAAATGAGTGCTAGCTTCTCATTTTGGACTCTGGGGATTTGGAGGAGGAGTTCAGAAAGTAGGAGCAGAGGTGAAGGGGAGGATACACCCCCCCCCATCTTTATATCCAAGTGTGGAGCTCTATTATAGTGTATTTCCCCCCTTCTGATGTCCTTTAGAGCTTTAGTGATAAGTTTTAAAGGTGCTGGGAACAATGAAAGGCCTGGTGCCTCTGCCTTCCTATTCTTCCCTCCAAAAATAGACCCTGCTTCTGTGTGTGGGAGGATTCTAATCACTGCAGCCTTCCCCCTGCATCCCTCCTTCCTCCACCCCTCACCACTGAATTGCAGCCCTGGGGAAGTAAAGCTGAATTCCCCAGATTAACTTGCCTCTCGTCGAACCTCCCGGGACTTTCCTCCAAGCCTGCCTTGTGACGTATGTGACTCCCCAAGGATCTTGGTATCTACAAATACAGCTTTGGGGTCACCAAGAAGCTTAGAACTTTCTTCCTCTTTTCAGGGTGTTGCATTTCGGACTAAGATTGAGGCTGAATTGGAGGAGATGCTGAGGGAAGGAGTGGGTCTGCAGGTCCCGAGCCCCAGAAGGGACAGGTGGAGGTACTGAGAGAGGAAATGTGCTCCTGGTTGGCAGAGCCTCAGCCCTTTCAGCTCAACCTGCTTCTGGGTTTGCCACTGGTAGTGTTTGCACTGCTCACCTCAGGCGGGAGAGATTTCCACTCCTTCTGAGGGGCAGGGGGGAGGTGTTTTGACTCCCACCCTGGGCTCAGAGTTCATCTCTGTGGAGTTTTTGGATGGCTTTCTAGCTTTATTACATTGTTGGTCACCATCTGCCAATCTGCAAGCTCCTGGACAAGAGGGGATCTGTCTCATTTATCTTTATCTGTCCCTGGTCCTAAATGCTTAGTAAAGTCCTTTTCCGCAAGAGGTGCTCAATAAGTATTTACGGAATTAAATGTCACCACACATAAAATTTTAGGCTTTCTTGTCTCTTTCTCCAATACCTTTATTTAAGGAGAGGGGGTGGTACAGGGAAAGCTGCCCTTCAGTGTTGGGTCAGAAGAATTAAACTTACATTCAACCCTGGTAGCATTTACCTGGTGTCCAAAGAAAGCATCTTCCCCAGTCCTCAGTGCTGGTCCTCACCCCCTCCTCCCTCTGGTCACACAGCCCGTAAACCCAGAGCTGGCAGCATCCTCTCCGTTTGTGTCTCTTCCCTTAAAACCCCATCCTGGGGCTGGTTACTGGAGTGGAAGCTGTCCAGTTGACTTAATTCTGCGTTCACTGTCATGTTCGCAGAGGAGAATGGGCTTCACTTACTGTTTTTCTCTCTTGCATGACTGGGTCTGTGCCACTGATGACACTTGGCACTGCCCCCTCCCCGCCTGGAGGCGAGCAGTGCCAGAGCCCTTATACATAAAACAGACACTCAGCTTCTATTCAGGAAAAGTGAGAACCCTGCTTGGAGAGTCGACCTGGGCCAGCAGCTGACCCTCCGAGGCTGGGAGTTCGGTGCCCTTCCTCTGACCCAGCTTCTTGTGCTACAGGCTTCTTGCAAAGGACCAACAGCCTGGAAGAGAAGAGCAGGCTTGTGAGCGCCTTCAAGGAGAGGCAGTCCTCCAAGAATGTGCTTTCCTGTGAAAACAGCGACAGGGATGGCCGCTTCCAGCGCACAGAGACCGACTTCTCCAACCTGTTTGCTCGAGGTAGTCCCCACCCCCTAGCCCTAGTGCTATCCAGTAGGTTGCTTATTGGAGTTTCTTTCCTTTTTCCTGAAATCTTGCTTCTTTTACAAAAAAAGTCATTATTCTCTCTGAACCATCATGAAACTGCTTTCCCAACATTTGAATATAATATACTCCCTCCTTCCCTATTGCCCAGGTCTCCATCATTTGAAAGCTGGATGAGGACAATCAGTAAAACAGCCAACTCTAAAGATACTTGCAGGGACAAATACACAGTCATAGAATCTCAGAATCCAAAGAAATCTTTCACATAAGAAAATCCAGCTATTCCCTCCATAGCATTTATCCTCCAAGGGTGGTGCCCACAGCAACAAAATCACCCTGTGGGAAGCTGTGTAGCTGGGCCTCATGACCAAGTGCTGTCCTGAAGGTCATTTTCCTTTTGAAGATCTTTCACTCATTACCGCTGCCCCTACAACAAGGGTCTCAGGAGGTGCTTTCCCAGTCTTTCCCGACCAGCTCAAAGGTAAACCCACCCCCCTCCCCCTTCCGTGAACTCCCCACAAGCCATGGAGGCCAAACCAGAACAGTAAACAAGATTCACTAAACCTTGGAGAGAGAATCCAAAGAATAGACACAGAGCATCATATACAGCCGGTCTGTCCTTGAGCTATGGCTGACAACTTCAGTTGGGGCCCCCTACAGCTATCCCCCCTGGCTATCCCCCAGCCTGACTCTGCCTAACAGAGGCCGGAACCCAGAGTCACCTTCTGGCATCCCAGAGGCCAAGCCCTAAAAGGTAAGGTCAAGAGAGAGGCAGGAGTTCCCTCTCCCACCTTCCAGTTCTAGTTTTCTGTCTAAGGACAACATAAAGAACCATCCTCTTTGGTGTGACCTCAGCCTCTACCCACAGAAGCCTCACCCGCCACCAGCAACAGATCAAGCACATCATAACACCAAACCGAAAGCCCAGTGTCTGAGCCAGATGTACAGAGACACACCTGGTACTAGGGGAGCAAGACAGACGCCCCGTCTGTCACACGCCTGACAGGTGCCCAAATGGATAACTGCAGGGGCAGGCTGCTCGTGGCTTCTCAAAGCGTTTCATTTATGAGCAGCCTAACTATCAGAAACTCTGTGAACCCCCAGAGAATATATGCAGCGCTTCTGTGTATACACCGATGTACATTGTTCTGGGGAGATGGTACATCAGATTCTCAATGCATGCATATCCTGGAAGAAAATCAGTCCTATAAAGATACGCATATTAGGGATTTCTAAGCTGACTGAGGAAATCCAGATACGAGTCAGGTGATAACCACTCATGGGCTTCCCCCCAACCAGATCTGCTTCCGGCTAAGAACGGGGAGGAGCAAACTGTGCAGTTCCTGCTGGAGGTGGTAGACATACTCCTCAACTACGTCCGCAAGACATTCGATCGCTCCACCAAGGTGCTGGACTTCCACCACCCCCACCAGCTGCTGGAAGGCATGGAGGGCTTCAACCTGGAACTCTCTGACCACCCTGAGTCCCTGGAGCAGATCCTGGTCGACTGCAGAGACACCCTGAAATATGGCGTCCGCACAGGTAAGGGTGAGATCCAGGTCGACACGCAGTGGCAACCTTGCCCTGCGTCAGACCTTTGCCGATTGCCAGGATGTCAAAGTCATGTTGAAGGAGAAACACAAACCCGGGTGAAGGAAGGCAGCAAAGCGCTCCATGACCTCAGAACCACCAGACGCAGTGACAAAATCCCATCATTATCTATTGTTGTAAAAAGAGATTTAAAAGATACAGGTACACGGTGCTGTGTCAAGTTCTGTATAAAGAGTTTTAATTCTTGGTTTGAGGCTATTCACAACCTAAAGAGAGCAGAATGATCCATTCTCTACTTCTTTTCTCGCTTCCATTTTCACGCCTACTTCATGCTGATAAATCCGACCCTTGCCTGTCCCTGAAACTGGGGAGAATTGGGCCCATTTCCTTTTCTTTCTGTACTAGTTTCCTAGGGCTGCCACAACAGATGACCACAAACTGGGTGACTTAAGACAACAGAAATTTATTATCTCACAGTTCTGGAGGCTAGAAGTTCAAAATCAAGGTGTCTACAGGGCCATGCTCTCTCTGAAGACTCTTGGGAAGGAGCCATCCTTGCCTCTTCCACCTTCTGATGGTTGTGGGAATTCCTTGGCATTCCTTGGCTTGTAGATGCATCCCTCCAATCTTTGCCTTCATCTTCACATGACATTTTCCAAGAGTCTGTGTCCAGGTTTCTCTCTTCTTTGGACTACCCCAATCCAGTATGGCCTCATCTTAACTTGTTTACATCCACAAAGACCCTATTTCCAAATAAAGTCACAGGAATCAGGGGTTAACACTTGAACAATCTCTTACAGGACACAGTTCAACCCACCACACCCTCTATTTGCTAGGCCTAAAAGCCACACACTTACACACCCTTTGCATTCTACTCCATCCTCTGGAGTTCAGGTATCCTGAGGCACCAAATCCTATCTCCAACAGGGAGCCCTGGAGGACACCCTCTTGCCTCCTTTCTATGTTATAGGAACTCTCTCTACTCAGCAATCCTGGCCAGGTGGTTACTCTCCAGTTGCCTCAAGTTCAAGGACTTTTGGGATCTCTGTCTGGCTCTTTCTAAGCCTAGGAATCAAGCAGTGGTTTCTTCCCTTTACCGTCTTTCCCCACTGTAGCCTGGCTCTCCTGAGCTCTTGGACAGACTGATGTACAGGAATTGGCAGTCCATAGCATGGTTGTCCCCACAGAGGAGCCCCTGAGCCCATGACTGGTAGCCTCTTGTTCTTTTTTCTTTCTCTCTCTCTCCTTTATTATCCTGCTCACTCTTCCTAGTCATTTGAAGATATGACTGGGGAGGGTGTTGTAATAGGACTGAGTAAGACTATTGGATGTCAAAAACAAGGGTTATAATGAAATAATGAGGCTGGCCAAAGAGGCATTTTTAAGTAATGAATCCCAAACAGCTTTTGAAATCTGCCAACACCACTGATATAGGTGTAGCTTCCTTGAATAACTGCAAGATGGACAAGACTCAACTATATTACAAAGTCTGTGTTTGCTTTTTAAAGAAAAGCATGCTCATCCAATTAGGTACATCTCACCTTGGTCTGATGGCTAATCTGTTCCTGGTGGAGATCAAGTTGTTATTTGGCTAGGAAAAAAAACAGAGTCAGAATTCTCCGTGTATGTTTTAGCTTGACTAGCTTTGGTCCACTATTTTTATTTTGTCAGTTCACGCCACAAACACTTTATCAGAGAGATGAGACCACGTACGTTTATCATGAAAGCTCAGAATACTTTTGCCCCTCAAAGAAAAATACATGGATTTGTCATAATAGCAACTCATATCGCCTACAACACTGAAGTAGCACGTGGTCAGAGAAGCATGGACTCCTACTAGAGTGGAGTGTGTGAATCCAATTAGATACTTAGCCTGGACCCATTCATCCCTGTTCTTCGGAGCAGCTTCTAGAAGCAGATATTTGCATTTGTAGAGTTCATAGTCTTCAGGCAATGTGAAACCTGCATTACAGGGTGTTGACCCTGGCAAAGTGTACTGTTGCTTTCATGGGAAAACACATTTCCTAGTTGCTGGTCTGTAGTTTAGATGTAGTTACTGGAGCAATAGAGTAAACCCACAGGTATTCTGCAGTGGAAGTGGAAGATAGTTTTTAAGAGTATTAATGCACAGCCAGAATAATGAATAGGGTTTTAGAATGAAAACATACTGATCTGGGAAGCGTCTGTGGAGGAATGATGATGGCCTTTGGAAATTTCCCTACAGATTAACAAAGACTTCTGAAAAAGGAACCAATGTATATACATTCTCCAAGAACTGAGAGAAACGCTAGTCAGCCCTCAGTCACAGTAGACATGCTGACTTCCTTAGTTTTCCTTTTTTGAACTTTTTATCATGGAAATTTTAAACTTATACAAAAATAAAATAATGTAATGAACCCTGTATACCCAACACCCAGCTTCAGCTATTAGCAGCTCTTGCCAGTGTAGTTTCACCTGACACCCCACCCACTCCCCTCTCTTCTATACTATATGGAAGCAAATCTCCAGCATAGTATTATTTCATTCATAAATATTTTTTATCCTCAAGGACGCTTTAAAAAACCACATTATCATTGGTACATCCAAAAAAAATTTATAATTTTTTAATATCACATATTCAGTGTTCAAATTTCCAGTTGTCTCATGAATGTCATAAATGTTTTATTTTGTTACAGTTTGAGTCAAGATCCACATAAGTCCCTCACATTGCAATTGCTTAATATGTCTCTTAATCAACAGATTTCTTCCTCCATCTCTTTTTTTTTTTTTGAAGCTTATTTGTTCAAAAATTTTACTTTAAAAAATTACTCTTTCTTTCTCTCCAACCTGACTCTAAGCTGTGGGCTGCTCAGTACCACGTCTATCATCTGTTAGTATTTTTGTTGACTATAGACAGTTGAAATTGAAATTTAAACTAGGTCATTTTGTTTCTTGATAGCAATTCTGGTATGAGATTTTGGCTTCATTAAGCTATGGCCATAAGAGGAAAGTAAGGTTTGGGGGGACTTTGTGTCCTTTTATATTTTAATAGACCGTGAGATACTGTTTCGCTTTTGTTTGAGGGTTATTTGTGTCAGTCTGTCTGTCTGTCCGTGTCCATCTTTTGTCTCTGCTATGCGATGTGATTTTGATACATTGTCAAATGGTGTGATTGCATTTATTTATCATTCAATCTTGTCTTAAAACGAAATGTTTGTTGTTAAAAGTTTTCAAATGGGTATTGTGTGTGTGTGCGTATATGTATATATATATATGTATATATGTATTTATATTTAAATGGACTTCAACAAAATTAGTTATGTTGTAGGAGATCTCATAGATTTTGTTGGCACTGAGCCGAGTAGAGCAAAATGGACCATTTTAAGCTATTTAGAGTAATCTACATGAATGTCTGAAATCTGGCCTTGAATTTACACTAAGCTTACTGTTTATGCTTCTTTTATTCTTTCTAAAGATCAGTATTATTTTTCGAGGACTCTTGAGGTGCAGGGATCGGTATATTCTGCTATTAGAAGTCCTAGTCTAGATGTTCTGAATGAGTCCTTATCACAAGGAGAGAAGGATAGACTTCCTCAGAGAGGGGACTTAGACCAGGAACATTCCAACATTAGCTCTCTGACAGTTACTTCAGAGGCAAAAGCAATTTCCGCTGGAAACACAGCAGTCAGCACATCTTTCTAACACCAGTTCTCTGTCACACACCCCTAGATAATCTATTGCGTTGACTCCTTCGTGACAGCCAAGCCAAGCCTGCTCTATGGGGTTGAGTTTTTCTGTGAACGCCAAGTTGGCCAAAATTTGGCAGTAATCCTGAATTTGCTGAGAACAAAGCCTGATAAAGCATAGAGTGGGTTGAAAAGGACTTTTGAGTTACATAATAATAAAAATTATTCTATCAACAACTCAATGAGTGAATGAGGCTGTGTCTGCCCCTGTTTCACAGAGCAGATGCCAGGTCATCTCAGCAATACATCTAGTTTAACAGTCGCCTGACTATATGTGGGCAAAACACACCAATGCTTGACATCGTATTTGACTGACACAGAGGCCCAGAGAGTGATGTCATGCCTCGGCATCAGCCTCAGAGCTGGCACTTACCCTGGGCTTGGTTCGGTTCACAGAGCCACTGACCCCTTCTGAAGCCTGCAGCCTCTCCTCCTCCATCAGCATACCTTGATTTGGGGAATAAAAGCTTGAGGTGTTAAATTAAAAATTGAAATATTTATGGAGAAAAACAGGACCACCACATCCCGATTTGTATTTTAAAAAGTACAACAGAGGAGCTCATCTGGAAATCAACGATACTGGACAGGTTACTTGTTTTATGACCTTGGATTTTTTTAAATTTAAAAGCATAATGCTTTAGAAACATGTAAGTTTGGGAGACATCTTCAATGTTAAAGGTTGGTATAGGGTGGGTCAACGTGCCCTCCCTTCAGTATTCTTGGGCAGCCCTATTAGACCGTTGGGATAGAGGTCCCATCACTGTGGCCTAGTGGAGTGGACCTTTTGATTTGAAGACAGCTTGAAAAATCTGGATTTGCCTTGATGCTTGTCTGTTACTTACCTCTTTAGGTCATCCTCGATTTTTCAACCAGCTCTCCACTGGATTGGATATCATTGGTTTAGCCGGCGAATGGCTGACGTCAACTGCCAATACCAACATGTAAGTCCCACATATTATTTTCATGTAAGAAAACATGATGTCTGAGTATAGCTTGTTGTATTAAGAGTCCAATTCCAATGGTTCTATAATAATTTTATTACAGTTTGCCCTAGTCATCTTTTCTCTTAAAATCTTTTAGGTTTATCACAGCTCTGAGTTAATGATAGATACTTGATAAACTATTTTTTAATTGAATAATGCAGTTTAATAAGAGCATGGTCATAAGAAGTAATAACTCTAGCTTTCAAAGTTTAGTGTGAAACTTCATGTTAAAAGACTCCATATTTCTTAATGATATATTTAAAGAGATCATGTTCTGGGGTATAATCTTGGTCCATTTTCCCACCCAAGCATATTGCTCCTTATCATTTAGGTCATATTTTCTTCATAACTAAAGGGGCCATAAAGCCACAAACCAATTTGATCAGCCTATTGTTCAACTAAAAATTCTAAAACAATTCATGTAGTGATATTCCTTTGAAAGGAATTATATATCCCTTTCAAAATAACTGATTGTTTTTCTGAATGTGAAATTTTTTTCATACTTGAGTAGGCAAAGCCTTTGTTTGTTTCTAAGTTCTTGTAAATTTATTTGAAACTGTCTCTAAGGTCCTGGCGGTAGGAGGGTTGTGTGTGCAAGTGATACCTGGGTAGTCTTCTGGTAATCACCCCACAGTTTCTTCTACACACACGTGCCATCTTTGGAGACAAGGACAGGTTACAAGTTGATGGAGGGGTATCATAACCTACTAAGTACTGCCTTTTCTTTCAACGCTAAGATAATGTTTTACCACTCTCTCTGTATCCAGACAGTGGTACCACATTCTATGAAAGTATCCAGAGGGAAATAATAAAACAAGGTTATCGCAGTAAGTTAAAAATAACTGCATAAGAATTATGTAGTTTAGTCACTGTGGAAAGATTTGGAAAATAACCGTACGCTTTTTAAGTTCGTGGTAGATTTGAAAAATGAATTTAGGTGAAAGGGTGGTATTATTTAAAATGAGAAATTCCATTTGACGTCAAGATAGAATGTAAGTTATTAAAGTTCAAGGTATTCTATTTTTCTTAAACTACTACCAGCCACAGAGCCTGAAAGGGCATTTTAAACTTATATATTGATTTGTGTGTGTTCCAAAGCTGTTTAATGCTGTGACTCAAAATACTTAACTACATTCAGAAAAGTTTCTATTAATTAAGGCCTCCTGCTTTGTTTGCTAATTTAAAACAACAACAACATTTAAAAAGCAAATGTGACAAGTGAAACCATTAGTGCTAAAAGGCATAAAAGATTAAATTGATTGAAAAGTCAAATGGTTTTCCTACTCCCTACTTGCAAGTCAAGGTTAACGTCACAGAATGTTCATGTTGGATCACTGAGGCTCTGAAGGGCTGGAAGGAATTCAGGTCAAAGATACAAACAATCACCTGTATGATCTCCTCAACAAAAAACTCCCCTTTGCAGTCTTTATGTTTATGGTTTGTGAGATAAAAATATATCAGCAAGCACAGACATCATAATATATTAATTATAACTTGAAAAAAGACAGTAATGTTTAACTGAAACATCTCACACTAAGGAATGATTTTAATTAGAAAGTACAGCTTTAAAAAAAAAAACTTAACTATTTAGAAAATAAATGGGAAAAATAAAGGTACATACCCATTAAGGCCCAAGTACCCTTATTAATATAGGCACCAAATTCACCCAGTGTCTTTAAGTGTGTATTCTGTAGGCCTCTCAGCTGTGATTTCCTAATATATATAGCTCAGTCTCAAGGTAAATAAAAGGAATTCACCCCGTTGAACCATTTATGACCACATATTCTCCTGAAAGTCTTTTCTTTAACCAGGGAAATCTCGCAAATTCTTTTTTTTTTTTTTTTGTATGTGTTCATAAAATGAAAGTCCCTTACTCTTCCCTTACCTCAGCTCAGCCATGAAACGCTAAAATATTGTCCAACCATCTGAGGTCAAGGCCAGTCCAACTGAATGGCACATAGTAATTGCAGCTGTACTGAACAGTGGATATTTATAAAATATGATCCAATTCCAACAGATCGATAGCAAAGGTTATTTAAAATACTGAAATAGTTTCTGTCAGTTCTAGAGACAAGGCATTGTCTGAAGAAGTAATAACTATTATTTAGAAATTGTTCTAAGCCGGTTCCCCTGGAAGATCATGAAATGTGGCAGCGCTGTCAGGAGCTTGGGCAGAAACTTGCTCCCTTGTGACAATTCCTTCTCCAGCTGGGAACAGTGTTCAAAATAAGCCTGGGGAAGAATGGCAAAAGGATCTTTTTTGGCAGAGTAGGATTTAATTAGTGATACACTCATTTTTTTGACCTGTACTTCATTGCGTTTGGATGGCACTGGTAATCGAGAATAATAACTACATTCCTCAGTATACTCTCTCTAAAAGAACTATCCAATATCTTAATCCAAGTGGCAAAGTGTAAGGTATCTGATGGTTAGAATAGAAGGAACGTTTATGCCCATGCTTTCACACCTGCCTGTGCATTCAGCTTTGAGATATATTCTTCCAAGCTAGGACTCAGTGAAGATCCAAAGAAAACGTCACCAGTGTGCAGCTGGCCATGGCATGTACAGCTCTTTTCTTCCAAAACACGGCCACCGAGCAGGTGTAAACAACAGCCTGCCCTCAAGCACCTGACGTTAATACATAATCCTAGTGGCAAGATCTATCACAGCCCTTTGTTATGAGGTTATGATTTCAAGTATCTAGCACTTTATTTTCATAGAAATTACACAGAAGAAATTTTCTATGGGGGTTATCAGTCATTTTATACTAGTAGGCAGGTTGTTACAGAGGACCCTGCAGTAAGTAGTTCTCATTTGTCATAGAAAAGCAGCTGTGATGTAAAGGACATGGAATTCCAGCTTGGAAACATCCTACATGTGAGATCTTGAAACAACTCACTGAATTTCTCTGAACCCCAGTTTCTTCTTCAGAAAAATGAAGAATAATTGTATCCACCTTACATAGTGGTTCTGAAGACTAAAAAAGACACCAGTCTTAAGTGCCCAGTGTATACAAGGTACAATGCACACACCCAGGAAAGGCAGCCAACCCACAGGTCACTGTTGCCATTTGCAACCCCTCCCTTCAACTTCCCAGCTCTTTTGTTTCTGTCTCTCATCATTTCTGGACACCAAAGGGGCTCACTAAGCTCCCCCTCAGGTGTGTTATCTTTTAAGGTAAAGATGGGTCACCCACCACATCCATAAGGAGGATAAAATCTAAGAGGAGTGTCAAGTTAGAGAATCAACATAGAAAATTATTTCTTCCTCTCATTAAAGAAGTTCCTGGTTTGTCAGTCACCAGGGATGCAGGATCCTTGTGCCTTACTGGTTCATATTGAGGCATGTGGCTCTCATCTTCAAAGTTACTTCATGGTGCAATTTAGCTGCTGGAGTTCCAGCCATTATTTCTGTGTTCCAGATCTCAGGAAGGAGTGCAGGTGGAGGGAGGAAGGAGGAAGGAAGGAAAGAAAGAAAAGAGGGAAGGAGGAAGGGCAAAAGGGAAACACACTCTTTCCTTCTAAGAAACCTTCTCAGAAGCTCCACAAGACATTTCTCCTAGCATCTCTTTAGCTAGAACTTAATCCAATGGCCACACCTAGGGAGGCTAGAAAATACAGTCTTTGATCTGGATGAATTGCAACTCCAAATAAAACTGAATGAAGGAAGGGAAATTTTGATACTGGTTAGCAACCAGCAGATTCTGCCATCAGAGAAAATCAGCTTAACAATCAATTTGCCTCGGTTAATCCCACTGGGAAGGTGAGTTGAACTACTAAAACAGGGCTGACTCACTACCCTACTCAGAATATAAAAACTCTCCTTTAGTGTCACTCCCTGAATGTCACAATCATACTGTTTTTAAAGGCTTACTTTCAATCCCATGTTCTTATGCTTCAACCTAGAGCTTTTAGCAGGTTTAGTTTCTTATCCTCCGATTCTGAAATGTCATCTTGTACTATGACTTTAGCATCAAACCAGCTTCTTCTGAATCCATATTTGACCTTTGATCTCTTGACTTTGTCCACTTTCATCTGTCATTTACGGAAGGGGTACCAAACCTGGAGTCCCAGGTGCAAGAGGAGACTCTGCTACAAGGGTATACAAAATGATGTGCATATCCTCATTTTCTTCCTGGAGAGGGGGACTGTAGCTTTCCTGGGAGTCCCAAAGGTGTCTGTGATCTCAATTAAGTTAAGAACCACTGCTCTAGGGTGAACTTCAAGGTCTTCTCTAAGGCTTTGGGTGCAGGCAGACTCCCAGTTGTAAACACGGCCCAGGATGAGAAGGCAAGTTCAGAGGAAGTGTCAGGAACAGGGGCACCACGTCAGCCCATGTGACAGGCCTGGCTGAGGATCAACAGCCGTGGGGCAATCTACCAGCTTCCAGGAGAGGATGTCAGGACTAAGGTAACGAATTGGAATAAGCTTGGTGTTAGCTGTGGGGTAACTGGTCCTTCAGACCCAGGCAGCGACTGTCAAATAGGATGCAGCTAAGGCCAAGATGCTGGATTCATCCTAGTAAGCTTCCTCCTCAAGGTTGGGAATTGTGTCTTATGACATCTTTGTCTCCTCAGTACGTAAAAAGCTACTTGGCAGAAAAATAGTCATTCATTAAATATTTGTTGAACAGAACTGAAAGAAAGGTTTCAGAATCAGGAACCTGGCATAAATAAGGAACCTGAGATAGATGAGATCAGATAATCTCACGATCAAACTCTCTAGACTCTTCCTTCTGATCCTGAGAGTAATGGCCATATTCCTGGTAAGAAGACTAATTCATGCAAACCTGGGGCCTAAATTGATTCAAATCCTGAAGTGGACCAACCCTCTGGCCTTCAGCCCCATCCTTTCTCCCTTCCCCATGTGGTTCCTGCACTGACTTGACTCTGGTCCAGCTTTCATCCAATCCTTGATAAGGTTCTGATATTATGGTGTATGATTCCATTGGTTCCTTGCCTTACTCTAGAGAGCCTTCTCATTTGGTACTGTGAGACTTAAACACACACACTGCCACCAGTACCTCTTCACCATGCAAACATTTTTGCCATTCCAACATTTCCAACAATCAGTGGCACTGTTGATAACGCATTTGTTCAAGAATGGTTAGAACCACATCATGAGTTTGCCCCTTGGTACACTCAGCAGCACAGGCTAAACCAGGAATCCTTCTCTTCTTCTTCCTTTATCAGGCCATCAGACATGAGGGAGTGTTGGTTGCTACGGTGATGGGGCTCAGAGCAGAACCAAAGCATGATTGTGACCTCCAGAGGTGATGGTAACTGAACACATGATTTCCAAGGGTCTTCCTCCTAAATTTCAAGGGTCCTCCCAAGGAAAATGGACATATTCTTTTTGCAAACAAAATTCTTCTACCAAGAGATATACCCTGAGGATCCTTCAGGATCTTGTTGTCCTCTTTTACCACCATGTGATTAAGTTGATTGCTTTATTTTTCTCCATGATTAAAATTTAGCACCTTCACCTGGGTCTTTGTACAACAATTGTTATCTCATCCTTGCAAACAGCTTTTCTAAATCATGAAGCCAGCAAAAATTCCCATTAACTCTCAGCACTGGCATTCAGCCTAAACACCCTAACCAGGTATGAAGTCTCCCCATATCACTTGGCTGAGTCAATCTAGGAATCTCCCTTCGGTGAGCATTGTCTGAGCCGAGCCCACAAACTCTAATGCTTGAGAAGGCCAAGCAAAAAGAAGAAAGACAAAGAGTCTCACAGTCAGTAAATACCTTTTTGTTTTCTGGTTTAATTGTCTGTAGATGGACCTTCTTTGATTTCTCTTAAGCCCTATGCCTTGGTACCATGATTTTGTTTCAATGATTAGTCACCAGACTGTGCTTCTGTTTTGAATGGCTTTGAGAAGAGCATGGCTTGCTACTTTTAAGTCAGTTAGTTAGAAGACAAAGCTAACCTACCAGAATATCTTGATGCCCACAGTTAGCTGTGTATGCCAGTTGACATTCTTCTTGTTTTTTTGTAATTGGTAATTAGAAAATCATCACTTAAAATTATTCTTGACAGATATCGACTTCAGAGAATTATAGAAGCATTGCTGTCCTTAGGGATTATCAGTAGAAAAACCATGTAGATGATTATATTGAGATCTTTAAAACCTAGGTCAATACTTCCAATTATCTTCATGGTTAGCTTTCAGATATTTACATTGTTTTTAAAAGATAGACTTTTTGGGAATTCCCTGATGGTCCAGTGGTTAGGACCCCGCGCTTTCACTGCCGAGGGCGCGGGTTCAGTCCCTGGTCGGGGAACTAAGATCCTGCAAGCCACCTACCTCGGCCAAAAAAAATTTAAAAATAGACTTTGGCTCTGGGTTTTATAAATTCTACAGGTGTGAAGTTGGCAGTCAGTTTTTTTAAATGTTGCAAACCATTTATATAGAATTTAGAATACATTTTTTCAATTAGCATTTGCATCATCCTATATAATCTTAGAGGTGAAAGGGACCAGAAAAGTCATTTTCTTTCCTTCTATTTCTCTGGGTGAACCACACCTAAGACATTCCATTGAGATGAAAGTCTATTTTGTTGGTGAAGAATCACAGAGCAGGTACTTCCACCACCTCTCTCGGTAACCCAGGCTGGTTTCTGACATTTTATGATTGATGACAGTGCATTTCCAGGAAATTAATTGTTTTAGTGGTTTTAAACATCTTTTATTCGAACCCAAGTACAAATACTGAACTGGTTATCTGTGTTCCCCAAATAAGTGGTTTGACTTCTTTATTTTCATTCTTTTTCTCACCACCTTTCCAGGTTTACATATGAAATTGCACCAGTGTTTGTCCTCATGGAGCAAATAACACTTAAGAAGATGAGAGAGATAGTTGGATGGTCAAGTAAAGATGGTGATGGGATATTTTCTCCTGGTAGGTTTCTGTTCTCTTTCCCCGACTCTCCTCAAGGTTCGCAGTATGGATCCTTGGGATCCGTGAGAACACTAAACACAAAGTGAGTTTGTAGAAGAATAACAATTTTTTCAATAGTCCTGCCTTCTTACCTTTGTCAGAGTGAAGGCTAGCAAGAATGCTACATTCTATGTGTACTAACCAACAAAGGCTGTGCCTAAACCTGTACAAACTGACAAAGGCTGTGTCTCAATCATGCTAAACAGCTCTGGTCTGTCAATAGCAGTTTGATTAAGCTGGGGATCAGAGAATCAAGATTATCAGTGGACAGATCAGTTTTGGCCAAAATAGTATATCTACTTTAAATCTCTAGTTCAATATAGATACAATAAGAATCTTTAAAACAAGGACAGATAATCTTGTAGAAAGGAGGGAGTTTGGAGTGGTGTCAGACACAGTGTGATTGTGTACAAAGGGAAGAGAAAAAATAAAAATTGCAATTGTTCAGGCAATTGAATCAGTCCATGAATTTGCCTGTTTGTCAGGTAACTGATGCAAACATGACTCGTTGGTGTTGGCCAGACGTACCTGGTTACCTCAGTTCTCCTTTCATCTTGATTTAAGTAAACACGAGTTTGGTTTTATTTTAATACACTTGGAGTTCTTCTAAATGACTCAATAACTCAGTTGGGCTGTTGTTTGAGGAGAGTATCCAGGCAATGTCACTGTTTCCTTCCATAGGCTCTATTACTCTCTCTTTCTCTGTCTTTCTGACTCAGAGAAAAGATTCATCTTTGTTCAGTAAATAGATTGAGCAGAAAATGGAAGCAGGAGGGTTGTAACTCACCTATCTCTTCGCAGCCACTGCTTCTGCCACCCCTTATATTCCTGTCTGGGCTTTAAGGTGGGACAGGCACCAGAGTACGTGAATCACCTCCAGCCAAATTGCCTAAATGGCTTTGGTAATAAGTGTGATTATTTGTATTTCCAGGGCAAAGGGGCCAGAGGGAAGCCCTGGCGATAAGGAAGCCAGCAAAACCTATCATGCATGATATTGTCCTTCCCCTTTCTGACCTCCCTAGTCTCTTGAGACACCACGTCAGCCTTTGTTGTTAGAAACAGTATTGAGGGAGTCCCAACAGCTCCCAATGTGTCTGCTTGCCGGTAGGGGGAGCCATATCCAACATGTACAGCATCATGGCTGCTCGCTACAAGTACTTCCCGGAAGTTAAGACAAAGGGCATGGCGGCCGTACCCAAGCTGGTCCTCTTCACCTCAGAACACGTGAGTTGGGTACTCTTGCTCATGCATTGTGGTGTTTTCCAAGGGACTGTCTAACATCTAACCTCCAGCCTCTGTTGCAGAGTCACTATTCCATAAAGAAAGCTGGGGCTGCACTTGGCTTTGGAACCGACAATGTGATTTTGATAAAGTGCAATGAAAGGTAGGCAGGGGAGAGTGAATATTAGGTTCTTGATGTATTAAATGTGCTCATCTGTTAAATTTGTTTTATTGTGCTTAAGGACTGACTCAGTACAGTGTGCCAAGCTGCTAACGGTCTGTTGAAAATATCTGATTAAATTACTTTCTGCTGCTGCTGAAGTTTTTTTCCATGTGCAATCTCACTGATTGTTCATTTTCATTTCTCTCCTTTTACAATAATTACAGGGGGAAGATAATTCCAGCTGATTTAGAGGCAAAAATTCTTGAAGCCAAGCAAAAGGTATGTACTCTATGGTGCATTTAAACTCTGGTGAATATAGATTTTTTAAAATACCTTCTTTCTGCCCTAGACAATAAAAGTGTTTGATAATATAAGAGATCATTTTATTGTGTTTCTAAAATTCTTTTCTCAGATGTTTGCTTATTTTCAACTTGTGTGTTGACATGGCTTTAAAGCTGTGTCTACACAATATCAATTTTTTTTGAAAAGTGGAAAATTCAGTCATTAAACCACTTGTTCTGTCTTTACTGTGCCAAATGACTACTTCGATGTACTTCAATAAATCCACTATCCGCGTCTCATGAAGATGCAGCCTAACTGAGGTTTTCACTTGCTACTTGTTAGGTATAATCTCATTTTAACAAATATCATTTAAGGTTAGGATTCTATTTAGCAAATTGCTTGCATGCCCTGGCAGTTGGCCCATAATACTTGGTGAATCCAGCCTCAATAAATTCTCTTAAACAGAAAAATCGCATAGAACAGATATATCCACGAGGCACTGCCAAGTACCTGTCAGGCCATTTACCAACTCATTGTTGTTTTGGTTACATTCTTGTACCTTCTTCTCTAACTATGGTTGTTTGCCGGGTCTCAGCAGAGACGGATAGAAATGTCGCTAGGACTGAGCAAGGGGCAGAGGGGGAGCTCCTAGAACTCATAGATTTCCCTAACCCTGTCTGAGCTCTATTACTTCACTTTCTCATCTATTTCTTGTTCACACCAAAATTTTACTGTATCTACTCTTAGGGAAATGGTGTATAGACCTGTTTTCAATAACCAAACAATGCTTCAGTATTATTATTACATCAATACACTTAGAACAGCACAGCTTCTAAAATGTAGAATGTCCAGATGACACTCAGATACCTGCCCATCACTCCACTTATTACTCTTTCCTGCTTTATTGTTTGCCATAGAACTTATCACTACTAAACATGCTATTTATTTTGCTTATTTAATTTTGTTGACTGTCAGTCACTCCCCACAAGAATGCAAACTCCACGAGGACAGAAATATTCGTCTTTTGTGCTCACTGCTGTATTCCCAGCATCCACAACAGGGCCTGGCACATGAAAGTCATCAAAAATATTTGTTGAATAAATGAAGGAATGGTGAATGAGCTACAGAGAATAGTCCCAGATATAGTATCTGATAACACACCAGCTTAGCTGATCTCTGCTGGAAATAAATGCTATAGTAATTCTCCTTCATGTGGAAAGGAGGGAGGTTAGAAAGACTAATCAGCTTGTCCCTCTTACCTTATAGGGATACATTCCTCTGTATGTCAATGCAACTGCCGGCACGACTGTTTATGGCGCTTTTGATCCCATACAGGAGATTGCAGATATATGTGAGAAATACAACCTCTGGCTGCATGTCGATGTAAGTGCTGTAACTCAGAGTGGCCTGGTCCTGTCGTGGGGTGGAAGCAGCTCTGCTTTATAATTTGCCTCCAGCTTCTCCCATTGCCTCTCTCCCCACTACATTTCTCTGGCCCCTAGCAGGCCATTCATGATAGGTGCACACCTCACGCCTGTCCGTCCTCTGGGGCTCACCCAGTCCTTACTGGCCAATTGCTGTCATCTGTGATTCATCCTAGAATTTCATCTCTATCACTTTCCCGGAAAGCTTTTGTCTGAACAAATGTCTAAGAGTGAAGGACAACTGATTTCAGAGGGAAAAGATATAAGATACAACGTATAGAAAGTGACCATGAGTCTGAATCTGGGCACTCAGCTATCTGCCTTCAGTCCAGCCATCTATGACACTTTTCTTCCAAAAAAAAAAAAGGAAGGAAGGAGAAAGGAAGAAAAGAAGAAAGAAAGAAATGCATATCTGGTACATGTAGGAAAAATAAGGCAGTATATGGAAGGTGTTATCAATTAAGAGATTTAGTTCCAAATTTTCCTAGGAACATAAGACGTACATTTTCACACGTGTGACTGGGTGTGTTTTTTCCATTTTCTCTCTCCATTCTTTTATGGGTTGAACTTCTCACAACTAGACAGTGGGGTGATCTGCCCTGCTATTGGACAAATGATAACAAAGGCTGTTCTTGTGTCACATGGTGTCCCAAGATATTCGATCACCATGCATCAGGGGACACATAAAAATGTCTTGCTATTGCAGGAGTGGTTGTGGGACCTCCAAGCCCACGAGGGCTGCTGCCTTGTGAGTTTTTCAGGAGTCCTTAGAATTCTGCTCTGGGCAGAATCAGACGGCAGTCTCTAGTCCTTTGTGTCGCTCCCGGAGCTCCGCCCCTTGGCTCCTCAAGTGTCCCTGGCTTTCCAGAGCACTTTGGGCCTCGGGTCTCAGCACCGCAGGCTCAGCCCCTATTTACCTGTATCACTTGCACTGCGACTCTGACGTTAACCAGGAGGAACTTTTGAAGAAGTGATAAACGATGAATAAGCACAACGGCCCCTGGTGGAACAATCAGCGTGGGTTCCTTCTGTCAGAGAAGCTTACGTTTTTCGCCGTGTACATTCTCGCTCATGTTTCGCTAGAGATGTGAAGTGACCAGGCGTGGACTCCTCAGTGTCACTGCTCCCTCTCCCTCTCTTTTTCTCTGTCCTCACAGGCTGCCTGGGGTGGCGGGCTGCTCATGTCTCAGAAGCACCGCCATAAACTCAGCGGCATAGAAAGGTAAGGGCTGAGCACAGGGCCTCCCTCCGTTCAGGCCATGCAACATGCTGTGCCGCCGAGTCCCTAACGTCCCTGCCCCGATTCCCAACGTCTTATTCACTCTAAGCTCACTTTTGTTCGGCAGGCATTTATTGAGCACTTATTGTATGCCAGGCACTGGGAAATCAAAGATGATGGATTTCCCAGTCAAATGAGTTCTCGCCTCAATTCACGATTTAGAAAGAGACAAGTATGCAGATAGTTACCACACCATGTGATAAGCTCAACAATAGATGTGATTGCAAGGTGCCCGGGTAGGAGAGACGAGAGACTTACCAGTGTGGGGATTTGGAGGCTAAATGGGAGTTTGTCAAGGGCACAGAAAGGGGCGCTGATTTATTTCATTCTTTTTTCTCACTAAGCTTACATTTCCCTTTAAGCTGGGAAAAGGGTAAGACACTCAGCTTACCTAACTTGTCTCATAAGCAAAGAGATATTTCATCTGCCAAGCCATGCTATTTTAGACAGGGTAGTTGGAGGCCTTTCTGAGGAGGAGGCGTTTCAGCAGATACTGGGTTGAAGGGAGAGAGGAAGCATGAATACAAGGAAGAGTGTTCCAGACCGTGGGAAGGGCCAATGCAAAGACCCGGAGGTAGGACTGTTCTTGGCAAGTTGGAGGAAGGACCGTCACAGAGACCACTGTGGCTGGAGCAGAGTGACAGCAGTAAGAGCAGACTGAGGGTGGAGAAGGGGACGGGGAGCGGGCATCAGGGAGAGCGCTCCCGTGGCTTCAGTGTTTGTTACCTCTCCTGGGCCTCTTCCCTTGCATTTCAGTTTTGAAAGGCCAGTATCGAAGGGAGTGAGACTGACTCGTTGAAGCATGGTTATATGACCCTTAACCTGGAGGACAAGATCTTAAATGTAGATGAGCCAGTCCAGCTGTACTTCAGATTTCTCGGGCAATTTCCATTTTCCATCTTTGAGTCGAGGAAAACTTGAAACATTTTGCACTAGACTTTTTCTTCTGTAACATTTTAAAGTACGTATGTCTTCTGAAGGAAATTGAATCCACGTCATGTCTTATTACTTTCCACCTGTAGCACCAAAGAATCATTTACTTCAGAACTTTAGGACATTCAAAAAACATTTAAGACATTTTGTGAGATCTATGTATAATTGGTTTTTTTTAACTTATTTATTTATTTATTTATTTAATTTTTTTTTTTGTCTGGGTCTTCGTTGTGGTGCGCGGGCTTCTCATTGCAGTGGCTTCTCTTGTTGCGGAGCACAGGCTCTAAGCGCGCGGGCTTCAGTAGCTGTGACATGCAGGCTCAGTAGTTGTGGCTCACAGGCTGTAGACCGCAGGCTCAGTAGTTGTGGCTCACAGGCTCTAGACCACAGACTCAGTAGTTGTGGCGCACGGGCTTAGTTGCTCCGCGGCATGTGGGATCTTCCCGGACCAGGGCTCGAACCTGTGTCCCCTGCATTGGCAGGCAGATTCTTAACCACTACTCCACCAGGGAAGTCCCTATGTGTAATTGTTTAATGATTCAGTGAATGATAGCAATGAGAAAATGGATTAAATTCACTACCTTCTAAATAAGGCTTGACACTGATTTTTTTTTTTTTTAATAAATTTATTTATTTATTTATTTTTGGCTGTGCTGGGTCTTTGTTGCCGTGCGCGGGCTTCTCATCACAGTGGCTTCTCTTGCTGTGGAGCACAGGCTCTAGGCGTGCAGGCTTCAGTAGTTGTGGCTCGCGGGCTTTAGAGCACAAGCTCAGTAGTTGTGGCACACAGGCTTAGTTGCTCTGCAGCATGTGGGATCTTCCTGGACCAGGAATTGAACTCGTGTCCCCTGCATTGGCAGGCAGATTCTTAATCACTGCGCCACCAGGGAAGTCCGACACTGATGTTTTTTAATGAGATAAACATTTAGTCAACTTTTCTTAGAACTTTCCACAGTCTCTTTCATAAAGGTTTTCTTTATTATGCACATGGGGGAAAGTACATCATGCCTTTCTTTCTTCTTCTTGAGATACAATGTATGCCTGTGGTCATGTATACACTAAATTATTTTCCCTCTTATGCACCTAAGCAAGATGAAGAGGTTTAAAATTCGCAGCAGGAATTTAGCTCCAGGGAGAGCAGAGGCAGTATAATTCCGAGCCAATTGCTATGTCTGGGGAAAACATCCTTCACAGGTATTAAAGCATAGAGCCCAGCTGTGGGCTAGGCCATTGGAAAGGAGCTACCTAAGCTTTAATCATCATACATTACACGTAGTTGTTTCCATAATGTCCTAGCTAGTGTGCTCCTTAACCATTTAATTGTGTCTGACGGAGTGGTGTGGTTGCTAGGAGACCATGCTTGTTAAGCTATCATTGCAGCCTAAACAGGCAAGATTATGTTTATTTAACATTTAAACAATGCTGCTAAGTAGCCAAAGTCTAGAATTGTCCAACTGATCCTTGCTTTTATGTGTCAGTCTTCATACTACCTTATAAGCAGGTAGGTCAGCATCACCAGTCCAATTTATTAGTAAGAATGGAAAGGCAGAAAGAAGCTGAGTCTGTAGCCTAGAGGGAGGCAGTCTAGTGGAGAGGATGTGAACACTGGCTCGACAGTTAGACTCCCTGAACTTGAATCCTGGCTCCAGCGCTTCCCAGCTGTGTGACTTTGGGTGATGTACTGAACCCTTTTGTGCCTCAGTCTCTCCATCTAAAATAGAGGTGATAATAGTCCCTATATGATAGGATTGTTGTAAGAATTAAGTATTCAAGCATGGTTTTAGCATTATATATTTACTAACTCATCCTTTATTCAATTCCTTGAGGCAGATACTGTTCTCCCCACTTTACAGACAGGAAAACTGAGGCTCAAAGGAGTTATGTAACTTGCCCAAACTAGCAAATGTCAGAGCCAGGTTTCAGACTTGGGTAATCTGGCTCCAAAGCTTGAGCTCTTAACCGTGACACCGCACTGATAAGATGCCTGTAACCCTCTTAGAACAATAGGATACGTAATAAATGCTGTTCGTAAATGTTAGCTAGTATTAATAGCAGTTATTTAGAAGAGGCAGTCTACCACTTAGTACTCTGAGACTGCCTGCAAAATATTTGTTTGCCACTTGATTAGTCAATTTAGGGGACGAGGTGTCGAAAACTTGAGTTGAGTTGAGTCTTGACTTGAGTTGAGTCTTGACTTGAGTTGCAGTGGGTGATGTTTTCCTCAAGAGGGTGGTTGCCTCTTGCTGACTCCTGCACCTCCTCCTCAGAGCATCACGTGTTTCTTTCAGGGCCAACTCAGTCACCTGGAATCCTCACAAGATGATGGGCGTGCTGTTGCAGTGCTCCGCCATCCTGGTCAAGGAAAAGGTCTGCCCTCCCCGCAGAGATGAGCTGGTGGCCTGCACACCCTTGAGAAGGCACAAAAAAGAGAAAAGCATGGGGTCTTTTTACAGTACTGGCTGAGACACTCACAAGATTGACAGCCCCACTGGGCCTGCCACGGCTGTTCTTTCCCATCTGCATATCTTAGCCTTCGGCTAACCCAGCGTATCCTCTTGGCCCTTGCTCTGAACTGTCCTTCTTCCTTGTTCAGCCCCCAGGGCCCTGCCAGTGATAGAAACTACAAGGGCATTGTTTCATTTCACATTCCTTCGTGTTTGTTCAAACAAAAGTGAGAGTGATTGGGTGAGCTGCCAACTCTCACCTCAGTGAGGACAAAAAGTGGTCACTGGGACATACTTTTAGTTCTTAGCATGAGTTTGTGGTCCCAAGAGCTGAAGCAAGTTATTTGGAACCACAGCTACAAATGTCAACCTAGGGCAACAAGGAATGTTGACCAAAAAGCTTCTGTAAATGACGATAGTTGTGTAACTTGCCCAAATTAGCAAACGTCAGCCAGATTTCAGACTTGGGTACTCTGGCTCCAAAGCTTGAGTTCTTAACCATGTCAACACACTGATAAAATGCCTGAAAGGCACTTAGAACAATAGGTAGTATATTCTCTTCCTAAGAATCTAATAGGACCCTGCCCCAGAGGGCCTTGTTCCTGCAGTAAAACTGTTGCACACTGAGGCGTCCCCAAAAGCCTGTCACCAACCTGTGGGGGCCAGTACCTGTACAAGCTTTTTACTCCACTCCTAAGTAGGATGCCTGTTAACTTCATAGGAGCTCCCAGAAAGGATTGGAACACTTTTTAGGGGGTGCTTTGGGGGAGGAAAATTCTTCCACGCATGAAACTGTCCCACCCCCTACAGGAAGTTTATGTCCCCAACCCCTGCTGACTGAATGCCATAGCACTTCCAGCCTGTGAAATGACCCAAAACGCCCATGCACATTTCCAGATGCTCCTTAGAGGGACACTAGGGTGGGCCCTTGTTGTTGGCATCTGAGACAAAAGATCGGTTTCCAATCAGAGTGATAGAGGAGAAGGGGCAAAGGTTTTTCCAAGGGTGGTTTTGGAGAAGGACATCAGAACAAGTGCACAGCCTCATGAGACGTTAGAAGAAAGGTTGTATGTGGCCCTAAGTCCGGCCTGCCCTGTTTCAAAACCATCCTCACCTCTGCCCTGTGAATACAGATGCACACCTGTCTTGATTTCCATGACAGGGTATCCTCCAAGGATGCAACCAGATGTGTGCGGGGTACCTCTTCCAGCCAGACAAGCAGTATGACGTCTCCTACGACACTGGGGATAAAGCCATTCAGTGTGGCCGCCATGTGGACATCTTCAAGTTCTGGCTGATGTGGAAAGCAAAGGTACGAAGGAGGGCATTCAGGAAATAGAGCAGAAATGTAATTTGCACAGGCTAGCTGGCAAAAGAGAGGCAAAGATATATCCCAGATAATTCATTATGTGTGAAATCAATATCTAGATAATTGAGTTAACTGTATTTTCTTTGCAAATGAAATCACTTCATCCCTTATGTCAAATTCTCTCTCCTTCCATTCAGTCTCCTCAATTTGAATTAGCATGACTTTTCTTATAACTTTCTCTTATAAGCACTAAAAATTTTGCCAAGATAAGGACTTCCACAGCAGTCCTTAGGGATGCTGAAATTATTTAGTGCAGATGTAGAGAAAGAGATAAAGATAAAATTACTACATTATTCTGTGCAGAATCCTGAGTTCCTTTATGTGGCCTCAAATCATGGGAAATATATATGACAGTTTTAAGTTCTATTTAAATAATGGCTTTCCCATTATTTGTACTTCTTTACTCTCTTCTAGAAAATACATACTTTATTCTAAGTAATCTGAGACTGAAGCGTGCTATGTCTGCATTCATCAGTCTTTCAGGTTGCATTTCTGTGTCTAGAAAAAAAACCAAACTACTGGAACTTCCCCCAGTGGGGGTGAGGGAGAGGAATACCATGGGACTATTTATTTCAAAAGTATTTGTATGCAGTCAAGTAAGGGCAATTTTTATTTCACAGCTTTATATTGCAACCATCGTTTTATTTTTCTACTGTAAAGTAATTTTAATAAATTTCCATATATAAGATCGGGTCACCTAATACCAAAACAAAAAAGGCTTTCGAGCCAGACATCTAGTCCAATGTTTTTTCTGTAAGAAGAATTTGATGGATCATTAGTTTTTTTCCTCATTAAGTTATTTTGTCTTAATATAGAAATCGTCTGAATTTGATTTCTACCACAAAGTAATCATAGGTATTTTAAGCATACAAATAGCCATAAATTGCAACAAGAGAAAGAGCCCTATCATTCAGAAATATGCTAACCACATGGCCTGTCTCAGTAATTTGTGCCTTGGTTTTGCCTAACAATAACCGCTTGAACCGTCTGCCGGAAGTTTAGCTCAAAGTGTATTGGTTACCGAGGTGGGACCTGGTGCGGGCTTCCTTCCCAAGAAGGAAGTGGACTGGCCCGAGCACATGCTCAGAGGCAACTGCTGCTTTGCCAGTGTTGGACTTGGCCCAGACACGTTAGCAACCCACAGGCCTTGTGCATCTGCTCTCCTTGTTAACACCGACCCACTCAGCAACCCCCATGCTGCTGTTACTAATCAGCCATGCTGGCTTTGGAAACTCATGCTCAGTTTGTCAATAGATGGAGCTACTGCCATCTCAGGGCACATCCTGAGACCAGTGCTTCCCCATCTGCCTGCCTGCCTGCCTCTCACCAAAAAGGGGTAATACCATGTTACGTGGAAGGTAGCCTGCCTGGGAGGGAGGGGGACGTGTTTGGCCAGGACTTCCTGCTGCGGAAGGTGGGTTCTAAAGTAGTATTTCTCCAACTATCTGTGGTGAAGAACCAGCTGGGGTTTTTCTAACCTCTCATAGAGCAGTGCAATAAATTGGTCTTCATTAAATTCATTTATTGTGCACTACAATAAATGAATTGCTAGAAAGGTGAAATAAAAAGCCATACAAAGTATGAACACCGATTTTAAACATGCAATTCAGTAGGCATAAAATTACTCTGTCAAATGACCATAAAAGTTTCTTATTACTTAATCTCAGTTTTTGGGCTCATCTTATCATGGACTGGTTACATTTTGTGGATTGGCCTCAGTCCATAGACAACAGTTTGGGTGGCATTATCCTAAAGCAAACCAGAAATGGGCTTCAGGCTGTGAATTACTAGCAAGAAGCTAAAAGCCCTGTTGAGAATAACTGCCCAGAGACTAGAGTGCCTTCAAAAGAGATGAGGCACACTTTATCGCATGCAGAGCTATGAGAAAGCCACACACATTTAATGAGATGGTTCTTGTTAACCATCTCCAAGAATACTCTTATGTATATTTCCGATAGACGAAGACAGCATAGCCCTGTCAATGCCATCACAGGGAAATTCAGCCTGTCACCAACAAACATGACTTTTCCTTTTTTAAAACAGGGCACAGTGGGCTTTGAAAATCAGATCAACAAATGCTTGGAGCTGGCAGAATACCTCTATGCCAAGATTAAAAACAGAGAGGAATTTGAGATGGTTTTTGATGGTGAGGTAAGTTGTCATCCTGGACTAGATGTATAGCATTTCTGGAAAATCTTTTGAGGGAAGCTCCTGAAGCTGTAGTGTCCCACATTGCCAGAAGCTGCTTCTGGATTTTCATTCTAGCACTCTTCATTTACTTCCCTCTGTGTCCATGAGTGTTTCTTCCGGTAGCATTGGGATGACTTTTCCCCTTCACCTCTTCTAATAAAGAAATAGTTCTCAGCCAGCCCTTTGTAGGCAAGAGGTCTTTCCTTGGCAGGTCTGAATCCTGTATAATTCTGGGGTCTTATTATGGTGTTATACCTCCATGATAAAGTGTTCCTCAGTTCCAAGAAACTTATAGGATGGGTATATCCTTGTCTTCCAAGACTGGTTCTAAAATGAAGTTCTACTTTACAATAGATTCATTATGAAGAGAGCAAGATACAGTTGTCTCTGCCCTGAGTTCAGATCCGCATTGCACACAGTAAGGTACTTGTCATACCAGTGTTGGCTGAGTGCCTGTGGTGTGCCTTGCCCCAGGCCAGGAGCTGGATTATAGAGCAGTGACCAAAACAGGTACTGTCTCTGCCCTATTGGAGCTCGCAGTTGAATGAAGAAAGTTGGAATAGGAGCCAGTGCTGAACAAAAGGAAATCCACTCATAATTCAGTGTAATAAAACACCGCCTGCATTCAATTCAGTCTATTTATCAGGCACCTAAACTACTAGGAACACACTGGAGAGTCTCCAAATGAGCGAAAGAGAGCCCTGAGCAGTTCAAATCAGTCATACAGTGCTCACGCGTTTCACCTCTGGGACCTCACTCTCGTCATTTACACTAATTTAAACATTCTACTAGCAGGTTAAAACAAATGTAATGTCTCTAGACCATGAGAGGCAGGCACAGTGATGGCAGACAGCAACTAGGAAGGAAACTGAAAAACTATAGCAAGAATACAGAAGGACTTAAAAAGCATGAGAGTCTTTAGGGCAGGAACACTAAACAGTTCTAGGCATCTCAATAAGCCCTGTCTTATAGATTAGAACCAGTTTTAATGTTCATTATGATAATCCTGAGTCTTCAGAGAAAGTTCATTATCGATAGAGTAAACTCAAAGTATTCAGTACCAATAAAATTAACTATGTTTTGAGCATCTTCTATACATGAGGCACTACAAAATGGCAAGATGGATAATACCCCTTTTTAAAATGACCCAAATGTAATTTTTTTAACATTTCAGTGTTGAAAGGTGGGTAACTTTAGTCATCTAGAAAATGGGTTATGGGAAACAGCTCTCTTGTCAGAGATGATGGGATTAACCAGGCTTTGTTCTCCCAAGTGTAGAAGTAACATGAAGCCTTTTCTTATCCTTTTTTTTTGTCTGAGAGACTTCCGCCAAGGGTCCATAGGGGTTTTGGGACAGCTTTCTCTCAAGTTCTCATAATTTTTCTGTTTTGTTTGTATGCATGCTTGTCTGTGAAAATCTCCACAGCCTGAGCACACGAATGTCTGTTTCTGGTATATTCCACAAAGCCTAAGGGGCCTTCTGGATAGCCCTGAGCGACGGGAAAAACTACACAAGGTATGGAATCACTCCTTGTCTCATCTAACCCTCTGCAGTTTCTCTGGCTAGTCAGAACATACTCACTCTGATGTGTCTTTCTAACAGAGGAGAAATAAAAGCTAAAGGCTTGGGGTGGTAGGGAAACATCTTGTTATAGTCTTCTTGGGTCTGAACTGTCCCCTCACTGTGGTTCAGCTCCATGGGAACCTCTGGGGGACGCATCCCTGCCTTAGGTTGGTGTTCGTCATTAGGGGGTCATATGCAGGGCAGTTGAATAATATACGTATTCCTAGGAACTTTCGTATTACACTATGTCTGTTAAAATATCTTTTACTAAGTTCAAGTCTGCTCTAATGCTGATTCATTCTAGTTGTCGGTTTCTATATCTAGTTTATATATTACTTATAGTTGTTTGTATTGTATTTAATTTATATAATATTTCATTCATCTAACCATTCAGCAAATATTTGTTGAGCAGAGGCCACGCGCCAGACAGTATCCTAGGCACTGGATTATACAGAAGCCCTAATTTGTGTTGTTGGCCATGTGAATTTTTCATTTTTGTTTTTGATTTTGAATTTATTATCATTGTCCTATGTCCGACTTTCAAAATTCAGTTGCACAGTACTTTCTGTAGGAATGTGTGATTGGGTAGACTTAAACAGTCATTAGAGGCCATCATCAAAAAGCCTACAAATAATAAATGCTGGAGAGGGTGTGGAGAAAAGGGAACCTTCCTACACTGTTTGTGGGAATGTAAATTGGTGCAGCTACTATGGAGAACAGTATGGAGGTTGCTTAAAAAAACTAAACAAAAGGTTACCATATGATGCAGCAATCCCACTCCTGAGCATATATCCAGAGAAAATTCTAATTTGAAAAGATACGTGCACCCCATTGTTCATAGCAGCAGTATTTACAGTAGCCAAGACGTGGAGACAACCTAAATGTCCATAGACAGAGGAATGGATAAAGAAGATGTGGTACATATATACAATGGAATATTACTCAGCCATAAAAAAGAATGAAATAATGCCATTTGCAGCAACATGGATGGACCTAGAGATTATCATACTAAGTGAAGTAAGTCAGAAGAAGATAAATATCACATGGAATGTGAATGTGGAATCTAAAAAAATGATATAAATGAACTTACAAAACAGAAACAGACTTCACAGACATAGAAAATAAATTTATGGTTGCCAAAGGGGAAAGGGGATGGGGGAGGGATAAATTAGGAGTTTGGGATTAGCAGATACAAACTACTTTATATAAAATAGATAAACAACAAGGTCTTACCATATAGCACAGGGAACTACATTCAATATCCTGTAATAACCTATAATGGAAAAGAATCTGAAAAAGAATATATATATGTGTGTATAACTGAATCACTTTGCTGTCCATCTGAAACTATCACAATGTTGTAAATCAACTACATGTCAATTTAAAAAATTAGTCATTAGATACTAGCCAAGGAAGAAACTTGTACAAGTAATAAAAAGAAAATTGCTCTTTTTTCCAACTAAGAAATGGGTTGCATTTTGAAAAAGAGCATGGTGTATCAGTCTTGAGTTTTGTTTTGTGTTTTCCCTCACAAGGTGGCCCCGAAAATCAAAGCCCTGATGATGGAGTCTGGCACAACCATGGTTGGCTACCAGCCTCAGGGGGACAAGGCCAACTTCTTCCGGATGGTCATCTCCAACCCAGCCGCTACCCAGTCTGATATCGACTTCCTCATTGAGGAAATAGAGAGGCTGGGCCAGGATCTGTAATTGCCGTCCATAGAACATGAGTTTCTGGGACTTCCCTTTCCCCTCTGGTATTCTAGAACAAACTCTATATGTTGCTGAAACACATAGGCCATTTCATTGAGGGAAAACATAATATCTTGAAGAATACTGTTAAAACCTTACTTAGGCTTGTTAGAGTTAGCAGGAAATGATGTTCTTTTTCAAAAGTTGCACATTAGGATCACAGTATATATGTACAGCTATATATACCTCTCTCTATAAATATATGTCTGTATAGTGAGTGTGGCTTAGTAATAGATCGCAGTATGTCTCCCACTCCATGAGAATTCACTTTACCTTCAGCAGTTACTGAGGGGCCAGACATGCTGCAAACCAGCTTGCGCAACAACCCCTGGAAAGATGTTTTTCAAAATGCCAGGTGTCGGGGACCAAGGGAAATGCTGTTGGCAGGAGTTGACTTCATTGTCGGTATTTCTCCTGCCTGAAGTGATGATGGATGAGAAAAAGCACCACTGGCTGACAAGAGTCCTGCCATTCCCATTAGTATCCTGTGAGGGGAAAACAGTAGCAGAGTCATTGTTTCAGGTGTACTATTGCTGTATTTTTAGAGATTAATTTGTATAGATTGTGGATATTTCTGTTGTCTGACCTTGGGGCGGAGTGGAAGAACACATGTAATGATTTCAATGACTGTTTAACAGTAGCTGTATGAAATATTTGCTTATTTATATTCAGAGATTTACCATGTTAAAGAGGCGTCTTGTATTTTCTTCCCATTTGTAATGTATCTTATTTATATATTAACGCAGTAAGTTCTGAAAACTGATTATGGTATTTTCGTGCACTTGTGAGCCAAAGAGAAAAGATTAAAATTAGTGAGACTTGTATTTATATTAGAGTGCCCTTAAAATAATGATTTAAGCATAAGTTTACTGTCTGTAAGAGAACTCTGATACTGTACATAACGTATATATGGAAATCCTGTTACTTACATAGCATCTGCTCTTCTATTACCCTCTCTGTCTGGCTGTATGTCTGGTGTTCTCTACGCTTTTCTAGTAACTGTTGCGTAATAACTAGATGCCCTGTAATTTTGTAGTAGCTCATGACCAATCTCTGTGACTTGCTTAGCACAAACCTAAGGCAATGTTTCCCAAGACCTTCTGAAGTCAGATAAACTGACCAGGCTCACAGCTGTTTTTGAAGAAAGGAAATTCACACTGTGCGTTTTAGAGTATGCAAGAAGAATATAAACAAATAAAAATATTCTCCGTGGAGAATTTGAACAAAATTTTCTTTTAGTATCTGTTTCATGCAGAAAGAGAGGTTTCCAGTTATAGTTACTGGGATCACCACAGCCCATTCACTCTCCACTAGCTGGCTTTAGGTGATGCTCGGTACCTTTGTTAAGTTGGGACTCAACCCACAGTCTTAGGTTCCCAAGCCCCTTGTCTAAAAATCATTGGGATTCTAATTAAATAAAATTTGCAATTCACACCTGGAAAAAGAAAAGCCATTCCTGTTTTTCATTTTCGTATCTGCATCTTGGAGTTCCATTCATTCAGTTACTCAACAAATGTTTTCTTCCTCTGTGGCAGGCAGTGTTCTAGCACTAGGGTTGCAGAGGTGTGCACGGCAGACAAATTTTCCTTCTCGTGGGGATCTTCCATCACTTGGTGTCTGTGGTATCTGAATACGTCTGAGAGCACAGAATTGTGCCTTCCTGCTGTTTATGCTTGTACAGTGGGCCCAGTTCACTTTCTCAGGAAACATATTTTGGTGCTGGATCATTATGAAATAGGGTCCATTTTCTACAATATTCTATTAAGCTATGATAATACTATCTCACTCATTTGGAATACAAGGAGTTCCCTATTTGGCACTTGTAGGGATTAAATGAGTCATTTGTAATTAACATACTGATTGTACAAGTAACTATTGTATTAAACAAACTGGGCTCCATAAGGAGGTGATGATAAAGTCACTTTATTCTTTCTCTTACTGTTCCTTCAAATCCCCTCTGTGGGCTGATTGTTTCCATGCCTCCATTTGAATTCAGGCCGATCCCATAGCTTTCCTGGCCTCTCAGTCACAAGAACAGTCTCATTTTAGCAACTAAATGTCCAGGTCACTGTGATAAGCAAGACCTCAAATTTGTATACAATATAGAGCTCCTCCCCTTCCTCCCTCTGGTACCTTTCAGGCTGCAATTCCTGGCGCGAGGGTTGGGGGGAAATGCGTGTGAGGCTGGTGGTGGGGTAAAGTCAGCTGCTTTGTTTACTCTTTCAGCCTCATTTCTACTCCCTAGCTACTGTATTTTCCCATCTAGGGTCAGGTCTAGGAGGAGAAGGGGTCAAAGTAACAAAGACACAATTTGAGGTAACTGTTAAATTGGCATCTGGCATCCGGGCCCCTGGTCTGAGATTTTCTTCTCATGGGACAATATTTTGAGGGGAATGGTTTATTTTTTTTTATTAAGATATAATTAAGGTACAGTAAGAGTCACTCTTTATAGTGTACTGTGTGTAGTGTTCTGTGAGTCTTGACAAACCCATTCAGTCATGTAACCACCACAATACCTGGAAGAGTTCCATCACACCAATAAATCCCCTATATCCTTTGTGTGTAGCACCTTCCCCAAATCCCTGTTCTTGGCAACCTCTGATTTGTCTGTTTCTAGAGTTTTGCTTTTCCCATTTTGGTAATAGAATCATATAATAAGTAACCTTTCGAGTCTATCTTCTTTCACTTAACACAAGGCATTTGGAATTCATCCATGTTGTTGTCTGTATCATTTGTTTGTTCCTTTTATTACTGTGTAGTATTCCATTTGTATGAATGTACCAGTTTGTTTATCCATTCCCTCATAGAAGGAAATTTGGGTTGTTTGCAGTTTGGGGCAATTAAAATAAAGCCACTATGAATATTAGTGTACAGATTTTTGTGTGAATGTAGGTTATCATTTAACTTGGGTAATTAACTAGGTGTAAGATTGCTTGATCATATTGTAAGAGTATGTTTAACTTTATAAGAAACTAGTTCTGAAGTGGCTGTACCATTTTGCATTCTCACTAGCAATGTACAAATCTTCCAGTTGCTCTGTATTTTTGCTGACATTTGGTATTGTCAATTTTTAAAAATTTTAGCCATTCTTTTTGTTGTTACAGCTTTATTGAAATATAATTCACTTGCCATGTAATTCATCCATTTAAGGTGTACAATTCCCTGGCTTGTAGACTATTCATATAGCTCTACAGCCATCACCACCATCAGTTTTAGAACATTTTAATCATCCCACAAAGAAACCTCATACCCATCAGCAAACACTTCACATTCCCACACACACATCCTCTCCAGCCCTTGGAAGCCACTACTCTGCTTTCTGTCTATAGATTTGCCTATTCTAGACATGTCATATAAATGAAATCACACAATATGTGGTCTTCTGTGACCACATCTGACTTAGGATGTTTTCAAGATTCATCCATGATATAGCATTTATCAGTACTTCATTCCTTTTATTGCTGAATAATATTCTATTGTATGGATATACATTTTATTTATCCATTCATCAGTTAATGGACATTGGGGTTGTTTCCACTTTTTGACTATTATAAATAACACTACCTACTATGAATATTTGTGTACAAGTTTTTGTATTGACATTTTGTTTTGTATTGTTTTTACTCTAATAGTGGTATCTTGCTGTGGTTTTAATTTGCTTTTTCATGGAGCACTTTTGAAGGTTCCCATTGGAGTCCTCCCACCTCATCGCACATGAGACATCAAAGTCTCTCCTCCTGTAACCACTTAGGACTCAGACTCTCAGCTCTGGGCCCCTAGCAATATACCCTGTCCAGCCCTTACGTTGATACCCCTTCTCCAGGCAGTACTCCTGGGTGGAATCTCTTTTATTTAAAATCAATCATGTGGATTACATAAGGAAGGCTTTTAAAATATACATGTACAGGGTAAAGAATGACGATAACAGAATACTTGACTACCCACTGTTCAGCCAAAGAAATAGAGCATCTTCAGTACCTTAAGAGCTCTCCACCCCCATCAGGAACTCTTCCATAATTGGTTGCTCTCCTTTCCCCAAGAAATGATCACTATTCTGAATTCTGTGTTAAACACTCTCTTGTTTTTCTATATAGTTTTAACACACGTATATGAATCATTATGGTTTAGTTTTATTTGGTTTTGCACTCTGTATAAATGGAATATTACAGAATATATACACTTCTGACTTGTCTTTCAACATTATGATTTTGTAGGGCCAGAGCTAACCTATAAAGAGCCTTTGGACAGTTAAAAAATTTTTAAAGGCACCCCTTCCTTCAGAGATAGGCATCCCTGTGCCAGTGTGTTCAGCTTGGCATGTGGAGCATGTAGTAGATTCTAGCACCTACTGAGCCCACTCCCATAACTTGCAAGCACAGCCTTGTGTGGCAGCCTCATGTTTTTGAGATTCATCTTTGATTATGCTGTAATCCATTCATTTTTATGGCTTTAATGCTATTCATTGGTATGAATATACTTAAGTTGGTTTATTCCTTCTGTGAAGGTGGATATATGATTTTTTTCCCCAGTTTTTGCCTTTAGGGACAATGTTGCTATGAGCATTCTTTCTTTTTTTAGTTTTTAAAAAAAAATGTATTGAAGTATAGTTGATTTACAATGTTGTGTTAATTTCTACTGTATAGCAAAGTGATTCAGTTATACATATATATACATTGTTTTTCATATTCTTTTCCATTATGGTTTATCACAGAATATTGAATATAGTTCCCTGTGCTATACAGAAGGACCTTGTTGTTTATCCATCCTATATATAATAGTTTGCATCTGCTAATCCCAACCTCCCACTCCATCCCTCCCTCAACCCCCTCCCCCTTGGCAACCACAAGTCTGTTCTCTACGTCTGTGAGTCTGTTTCTGTTTCGGAGATAAGTTCATTTGTGTCATTCATATTTGAAGTTCATTCATATTTTAGATTCCATATATAAGTGATATCATATGGTGTTTGTCTTTCTCTGTCTGACTTTCTTTGCTTACTATGATAATCTCTAGGTCCATCCATGTTGCTGCAAATGGCATTATTTCATTCTTTTTTGTGGCTGAGTAGCATTCCATTGTATATATTTACCACATCTTTATCCATTCATCTATCAATGGACATTTAGGTTGTTTCCATGTCTTGGCTATTGTGAATAGTGCTGCTATGAACATTGTGGTGCATGTATCTTTTTGAATTATAGTTTCCTCCATATATATGCCCAGGAGTGGGATTGCTGGATCATATGGCAACTCTATTTTTAGTTTTTTGAGGACCCTCCATACTGTTTTCTGCTATGAGCATTCTTTGCACTTGTTTCCTGGTGCTCATGTGCAAAATTTTTTCTAAGGTTTAATACTTAGAAGTGAAATTGCTGGGTCGTAGAGTACTTGTTGAACTTGACCGAGTAAAGCAGAGTGGTCAAACCAAGTTGCACATCAACCAGCAATGCACATTTTCCATAACCTCACCATCACTTAGCCCAAAATTTTTGCCAGTCTGGTGGGTACAAAAGAGTATCTCCTTGTGGTTTTAATTTGTCTTTCCCTGATTACAAATGCGATTGAGTATCTTTTCACATTTTATGAACCATTTGTGTTCTCTCTTCTTTGAAACGCCTAATTCATACCCTTTGTCCAATTTTAAACTTAGTTGTTTGCCTTTTTCTTATAGTTTTTAGAAGTTCTCTATATATTCCAAGTACTAATTCCTTCTGAGTGTATGTTTGATAAATATCTTCTCCTAATTTGGGGCTTGACTTTTCATTTAACTAATGGTCTTTTTTTGAAAATATAATTTCTTAAATTCAATGTAATAGAATTTATCAACATATTTCTTTACAGTTTTTGTTTTTTTGTGTGCCTTCTTTAAGAAATTCTTCCCTATCCCAAAGTCATAAAGATATTCTCATATTCATATTGGCTTCTAAGTTTTATGGTTTTATACCTTTCACATGTAAGTCCTTAATCTACCTGGAATTGATGTTTGTGATTGGTCCTTCTTCAAGAATGAAAGGGCTATTATTAGCCCTTTAGTCTTCTTTATAAATTTTAGAATTAATTCATCAAGTTCCACCAAAAGATCCTGTTGGAATTTTTATTGGAGTTTCATTGAATCTGTGAATCAATTTGAAGAATATTAACATATTTTCAATATTGAATATCATAACCTTAAACAAAGTTTATATCTCCATTTAACATTATCTTTAATGTCTTTCAATAAAGTTTCATAATGGACATGCACAGCTTTTGATAGATTTATTCCTATGTGCTTTATATTGTTGTTATTTTAAATGGCATCTTTTTAAAATTACATTTTCTAACTGATTGTTGCTGATAAATAGAAATGTAACTGCCTTCTTCAGTAATGATTTTGTATCCTGAAAACTTTCTAAAACTCAAATAATTTCGGTTCTTCAGTGTTTTCCAAATAGAGAAATATACCGTCTATGGATAATGACAGCTTTGTTTATTCCTTTCTGATCCTTATACGTTTGTGTGTGTGTTGTGTTTTGTTTTCTGTTTTACCCTTTATTTTTATTATTTTTTTAAAATTTATTTTATTTATTTATTTTTTTATTTTGGCTGCGTTGGGTCTTCTTTGCTGCACGCGGGTGTTCTCTAGTTGAGGCGAGCAGGGGCTACTCTTCGTTGCAGTGCGGGCTTCTCATTGTGGTGGCTTCTCTTGTTGCGGAGCATGGGCTGTAGGCCCACAGGCTTCAGTAGTTGTGGCACGTGGGCTCAGTAGTTGCGGTGCACAGGCTTAGTTGCTCCGTGCTCCTTATACCTTTTTTTCCCCTTTTCCTTGATATACTGCACTGGCCAGGATAACCAGTATGATGAGGAAATGAAGTGTTGGTAGCAGGCATCTTGCCTTATTTCTGATGTTAGAGGGAATGTTTTCACCAGATACCGTGAAGTTTTATGTTTCCTTTAGGGTTTTTTGGGGTTTTTTTGTAGATACACTTTATTGGGTTAAAGAAGTTTCCTTTTATTCCTAGTTTGCTAAGAGTTTCTGTAATATATGAATGTTTAATTAATGTTGTATTATACATAAACAATTTAAGTTTTGCATGTCTTCTTGAGTCTGTTTTTGCAAGTTGCATTTTTCCAGGAATTTATACATATTTTGAAGTTTTCAGGTTATTATGAAGTTGTCCACAATATCTTCTTTTTTTTTAATCTGTTGCATCTGTACTTATATTCTCCATTTTTCCCCTAATAGAGGTAATTTGTGTCTTCTTTCTTTTTTTATTCATTAACCTTAGCAGAAGTTTGTCAGTTTCATTAAGCTGTTCAGAAAAAAAAATTGTCTTGGTCAATAGTCTCAATCATATGATTGCTTTTTACCTCATTAATTTCTGCTTCTATGTTTATTATTTCCTTTCTTCTACTTTTTTGAGGCTTATCTGCTATTCCTTTTTCTAACTTCTCAAGTTCTGTGCTTAGGTCATTAATTTTGAACGTTATCTTCTCTTCTAATGGAAGCATCTAAGGATATATATTTCCCTACAAGCATTCCTTTAGCTGTATATTACAAGTTTTGACACACAATAATTTATTATCATTCAGTTCTAAATATGATGTTTGTCTATTTTTCCTTGTAGTTTAATTTTTGCTCTTTATTGGGTATAAACAAGTTTATAATTGTCATATTTTTCTGGTGATCTAAAACTTTTATCATTATGTGCTGACCCACTTTTTTTTGCCTTCTTGTCTTTTTTGTCTGACAGGCAGATATAATTTGCCTAATATATACTTTCTCTTCCTTGAACTATAATGTTTCTGTATCCTTATACTTTAGGTGTGTCTCATATAAAAATAACTGGATTTTATCATCTTTTCCATCTGACCATCTTTGTCTTTTAACTGAAGAATTTCGTTTATTGTGATTACTGATATATTTGGATTTAATTCTACCATCTTATTTTGTGCTATCCATTTGTTCCACCTTTTCTGTTCTTTTTTTCTTCTTTCTTGTAAAAGATTTGGATTAATTGAGGTTTGTTTTTTGTTTCTCTTGCTTTTCAGTTTTAACTTATGAGGGTATAATTGCTGATAAATTATACTCTTTATGTCTACCCTAAAGATATTAGCATGAATACTTTACTGTTTCAAAAGTTAATAATTTTACTCTCCTCATGAATCACAAAAGAACCTTAGAATTCTTTTGCTTTGATCATCCTCCTCCCAATATATACACCATTGTTATCCAGTATTTTGGGTATCTCTTTTTTAACCCTATAATTTATACATTATTAATAGTTTTATTCAATTGATTTTTGCTTAGATATACCCACATATTTACCACTCCCTTGTGCATGATTCCTTTTTACATCTCAGACCTTCCATTTGGGTCATTTTCTTTTTCCTTGATCTGCACGTGTTTGAACTTTCCTTTATTGAAGCTTATTAATAACCCCTCTCTGAGAATGGGCTCTCTAACATTGCTTCCTGGGCATCATTTGTGAGGCTGGTTTGAAATCATAGTGATTCAGGCGATTTGCTGCCTTGAAGCTGGAAAAGGTAACTCTTAGATAAGGCAGACTTTGTTAAACAGAAAATGGTCCAGTCACATCAAGGGGCCCTGCTTCTAAGCTTTATGAGGATTCTGTTATCTCTTACAGATAAAAGAAACTAGATACATGCATCAAATTTACCTGCAAGAATCTTAAAATCCTTTAATCTGACCAAATGATGTAAAGCAGTTTAATAAAGGGAATCTCACTTTATTTTGGGTTGAAGAATGGAATTTTTCATAATACAAGGTTGCTTTAATATTCCAGTAAAACCACTGCAAAACTCCATCTCCTGATTCCCTCAGTCTGCATAGTGGACATCTGTGTTTTATGCCTGCCCTACATCTATTCTCTTTTCTTCTGATCATAACACTCTAATTTTCCTTTGAGAGGATATCCTTTCTTCATTCTTGCCCTGTGTAATTGGAGGAATGAGCCCACCCTCTGATTCCAGAGCTGGTCATCTGACTCAAGTGTGGCCAATCAGGGTATTCCATCCCCTGGGCTACAGGGATGGACTCTTGACCCTGGACAGGCTGTCAGGTGAGGTGATGAAGCCCTAGTCAATAAGGACTCCATGAGCAAAGCAACATGTGAGAAGCCTTAGCAATCTTGGCCTTGACACAACAGATGGAACGGAGGCCCCATCTTGGAAGCCCAGACTAGGTTTTTCCAAGATTCTTTAATAATGGCTGAACTTGTCTGGAGGGCTGTATTAGTTTCCTATTGGTACTGTAACTAATTAACACAAATTTAGTGACTTAAAAAACAACATAAATTAATTTTTTTACAGTTCTGAAGGTAGAGCTGCATTCTTTCTGGTGGCCCTAGGGGAAAATCTGTTTCCTTGCCTTTTCTAGTTTCTAGAGGCTGTCTGAGTTCCTTGGCTCATGGCTCTACTTCACATCTCCATCTTTGACTCACCTGCCTTGCTGCTTCCATGATAAGGACCCTTGTGAATATATTGGGACCACTTAAAAAATCCAAGGTAATCTCCCCATTGCAAGATCCATAACTTAATCACACCTGTAAACTCCCTTTTACCATGTAACACATTCATAGATTCCAGGGATAAGGATGTGAAGCTTTTGGGGGGCCTATGGGTAAGATCCACCATGAGTTAAATGTGCACTGAGGCCAAGGTACCTCCTGACAAAATCCTCATCTGAGGGAAAGAGACAGCTAATGGTCCAAGGACAATGAGTTGGTGTAACAAGGAATCTGTGAAGTTCATCGGGGAATGTCTTACTGAGATTAGTTTTTTGGAAAAGGAGACCTTGGGTTATTCCTGAGAACTAATACCAGAAATCTGTGAAGAGGAGGTGGTAAGAAAAGAATTCATTTCACTACAAACTGAGAAATTTAGAACACAAGCTGGAATAGCTTTGGAGCCACATAGCAGAGTGGAACCCCCATGGGGGTGTTTGGGGACTAGAGTCCAATGGCTCTGTGGGAAGGGCTCTGCCTTCTGCCTGGATCTCAAGTTACTGGGTTAGGTTTGGCTAGAACAGAGACTCCAATGACAATGGCTTCAGAGTGGTTAACTTTTGAGGGTACTTTCCCCACTCATAAGTACATTTCAAGGCCTCTGAGAAAAGGGTGAAAAAAGACAAAGGTGTCCTGCCGCCAGGGCTCCAGATGCTTCTGCTCCGACACCAGGACAACCTGGCCATCATTGCGCTACTCAGGCCACTCCAGCAGGCGTGAACAAATGGCAGGAGGGTGTGGCTTGGTGAGCTGTTTCGGAGTCTGCCTGTGCTCCTGGTCCTCATAGCATGTGGAAGGGGGAGGGAAGAGGGTGTGAGGGATGGTTCTGTACTTTGTGGCAGGTTAACAGGTGGGGTTTTTCTCTTTGCCCCAAAATCGGTACTTAGGATCCAACTGGAGAGATAAAAAGCCGTAAGTACTTCACATGCTACAGCACCGCCAGGACGCCCACCTTGCCCAGAGCTTACTGGGAGGTGGTAGAACCGGCCCTTCTAACAGCAGCCATAGCCTCAGACCAGCCCTCCAGGCCCACCACCTTTCCAGAAAGGAGAGAAGGGATTTGTCAGGGTTGTGAGCTGAGACCCACCACCCCGGAGCAGCTGGAGCCTGGAGGTTGAAGGGGAGGCGGCCTCCCAGAGGAGATACAGGCCCTTCCCTGATGAGGCGAGGGCAGAAGGAAGAAGAACCAGCAGTTCGCGGCCCTGCCCCTCCCACTCAGGTCGGTGAGCCGCCAGCCTGTACGGACGGGGCAGTGGACAGCTTTGAAAAGCTGGACTGTCTTTTAATAATCAAGAGTGATAAGTTACGGAATCTAAGCTATTGCCAAGGGACCCCCTACATAGTGAGAAAGAAAGTTTCAACATTTGGGGCTACAGACTGGAAGACAAATAGAACAGGTTCATGTTTTATGCCACCCCCCCAAGAGTTAGGGTTATTAGAAATCTTTACAACGAATTTACAGTAATGGCAGAATAAGCACCAAGAATCTTATTTTCTCCTGATAGTAGGCAAGCTGCCGTACCCTTTCCTAGAAGGAAAAAAAGAAAAAACAAAACAACACCTGGAGAGAAGGGACGAGAAGGAAGAGGAGTGGAAGGGGAGGCGGGGAGGGGAGAGGAGGAGAGAGAAGAGAAAGAAAAAAAATAACACCTGTGGCTAAACTTAATTGTGGGTCTTGGAGAAAATCAGGTGAAAGGAAGGAATGGAATGGGCTGAGGGTTACAGGTTCTCAGCGGGCTCCAATTACAACCTAACAACAAATGAAACTCACTGGGCCGTTGTTTCGGACTTGATAAAAGAACAGCCTTCTTGCCTTAAATTTAGTCCGGGCAGTCAGAGAAGCTGGAATCCTCCCGGGAGGGAGAAGTAGAAAGGTGCCTTGTTTTAATGTTATTTTTAGGGTTGGAGGTGGTGGCGGTGGCGATGGTGGTGGGTGGAAAAAAAATAGAAAAGAAAAAGCAAAGCAGCAGAACACTTCCTTTGTGCTGTTTTAACAGAAAAGCTCTCCTTCTCTCCTCAGGCTCAAGAGACGCCACCTAGTGGGCAAACGGTGGACTCACACCCAGCCGGCAGCCGTGGCCAGCCCAGGTTTGATTTCCTATTTAGCTTGCTTCAACTACCAGACGCAGGGGTGTAAACGGTGTTTCAGCCTCTCAAAAGCTGCCCCTCACATTGGGGTAGAGGCAGCAGATGATTCGGGCTGGCAGAGAGTGGCCCAAGAGAGCCAGAGAGCCCCGAGAGCTGGGGTAAACAAAGGGGACGCAGCGGCTGCCAGACTCAGGGCAGGAGCTGGGAACCAGAGAAGCTGCGGACTGGCGGGGGCTTACAGCTAGCTGTGGTCAGCAACAAGCCGAGGGTCTGGAACCTGAGGTGCCTGATGAGGCAGGTTGGAACTCATTGGTCCTCAAGACACAGATCTGACCTTTAGAAGGTCATTATTATTCAAGGCAGTGGCACCGGCCAGCAGAAATACAGTATATTCATTCTAGCCAGGGACCATCAGTCCTCTGACCCATTCTGTATTTTATACCACTGCATGCACATTCTGGGCCTGGCCAAAACTTCTGGGGCCCATAAGAGTGTGGGTATAAGGAATGTTTCAGCCGGTGTGAATTGAGGTGTTTTTTTCCTGAGGTATAGTTGACATATTAGTTTCAGGTGTACAACATAATGTTGCTGTATTTGGATATATTGTGAAATGATCACCACAATAAGTTTAGTTAACATGCATCACCATATATAGTTACAAAAAAATGTTTTTTCTTGTGATGAGGACTTTTAAGATCTACTCTCTTAGCAATTTGCCAATAGGCAATACAGTAATATTAACTATAGTTGCCATGTTGTACATTATATCCACATGACTTGTTTATTTTAGAACTAGAAGTTTGTACATTTGACCCCCTTTACCCATTTTTCCCACTCCCCAACCCCCAACTCTGGCAACCACCAATCTGTCCTCTGCATCTATGAGCTTAGGGATTTTTTTGTTTTTGTTTTTTAGACTCCACATATAAGTGAGATAATGTGGCATTTGTCTTTCTCTGACTTATCTCTGGCTGATTTCACTTAGCATAATGCCCTCATGTTGCATAATGTCCATCCTTGTTGTTGCAAATGGAAAGATTTCCTTCTCTTTTATTGCTAAATAATAGTCATATATATCTCTCATTTTCTTTATCCATTCATCCATCAATGGACGTGTAAGTTGCTTCCATGTCTTGGCTATTGTAATGCTGCAGTGAACATGGGGGAGCATTTATCTTTTTGAGGTAGTTTTATTTTCTTCAGATAAGTACCCAGAAGTGGAATTGCTGGATCATATGGTAGTTGTATTTTTAAATTTTTGAGGAACCTCCATACTGCTCTCCACAGTGGCTGCACCTATTTACATTCCCACCAACAGTGCACAAAGGTTCCCTTTTTGCCATATCCTCACCAACACTTGTTACTTCTTATCTTTTTGATGAACGCTGTTCTCACAGGTATGATATCTCATTGTGGTTTTGATTTGCATTTCCCTGACAAAGAGTGTTGTTGAGCATCTTTTCATGTGTCTGTTGGTCATCTGTGTATCTTCTTTGGAAAAATGTCTATTCAGATCTTCTGTCCATTTTTTAATCAAATTGCTTGCTTTTCTGCTGTTGAGTTGTATGCCTTCTTTATACTTTTTTGGATATTAATTCCCTATCAGATACACGATTTGCAAATATTTTCTCCCACTCAGTAGGGTGCTTTTTCATTTTGTTGATGGTTTCCTTTGCTGTGCAGAAGATTTTTAGTTTGATATAATCCCACTTGTTTATTTTTGCTTTTGTTGCCTTTGCTTTTGGTGTCAGATACAAAAAATCCTCATCAAGACCAATGTCAAAGAGCTTACCACCCATATTTTCATCCAGGAGTTTTATGGTTTCTTACATTATTTAATGTATTAGTATTTAATCCATTTTGAGTTAATTTTTGTGTATGGTGTAAGATAGTGGTCCAGTTTCATTTGAATTGAGTTTATGACACTCACAATCAAAAAAATCCTAACTAATACATCTGCTCAGTCCTATTGCAGAAGACTTTGGAGAGTGCCAGTGGTCAGAAATAAAGTGGCAGTAAGGCAGTAAACATGACCTATACCTACCTGCCCACATCCCCTTCTCTGGGACTGTCCTGCTTAGACAATCTTGATGAAGGTATGGGCCTAAGCATGTTATTCCAACCCAGCACTTGGCCAGGAGCAGGTGCTTGACGCCAGGACAGTCTAGATAGTTCAGGTTATGCTACTTTAAGAAACAACACCCACATTATTAGTGGCTTAAAAGAACATGGGATGGGGGAAGAATACAGGCTTATTTCCTGATCATACTCCCTGTCCATAACATGTCGGGTGGGGGTTCCTCTCCAGACTGTCCTCAATCCAGGAGAGGTTGAAGGGACAACCACATACTGGAGCATTGCTGGTCACTACAAAACAAAAAACAGAAAAACAAAAACAAGAAAATGGCTGAGATAATACAAGGGGTTGAATTGTCAGACCAAACACACAGGGATCACAGATCCTACCTGATACTAAAATGTATTAATAATTAAAAAGATATAGGCAATTCCAAGATGGGTTCAAGATGGCGGAGTAGAAGGATGTGTGCTCACTCCCTCTTGCGAGAGCACCGGAATCACAACTAACTGCTGAACAATCATCGACAGGAAGACACTAGAACTCAACAAAAAAGATACCCCACGTCCAAAGACAAAGGAGAAGCCACAATGAGATGGTAGGAGGGGCGCAGTCAGAAGAAAATCAAATCCCGTAACTGCTGGGTGGGTGATTCACAATCTGGAGAACACTTATACCACAGAAGTCCACCCACTGGAGTGAAGGTTCTGAGCCCCATGTCAGGCTTCCCAACCTGGGGATCCGGCAATGGGAGGAGGAATTCCTAGAGAATCAGACTTTGAAGGCTAGCGGGATTTGACTGTAGGACTTTGACAGGACTGGGGGAAACAGAGACTCCACTCTTGGAGGGCACACACAAAGTAGTGTGTGCATTGGGACCCAAGGGAAGGAGCAGTGACCCCATAGGAGACTGAACCAGGCCTACCTGCTAGTGTTGGAGGGTCTCCTGCAGAGGCAGTGGGTGGCTGTGGCTCACCATGAGGACAAGGACACTGGCAGCAGAAATTCTGGGAAGTACTCCTTGGCGTGAGCCCTCCCAGCGTCCGCCGTTAGCCCCACCAAAGAGCCGGGCCAGCTCTAGTCACCACTAGTCCCTCCCATCAGGAAGCTTACACAAGCCTCTTAGATAGCCTTATCCACCAGAGAGTAGACAGCAGAAGCAAGAAGAAGTACAATCCTGCAGCCTGTGGAACAAAACCCACATTCACAGAAAGACAAGATGAAAAGGCAGAGGGCTATGTACCAGATGAAGGAACAAGATAAAACCCCAGAAAAACAACTAAATGAAGTGGAGATACGCAACCTTCCAGAAAAAGAATTCAGAATAATGATAGTGAAGATGATCCAGGACCTCGGAAAAAGAATGGAGGCAAAGATCGAGAAGATGCAAGAAATGTTTAACAAAGACCTAGAAGAATTAAAGAACAAACGAACAGATGAACAATACAATAACTGAAATGAAAACTACACTAGAAGGAATCAATAGCAGAATAACTGAGGCAGAAGAACGGATAAGTGACCTGGAAGACAGAATGGTGGAATTCACCACCGTGGAACAGAATAAAGAAAAAAGAATGAAAAGAAATGAAGACAGCCTAAGAGGCCTCTGGGACAACATTAAACGTAACAACATTTGTATTATAAGACTCCCAGAAGGACAAAGAGAGAGAAAGGACCCAAGAAAATATTTGAAGAGGTTATAGTCGAAAACTTCCCTAACATGGGAAAGGAAATAGCCACCCAAGTCCAGGAAGTGCAGAGAGTCCCAGGTAGGATAAACCCAAGGAGAAACACGCTGAGACACATAGTAATCAAATTGACAAAAATTAAAGACAAAGAAAAATTACTGAAAGCAACAAGGGAAAAATAACAAATAACATACAAGGGAACTCCCATAAAGTTAACAGCTGATTTCTCAGCAGAAACTCTACAAGCCAGAAGGGAGTGGCATGATATATTTAAAGTGATGAAAGGGAAGAACCTACAACAAATATTACTCTACCCAGCAAGGATCTCATTCAGATTCGACGGAGAAATCAAAAGCTTTACAGACAAGCAAAAGCTAAGAGAATTCAGCACCACCAAACCAGCTCTACAACAAATGCTAAAGGACCTTCTCTAAGTGGGAAACACAAGAGAAGAAAAGGACCTACAAAAACAAACCCATAACAATTAAGAAAATGGTAATAGGGACACACATATTGATGATTACCTTAAATGTGAATGGATTAAATGCTCCAACCAAAAGAAACAGGCTCGCTGAATGGATACAAAAACAAGACATATATATATATATGCTGTCTACAAGAGACCCACTTCAGACCTAGGGACACATAGAGACTGAAAGAGAGGGGATGGAAAAAGATATTCCATGCAAATGGAAATCAAAAGAAAGCTGGAGTAGCAATACTCATATCAGATAAAATAGACTTTAAAATGAAGACTGTTAGAAGAGACAAGGAAGGACACTACATAATGATCAAGGGATCAATCCAAGAAGAAGATATAACAATTATAAATATATATGCACCCAACAGAGGAGCACCTCAATACATAAGGCAACTGCTAACAGCTCTAAAACAGGAAATCGACAGTAACACAATAATAACGGGGGACTTTAGCACCTCACACCAATGGACAGATCATCCAGACAGAAAATTAATAGGGAAACACAAGCTTTAAATGACACAATAGACCAGATAGGTTTAGTTGATACTTATAGGACATTCCATCCGAAAACAACAGATTATACTTTTTCTCAAGTGCACACGGAATATTCTGCAGGATAGATCACATCTTGGGTCACAAATCAAGCCTCGGTAAATTTAAGAAAATTGAAATCATATCAAGCATCTTTTCCGACCACAGTGCTATGAAATTTGAAATCAGTTACAGGGAAAAAAACATAAAAAACACAAACACATGGAGGCTAAACAATACATTACTAAGTAACCAAGAGATCACTGAAGAAATCAAAGAGGAAATCAAAAAATACCTAGAGACAAATTACAACAAAAACACGATGATCCAAAACCTATGGGATGCAGCAAAAGCAGTTCTAAGAAGGAACTTTATAGCAATACAAGCCTACCTCAAGAAACAAGAAAAATCTCAAATAAACAATCTAACCTTACACCTAAAGAAACTAGAGAAAGAAGAACAAACAAAACCCAAAGTAAGTAGAAGGAAAGAAATCATAAAGATCAGAGCAGAAATAAATGAAATAGAAACAAAAGAATAGCAAAGGTCAATAAAACTAAAAGCTAGTTCTTTGAGAAGATAAACAAAATTGATAAACCTTTAGCCAGACTCATCAAGAAAAAGAGGAAGAGGACTCAAATCAATAAAGTTAGAAATGAAAAAGGAGAAGTTACAACAGACACCACAGAAATACAAAGCATCCTAAGAGACTACTACAAACAACTCTATGCCAATAAAATGGACAGCCTGGAAGAAATGAACAAATCCTTAGAAAGGTATAACATTCCAAGACTGAACCAGGAAGAAATAGAAAATATGAACAGACCAATCACAAGTAATGAAATTGAAACTGTGATTTAAAATCTTCCAACAAACAAAAGTCCAGGACCAGATGGCTTCACAGGTGAATTGTATCAAACATTTAGAGAAGAGCTAACACCCATCCTTCTCATACTCTTCCAAAAAATTGCAGATGAGGGAACACTCCCAAACTCATTCTATGAGGCCACCATCACCCTGATACCAAAACCAGACAAAGATACTACAAAAAAAGAAAATTACAGACCAATATCACTGATAAATACAGATGCAAAAATCCTCAACAAAATACTAGCAAACAGAATCCAACAACACATTAAAAGGATCATACACCATGATCAAGTGGGATTTATCCCAGGGATGCAAGGATTCTTCAGTATAAGCAAATCAATCAATGTGATACACCATATTAACAAATTGAAGAATAAAAACCATATGATCATCTCAAATAGATGCAGAAAAAGCTTGTGACAAAATTCAACACCCATTTATGATAAAAACTCTCCAGAAAGTGGGCACGGAGGGAACCTACCTCAACATAATAAAGGCCATATATGACAAACCCACAGCCAACATCATTCTCAATAGTGAAAAACTGAAAGCATTTCCTCTAAGATCAGGAGCACGACAAGGATGTCCACTCTCGCCACTATTATTCAACATAGTTTTGGAAGTCCCAGCCACGGCAATCAGAGAAGAAAAAGAAATAAAAGGAATCCAAATTGGAAAAGAAGTAAAACTGTCACTGTTTGCAGATGACATGATACTGTACAAAAAGAATCCTAAAGATGCCACCAGAAAACTCCTAGAGCTAATCAATGAATTTGGTAAAGTTGCAAGATACAGAATTAATGCACAGAAATCTCCTGCATTCCTATACACTAACAACGAAAGATTGGAAAGAAATTAAGGAAACAATCCCATTCACCATTGCAACAAAAAGATAAAATACCTAGGAATAAACCTACCTAAGGAGGTAAGAGACCTGTACTCAGAAAACTATAAGACAGTGATGAAAGAAATCAAAGATAACACAAACAGACGGAGAGATATACCATGTTCTTGGATTGGAAGAATCAGTATTGTGAAAATGACTATACTACCCAAAGCAATCTACAGATTCAATGCAATCCCTATCAAATTAACAGTGGCATTTTTCGCAGAACTAGAACAAAAAATCTTAAAATTTGTATGGAGACACAAAAGACCCTGAATAGCCAAAGCAACATTGAGGGGAAAAAACAGAGCTGGAGGAATCAGACTCCCTGACTTCAGACTATACTACAAAGCTACAGTAATCAAGACAATATGGTACTGGCACAAAAACAGAAATATAGATCAATGGAACAGGATAGAAAGCCCAGAGATAAACCCACGCACCTATGGTAAACTAATCTATGACAAAGGAGGCAAGGATATACAATGGAGAAAAGACAGTGTCTTCAATACGTGGTGCTGGGAAAACTGCACAGCTCCAGGTAAAAGAATGTAATTAGAACACTCCCTAACACCATACACAAAAATAAACTCAAAATGGATTTGAGACCTAAATGTAAGACTGGACACTATAAAACTCTTAGAGGAAAACATAGGAAGAACACTGACATAAATCACAGCAAGATCTTTTTTGATCCACCTCCTAGAGTAATGGAAATAAAAATAAAAATAAACAAATGGGACCTAATGAAACTTAAAAGCTTTTGCAAAGCAAAGGAAACAACAAACAAGATGAAAAGACAACCCTCAGAATGGGAGAAAATATTTGCAAATGAATCAACAGACAAAGGATTAATCTCCAAAATATATAAACAGCTCATGCAGCTCAATATTAAAAAAACAGACAACCCAATCCAAAAATGGTCAGAAGACCTAAATAGACATTTCTCCAAAGAAGGCATACAGATGGCCAAGAAGCACATGAAAAGCTGCTCAACATCACTAATTATTAGAGAAATGCAAATCAAAACTACAATGAGGTATCACCTCACACCAGTTAGAATGGGCATCATCAGAATATCTACAAACAACAAATGCTGGAGAGGGTGTGGAGAAAAGGGAACCCTCTTGCACTGTTGGTGGGAATGTAAATTGATACAGCCACTATGGAGAACAGTATGGAGGTTCCTTAAAAAACTAAAAATAGAATTACCATATGACCCAGCAATTCCACTACTGGGCATACACCCAGAGAAAACCATAATTCAAAAAGACACATGCACCCCAATGTTCATTGCAGCACTATTTACAATAGCAAGGTCATGGAAGCAACCTAAATGCCCATCGACAGATGAATGGATAAAGAAGATGTGGTATATATATACAATGGCATAGTACTCAACCATAAATAGGAATGAGATTGGGTAATTTTTAGAGATGTGGATGGATCTAGAGTCTGTCATACAGAGTGAAGTGAGTCTGAAAGAGAAAAACAAATATCGTATATTAACACATATGTGTGGAACCTAGAAAAATGGTACAGATGAACCGGTTTGCAGGGCAGAAAGTGAGACACAGATGTAGAGAACAAACGTATGGACACCAAGGGGGGAAAGTGGCAGGGGTGGTGGTGGTGGGATGAATTGGGAGATTGGGGTTGACATGTATACACTAATATGTATAAAATGGATAACTAATAAGCTGCTGTATAAAAAATAAATAAAATTCTAAAATTCAAAAAAAAAAGATAAGGCAATTCTAAGACACAAGTGAACATGGAGAAATTTGGGACTGTCACTGCAGTTCTCCCTTTCTTTCTGGATTAGAAAATATTCTTGTTTAGATTTAAAATCTAAATCTAGGTTTTAAGAAGGGCATCACTTGGAAAAAGGGAGCCTTTCAGCTATGAAATATCTCCAGTTTATACTCTAGTCATGACATAACTGACTGAGAGTTTCCCAGTGGGCCATGCCCTGTGAATGCATAAATTCCAGATTTGTTGACCATAAGCAACCAAACAGACCAAGTCCCTCCTGCTAATAACATTCTATAGGTGAAGACTCTCCATTATCTGCCATCAGGAGGTGTGCTTAGCACATTTACAAGGAATAGTTTCTGTCTTTGAATCCCCCCTACCACCTGTTGGTATCCCCAGGAGAAAGAGAATGGGTCACAGGCCAGCTGCTAATCTTTTCCTTTCTGGTGATGAATCATGCTTTGACTCTTAAAAAGGTTTCCATCTGGATATGAAGCATATCAGTTCTATTCACATTTCATTGGCCAAAGCAGGTCACATGGCCAAGCCTGGAATCATGGGGGTGGGAAGTATAATCCTTCCTTGGGGAAGGAAACCAGATATTGCTAAACAGTGATATAGTCTACCACAGGCAGCCAATCCATAGTCAGGAAGGGGGACCCTGATGTACAGATTTGCATTGTGGTAGGGTAACGCTAACTGCTGTAACAGATAAACCTCTCAATTTCAGTTGCTTAACACAAAGAATGCTTATTTCTCTTCCTTTTTTTTTTTAAATTGTATTGATTACAATTTTGTGTTAATTATTTCTCTTTCATATTACAATTCTATGTGATATTTGGCAGGCAGCTTTCTACATGGTAACTCAGGATACCAGTCTCCTCCCATATAATTACCCTCTCCAGTGGCCTCAGAGTTCTTTTCTCTCTGGTTCACAGGGAAAGAAAGGATGCAGAAGTGAGAACAGGTGCTTCCTAAGAGTTTTGGTTCATAAGTGACACACACAGCTTCACTTATATGCAAGGTAGACTAGGAAACGTAGTCCAGACTGTACAGCTCCTTCCCAACCACAACTCTACACAGTGGAAAGGGAACAAAATCTCTGGTGGAAGCCAGTCACCTCTACTGCAAGCATTAAAAGAGGGGGCTAGACAGATCTATCTTTCTCTAAGAAATTCCAACTGGCGAACACTAAATAATTTTCTACTTTGTGATAGAGCTGTAGCTAAAGGAATGTATCAGTTGGGATTGGGTTGAGTTGTGAAAGGCAGGGAGGGGGGTGGGTAAATAGCAACTTAAAAAAAAGTTTATTTCTCATATGTAAAAGTCCCAAAATGAGCAGCCCAGGTTCTGCTCCATAAAGTCCTCGGGGATCCAGGCTCCTTCGATCTTGTTTTAGAAGGCACTGCCTCCATTCCCAAGGAATGGTTTCCTCCTGGTCCTCAATGACAATTCCATGTCCAGCCAAAGTCTATAATCTAACTAATAAGAAGGAAGACAGGACAAAGAAGAGGGTAGAGGGCTCATACCTCCTGTCATTTTCCTTGAAAAGTTCCTGGAAGCTACCAGAGAACACTTCTGTTTATATTCCACTGGGCAGAGCATAGTTATATGGCCAAATCTAGGTGCAAAGAGAAGTCTTTATTCTGATAGGCCAGATGGTGACTGGTAGGAAGATAACTACTCTTTTGTTTTACAAGAACAGCCTAATGGATGTAACTGGTTATGAACAAGTAGGCTCCTTGCAGATTAACCTAGATGGGAAAGAGTTAGTTAAAGAGAATTCAGTTGCTTTTCACAGTAAAATCAGAGAAAATTAGAATCTTCCTCTGTTGTGCAAAAGAGCAAGATTGCAGGGATATAGGAGAGAAAGAGAACAGTCTTGGTAGAGGGGGGATCTGGTTACCATGGTGTATTGGTTTCCTAGGGCTGCCTTAACAAAGTACCATAAACTGAGTGGCTTAAACAACAGAAATTTATTGTCTCATAGCTCTAGAGGCTTGAAGTCCAAGATCAAGGCATTGGCAGGGTTAGTTCCTCCTGAGGGCTCTGAGGGAAGGATCCATTCCAGGCTTATCTCCTTAGCTTGTAGATGGTCATCTTCTGCCTGTGTCTCTTCTTATCATCTTCTCTCTATGTGCATCTGTCTCTGTGTCCAAATGTCCCCTTCTTATAAGGACCCAGACATATTGGATTAGGACCCACCCCAATGACCTCAACTTGATTTACTCTGTAAAGACATTATCTCCAAGTAAGGTTACATTCTGAGGTACTGGGGATTAGGACTCCAGCATATCTTTTTTTTGGGGGGGACACAATTCAACATATAACAAATGGTAAGGAAAAGGATGGCTGGTGAGAAATTCTCTGGGGATAGATGGCAAGGACCTTTAAGAATAGCAGTGTTTAATATTCAGTGTAATGTTCTGTGTATTTAGAATAAATATGTTCATTTAGATATAAATCCCCTCTGTTACCCCAAAATGTTAGTAAAAAGTCTGCTGCATATGAACAACATTCAGTTTAGGGGTGCTTTGGAGAATGGGCTCCTCTGTCTGAGGAAGCAATCTCGCCAGCTTGTCCTCTTCTACATAAGGCAAGCCTGGAGAGCTAATGCCCTGGAAGCATCCCTTAGACACTTCCAGATAAGGTGTTAGTGAATAAATACCCCAACTTCCTTGCCCCCTGTTCTGGACAACTTCGAGGTTACTTCCTTGTTATCTCCAGATGCCTCAGCGGCACCAACCCCCAATTGCCCACTTCCTTCACTTCCTTGCCCTCCTGACCTCATGCCCCTTACTGGTGTTTCCTGGAATTGCCTCACAAGAAAACTACTTGTGATCAAATGTCAGTCTCGAGTTTGCTCAGATGATTCTAAAGCTAAACAACGACCGAAAATCTGAAAACTTAAACTGGAATTCAAGAGCTTTTTTAGCTTAGTAAGCTTAGGAAAAAGTCCTGATATTCTTTTTTTTCTAATTTTTTTTTATTGAAGTATAGTTGATTTACAATATTGTGTTAATTTCTGCTGTATGGCAAAGTGATTCAGTTATACATATATATATTCTTTTTTATATTATTGATATTTTCCATTATGGTTTATCATTGGATACTGAATATACTTCTCTGTGCTATACAGTAGGACCTTGTTGTTTATCCAGTCCATGTATAATCATTTACATCTGCTAACCCCAACTTCTGACTCCACCCCTTCCCTGACCCCCTCCCCCTTGGCAACCACCAGTCTGTTCTCTATGTCCGTAAGTCTGTTTCTGTTTCAGAGATAAGTTCATTTGTGTCATATTTTAGATTCCACATATAAGTGATATCATATGGTATTTTTCTTTCTCCTTCTGACTTCACTTAGTATGATAATCTCTAGTTGCATCCATGTTGCTGCAAATGGCATTATTTTGTTCTTTTTTATGGCTGAGTAGTATTCCATTGCATATATGTACCACACCTTCTTTATGCATTCATCTGTCGATGGACATTTAGGTTGTTTCCATGTCTTGGCTATTGTGAATAGTGCTGCTGTGAACATAGGGGTGCATGTATCTTTTTGAATTATAGTTTTGTCTGGGTATATGCCCAGGAGTAGAATTGCTGGATCATACGGTAATTCTATTTTTAGTTTTCTGAGGAACCTCCACACTGTTTTCCATAGTGGCTGCACCAGCTTACATTCCTACCAACAGGGTAGGAAGGTTCCCTTTTCTCCACACCCTCTCCAGCATTTGTTATTTGCTGACTTTTTAATGATGGCCATTCTGACTGGTGTGAGGTGGTATCTCATTGTAGTTTTGATTTTCATTTCTCTAATAATTATAATGTTGAGCATCTTTTCATGTGCCTACTGGCCATCTATGTGTCTTCTTTGGAGAAATGTCTATTAAGGTCTTTTGCCCATTTTTCGATTGGGTTGTTTGCTTTTTTGTTGTCCTAATATTCTTAATGAATGCCTATTGATGTCTTTGATAATCCCCTGCCCTGGAAAGTGATGCTGGATCAACATCTCTTGTTTCATTCGTGAGCTTTCAGCATTAGATTTGAGAGAGTGGGAAACAACAAATAATTGTATTTTTGAAGTTCATTTTTATTTTGCTCCCTGCTAGTACCTTGAAACAGATGGTATCCATTCAAATGAAAATGAAGTTTAAAAGTGATTTTTATTAAAATTAACATTCAATTTAAGCTTTGCTTTATTCCTACCACAAATAACTATGTGAGTTCCCTGTAAATAGGTTGTATATATCACATAATTCATAATCATTTGTGCTCTACCAATTACATTGAAATTATGACTGAAGTTACCACAGAACCTCAATAATCATTACTATGTAATTTGCAGTTTTCCAGATTTGGGAGCATTTTGGAAGCTGCAAGTAGCTAGCCAATTGCTTTTAGAGAGTATAGTAATGAGTGCTATTATTGAGGAGTTGAATGAAGCTCCTTTCTATGCCCTGAAGATTACTTGATAATTATACTTGATGCTATCATTTTTTAAAAAAAGTAACTGACACATAAATAGACAGCAAACTAACTATAATAATAGTCCAATAATGTGGGCCAATATTGTTGGCTGTGAAAATTAACACACTCTTCCATTGTTTTTTATTTCTCTAATGGGAACGCCTGCCTATACAAGTACACTTACCTTTAGATGGATTGCCTTGACTCGTGAGTGGCATTAGATGAACAATCAGTGAAATTAAAGGGAAGAGTTCTGAGACTGTGTTTATCATGTGGAAGCACAATAGGCCACAAAGATGACTCAAACTAAGTCAGCTCCCCTTACCTTACCCAAAACAAACCTGGCCCTGTCCTCCCTTCAAAGTTCCTTGACTATGGTGCCCACACCTACCACCACCATTTCCTTTCAGCTATCTGACCCCAGACTAGAATGTATTACTACGGCCCACATCTCAGAAAATATTTTCTATAGATGAAGCCCATTAAAAGAGTTCTAACTTTTAAGTACTCAAAAGCAATATTTCTCCTCTACTTTTTTTCCTTTTAAACTAGGCCGTTAGTAGACTCTCCCCAGACATTTTTTATTTGCATATGTTTTTATTATGTATATATTTTTCCATTTTTTATTGAAGTATAGTTGATTTACAATGTTTCAGGTATACAGCAAAGTGATTCAGTTATACATATACACATATATATTCTTTTTCAGATTCTTTTCCATTATAGGTAATTACAAGATATTGAATATAGTTCCCTGTGCTCTACAGTAGGTTCCTGTTGTTTACCTATTTTATCCCCAGACATTTTTTTATGCAAGGAAACACACTTCTCATTCAAAACTGACCCCAGGCTAAAGTGTTAGGAATTTAAAGTTTGCTTTCAGTCCCATTAAACTCCTTTTCTGCCATCTCCTCCTCTCAACTTTATATGTTCAATGCACATCTGAGCAAAGCTTGCTTTTATGATAGTCTCTGGTGCCAGGCCCTGTGCTACCTTTATTCGTGATAATTGCTCTGTACATTTACCTCTGGGGAGTGAATAAAAGAGTCTTTCCCCATCTAAAAGTACTTCAACCAGGGGGAGGTCACGTGAAATTCTGAAATCTAATGTCAAGTTACCTTCCTGCAACTATTAATATGTGTGTAGCCCCTGAAGCTGCCCACCATCCTAACTTCCCTGCTGGAAGAATGGAAGTCCCTGCCTGAAAACAGCCCAGTGATGACGCTGAGATTGAGTCTTTGGTGCCCTCATTTTCTGCAGCAGCTATTCCAAAATAAAAGCTCCTGCCTTTCACTGGTAGGTTGCCCTGGGAACCACTTTAATATGTCTATTAAGATCTTTGTTCATGTGCTGTCTGGCTGCTGGTATTGCCTCCCATTTCTAATTTTAATAAGACTTATACTAGCTAACTCACTGAAATAGCCCTCTTATATTTTTATTCAACTGATTAACTCCAACTGTTTTATGACTAAACCATTTTATTTAACAGTCTCCAAAAGTACCCCATAAAATGCTGATGAGTCCTTTCTAGGGGCCTTTTTAACAAGCAGGACCTACTACACTTTCAAAATTCTTGTGATCAAACTCATCTACTTCTAGAAGGCTCCAACTGATGGAACTACCACCTGTAGAAAATCTACTGGCTGTGTGGGATGAAATGACAGACTGACAAGACGGATAGAAAGGCTGTGGTTAGACACCACTGGGATGCCGCCCAGCTCTCCCTCTCTCAGGAACCCCCTTCCACAGAGCTGGGCACTGGCAGCCATGTTTATACTACAAGTCCGCACTGCCTGGTCACAACTGCTTGGACCTGAGGGAAACATCTAACCAAAGTCGGGCTAATCCAGTTCTCTGGCCCAGGAATTTGGAATTCAGACTGAGAACTTAGTTGGTCTGTGTATGTTTTGCAATCTCAGGAGCAGGGGTTGGGGGTGGGAGGTGCATGTCACATGCCACCCTGTGGACAGGGGAAGCAAGAAAGCCAATCTGAAGAGAAAGAAGAATGAAGTGAACAGGAGAGGACTAGAGATAAAGGTGCAGTGTTCTGAGAGCGTTCCAGCCCCTGGGCTCAGCCCTGGCTGATGCTCAGCTTCATTTCTGCCTTCCCTAGGGTTCCATGAGCTCCCCCTGCAGCCTTATAGCAAAGCCCTAAGTTCTGCTTCAACTGGTCTCTTATCATGGCCTAGGTGATGCTTTTAAAATACATCCACAAATTCTTTGACATTCCTCCATTCCCATGGTGAAGGATAAACTCCCTCCCCTGAAATGTGGGCTGCATTTAGTGACTCACTTCCAACAAAGAGAATGGGGTAGAATGGACAGTGTGTGACCTTCAAAACCAGGTTGTAAAGGGCATTGTCACCCACCTTGCTCTCTTGCATCTTGCCCACTCTGGAAGACTCCAGTAGCTGTGTCTTGAGAGTACTCAAGCAGCCTATGGAGAGGCTCAAGTTGAAAGGCACTGAGGCCCCCCAACCATCAACCAGCTCTTCTTGCCCGCCATGTAAGTGAGCCAATTTGGAAGCAGATCTTCCAGCCCCAGTCAAGCCTTGGCCAACACTTTGACTAAAAACTCATTAGATTCCTAGCCAGAACCATCCAGCTAAGCTTCTCCCAAATCCTTCACCCATAGAAACCATAAGGGTAACAAGTGTTTATTGTTTTAAGCCACTAAGTTTGGGTAACTTGTATGTGGCAGACTTCAAGGTCCCACACTGTCTGGGCTCCCTTTCAAACTTCATTTCTGACCCCTGCTCTCCTTGCTTTTTATGCTGTAACTACATATTTTCCTCCTTACAACCTTCACCCTAGTATTTCCATTACCTGAAGTCCTCTTCCCACAAATAGCACTTTCTCATCTTTTAGGTCTTAGCTTAAATGGCAGTGCTTCCCAGAGACCTTACCAAGACTTTACCCAAACTATCCTTCTACCCCATTCTCTCACAGTATTCTGTTTTTTGTCTCCATAGATTTTACTGTAACTTATATATTTATTTGATTTGGGGTTTTCTTATTGATATTTGTCTTTCCACTGTAAGCCCAGGGCCAAGTACACAGTAGACTGTCAGTAGTATTTGCGGAATAAATATTGTAAATGAAGTGGGTCCCATTAGTTATGACTAAGGAGTCCTCACTAATGGCCCAACAGATGAACACTGGGCCAGGGGACCCAGATTCTATTTCCTTGTTTTCAATAAACCAAATGCCCTTTTCAGGGTGTTTTTAGCTCTTCCAAGGTATCTGTAGGACAGGTAGATACTCACCTAATGAAGAGGGCCCCCAAGCCCAGGTGGTTAGCTGTAAGAGGCCAAACAGTTAAAAAGCCTTGGGACTTCCCCAGTGGTCCAGTGGTTAAGACTTTGCCTTCCAATGCAGGAGGCATGGGTTTGATCCCTGGTCAGGGAACTAAGATCCCACATGCCGCGGGGTGTGGCCAAAAACTTAAAAAAAAAAAGCCTTGGATGAGCTGGCTGGCCACTGACTGAGAATCACCAGCGCCAGCTCTGACAGCCCTCTGTCCTCCCACTGATTCAGCGTACCTGGCTTTCCGGCCATTTTCAGAACAGCAAGTCTGACCCTAGTCCCAGAGTGTTAGAAAGATTTCATTGTCACTGCATCTGGCGTGGGCTTCCTGATGTCCTTTCTCTCTCCTCCCCCGCACTCTCCGCACCAGAAGCTCTTCCCTCTCCTGCTCTCCTCCCTGGATCCACAGGAGTGCGCCCTTCCCTCGTCCCTCTCATTCCAGCCCCCCCCCCCCGGGTCACACGGTGCCTCCCCAAGGGCCTCACTCCCCACCGTGTTCTCAGGCTCAGTGGTGCCAGTAGAACTGCCCCAGTAACTCCCATCTCAAGTCTCTAATTTACCTCTTAGAATATTTACAGCTCCAGTGACCCCCATCCCGAGGGTCACCCACAGGTAAGGTGATCTTTCCTCACAACTAGCCAGGATACAAAGCAGGGCCTGAATCTGAGGCCACAGATGACCTCCTGAAGAGTAGCCATTTCTTGGGCAGAGCCCATGGCTTGTGTGGATGAATAGGTAGCCACAGCTATCCCTCATCCTCTCTCTCTGTACCCCTGCCCCCCTTTCCCAGGACCACTGGTCTCACCCTCCCTCTGTCACTCTTTCTCTCTGTGCATCTACTCTGCCTTTTTTTTAGTCTCAACCAACCTCCTCTGTTAATTTATACAAAGCCCACCCTGTACTTCATTCCTACTTCATCCCACAGGTCACTGGGATTTCCCTCTGTATCCTTTAGCTCTAATTTTCAAGACAGCTTGTGAGAATTCATATCATCTTTTCAGGCCAAGCTATGCCGATCCGAGGGCAGTGGCTGACCTCTGCCCGGAGGCGTCCGGGGCCGTCAGGGGCTGGCAGAAGGGTCCTCGGCAGACTGTGGGCAGGTACTCTCCCAGAAGGGTGCAGTGTGGGCAGGCCTCCTTAAATGCCACTGCTCCGCCAAGACCTGCCTCTGAGGAGGGAAAGTGTGATTTGAGGGTCACCCAACAGCCTAAATACCTACTCCATCAACCTTTGGAATTCAAGGAATTTTCTCCAGAAAAAATACTGATACTGGAGGATGTTACACAAGCACAGCTTACGGTCTTACACAATGGGACTTTAGAGACCAGGAATAGCAAACTTATCTCATGCCAGCTCGGCAGCATTGTATTACAAAGAATTGTGCCCTCATCGTTCTGTGGTGTTTAGGTGTGAGGATTTGCTGATATCTGCCTGAATGTATTGAGTCACTCAGCATCATTTCTTCGAGGAAACCACCCCTTTCCCAGTGTGCTGGACTGGAATGTCCCTTATGGTGTCCTGTCCCTTCCATCCTCAGTGGCGAGCACATGATCCAGGCTGAATCTGTTCTAACCTGGCCTCAGTGATTGGTACAGAGGTGGCTATGGGGCCCCCACAGGACCATTTAGTCTTTTCTCTGATAGATGTGTTTTGTTAAACTAACAAGCCCTGAGGCTGCCAGGTGCCCTCTTCCGCATGACGTGAGAAAGCCTGCAGGCAGGCTGAAGACAAGGAAAGTCCTGTAGAACACAGAGATGGAGAGAGAAAGAGAGAGGGAGGGAGAACCTTAATTATACAATTTGACCTGCTGGATCCAACTGTGCCCAAAGAAGCCAATTCATTCCTTTTTTTCCCCTTAAACTACAGTAGCCCCCCCTTAATCCGCAGTTTTGCTTTCTGTGGTTTCAGTTACCCGTGGTCAACCTCGGTCTGAAAATGTTAAATGGAAAATTCAGGAAATAATTCATAAGTTTTCAGTTGTGTGCCTTTCCGAGCAGCATGATGAAATCTTACGCTGCCCTGCTCCATCCTGCCTGGGGTGTGAACCCTCCCTTTGTGCAGTGTATCCTGCCCTTTTGTCACTTAGCCATCTCCCTTACCACCATGCTTGTATTCAAGTCACCCTTATTTTACTTACTAATGGCCCCAAGCACATGAGTAGTGATGCTAGCATTTCGGATCTGCCAAAGAGATGCTACAAAGTGCTTCCTCTAAGTGAAAAGGTGCAAGTTCTCCACTTAATAAGAAAAATTACATGCTAAGGTTACTAAGATCTTAGGTAAAAATGAACCTTTATGAAATCATGAAGGAGAAAAAAAATTTGTGAAGTTTTGCTGTCAAACCTCAGATTGTAAAAGTTACGGCCACAGTGTGTGGTAAGTGTTAAGATGAAAAAGGCATTAAATTTATACAATAAGATATTTTGAGAGAGACCACATTCGCATAACCTTTATTACAGTATGTTATAATTGTTCTATTTTTCATATAGTTATTCACTTCTGTGCCTAATTTATAAATTAAACTTTATCATAGGTATGTGTATATAGGGAAAAATATAGTATATATAGGATTCAGTACTATCTGTGGTTTCAGGCATCCATTGGGGTTCTTAGAATGTGTCCCTCACAGATAAGGGGGGGGACCACTGTAGTTTGAGCTGGATTTTCTGTCACACGCAACTAACAGAATTCGAACTAATAATCCCATTCATTTTACAGAGGAGACTGGGAGTCCAAGAGAGTAACTGATTTGCCTAAGACCACTCATCTAGTAAGTTATATGGCCAATCAGAAAGCATGTTCTAAAAGACTGTGACATGAGCCATCTATCCTTCTGGGTCAGAGAAAAAGACCCTGTTGAAAGCTACCTGGATGCTGATTCTGTCACTAGCTCTCTCCTCCATTCCATGTCATTGGAAAATTTGATAAGCATCCTATAAATGTCTAAGCTACTATTAATATTCTTAAACAACACTAGATCCTAACCACAGAAACCTCCCCCCATGATGACAATGACCCACTGACCAATCTTTTTTATTTTTTTTTTCTTTTTCGGTGTTAGAGCTCTTTCTTGATTCTTCTAGCAAACCTGACACCTACATAGTAATCCAGACACAAGATTTTCCACTGTACTTCTAACCTTTGGGTCTACAAACACTGAATTAAGTTTGTTTTGTTCTTTTCTGCTCCCTTAAAAAAATGACATTGTTCCCATTTTTTAATGAAATTCTTTTATCCTATTTTTTTTTAACATCTTTATTGGAGTATAATTGCTTTACAATGGTGTGTTAGTTTCTGCTTTATAACAAAGTGAATCAGCTATACATATACATATATCCCCATATCTCCTCCCTCTTGCGTCTCCCTCCCACCCTCCCTATCCCACCCCTCTAGGTGGTCACAAAGTACTGAGCTGATCTCCCTGTGCTATGCGGCTGCTTCCCACTAGCTAGCTATTTTACATTTGGTAGTATATATTAGTCCATGCCATGCTCTCACTTCATCCCAGCTTACCCTTCCCCCTCCCCGTGTCCTCAAGTCCATTCTGTACGTCTGCATCTTTATTCCTGTCCTGCCCCTAGGTTCTTCATAACCATTTTTTTTTTTTTAGATTCCATATATATGTGTTAGCATACAGTATTTGTTTTTCCCTTTCTGACTTATTTCACTCTGTGTGACAGACTCTAGGTCCATCCACCTCACTACAAATATCTCAGTTTCATTTCTTTTAATGGTTGAGTAATATTCCATTGTATATATGTGCCACATCTTCTTTATGCATTCATCTGTCGATGGACACTTAGATTGCTTCTATGTCCTGGCTATTGTAAATAGAGCTGCAGTGAACATTGTGGTACATGATTCTTTTTGAATTATGGTTTTCTCAGGGTATATGCCCAGGAGTGGGATTGCTGGGTCATATGGTAGTTCTATTTTTAGTTTTTTAAGGAACCTCCATACTGTTCTCCATAGTGTCTGTATCAATTTACATTCCCACCAACAGGGCAAGAGGGTTCCCTTTTCTCCACACCCTCTCTGACCAATCTTTTGATACAGCTGTTTAATTGCTTACTAACCCACGAATTGTACTATTGTGCAGTCTACACCCTTGCTATTCAAAGTATGGAGTCTGGACTTGGGCAACAACCTGGAGCCTGTGAAAATGCAGACTCCCAGGCCCTACTCCAGACCTTCAGAATCTGCATGTTAACAAGATCCTCAGGGGATTCACTGCACAGTAAAGCTTGAGAAGCATGGATCTTCCTTACCTAAGGATCCTTACCTTAACACAAACACACATACACACTTTTGCCGTATGCCTTCTGAAGTTTAATGAACTTATACACACACACCCTTTATCTAAAAATCAGGCAACCCTGTTGCAATAAGGAATATAGTTAGTTTGGTGCATCTTTTTCTTGCTGAACCTGTGCAAGTACATATGGGTCCTTGCTGTTAAACCATAATTTTAATAAAAAGAAATATTGCTGAGGCTTAATGCCAAAATGCCAGAACTACAGATTAGAGCACCTTCTTTTTTTTGACTTTTTGAAAATTGGGATCATATTTGCCCATCTCAAGGCTTTCCAAAACCACTCCTAATATTCTTCCAACACATTCTTCACAGTTCCTTAAAGATGATCAATGGAGTTCAACGATTTCATTTGCAAGTGTTTTCAATATTCTGGAACTCCTCTGAGTCGGGTCATTCAAGCTAATTTAGAGCATCGAGGTCAGTGGATTTCAACCCTGGCTGCACATAAGTGTCACCTGAGATAGCTTTAAAACTACCGGCCCTTGGACCCCTCAACAGGCCAGTTGAATCAGCATCGCAGGGTGGAGCCCCAGCAGGGCATTGCTTTTTTAAGCACCCCCAGGTAATTCTAATGTGTCACCAGGGTTAAAAGCAATTGAACAGAGTGTGGTTTCTTTTAATCTAGCGCCCAGGGCCCATGGAATCAGAATCTCTGTGGCTGAGGCACAAGCATCGATAGTTTTAAGCCCCCCAGGTAACACTCAGATACAGCCAGGACGGAGAACCACTGATGAGAAACTGTTGTCAATTTAAGCCAGATATGCGTATTCTTCTGTAAATGCAGCCTAACCTAATCCAAACTAATGCAAGTAGGGCTCACCATTTGGATAAGTTCCCCAGACATCCTTGAGCCCTCCTAGCCCAAGGTCCCCTGGAAAGCAAGGAGAAACGATCAATTCAAGGAAAAAGTGCAAAAGACCAGTTCAGGAAAAATATATAGCTGCCAGATCAACTCAGTAACTGAAGGTTTTATCGTTATTGAGCTGAAAATATTCCTCTAACCAGCACAAAGATGTTAAGATGGCTCTTTGCCTGACCGGAGGAAAATGATTTTAAATCTTACTGGATTTTGGTCCAAGTCCCTGGAGGAAGCCTAAGGGGGCTGGGAGTAACAGGAAGGAGGAGGCTGGGTGGAGGGGCGAGGGGAGGGTGCCCTGCCTAAGAGCTCCACCACATGTAGGCTAATTGCCCCCTATATAGATGTAAAGATGCAGGGATCAATTCAAAGTGTCACCCAGATCCCAAAGCTGACTTAGTGAGACCTCTCCATGTCACCTCAGGAACTAACCTCATGGCAGGGGCGGCACACATCAGTAAGAATCTCTAATTACTTTTTTCTTTTATTGATCTTAGCTGATCTGTTCATGGAATCCAACCTGCACTGACTGGAGGCTGGTCCATTTAGTCTCCTCCTGGCTGAGGGGCTTGCTTAATTATTCTTGCCATCCACTTTATCACCTTTGAGCCTTCCTTATGAAAGATGTCATTGACACCTCAGAGAAAGGAGTTCTTTATAATATAGCATTTTTCGGGAGAGGATTTCATCTGCCAAATGGGAAAATACAGCTTGTCAGGCAGACTGGCGGAGCATTTTTCATGCTCTGAGAGTTTTCTTTCAGCTGTTCAGCAGCCTGTGGTCTGGATCATTTTCAAGATCTACTGAGAGCCAGTGAGTGGCTGTGCCTACAGACAGACAAGCCACACAGCCCTCCTGGCAACACGCGTGTGCTTGGGCCCCCTTCAGAGGTACCATGTCGCTTTAGAAAGAGCAATGAGCTGCCGCTAGGTTCAGATCCTGACTCTGCCCCTGTGCGGTTGTGATGTGTAGTGGAAATATGTATATTGGTCTCTGCCCCGCCTCCCCGCCCCGACCCCCCCCCCGCCAATCAGGCAGCTCTGGGTGGGCTCCTGGATGGCTCCTGGATGAGGGCTGGTCACCAGAAAGACCAAGCCCATGATTAGAAGCTTGGCATTATCAGCCCCACCCCCCATTCTCCTGAGAAGAGAAAAGGGCTGAAAATGGAGTTAATGATTGATCATGCCTATGGGATGAGGCCACCATAAAATCCCAAAAGTATGGAGTTCGAAGGGCTTCCAAGTTGGCGAACACAGCCACACAAGGAGGGTGACGCACTCCAACTCCACGGGGACAGAAGCTCCTGTGTTCGGGACCCCTCCCCCCCAGACTTTACCCTTATGTATCTCTTCATCTGGCTGTTCTACTGTGTCCTTTATCATCTCCTTTAATAAGCTGGTAAATGTGTTTCCCTGAGTTCTGTGAGCACCTCTAGCAAATTAATCGAACCTGAGGAAAGGGTTGTGGGAACCTCTGTTTTGTAGTCAAATTGGACAGAAGATGTGAATGATCTGGGGACCTACTACTTGCAATTGACATCTGAAATGGGGTGGGAGCAGGCTTGGGGGACCGTGCCCTTAACCTGTGGGATCTGATGCTAGTGTCAGAATTTAGTTAAGTTGTAGGATACCCAGCTGGTGTCACAGAGAATTGCCTGGTGTGGAGAAAAACTTCCACATATTTGGTGACCAGAAGTAAGGTATTCTGGGTGAGAGTAAAGAAAGACACAAGAGTAGAGGAGAGACATATTTTTTTGAGGCAGGAACCCTCTTTGTCCCCCTTTGCCTGGCAAAGTAATAAAGCTATCCTTTTCTACTTAAAAAAAATAATAATAAAGAGTAGGGGAGAACTGGATTTTTCCCAGTTCCTAAGAGGGGAAAATTGGGTGGGTTTTTCCTTTTCAGCCCCTCACTCTGACTTGGCCTCTAGGTGACACTTTTGGGCAAGTCAGTTAACTTCCCAGGGCCTCGGTCCACTTATTTGTAAAATAAGAAAAAGTATTCTTTAAGAAAGCTTTCAGCTTTAAAATACTATAATTTTGTGGGTTTTCTTATTAGAAATAGAAAAATGAAAACATCTATATTTTTCACTACACATGAGCAGTTATTTTTTATTACTCAAATAGCACACATATTTTGCCAGAAAGTAGAAATACATATTAGCAGAAAGATTAAACTGTAAATCTTCCATACTCTCACCACCTTTAATATTTTGTATATATCCTTCCAGACTTTTACCTAACCAAAACATGCTAGAAATCTTTTTGCAAAAATATGATCCCATCCAGCCAACTGTTCTGTGGTCTGCTTTTTCACTGAGTACAATATTTAAAACATCTTTCCATGTCAAAAATATATATATATATACATATATATATATTTATATGCTAAGGATTACATAGTATTCTAAGAATGTAGCAAAATTTATTTAACCAAATTCCCATTTTTGCTATTATAAATATTGTTGTATTGAACATCCATGGATATACACTTCATCTCATTTCTTTTTCCTTAGGAAAATTCCTAGAAGTGAAATTCCTGAATTTAACAGTAAACTTCTTTTAGGGATTTTATACATAAAATTGTCCTTCAGTAAGTTGTATAAATTTACATTCCTCAACCAGGATTTTGCATTTTCCCCATCCTCTCCCTCATTCGTTTTACTTTTTGTCTTTCGTAGGTATATCCTATTACTTTTAATTTTGCATTCTTTGATAACCAGTGGGATCTGTTCTCTCTGTTTATTTTTCTTGGAGATTTGTGTATTTTCCCCTAGAAAACTGTCTGTGTCCTATGTCCATTTTTCCATTGGGGCTGTCTCTGGACGCTCTTGTATAGGCACAGCTGCTGCCACCTTAAAAGTGACAGATGGATGAGACGTGACAGGTGAAGGTGTGAAGAGGGAGGGAGTCACCATGGAAGGTTTCTAGGGTACCTGGGGCTAATGGATAGGCCCATGTGCCCCCCACAGCCCCACCCTGTACCCCTAGCACCTGGATGACCCACACCAGAACACAGAGGGGATGCAGAGCTTAGGTTCCTAACGATGGGGGTGGGGGGAGAACTGAAGCAGCTCTCCAGGTGACTAATGGAACCTTGGCTGTCGTAGCAGGATCAGGGCACAGAAGGATCCAGAGCAGTCCAGGAGGCATCATTGAGAAAAAGTGACCAGAAGACAATGAGTGATGGCTTGGGGCATCTCCAAAATATCTAGCTGCGTCGCTGATATCCACCACACATTTCTGCTTTAGTTATCTGATAAATATTTATTGCGTATTTACTGTGAGCCAGGGACGGCACTTGCCAAAATAAATAAATACACAACAGAAATATTGTTACATATATAACTATTTGGTTTTTGTTTCTTCAAAAAGATTTGATTTTCAGCATTCAGGAGACTAGGGGTATTTCATTTGAAATTGTTAGAACACATAATCAGAACACTAAAGGGCATAGGGTCTGAATGGATGGAAATGGACTCCTCTGAATGATACATTGTTTTTATAGAACCATGTGATTAGACAGGACCTGGAGATGACATGCCTTAAATGGTTTCCTTGGAGCGGGAAGAAGTGATATTACCTTATTCCCAGCCAACTCACCAGAGGGGAATATGCTTTCACAAAAGACAAAGTTATCAAGAGTTTGTGCTGGGTAGTGATGGAAATAGTACTAACAGTGGTAATGGAACATCTATCCGTTTTTACAGTGATGTGTGTTATAACTTTTTAATGTGAAAATCTCCAGACTGCTGACATGAGAGAAATGGAAACTTCCGGATGTTCCCTGTGGCAGTTGTCTAGTAATTCACTACGGCTGACTCAGATTTCAAAATCAGTAGAGTTCAGCCCCTCTTCCTTGCCTGCCCCCAAATATCTGGCACAATCCAAAATCAATAATTCAGTTATGTGGATTATCTCAAAGGTATGAAGTAGTACAATAAGTAAGTCCCTCATTTTGTGTGTCTCTGTATTTGTAAGGCAAGTTTCACATTTCACTCCGGGCATATCACTTGCCTGGCCAGATTTTCCTTTCTGTGTGTTTTGTTCCATAGGACCAGCGGCTAAATACCACAGCTTGCAGGAGGTGGGTGGAGGTGGGAAGCAGATTTTTCAGTATCTGTAGCAATCTTCCAAATAAATAACAGCCATTCAGGAACATAGACCTTTGTTTCATCAGTTCAGGAGAATTCATTCTCAGTGGAGAAAACTCATTTGCTGGTGGCAGTGATTCAAGCTGCTAACTTCACGGAGAATATTGCAGGAGCCAAATTCTTTCTCAGTTATGGAGGTCAGAGGTGAGGCAACCGTGCTTACAGGGCAAAGCTCTTTTATGGATTCCCTTAAAAGAAGCTTTCTGCTTTCTTCTTTACAGCTGATTAACACCCAATGGCCATTTCCTTAAAAAAGTAAAATTCAATTCCTCAGTTTAATTAACTTTCCTAATGCACTATTCACCACAGCCGGCCAGAATTCAGATGATAACTCGAGAGACTTCATAATACTTGATTTCAGTTCAAGGTTGTTGCTGTAGTTCGCTAAATTCCAAATATTGTCTCAGGGCTGTGTGGTCAAGATCAGGCCTGGACTTAACTTGTGGCTGACCCAGGTGAGGACTTCTGAGTAGTGCATCCATTGTTGGTGATTTCTGGAGAGCCTGAAACTTTTTGTCTTGGTCTGACATTTTGCCTTGACTTCATGGTCAAAGCTTTTTTTTCTTTAATATTTATTTATTTGTTTGTTTGTTTGGTGGGTCTTAGTTGCAGCACACGGGATCTTCGTTGCCATGTGCGGGATCTTTAGTTGCGGCATGTGGGGTCTTAGTTGCGGCATGCGGGATCTAGTTCCCTGACCAGGGATTGAACCCGGGCCCCCTGCATTGGGAGCTCGGAGCCTTAACCACTGGACCACCAGGGAAATCCCCAAAGCTTTAAGATCAGTCTTCCAACCCTCTCCAACACATTCGCTGCCAGCATGGGTTTTGTTATTGTTCATTTTAAAACACTCATTCTTTGAACTATCAATAAACAAATGTTTATTGAGAATCCAGGGAGCATGGTTTACTTTGTACATTTACTGAGTAGCTGTGTATTTAGACAATCATATGCATTTTTATTCTTCTATTATAGCTCTTCAGTATTATATGGTAGAGGCAATAAAGTATAATGGCTAGGTGCATGAATGCTAAGTCAAATTGCCTGCGTTCAATTGTAGCTCTGACATTTCACAGGTATGTGATCCTGGGCAAGTTAATTGATGGCTCTGTGCCTCAGTTTCCTCATATGTAAAATAGGGATAATAACAGGATCTACCTTGGTGTTGTTAAGTATTAAATTAGTTGATAAATATAAAGCAGTTAGAACAGTGCTCTGGCTTATAGTATGTCTTCATAATGCTCACTCATAGTGAGCATTTATTAAAGAATATCACTACTGAAAGATTATTTCATTGAGAAGGGAAATTGTAAATTGTCTACAACTATTGTCCTGTCAACTATCATTCGTCTATTACCTGTTTTGTGCAAGGCATGAAGCCACAGAGGTGAATCCTGCATAAATTCTACCCTCAAGTTGGCTGGGAATCTTGCATGTACATCACAATTGTGTAATGAGTTGCTGCGTGAAGAAGTTGCTCCATCGCACCAGCTGGGCTATGACTGAGTCAGGACCCTGTACATCACACGATAATATGAAGTGTCACAGGGCTCTGATATCTAACTCATTATTTCCTTTAAGCCTTTCTAAATTACCTTACCTTTGTTGGTGATCTCTGCTCTTGGGGAAAAAAAGCCTGGGGCACAAGAAGAGAAACAATTCCTAGTGAACTTTAAAAAGGTGTTATTGTATGTCACTGATTCTAAGGCACACATTTTTTTCACCTTTTTCACCTCTGAAATTGGATGCAGCTAGAAAGCTTTGCCATTGCCTTCTCATGATCAACCGTGATCAAAGGAGCTCAGCTGTCACTTCAGTTCAGTTAGGTACATTGTCAGTGCCATAAGACTTGAAATGTATTGTCATTAAAATGTCTTCAAAAAGATTACACTATGATTTAGTTCAAAAGTTACTGTACAGGGACTTCCCTGGTGGTCTAGTGGTTAAGAATCCGCCTTCCAATGCAGTGGATGAGGGTTCGATCCCTGGTCAGGGAACTAAGATGCCACGGGGCAACTAAGCCCAGGCTCGGCAACTACTGAGCCTGCGCTCTAGAGCCCACATGCCACAACTAGAGAGCCCGCATGCCGCAACAAAGATGCGATGCAGCCAAATAAATAAATAAATAAATAAATATTTTTTAAAAGTTACTGTACAAATGGGAAGGCACAGAAACAGAGTACTGCAGTATATGATACAAAAAAATTGTACCTAGTGCGAATGAAAGAGAGCTTTCATTGAATACAAAACAAAATTCTAAGTGCTAAGAAAGCATGGGCCATAGTTCAGTTAGCAGCATTCTCTGTTTCTTCATGGTATATTATATAATGGTTCATTGTACAATTAGAATCTTCTTAGATTTGATGAAATGTAGTACATTTCAAAGCCCTAGAAATAATTAGAAGCTCCTAAAATAGTTACCTTGAAATTTTCCCCAACATTCCAAATTTTCAATTTGGGACAGAACCAAAATTCCACCTATATTACTATTTAATTAATTTTTAAACTCATCTCATTTTTTAAACCTGAATACATTATTTTGAAAAAAAATATTATTCTTATAAATATGAAATGAAGGTTTTGATGTGCTAGTCAAATGGTTTAAATATGAATTACAATAAATGCATAAACATTAAAATGAAAAAGACACATTTGACTTTTTACCACCTAAAATCATCTTAAAATAGAATGCAGGATCCCTTGGGGGAAACCCCACATTTAGATGAGATTCCGCCTGCTCAGATTCGTCACTTCCTCCCAGCCACTGAGCCATTTCCAGACTTCCTTTGCATTGGCTTCCAAGAACTCCACACTGAAAAATCATGCCCAATCTGAACTCACAGAGAGAGGCTGCCAATTTAGTGTTTGACTCCTCAGTACCCATAATTCCCATGTTTATTTTTGTTACCAAGGGACAGAAAGTCGATGCCCTACTTTGGGCCATCGACTGTAATGACTGACTCTCTAAGGTTGCCTGAGACTTTGCCATGAATTGTTACCAACGTTTTGACACATTAATTTTGCTACTTAGGGGGAGGGGTCTGATTTTAGCCTAGGGATATCATTCTCAAGATTGGTACTTGTTCTTCAATTTACTTCCAATTTGTAAACCCAGTCATACATCTTCTTTGACTCAATAGAGCATCACTTTCACATATGGGCAGGATTCTTGTATCTACAGGATGAGGAAATTCTATTTATCAGCAAGTGACACTTTCCCCACTTCACACTTCCTACTAATTATGGCTGTTAAGTTTTCAGCATCCTATCACAAAGAGCAGCTCATTAACTTTAATTATGTTTGAAATCCGTTGGCTCCAGTACAGTGAAGCTGGCAGGTGCCAGAGGGTTAGAGTTGCAGAAATTAATTAACAAAGAATGAAAGCTCTTATTAGCTGATGTTTTTTGCTATCTTCCTTTTTCTCATTTAACCAGTTTAGAGTGGATCTAAGACCCTTCAATCTGGAGGTAGAGAAAAGTTAAGAACTGAATGTTCAAGACCCAAGAAACCCAAGTCTCAGGCCTCGGCCAGGAACAGAGTAGAGTACTTGGCTTGTCTTTTACCATTTTCCAACTAGTGTATCACTATCAGGTCTGGATTTAGAAAATCCACAGGTCAGTTGGGTTCCAAATCACCTCTAGCTAGTGTCAATGTTTAGTTGATTCCAGATAGAAGTTAACCCTTGAAAGCATGACTGGAATCCCTCTGCATGGCAACCTGTTAAAACTAGATTTCAATGGCCCATGGAAGTCCTCTTCTCTGTGAAGATGTGGTACTTTGCTGTTATTCTTTAAACAGCAAACTAGTTAGAATCGATTGTGGTAAATTCCACTATTAAGTTCATGTCTGTTCTAATTTCTCTTTTTAAAAGTAATTTCCTGATGTGGCAAAGTAGTACTCTCCAACACTGCTAGAGGCAGTGTAAATTGGTACAATCTTCTTTCTTTCTTTTTGTACAATCTTTCTTGAAAGCAAGATAGCCAAAGGCATAAGATGCCATCAAATGCACATGCAACTTGACCAAGATTCCGACAAGTATTTTGTCCAAGGAAATAATAAGAAATGTGAGCAAAGACTTATCAACAAGGAAGTTCATTGCAGCATTAATTATAGAGTGAAATATTAGAAAAACCTAAATATCCTAGCCACCTGAATATTATACAGCCTGCAGAAGTGATGTCATAGAATATATGACACAGGAAAATGTTTACCTCACGTTGTGAAGTGAAAGAACTATGTCACAGAACTATATAGTGTTATTCTAATTTTTAAGATTTGTATACATTTGTAGCACTTATGAGGGGTAGAGTTACCATATATTTAAATTTTTATCTCCATATGTTTCTATATTTTTCAAACTTTCTACATTGAACAACTACCACTCTTGTAATCAGAAAAGAAATATTAAAGGCTTTAAAGAAGAAATAAAAGAAAGCAAGCACCTCCTCGAGGCAGAGCACAATTGTTGTAATTCAAAGTTTATCAAAGTCAAGTCCTTTTCTTCCTGAAAGTTCAGGAGGGAGGAAACTATGATTGGCCATGTTCTTGACACTGTGCTAGGACATTTTGCATATTATCCCACTTAATCATCACGATAGTCGTGAAAGGTAGACACTGTTATCTTTATCCTTATGGGTGAGGATGCAAAGTCTGAGAGAACTTAAGTAGCTTAACTTACCTCAGTTGGCTCTCAGTTGGTTGAGAGCCAATAGCACAAAGGCACCATACTGTTTACATTTTTAAAACTTTGTATAGATAGTGTCATCCTATACATTTCCTTGCTTTTTTGTTTAACTTTATACTTTTGAGATCTAACTGACAGTCAGAATTCAGAGTCAGGTCTCATTCATTTTCATTCATTGATTTATTCATATATATGTCTGTGTGTGTATATATACACACACAGACATATATATAAACACACATATGTAATTATGAGGATGGCTAAAATAGTTCTGGCATATGAAAAAATAGAGAATCATATAACAAACATAGAGAATAATTTAAAATATCCATATATTCACTTCCCAGCTTAAGAAGTTAAATATTTTAGATACAGAAGATGATGCCTATGTACTTATCCCTAACTCCATTCTGTTCTTTTCTATCCAGAGGGAGCCGTTATCTTGAACATGGAGTTTATCATTCCCATGCAAGTTATTGTTCCTTTGCTACATACGTGATTATCCATAAACTATACTGAATCAGTCACTGTCCAGTCAGGAAAACAGAAACGATGTAGTAGACACAAGGGAGATTTAATACTGAGAATTGGTTATAGAAGTATAGAAAGGGCTGGGGATGTAAATGGGAGGAGGAGGCTATGATCAGTTTCATCCACTTGCCCCTCCAGGTCAATTCTGCACCTTTCTTTGAACTCAGAAAGCTGAGCTGTACAGACTGCCCCACTGGACTCTTGACCTGATTTCCGGTCAGTTTTGGACAGTGGAAAGTGCTGGCCAGAAGTAGAGGGGAAGAGGAAGATGAGATCAGAGTATCTACTTACCTGCCTTCTTCCCTGTTGGGGTCTACAGGTTGGCACTGCCACTGCTAAAATAGCCACCGATACTACTGAAATGCTCATTTTCAGTCACCTCCTACTATTGCTGCTGCCACGTGTGCTGGAAGCACTGCCAGGAATGGAAAGGAAAATGGCATCTCCCTTTCTTTGGTTTTGCCTGGCACTGGCAAAACCTAACTAGAAGCCAGGTAACAGGGGAAACTGCAACATGTAGTTCACAGGTTTCCAGCCCTTTGCAATACAGAAGGGTGCACAGAAAGGGCTGGAGTGGGGTTGAGAGCCAACAGCACAAGTGCACAATATTGTTTACATTTTAAAAACTTTATATAGAGAGTGTTATGCTATTCATATTCTTGCTTTTTTGTTTAACCTTATACTTTTGAGATCTACCATGTTGATATATGTGGCTCTAGTTTATTCATTTCAACTGCAATATTGCATTCAATAATGGTATTTCTGCAAGGGAACAAGTGAAGATAGAAACATGGCATTGGAAGAAAAGAGGTATAAAGATAATAAATGGCTAACTACCAATACTAGGTAAAATTAGATGAAAGGAAAATGTTTCCCAAAGCTGTCGATTCCTTCATTCAACACAGATTCATTGAACTTCTGCCATGTCCTAGGCATTGTGCTTGACACAAAGAACAGAAAATTGAATATGACCTGGTCCCTGCTCTCTACTTGCTGATACATACACAATTAGATATACAATTTTCATCATGGTAATAAGTACTATGTAGAGGCATGACTAGTGTGCTATAGAGGCACAGCTTGATAAGTAAAGAAAAGAAAACTACAGAGCAATTTCAGTTATAGGTATAGATTTTAAATTTCTAAATAAATAAAATACAGTATTAGCAATGGAATGCAGCAGCATAGTGAAAAAATAATACCGTATCCAAAAAAACTTATTTCAAGAATGTAAAATGCTTCAACATTTTAAAAAACCTATAAACATAACAAGTTAAATGAGAAAAATCATGGATTAAGTGGAATTACATCCAAAGGCATTTGACATAAGCTGAAATTCAGCAGCTTTTCCTAATAAAAACTTGAAATAAAGTAGGCTTAGCAGGATTCCATCTTAACATGATAAAGATTAGTTAGCAAAAACTGAGAGCAAACATCGTATTAAATAATAAATTGTTAAATACATTTCCATTTAAACCAGGAGTAAGATACCACTAGTAATCACTTCCTTTTGGAAGTCTTAAATAATACAGCAAGTTTTTTTGGGTTTTTTAAATCATTTTTTATTGAAGTATAGTTAATTTGCAATGTTGTGTTAGTTTCAGGTATACAGCAAAGTGGCTCAGTTATATATATACATATATATACATACACACACATATGTATATTCTTTTTCAGATTCTTGTCCATTATAGGTTATTACAAGATATTGAATATAGTTCCCTGTGCTATACAATAAGTCCTTGTTTATCTATTTTATAAATAGTAGTGTGTATCTGTTAATCCCAAACTTCTAATTTATCTCCCCCACTGTAATTTATTTCCCCTTTGGTAACCATAAATTTCTTTTCTATGTCTGTGAGTCTATTTCTGTTTTGTAAATGAGTTCATTTGTATCATTTTTTAGATTCCACATAGAAGTGATAACACATGATGTTTGATTTACTTCACTTAGTATGATAATCTCTAGGTCCATCCATGTTGCTGCAAATGGCATTATTTTATTCTTTTTTATGGCTGAGTAGTATTCCATTGTGTGTATATATACCACATCTTCTTTATCCATTCATCTGTTGATGGCCATTTAGGTTGCTTCCATGTCTTGGCTGTTGTAAATAGTGCTGCTATGAACATTGGGGTGCATAGATCTTTTCAAATTAGAGTTTTCTCCAGATATATGCCCAGGAGTGTGATTGCTGGATCATATGGCAACTCTATTTTTAGTTTTTTAAGGAACATCCATACTGTTCTCCATAGTGGTTGTACCAACTTACATTCCCACAAACAGTGTAGGAAGGTCCCCTTTTCTCCATACCCTCTCTAGCATTTATTATTTGTAGACTTTTTAATGATGGCCATTCTGACCGGTGTGAGGTGATACCTCACTGTAGTTTTGATTTGCATTTCTCTAATAATTAGTGATATTGAGCATCTTTCCATGAGCCTATTGGCCATCTGTATGTCTTCTTTGGAGAAATGTCTACTTAGGTCTTCTGCCCATTTTTTTGACTGGGTTGTTTGTTTTTTTGTTATTGAGGTGTATGAGCTGTTTGTATATTTTGGAAATTAAGCCCTTGTTGGTCACATCGTTTGCAAATATTTTCTCCCAGTCCATAGTTTGTCTTTTCATTTTGTTTATGGTTTCCTTTACTGTGCAAAAGCTTTTAAGTTTAATTAGGTTTCATATGTTTATTTTTGTTTTTATTTCCATTATTCTAGGAGACAGATCCAAAAAAAATGTTGCTGTGATTTATGTCAAAGAGTGTTCTGCCTATGTTTTCCTCTAGGAGTTGTATAGAAAATAAAAATTAGACATTGTCACAAACATCTAATTGGGAACTATGATATTGCTATTAAAATAGAAGTATGTTCATCACATATTAAATGAAAGGAAGAGGGAAAGCAAACTGAAAAATCTGGTGTATAATGTAACCCTTTTGTGTGTGAGAGAGAAGAAAAGAACAACGCATGTGTATGTACATAGGTTTGTATCAGTTTGTATTTGTCTAGAGAAAGAAATGGTACTATACATACCCAAATCTTAACACTGGTTATCTCAGAGGGGTAGAGTTAGAGTATGAGAGTTAGTGGACTTTTTATTACTTTAATTATACACCTTTGTAGTATTTTAAATGAGCATGTATCACTTTTATCATCTGGTAAAGTAAACAAAACTTTTCATCAGATGGGAGGTAGTCAAAGGGAGGCTTCCTATAGTGAGGCTTTGAGCTCAGTTTAAAAGATGAGCTGTAGTTCACTGAAGATAGAAATAGTAAGAAGGGCTTTCTCAGCAGGAAACAGCGAAAGCAAAGGCAAAGAATATATTAGCATGAGAACTCATTGATTTTCTCTACCTGGACTGAACTTTCTCATTGAAAGAAATTTTCCTCCAGGATAGGGCTGGAGAAGCACTTTCTGGTTGACCAGCAGAGGCATATCCCCAAAGAGAGAGTCTAGGCCAATGGTGGGGGTGGCCTAAGGAACATGGCATCCTTGGCTCATGCTGGAGGGGGTTGACTGAGGACATAAGCTCTCTGGGGGCAAACTCTTCATGGGCCCTTCCCTAGTCCCAAGGGTAAGTACCAATTCGTCTAAATCAAGCCTGGTATTTCTATTCTCTTTGTCAGAGTCTGGTTCAGGCGTGATACAACCTTGGCTGATAAAACATGTGTTCTGGATGGCTTCTAAGAAAGTGTTCCTTGGTCTTAAAAAAGATACAAAGCCAAAATATGTTCTCTTTTCATATGCTGTCACATGACAATGTAACGTGTGGAGCTGCCACCACCGTCTTGTTTTCACGTATGAGAAACTAAGAGAAGCAGAGAGAAGCTCACCTTCCCTGTGCCCTGACATCATTGAGACCATGAGTTAACCAACTCTGGAATTTCTCTGTCTCCAAACTTCTTATTATATGAAATAATAAAATTTCCTCAACTTATAAGCCACTTTTAGTTAGCTTATGTTACTTGCAACTGGAAGCATTCCAACACAGCCCACATTGAGGGCAACACAAAGGAGAAATACTTTACTGGAAACATTGTAAGAAACACGAGGACAGGATTAAGAAAAGCAAGAAAAATGAAACAGAGATGAACAGTGATAAAGAGGATTCAAGAGAAAATTATATATATAGAAAATAGCCAAGGAATAGCTAAACACATAGACATTTAATGTTCTAATAATGAGAACTAAAATATTAAATCTGAATGTATATTTGAATATATAGGAAAAAATTAAATATTACTGAAGGATACCAAATGAGCATTAACCAAATAGTCATTTCCCATTCTATGATAGAAAGACTCAACATCATAAAGGTATAGATTAATTCTCTCTAACTGATCTATACATTTAACAAGATCCCAGTAAAAATACTAAGATTTTTTTTTAACTAGGCAAATGAGTTTGTCTACTTCAGGGGCCAGCAAACTATAGCCTATGGGCCAAGTCTAATGCATCCTGGTTTTGTAAATAAAGTTTTGTTGGAACCCAGGCACATCCACTGATTTACTTATTGCTGATTGCTGCTTTCACTATACAATGGCAGAGATGACTAATTGCTATAGAGATGTAGTGGCTGCAAAGCCTAAAATATTTGCTCTCTGGCCTTCTATGGAAAAAGTTTGCCACTCCTTGATCTGGTACATGTGGAAAAATAAGCAAGCAAGGATAGAAGGAAAATTCTGAAAAGAAAGAATAATAAAGTGACCACTCTACCAGCTATTGAAATATATTGGAAAACTATAGTAATTTATGCAATGTGACACTGGTTCATGAATAGACGATGGGACAAAATAGAAAGATTATATATAAAATAGAATGAAATATATATTGGAATTTAGTATTTGGTAAAGGTTATATTTCAAGTTATATTTCTTCTGGGAAAATGTGAATAATGCACTAAATAGTTTTAGAACAACTGAGTAACTATTTGGGAAAAAATTAGGTTGGATCTGTTACTACTCTCATCATAATAAATTACCTCGAGTGATTCCAACAGGATACGCATTGGTTGCCTCCAGGGAAAGGAACTTCCTGGGTGACTTGGCCACAGTTGTCAAAGGGAGACTTAGTTTTCACTGTTCATTCTTTTTATCTGTTGAATCTTGTTAAAAATGAGTGTATTACCTATTCAAAAATTAATAAGTAAAAGTTATTTTTTTAAAGTAATAAGATCTAAAAATATCACAAATGACACAGGGAAGTTGGAAAGCCCAAAGCCCTCACAATTTTGTATGTATTTCTAAAAGAATAATTATTAACATACCTAAAATATTTACAATACTTCTTTAATATTATCGAATATCTAATCAGTGTTCAAATTTCCCAGGTTGTCTTATAAATGTCTTTACAGTTAGTTTGTTCAAATCAGGAGCCAAACAAGAGCCATACATTGTGTTTTGTTTATATACCTCTTAAGTCTTTTTTTTTTTTAATCTATAGGTTTTCCCTCCCCTATCTTTTTTTTTTTTCCTTGCATTTTATTCGCTGAAGAAACCAGGTTGTTGTCCTGTAGTTGCCCACAGTCTGGAGTTTGCTTGCTTAACATGTTCCTCAGTGTGCTGTATTTACTGAATATGTGTGGTTAGTTTCCAGAAGCTTGATCAGAGTGGAGGGTTTTTTTCTCACAATATCTTAGAAACATCAATGTAGCAATATTGCCATTAACATGTTCTGACTAAAACCTAAATGTAGTCTCTGAACTTTTCTAAAATGTATTCTATGGGAATTCCCTGGCTGTCCAGTGGTTAGGACTCCATGCTTTCACTGCCGAGGGCCCGGGTTCAATCCCTGGTCAGGGAACTAAGATCCCCACTAGCCACGTGGCCAAAAAAATAAAATAAAATGTATTCTTCAATAACAGGGCTTCTCCAGCTAGCTCTGAGATTTTTAAAATGTTAAGAGTGAGGTCCCTAGTTTAACTTCCCTATTCTTCTCCACACAGGACTATGAAATAGGACAAACACTCCAGCTACCTTCAGTGTTCTCCTATGTAGCCCTGGGCTGAATTCTCCCTCCTCCAGCTTGGAAAGAGAGGTAAGCGTGTAAACTCAGCTACAACCCTTTAGTTCCACTTCCATTCCAGGGAGAGGCAGCATGGTGTAGCTAAAGGGCATGAACTTTGAAACCGATACGTCTGGATTTGAACTCTGATTTACCATTTACTAGCTGTGGAATCTTGGGCAAATCACTTAACTTCTCTGCATCCCAGTTTCTAAAAAAATGAAGTTACCACCTTTCATTAACAAAGTTATTTTGATGATTAAAGATAATGCTTATAAACTGTTAAGGGTGTAAGACATATACGGCTGTCATTCAATAAATGAGGGCTACTATTAGTGCTCTAATTGTTAGTGCTCTAATTATTAGTGCAATGGAAGGATTTCTGAACATATGGTCAAAGACTTTGGTACCACATCTGGTTCTGACACACCGGCTGCTTCAATTTAAGCAAGTTACTTAACTTCTCTCTTCCTCCACCTGTATCCAGCCCAACTCATTCCCTCCATAAACAAATGAGTTTGTGGCCCCTGGTTACATCAGTAATATGTTACTGTTCCTAAAGTATCAATATTTGCAAATGACATTTTATATGCACTAAAGCAAGATCAAAGTTTTCCTGGAATAATATTACTCCCAGCCACTTAGATTTCAATACACTTTTTAAAAAAAGGACTTGAGAGGTGTGGCCAAGATGAAAGAGTAGGAAGACCCTGGGCTCACCTCCTCCCACAGGCACACCAAGATTACAACTGTTTACAGAGCGGCGATCTATGAGAATCACTTGAAGACCAGCAGGAAAGATTTTCTACCACTAAAGATATAAAGAAGAAACCATAATGAGACAGATAGGAGGGGCAGAGACACAGTATAGGCGAGACCCACACCCCCAGGTAGGCAACCCACAAATGGGAGGATAATCACAATTACTGAGTTTCTACACAAAGAGCAAGGGGTCCAAGCCCCACATCAGACTACCCAGCCTGGGGGTCCTGCATTGGGAAGAGAAGCCCCCAGAATGTCTTGCTTTGAAGACCAGTGGGGCTTGAGTATGGGAGAGCCAGAGGGCTGTAGGAAACAGACTCCACTCTTAAAGGGCACATGCAAAACCTCACACACTCCAGCACCGAGCACAGAGGTGTTAATTTGAAAGGTGCCTGGGTCAGAACCTTCTACTGATCTTGGAGGTCCTCCAGAGAGGCAGGAGGCAACTGAGGCTCCCCTGGGAACAGAGATGCTGGTGGCAGCCATTTGGGGAACTCATTCTACCATGAGGACACTGGTGCTGCAAGGCTATCATTCAGATTTGAGGAGAGATAAAGAGCTTTACAGACAAGCAAAAGCTGAAAGAGTTCAGCACTACTAAACCAGATTTACAAGAAATGTTAAAGGGACCTCTATAAGTGGAAAAGAAAAGGGTACTACTAGAAATATGAACATTACAAAAGCAAAAGTCTCATTGGTAAAGGCAAACATACAGTAAAGGCAGTAGATCAACCAACTATAAAGCAAGTAGGAAGGTTAAAGGCAAAAGAAGTAAATCATCTATATCCACAATAGGTAGTTAAAGAATACACAAAACAAAAAGATGTAAAATGTGATCTCAAAAAACATTAAACATGGGGGGGAAGTGTAAAAATGTACAGCTATTAGAATATATACAGATAACATTTTATCCAAAAGCAACAGAATACACATTCCTTTCAAGTCAACATGCAACATTCTGCTAGGTAGATCATGTGCTAGGCCACAAAACAAGGCTCAATAAATTTAAGGAGAATAAAGTTATATCAAGCATTTTTTCCAACCACAATGTTAGGGGACTAGAAATCAACTACAAGAGAAAAACAGCAGAAGAAACAAACACATGGAGGCTAAACAATATGCTACTAAACAACCAATGGGTCACTGAAGAAATCAAAGAGACAAATGAAAATGGAAACACAACAATCCAAAATCTATGGGACTCAGCAAAAACAGTTCTAAGAGGGAAGCTTATAGGGATAAAAGACTGTCTCAAGAAACAAGAAAAATCTCAAAATAACAATCTAACCTTACACCTAAGGGAACTAGAGAAAGAAGAACAAACAAACTCAAAGTTAGTAAAAGGAAAGAAATAATAAAGATCAGAGCAGAAATAAATGAAATAGAGACTAAAAAACAATAGGAAAGATCAGTGAAACTAAGAGCTGGTTCTCTGAAAAGATAAATAAAATTGATAAACCAGACTCATAAAAAAAAAAGACCCAAATAAATAAAATCAAAAATGAAAGAGAAGTTACAACCAACCCCACAGAAATAAAAAGACTCATAAAAGATTACTATGAATAATTATATGCCAATAAAATAGACTACCTAAAAGAAATGGATAAATTCTTAGAAACATACAATCACCCAAGACTGAATCAGGAAGAAATAGAAAATATGAACAGGCCGATTACCACTTATGAAATTGAATTGGTAATTTTAAAAACTCCCAAAAAACAAAAGTCAAGGATCAGATGGCTTCACGGGTGAATTCTACAAAACATTTAAAGAAGAGTTAACATCTATCCTTCTCAAACTATTACAAAAAATTAAAAAGGAAGAAATGCTTTCAAACTCATTCTGTGAGGCCAGCATCAGCCTGATACCAAAATGAGACAAAGACTCCACAAATAAAGAAAATCAAAGGCCAGTATCACTGATAAACATAGATGAAAAAATTCTCAACAAAATATTAGCAAACCGAATTTAACAGTAAATTAAAAGGCTCCTATACCATAATCAAGTGGGATTTATCCCAGGGATGCAAGAATGGTTCAGTAACCACAAATTAATCAACATGATAACACCACATTAACAAATTCAAGAATAAATATCGTATGATCATCTCAATAGATGCAGAAAAAGCTTTTGATAAAATTCAACATCCATTTATGATAAAAACTCTCCACAAAGTGGGTTTTGAGGGAATATACTTCAACATAATAAAGGCCATATATGACAGACCTACAGCCAATATACCCAGCAGTGAAAAGCTGAAAGCATTGCCTCTAAGGTCAGGAACAAGACCAGGATGCCCATTCTTGCCACTTTTATTCACATAGTATTGGAAGTCCTAGCCACAGCAATCAGACAAAAAAATAAAAGGAATCTGAATTGAAAAGAAGTAAAACTGTCACTGTTTGCAGATGACATGACACTATATATAGAAAATCCTAAAGACACCACCAAAAAAAGTGTTAGAACGAATAAGTGAAATCAGTAAAATTGCATGATACAAAATTAAACACAGAAATCTGTTGCATTTCTATACACCAACAATAAACTATCAGAAAGAGAACTTAAGAAACCAATCCCATTTACAATTGAATCAAAAAAAAAAAAACCTAGGAATAAATCTAACCAAGGTGAAAGACCTGTACTTGGAAAACTGTAAGACATTGATGAAAGAAACTGAAGATGACACAAACAAATGGAAAAATACACTGTGCTCATGGATTGGAAAAATTAATATTGTTAAAACAAGCATACTACCCTAAGCAATCTGCAGATTTAATGCAATCCCTATCAAAATACCAAAGGCATTTTTCACAGGATTGGAACAAATAATTCAAAAATTTGTATAGAAACACAAAAGACCCTGCATAGCCAAAAGAATCTGGAGGATTAATGAAACCCAGAATAGACACACAAAATTGCGTATCAGATGCTTCTCCTTCCAGAAAAATAGATTTCATCTCGTTTGACTTTTTTTAGTCTGTAGATATTTGCTTTTGCTGGGCTTCGTTTTTCTGCTGCCTGTGATGTTTCAAAATACCAACTTGCCTGCAGCAGATTCCAACTTCAATTGAGACTGACCTGGACAATAATTTCCCATGTGTTCCCCTCCATCATGTTATATTAATTTATATTAGCTCTGGCAACATCGTTGGTTGTTCTTTTATTTATTTTATTCTCTTCCCTCTGAGCATATTTCCCAAGTAAAAGAGGGAAATAAGTGGCACCAGGAAAAACAGGAGCAATGGTTATCACATAGTCTCAATCCCAGATCAGGTGAGCCTTGCACCTCACCCTCTACCAATTGCTGATAAAGAAGTAACACAGGTTTTGATGAGGCACAAATAGGAACAGCAGAGGTAACTTATTAACTGATCCTGAAAAAGGAAAGGTTTGGAAACTCTTCAATCACACACATTCAATTCAAATCAACAAATAATAATACTACCATGTTCCCAACTCTCAACGAGGAACTGGGAATCTAAAGGTGAAAAATATGGTCCCCACCCTGAATGAATGGACTGTAAATGGTGGAAGACAGGCCTGTGATGATGATGATGCTACCAGAAATGAAAGAACTAACTATTCCAGGAACTCAGGGTAAGGAGAGAGTCGTTCTGAATTTAAGGATAAATAAGTAACATTTGAGATAGGCCTTAAGGGATTAGTTAGAATTTTCTGAAGTAGAAAATGTAGGAAAGAGCATCCCAAGATGTATGGATGAGCTTGAATAAAATCAAGAAGGTAAGAAAGTAAATGGCTGAGATACATTACAGCTCTAAGGAAGGGCTGGAGTTGCTCATGGGCTACTTCAGGTCCACAGCCAGGGTTCTGCAAACCATGGCTAGTGTTAGACGTCTGGGAAACAAAAATTTTGACCACTCAACATAGCAACATCTTATGACCCCACCACGAAGAGGATTATAATTGCCAAGCAGAACAAGAATATTATCATCAAACCTAGCTCTTACACTTATTCCTTTGTGTCAAATTCATTAATTCATTAATTTGCATCAAATTCATTAAATTAGCTGCCAGGCACTCTGCTGAGTATTAGAAACACAGAGCTGACTCCACTGCATTCTCTGTCCTTGACGAGCCTAATAACTGGAGAATTCATTTATGTATGTACTAGGTCTCCTAAAAACCTTGTATTGGTTTATGGACAGCAAAGAAAGAAAAATGATTTTTTATTTTTAAATACTCTTTTATTGTTACAAAAGCAGTCCATGAGCATTTTAGAATGTAGAACCAGCAAAAACAAAAAATAAAACATCTCTGTCACCACCCAGGGATCACCACTGTAACCCTAAGCTGGCATCCTACCACATCTTCAATACATACTATGTATTAACACATATTTTATTTACAAAAATGTTTTCATATTGTTTACAGACATATCCTGTCTTATAACCTGTTTTTTTCATTTCATCTCCTGGTTATGTCCTTCATATCTCTTTTAACCCAGTACAAACCCTTTCTTATTATTCTGACTTGATGAAAAGAACTGGCCAGCTGTTCTAAAGAACAGCCCATTTCTTTTATTTTTGCCTGGTTGTTTCCTTATGAAGTCATTTTACTTGTTCTTCTCTCCTTTGTATTCCTGTAAACTGGAAGATCTAAATAAAGGTGTGAGAGGAGCAAGGTAAACATTTTGGTCTGGAATACTTCATGGGTGATAATAGTTACTTCACGTTGCTTCACATCAGAATACACATGTTCTGATATCTGGTTGATCCACCGTTAGTGAGGGTCAAATTGACCCCTGGGCAATAACTGGGGATTTTGGAGGGAAAGGACAAAAGGAGCAACCGAGTAGGAAAAGTGTGAATACAACTTGGCTACCTAAAGGAAGTGGAATGGGGAACCCAGCACCAGGCGGTGCAACGCCAAGGTCATCCAACTGTGTTTCCCACTCTGGCATCGCTCAGGTTGTGATAGACTGATCTTGTTCTCACAGTTAGGGAAGACAAAAAACAAAAAGAAAAAGAGAACTTTGGTGGGTCCTCCATAACTCTTTAGGACATTTTCCTTTATAAAACTGAGCTAAGCTGAGCGGACACGGTACTCCGCCCACGGAGAGCCACTACCACGATCCTCTGTGCAACCTGGGGACAAGACCTAGAGGTTCAGAAACCCAGAAATTAGGGAGCTCGCTGTGTTTGCATCCGCCCCTATTCTTTTCAGCAGGAGCCCCTTCCCGGCCTCTGGGCACCAGGGGGAGCTACAGTCAAGCGACCGTTCTTTCGTGAGAGCGGGAACGCGTCTAGATGAATCTTGTCAAGCCCAGGGACCCGTAGTAAGGTGTAGAGACGGGATGAACCGTATTTCTGCTCTCTCGCGAGCACGAATAGGCCTCTCCCCGCCCTCCACTCCAGCCCTGCCTCCCGGGCTCAGACCCCTCCCGGTGGTACGCGGCAGGTGGCGCTGTCTGCGGCGTCGCAGCGGCCCTGGCTGCCGCGGCGACGATCTCCCAGCGGGCAGTGCGGCCCGGCTCTCCTGAGGCTGCGAGTGCCACGTCCCAAGTGCTACGCGGAGGAGCGGAGAGGGCGGTGCGCGAGGGGGCGGGGAGCAGCGCGGAGCCCGGCCTGGCCACACTGATCGCCCGCCGCCATGGGCTCCTCGCAGAGCGTCGAGATCCCAGGCGGGGGCACGGAAGGCTACCACGTCCTGCGGGTAAGGGCTTCGACGGCGGCCCGGGGGCGGCGGGCGGGAGGCGGGGCCCGGCCGCGGGGAGGCGGAGGCCCCGACGGGCTTCTTCCCGGGGCAGCCAGGCCCGACCCCGCGAAGGAGAGGCGACCGCGGGCGCTGCGTTGGCCGAGGCCGGCTCAGGAGGCCGCTCACATCCCGCCTCCCCGTAGCGCCCCGGGCCCGGGTCCGCCGCTCCGGGAGGACGGGCTGGGACCAGAGGAGGCAGCCGGCGACTTGGCCAGGAGCGGCCCAGGCGAGAGGGCAACCTTGACTCCTTTCCTCTTCACGGCCTTCTCTGCCCCCACCCCTTCATTCTTAGCTCCCAAAGTTAGGGAAGGCTCGGGTGCAGTCTGCAAAAGAGGTGATGGTGAAGGTAGCATTTGAGTTTTCCGAGAAAAGGAAGCCTGGAACCCGCAGACTAGAGGCGGTGGATGCAACGGCAGGTGTTGATTCTCCTCCGCGCTGTCCGTGTGTCCGAAAAGGCCAATTAAGCAAACAAAACGAAATGGCCTAGAAGTAGGTTTGACGGACTTAAATCTACTTGATTTTGACTGTAGTTTTTTCTCTCCTGTGTCGCTCCTGACCTTACCAACCCTCCTCTTCCACATTTCCTGGCGGTGGGAACTTCCGTTCTCTTTTTTCTAAAGCTGCTCAGGGTGTGGTGGAGATTAAGGTTTAGATCCACAGTGTAAAAGAGGTAATGGAGAGGAACGTTTTTTTAAAAAAAAATCCAGGTAAATAAAGGAAAGCAACTTCGGTCACCAGGATGCAGAGAAACATAGTATCTCGAAAGGCGTTAGCTAAGCCCCAGTTATGAACAGCCTGGGTTGTACGGAGCGTGTGGTCCTTTCCTCAAGGAACTGGGAGTCTTTAAAAGTGGCAGTGTTGGTTGTGTGCTGTGACACCTGCGTTGAGTGATAACATGATGGACTGTCAACAAAGTGGCCCCAATCTGTAGCACCATTTCAGGACATAATATAGTGTAAATAGATAGCTCCTCACAGGCAAGAGCATTTTCACTGAAAGTGGGAAAGTGCACTTCCTGGTGCTAGTCATCTTCTTCCTTAGGTCCCATGTTTTAGGTGAGACAACATTCTTAAACTAAATTACCAGACATCTGCTTGATAGGACCGTTATCAATCACCTTTCTGATCTTCAGGATTATCACGTCTAGTTGTCTCTCCACTCTGCTAAAAATCCCTCTTGAAGCCATACGCTTGGTGGGAAAGGATGATTTTCCCAGAAAATAAAGGGAATCTATAAGTAAACCATAATACTTTCCTGTTCTCTTTAGCTAAACCAACCCCCAAGTGCCACACTGATAGGGGAAATGGAAGGAGAATTGTCAGATCCCAGATGTGAAGTGAAAGTTAGGGGCAGTACTTTCTCTATTCTCTGGTTTGATTCTGAGTTCTCTGCGGTATGTTATCCTGTGTTACTAGCTGATTCTCACAGTTGCTGATTGTGGCCATGAATCATTGGGGATTCGTGATATTTTTATAATAACGCGCTAGGTAAAGCACAGTATTAATGAGTGTTGAAAGTCTGTAAGAAAGTTGTACACATCAAAAGGATTCCAGTTCAGTGACTTCTGTTGACTTTTGTTAATGACTACCTTCGACGGTAAACAAGTTGAAGTGTATTTCTTTACATAGGTGCACCTCCGAAGATCAGCACTCATACATATTCAGTAGTGCAGATGCTGTTATTCTATAAATATGATTTTTAGAAGCACTAGGGACAACCTTAGTTTCCAGTCTGCATCTGGAGCATAAATGTTGCAAAAGATGAAATAATTCTTTTTTCATTTGAATTTTATTAGAGGGAGCTTTAAAATAGTAATGATCATCTAGTTTAGGAGAATTTTTTAAAATGTTTCTGAGTTCCTAACCCACTCTGCCCTGATTCTGTAATTGGTTTCTTTATCTTTGTTTTTAGAGGGGAAAAGTACTCTGTTAAATCTCAACATATAAAAATTTTCTTTTCATTTGTTATTGCCTAAATTATGGTTGTATATTTCATCTCTGGGTTACTGAGATTGTAAACCAGGGTAAATATGGCAGGATAATCATGGAATAAAATCACCCATGTTTACCAAGTTCTAGAATGATTTAATTAGAAGTTAGTTTTCTTTAATAATTCCCTGGCCATTTCCTTGCTAGTGATAAAAACTTGTATGATTGTGTTTTGAAATACCAATTTATAGTGACACCCATATACACTGCTATTTTATTACTGTTATTTTTAAATTGTATTCCTACAATTCAGAGATTGACCTTTATGTTTTCTCTGTTATTTTTTCATATCCATTGTTAGATTCTGCTTTAAAAAATATTTAGGGGACAACCTTGAAATGTTTCCAGATTTTCTGCTATGAACAGTATACTTACCTTTTTATCTATTATGTATTAATGCACATTTTCATTTTGTGATCATATTATATACCCAACTCCCCGTACTCACCCTAGAAGTAACCAACATAGTTTATCCTTTCAAAAATGTTTTATGCGTGTAAAAGAATCCACCCCCCCAACCTTTCACTGTTTCTTTTTGTTTCCTTTTGTAACTGTTAGAATAACATGCTACATACCATTAAACACCCCGGTCGTCTTTTTTGGCAGTGTCTTGTCTATCTTTCCATAGCAGCGCACAGAGATTTGCCTCTTGCCTTCACCTAGCTCCATAGTAAGTCTGTTATACCATAGTTTGGTTAAGCACCACCTCCTGGTGTTAGACATTTAGTTTTTCTAGTCTTTTGCTGTTACAAATACATATCTACAACCTTAAATCCTACCTTTCGTTTTCACTTAAAATGTATTTTTCCATGTTATTGGATTGTAATGTCTTTATATAAACATTGGTCTTCATTTTAGTAAATTACTACATTGTTTTCTGATTATCAGCACGTGTTCATTAGAGAGCATTTGGATAAGTTCAGAAAGTATAACAAAAAACCTAAATTACCTGTAATCCTACCATCTAAAGGTAAATACTGTTGAAGTATTTTTCCTCGTCTTTTTTTTCCCTGTGCTTACCATTGCCCTTTAGCCATGTTTCACAAAGATTTTGAGTAATATGATATAATCAAGTACAATATGGCCAAAAGTTATCATAGGATGTTGGCTTTACAACCTAAATATGCAACAAATGAGTAACTGTTAAATAAATCAAGGCCTAACTACAGATTGGAATTCTGTGCATTCAGTGAAAATTATGTTTCAAAACACTCTGTGGTCATAGGTGTGCCTCCGTGTGTGTGCATGTACATTTGAGTGCCTAGGGAAATAAAATGGAAAGGTAATAAGCCAGGATATTAAAAGGATTATTGGTGGATGGTGACATTTTTATTCCTTTTAAATTTTAATATATTACCCCAAATTTTCAGTGACTATGAAATATTTGTATATTTACAAAAAATATAGTTATAAAAATTATTTTTTGAAAGTGGACTCCTAGTGAAAGATTTTAAAATTTGTTCAGAAGCTTTCTTTTGAAAATAACATTATAGGGAATTCCCTGGCCGTCCAGTCGTTGGGATTCCTTGCTTCCTCTTCAGGGGGCACAGGTTGGATCCCTGGTTGGGGAACTAGGATTCCACAAGCTTCAGGGCATGGCCAAAAAAAAAAAAAAGAAAAAGAAAAAGAACATTGTATTTCTGATTCCTTTATGCATTGGGTCCCGTTCCGCGTTCACCATGCATACCACTTTTATTCCCATTCTCTTATCCTAACATAAGGCAGGAGAAATGTTAGCCAGGACTTCTCAGTTTTGTTATAAGTTACTACAGTTGCAGTATGTTGAATACAGAATTCTTGTCTAGATTTTCTATTAATTATCAAGTAAACCCAACAAGACCATTTTCAAAATTACGTTTTTGGAGTTGCCACATGGATGCCCATTATAAGATGTTTCTAAATTAAAATATTCAAATTAATTCCACTCTACACTTAATATTCTTTGAAACGAAGGGTATCTGAGGACATTCTGGAACCAGTGTTCACACCAGTACGGGGATATGGAAAATGTCATGTTCACTGTTCCTTATAATTTCCTCTGAGAGAGATTTTGAGATGATGGATGTTTTGAAGGAAAGGCCATTGAGATGAATTGTGTCTACAGTGTAATAACAGGCCTTTATCTTGTGAGCCATTTGCTGCAGGCTGGGCAGTATTAGGTACTCTCCTTAGAGGAGAAAGTGAGAGTAAGTGGAATTATTTCTATAGAAAACAGAATACCTAGACCGTATCTACTATTATATAGATGTGCTCTTTTTCTTTTTTTTTAAGAATTGCCTATACTTTTTAAAAAAATTAATTGATTAATTAGTTAATTAATTTTATTTTTGGCTGTGTTTGGGTGTTCGCTGCTGCGCACAGGCTTTCTCTAGTTGCGGCGAGTGGGGACTACTCTTCGTTGCGGTGCACGGGCTTCTCATTGCGGTGCTTCTCTTGTGGAGCACGGGCTCTAGGCCTGCGGGCTTCAGTAGTTGTGGCACGTGGGCTCAGTAGTTGTGGCTCACGGGCTCTAGAGCGCAGACTCAGTAGTTGTGGCGCACGGGCTTAGTTGCTCCGCGGCATGTGAGATCTTCCCGGACCAGGGCTTAAACCCATGTCCCCTGCATTGGCAGGGGGATTCTTAACCACTGCGCCACCAGGGAAGTCCCTAGATGTGCTCTTTTTTAATGGAACCTAAATAATCTACATGAAATCCTGCAAGATTTCAACTTGGTACTTGTTCTGAGAAAGTGAAATCCCATTATTTGATAGTCATAATTTTTTTTAATTCTAACCCAGTGTTTCTCTAACTTTTTAAACTCATGCCTCCATTTGAAAAACATAAAAATCTCACTATTATCCCTTCTCTTCTCACTCATTCTGAAACAGTGGGTATAAAAAGAAAACATTTGGGTTATTTGATGTTTTCCAAATATAAAGTTATAATTGAAAAAGCTTTATAAACACCATTTGAAGATTCTAACCTGCTCCCAAAATTGATCTCTTCTAATAAAAGGCTGTGAAATTGTTTAATACACATTCTTTGATATTGCTTTCAAATGTAGGAATCAGAATACTTCATTTTATTATGAATGAATGTTTTATTAATGCCATGAAATACACTGTTTGTGAACCTTAGGACACTTTTAGGAATTGTCAGTATCATTAGACATAAACTTTTCCTGATATTAATCAGCCTCGAACAAATTAATAGTGTCATGTTGTTTGTGTACCTTATATATTTTTGTGATGACGTGTGTTTTAATGTATGGATCTTCAGGATCCTCATTTGGGGAGACCTGCTCTTGGTGGGTAATTATGGTTTCTGTCTCTGGTCAGTACGTAGTAGAGTGCACAGAACTGGCTTCAGTGCCTTTCTGGGGCAGATACTGACAGGGCTTTTTAATAATTCCCCTGAAATTTTCAGAAGAATTGAACTTAGAATAACCACTAATATCAGTACATTCATTTTGCTGGCTTTAATATTCTACCAAAAGGATTATATTGATTGATTACTAATAAAAAAGCAGTTAACAATCTAAACTAGAAAATATCCATGAAGATTTGATATGTGCCTTAGAATCTGACTATAGATTGCCTTGGGAGTTGTGATTATCAAGTAAGATGACTTTTTTCCAAACAACATATGCAAAAACAAAATAGTTACTTTGAGAGACTGTACAGGTCCTCTTGGCATCGCATATCAGTTTACTACAGCATGAAGAGAATAACGCTGGGGTTTTTTGGTTTTTGCTTGTGTGTTTGTTTTTTTAAGCATCAGTGAGAGATCATGTAAGCACATTATCAGCAGTAAGGAACCTTGTCATCTTGTGGACATGGATACATTGAGAGACTATCATAGTAGACCACTGGAGACCACCCTTGTGAATCACTAGATTCTAGTGTCACTCCATCACTTCATTGTCTTCCCTTGGGCAAACCTTTGAACTTCTTTGAGCTTCATTCTTTTTATCTGAAAAGTGGAGATAAGAGTAGTGCCTCCTCCACCTCTTTTTTTTTTTTTTTTTTTTAATGAAAACCACATTAGATAGTGTACATGAAAATATTTTGAAAAAAAATTGAGCACATTAAATTTCTTTATTAAAAAAATGCTGTCTACTTCTTTGGTTATTCTGAGGATTAAATGGCATATTCCATGTAAAGCACTTAACATAGCATCTGGAATATGATAAAAGCTCAATAAATGTTAGCTGTTGCCTTTATTATTAGCATTTACGTTATTGTGTCACCTATTGAGAACAACTATTATAGTGCCAATACTGCTTAAAATATACTTGTTGTAAACATTTTAATTAGTATTTCCGTTTAATTAGTCATTCAGCAGCTACTTTTTGTCCATGTACCTAACCCTGTATGTCACTGCTGTTTAAGTTTTGGATCAAATTTGACCCATTAATTTTATAAATGTCCCTGTTAATTTTTAAAGATCCTCATTTTTGAGGAAATTTTACATCTGTATTTTAAAAGATAGGTGAGTGCCAGTGTCCTTTTCATTGCTTTGCCACAGTGCTACTAAACACCTGAACTAAAATGACCTACAGTCTGTATAATTAAAAATGATCTTGTTGGGTTTGATCTACACTGTAAAATCTATAGATAGCTTAACAACAGACTTCTTTCATGGTGAGTCATTCAATCTTAGAGACTATCTAGTCAGCCTCCTCACTTTACAGCTAAGGAAAAGGAGCACAGAAAGATTATTGCCTGAGATCACACAGCAAGTTTTCTTTCCCTAAGAAACAAATACCTGAGTTGGTATTTGAAGAGTATAAAATGAGATGGCATGTTGTCAGAGTTTTAGTTTCTTTTGGAGCAGACCAGTTTCTTTCAGCATCGTTTTTCTAACATGCAGATCTTTTCTAGGAAGCTATGATGTAGTGATGGGTTTTTATTTCATTTAATTAGCATTAGAATTTTATTTCAAATTTCTTCATATGTCACAAGTTACATCATTGGGTCAGAATCAGGAGAACATGCTCTTTGAGTTATTTTGATAAAACATGTGAAGAGAATGTTTTAGCAGGTGAGCCTTGAACTCCTCCAGTCTAGCTTGGGGCTGTTACAGATAGTGCTGCTGTGAATGTTACATTGTGCATGCCTTTGGAGAACATACGTATTCCCATTCCTACTGGGTATACTAAAGAGTGGAATATTTGGCAAAGGTGTGTGTATTTTAGTATAGATATTGCCAAATAGCTTACTAACGTACATTCCCACTAGCAGCAATTAAGGTTTCTGATTGTTCCATATCCTCATAACACTTAGTATTTTCCGTCTTTTTCATCTTGGCCATTCTGATAGGTGTGTAGTGGTATCCCATTGTGGTTTTAATTTGCATTTCCTGATGACTGTTGAAGTCGACCACATTTTCATATTTATTGACCACTTCAGCATCCTCTTTTGTTTAGTGTCTGCTAAAATCTTTTCTCCATTTCTTTAAGTTGTCTGTCTTCTTTTTTAAACAGCTTTATTGAAATATAATTTACATACCATTAAATTCAGTCTTTTAAAGTTTACAGTTCAGTGGTTGTTTAGTATAGTCACCGAGTTGTGCAGCCATCATCAGTATCTAATTCCAGGAACTTTTTATCACGCTAGAAACAAACTCCCTACCCGTTAGCAGCTGCTCCCTTTTCCTCCTACTCCCAGCCCCTGGTCACCACTAATCTACTTTCTATGGATTTACCTATTCTGGACATTTCATATAAATGGAATCATACAATATATGGTCTTTGTGACTGGCTTCTTTCACTTAGCGTAATGTTTTCAAGGTTCACTCATGTTATAGCATATATCAATACTTAATTCCTTTTTATTGCCCAATAATATTCCATTCTATAAGTGTACCACATTTTGTTTATCCATTCATCAGTTGAAGGACATTTGGGTTGTTTCCACTTTCCAGCAGCTATGAAATTTGTGTATAAGTTTTTACATGGACATGTTTTCATTTCTTCTGGTTATATACCTAGGAGTGGAATTGCTAGGTCATACAATAACTGTTTCACATTTTGAGGATCTGCAAAACTGTTTTCCACAGAGGCTGCACCATTTTACATTCCCACCATCAAAGTATGAGGGTTCCAGTTTCTCCACATCCTTGCCAATCCTTGTTGTTGTCTTTTTTACTTTAGCAGGTTTTGTGAATGTGAAGTGGTATCTCATTGTGGTTTCACTCTCCTTCTTAATGATTTGCAGTAATTCTGAATTTGTTCTGAATACAGTTCCTTTGTTGGATATTATGTTGTATCATTTCACTCTCAATTGTGTGTTTTGATGAACAGAAGTTCATAGTTTTAGTAAAGTTTATCAGTTTTTTAAAAATTTATGGTTAGCTTTTTGTGTTCAGTTTAAGAAGTCTTGGGACTTCTGGTATCCAGTGGTTAAGACTCTTCCAGTGCACGGGGCACGGATTTGATCCCTGGTCAGGGAACTAAGATCCCGCATGCCATGCAGCGTGGCCAATAAAAAGAAAAGTGTCCATACTTGATGATCTCAAAGATATTCTATGTTTTTCTCTAAAAGCTTTATTGTTTTACATTTGACCTTTAGATCTGACATCCATATAGAATTGATTTTTGAGAGACAACATTTTTAAAAATGATTTATCTCCTCTTCCTAGCTGACTAACGTTCTATGTCTTTTTCTCTTTTTTTTTTTAAGAGGTGAGAGATAATTAATACATGGTTAGAAAAATAATGTAGTGTCCAGGAATTAATTGGTTATAAAGATTTGCCCTCAGGTGGTGATTGTGGAGTTAGGGAGAGGAGCTTAAGATTTGTAGGACTCCTGTCATATGTCAGAGACTTCGCTAGGCATTTCATGAACTTAAATTCATTCAATCTCTACAATATTCTTGTAAAGTAGATGGCATTTTCCCTTCCTTGCAGATGAGAAAATTGAGGCCCAGGAAGGTAAACTTTCCCAAGCCCAAAAAGCTAATAATTAGGCAAACCATGACTCAAAATCAAGTCAGTTTGGCTCTAAAATTCTATTATCTTTTCACTGTACATTTTTTCAAAATCATGTAAAATCTTAATTATTAAACTTTCAAATTTAATCTGTTCATCTTAAATTGCTGTGATATTTGGCCCAATAATAAATTAAATAGCCCATGGAGCTGGGTATATATATTTTTTCTTTTCTTTTTTTCTTTTTTTAAATTAAGATGGTTTGAAGGAAGCAGACGAATCAGCAATCATGAGATCTCATAGGGGACAAAGTATTGAAGTGGTAATCTGATGCTTGAGAGATTAGGTGCCTGAGAGATTCTTGTCAGTGGGTAATACTGCCAGAGGAACTTACCTTTGTGGATGTTTAATTTGTGGTGTAGTAGAATTTATTTTCCATGCTATGAAATGTAGGAAATGTTCTTTAAATGAATTAGGGTCAAAGAGAGCATTTTCTAGGGCTCCCTCTGCTGGCTTCCTAGTAGTAATTAAGATACCTAGATGCCAGAATTGTGCTGGTACTAATGATGTAAATAAATTTAGGAAATAAATTAATTTCAGGGTCCATTAGAAACAGAGATATCGATGTTTCTAGCAAATGAAAATAGAAAATAGAGAAAGGATTATTTACATTTATTTATTTATTTTAGAATCCAAATTTAGCTATTAAATCTGTTTAGAGTTATGGGGAAGAACAATTCTAATGGTATTGGAAACTTTTCATTTCAAACAAATTGTGGTAAAACTTGATACTTGGAGGGTGGCATGATAAGAATCAGTGTGTGGGATCACCTTTCTTGGTTGGTGATGATATTACAAAAGTATTCCCTTTAGCCCTTTTTAACTAAAAGGTAAAGTGTTGGCAGCCTCAGTGGAGAAGTCTGAAATTGATCAATGGACTAGTTGGTTTCTAGATAAAATGGTCATTTGGAAACATTTCCAGTCAGAGAATTAGATGATTAGATGTGGACCCAGTTAAATGAGAAATTCCCTTCTCAGGGGGCTCCTAGGGTCTGTGCTAATTATCCTCTTTTCACACCTCAGTCATTTCGAACCTAATTGATAGGAACCTAATAGACAGGCATCTTACACCTAGAGTATTATGACTTTTTTTGCCAGCTAGCTGTGACTTGACGTCTCTTTTCTTGTCATAATAGCTCCAGGCAGCCACCATTTTCCTTTCAGAGTTGCCATTTGAGGAGAAATCTATCTGCCATTTTGGAATATAAAATAGCCCCATTTAAGAAAACTGAGTATAAAGAAAATAAACAGTATGTGCTGATTATTTTTGTTAGAGAGCCAACACCTTTAAATAATAAGTCCCTGTGATATTTAACTCGTTTAATTTACAAAAATGATTTAACCCCACATTTGCAGGAAATTTTACATAAAACAAGGTCAAACAGTTTTAGCAAGTTAAACATTGAGCCATCTTTATAATGGACAACGAACTATTCCTTACTGTGACAAATGAAGAAAATCTAGTTTTACTTCTTCAGAGGCAATGATAGTATAATTTGGCTTTAAATGAATAAAAGGTAACAATAGTAATGAATGTATCATTAATCCAAGATCAAGTCTCATTAATCCAAGAAGTCTGGTATAAGAGGGACATATTCTGGGAACAATTTGGGTTCCATTTTGAAAGCATTAAAATGATTTGTTACTGTGTGAATAGCTACAGATTGATGTATGTATGGATGTGGATCTATTATTTGCATTAGCCTCAGAATTGACTATTAGAACTGTTTAGACTATTATATAAGTTCAGCCTACAAATATCAATGCAAACTCTTTTCATAGGATAGTTTTGATAGTATTTAGTGACATCAAGCAGGATAAAAATTCCTTAAAACATTGTGAAAATATTTTAGAGGAAATGCAAAATGTTCTGTATTAACTTTTTGCTCTTTTGTCATATTACTACCATTACTAGCTACTAATATTTATATTACTGCAAATTTAGGAAATTTAATAGTTTATTTTAATCAATTTCAAATTGGAGATGCTGAACATTTGAGTTGTTGAGAAACTAGGTAATCGTAATCTTCCATGTAAAATCCTCTATAAGTCTAGCTCCATTCTTTCCTTCCAGCCTTCTTACTGGGCTAATAGGTCTATACTTTTGAGTTTCACCTCTACCACTACCCAGCTGTAAGATCATAGGCAAGTCATAAGATGGTTTCTTCACCTGTAAAATAAAAGAATTGCACAAAATCCATGATTTTAACACTTTATTTGGGTTGAGGAGAAACCCTTTGAGAATCTGATGAAAGCCATGGATCTTTACACCCTGAAAACTGCTGATTCATACAAAATGTTGCATATAATTTATTTCTATCCCATACCACCCTGTTGTCTCTAGGTATACTATATTATGATCCTCATTTTTCAGGCTCCCTCTGGGTTTTTACTCATATTATGTCTTCAACTTTAAAATGTTTTTTCTCATCCCCTTATCCATCTGCACCTTTGAAAGTTCTACCCCCTTTTAAAGCACAATTCAAATGTCATTTTTTTTTTCTGTGAAACTTCTTCAGTCAGATTTAATCTTCCCCTTAGAACTTTGTACCTCCATTATAACCATTAACATCTTTGGTCTTGTATTACAGCTGTTAGAGGTCTGTGTCCTCCATCTCCCCTTCTTGCCTGTTCCTCAACAGATTATAAATGTCTTCATAACAGTGGCTATGTTCCTACATTAGTTTTGTAATTGAATAGTGCCTTGCTAGTGGTAGCCATGGAATAAGTAGAATAAATTAATTTGAATTTGCCGCTCAGTTGTAATGATTAACTGTCTGCTATGTCATGTGCTAAATGCTGGGAGGATTGTCCCCCACCCCCCAAAAAGCAGAAAGTGGTGTGAAATAGAACGATAGAGGAAAAACCTCATGTACGAGATGAATTTAAAGAATGAGTAGAATTGAGGGAGCTGCAGGGGCATTATCTGGGAGATGAAGAGAAATAAGAGAACTAGTGGGTACCTGTATCAATGAAATTAATCTATTTTTACTGAAAAGTGATGGGTATTAAAATTTAGCTTTTGATTCATAATTAAGCTTTGCATTTTTCATTTTTGGCATTTTTGTTTTTACAGGTACAAGAAAATTCCCCAGGACATAGAGCTGGACTGGAGCCATTCTTTGACTTTATTGTTTCTATTAATGGTTCGAGATTAGTAAGTTCAGCTTTTTGTAGTTACGCCTATGGTATTTTGTAATCTTTTGAAAATGGAATTTTTCAGATTATCTGGGATGGATGTTTATTCATTGGTTACAAACATTATTTAGAGTATGATACCAATAAAATAACCCTGTGTTAGTAAACATGAGAATGTCAAATATAGAATACTATACCTCACACTCCAGTGATTATCTTAGGAGAAGAAAATCAGAGACTTTTACTTTATATGTTAAATATTTAATTTTTTTAAGTAGAAAGACGTGGTTTTGTTGCTTTTTCAAAGATGTCAGACTTTTGTAGGTTATTGACAAATGGATTAGTAAAGACTCATTCTCAAGTAACTTGTCAGTTTTCTTGTTGCTCAATTCCCTGATATATCAATAGAAATAATGTTACAAAACTATACAGAGATGTGTTCCAGAAGTGCACAATTAAAACCACCTTTTATAAGTTGCTTTCAGTTTACATGTAGTAAAGTCCAATAGGAAGGAAACTATAATTTCAGTAAAGGAAATTCTTATAACAATGGCTGCTTGGTTGGTTTATTTTTTCACAACAGTCTTAAGTTTTTGTTCATTACTACCAACATCACCTACGTAATGGCCTTTATTCATTTATGTAATGAAATATTTAACATACTGTTTCCGTTTTCTTTTCCTGCCAGTTTGTAATAAATAAAGTGTATATGTAGGAGTAGAGTCCAAAATTAAACTTCAACTCTAGCAAATGTTTTAGATTTTTAAAATCAAAGTCATAACCAACTCTGTTAGTAATATGTCTTCTTGTGGAGTATTTTGGTTTTTTATCATTGAAGCCCCGGATCATTTCAAATAATGTAGTCTTGCAAATTCTGTAATTCCATAGTCAGCTATGGAGTTGTTGCTAATGTTACTTGAACAGAAGTTCATGTGCCTGACGCACAGTGGGGCCAGACAGTACCGAAATGTCAGAGTCTGGAGCAGAGAAAGGTTTATTGCAGGGCCAAGCAAGGAGAATGGGTGGCTCATGTTCAGAAAAACCCGAACTCCCTGAAGGGTTTCAACAAAGCATTTTTAAAGGCAAGGTGAGGGGAGGGGTGTCCCAGGATATGTGATCAGCTCATGCACAATTCTCTGGTTAATGGTGATCAATCCTTAGGCGCCAGTAGGTCTGGAGGCTACCTGCTCATGATCTTCAGGTAGTTAATTTCTTCCTTTTGGTGGTGGTTTTTAGCATTTGAAAAACTCAGGAAATATGCATGAGATACTATTATCCGGGTACTTCAGAGAGGTAGTACAGCAGAGGGTAGGGGGAAACGCCTGTCCCAGGAAGGCCCCATAGGGTCCTGCTCTGTTACACTAACATAAGTTCTTAATTTCTTGACATTCTTTTATTTTGAGGAGTATTTGAATGTTAATGAAACCTCCACCTATTGAATGTTTTATTTATGTTAATAATATTATTCCAATAGGGCCATGGGATGCTTAAGGTTAGATAATTAACATTAGATTTTTACTGTTAAGTAAATGTTTTTTATTAAGAAAAATTTCTATGTGTTTACAGAATAAAGACAATGATACTCTTAAGGATCTACTGAAAGCAAATGTTGAAAAGCCTGTAAAAATGCTTATCTACAGTAGTAAAACACTGGAGCTGCGAGAGACCTCAGTCACACCAAGTAACATGTGGGGTGGCCAGGGCTTGTTGGGAGTGAGCATTCGTTTCTGCAGCTTTGATGGGGCAAATGAAAACGTTTGGCATGTGTTGGTAGGTATCAACTGTGAACTGTTACTTGCAGTTTAAGAAACAGTGTAGAAAGGTGTTTTAATAGTGGTTGTTTCCAATTTGGTGAGATTGTAGGAGTATTATTAGGCTATTTTTAGTTTCTGAAAATCAGAATTGATTGCTTTTAAAATATGGATTAATAAAAAAGAAAAAGAACTTGAGGAAGAGAAGCAAATATGATGCCTAAGAACTATTTTTCTAATGATTTATCCATTAGAAGAAGGTATTTTAAAGCAAATAGCTACAGGAACTTCCCTGGTGGTCCAGTGGTTAAGACTCTGCACTCCCAATGCGGGGGGCCCGGGTTCGATCCCTGGTCAGGGAGCTAGATCCCACGTGCTGCAACTAAAGATCCCACATGCCGCAACAAAAATCCCAAGTGCTGCAACTAAGACCTGGCGCAGCCAAATAAATAAATAAATATTTAAAAATAAAATAAAGCAAATAGCTACAGAAATGTTTTAAATATTTATTAAATATTGTGGGTTGTTTAATGCTTGGGAGATTAAATATATATATATATCCTATAGTTTCTGATCTGACATCTCTAACAAGAAAAATATAGGGGGGGTTAAATTACTATAATTAAGGACTGAACTATACAATTTGGAAGATTATTTTATATGCAATAATTTGATGGAGAGGTTGTTTTTCTGTCATCCTAGGAAGTGGAATCAAATTCTCCTGCAGCACTGGCAGGTCTTAGACCTCACAGTGATTATATCATTGGAGCAGATATGGTCATGAATGAGGTAATTCGTTTGTTTATTAATACTAACAATTATTTAACATTTTCTCATTAATGGTTAAGTTCAGAAGTATATTTGCACACTTTACATTTAAAGTTGAAATTTAGGTCTTTGCTGATCAAGATAGCTTACGCTCCAGGGTGTTAAACAGAAATCTGGGAGGTGTCTTACTAGGTACAGCTGTGAGGAAAAACATACACTCTGGCAATTGCACAGATTTTGTGTATGGTATATGTTAGAAATCTCTTGTACCTCAAGATTAAATCGAATCCTCATCTTGATTATTGATTTCCTTTTCTCTTCCCCTTTCTAAGGTAACAAAATTGGCTTAGCTGTATTAGTTGGATCCTTTTCCTTGTCTGTTAGCTAGTTGGAGGTATATATTGCTAAATCACAAATGAGAGAAAAAATAAGGTGCCCAGAGAACCAGGTCTTAATAATGGATAGTAAGCAGAATATGTAGAATTTGGGTATAGAAGACTTTTACTAAAATTGCTGACTAGGTCTTACAGAACTGGACATGAGGCCTTGCGTTGTGTAGATAGGTAAAATATTGAATTAAACCTCGTTTGGAGTATTGGTTTTAAGAAATGATTTTTATGTCTAGCAGCAGGGCCCAGAATCTGGTTTTTGTGTGTGTAGTTTTTTTCGTTCTTGTTGTTTTAGGTGTGTTTTTTGTTTGTTTGTTTTAGGTTTTTGTTGTTTTAGATATTAGTCAGGTTCGAGACCTACTATTTTAAAGTTCAGTAACAAAAACATTTTTCTCCTGTAATGCTTTTGCAGTCCGAAGATCTGTTCAGCCTTATTGAAACACATGAAGCAAAACCATTGAAACTTTATGTGTATAATACAGACACTGATAACTGTCGAGAAGTGATTATTACACCAAATTCTGCATGGGGTGGAGAAGGCAGGTAAGGTCATTTTTTAGACTAAGTTATGACTACTTAAATTTACCAGTCAGATATGTTGTAAACATTGTTTTTATTTTGAAACAAGTTATTGGTTTATTGTAAGACTTCTCTTGAGAAAAGGAAAGAGCTGACCTAGAATATTGAATCCAATAATTCATTTTTTAAAGCACATATTTAGTGAGCATGGTACACATACCCAGTCCTTTTTTTTCTGATCTAAGAACTAACAAACTTTTTTGTTTTGTTATTTTAGTAAAATAGTTTTCAGTTTTATTTTATTTTCCCAAAATTCCCTCCTCAGCAGTGGGACAATACAGTATAACTTTCTCTAGCTGCTGGGGAAATTTCTTAGCACTTTGTGGGAACTGTTACCTTTTAGAAATGGACAGGCTGATTTTAACCAAAAGTTAGACAAAATTGCAACAACAATAAAAAGCAATTTAGAAAGAGGATCAAGCCAAGCAGAAAAGCAAACTTTATAAAATCAGTTTTCTGGGACTGTTCATCAAGTCAGTTCCCTAATTTCAAAAGGCCAGACCAAAGCAAAGCATGATGACTTAACATGGTATCTTTAGGTCTTCTGTCTACTATTTAAATTGAAATTTTTCATTATTTTGAAAGTTCTAAGAACCTTTTTTAATTTGAGGAATTGTTGAGTGTAAACCAGAATTATAGGAAAGCCTGGAGTTTGGAAACTTCTACCAGTGTTTTATAAAAGTTCCAGCACTTGCTGGGAAAAGGATGACTTAGTTGATGCAGACGGAGAAAGCCTGTTTGCTCACAGTACCTTTACCCACACTACCTGAGGTTCTACAGCTAAATGTATATTGTCACCAGAATGCTAACTTGTTGCAATTTGAGAAAATGAGATAGAAAATGTGGCCTGTCTGGGGGCCATACTTGACCAAGTTATCATTGTCCTTTGTCCAGGTTTGTAAACACACAGAAAGATGATCTTCTTAAGGTATTCAAAGTTGATTTCATTTCAGAGGGACTGCCTCATATAAACTAAATTTGCAAAGAAGCTTCTGTCTTCATTAGAGTGGCAAATTTTCAGTTTACAATAGAAAAATACCCCCTCTCCAGTTAGAATAATACTTAGATCCTATTACTACCACAAGATTGCTTGGTGAGCATGAAATGAAAGTCTAAGGAAGAGATTCTAGATGGTGAAGTTCAACAGCAAAGAACATTACTAGTTCATTAATTTTTAATTCTGTTGACTAAACACTGCTACATTCTTGTTCTTGGAGCCCTTCTTTTCTAGACTTTAGCAGTTATTCCTTTTCTATGGAAGACATTTTTCCTATTGACATGGTTTAGTACCACTGATCAGCCGTTGCTTTAGACAGGCCCATACAGACCACTTTCCTGAGTCCTTCCCCATTTGGCATATGTGTGCCTCTGGTTTTCATTCCTTCCTCAGAGGCTGACCACATTGCTTTCATTACAGCACATTTTTCTTAGCTTCATTCTTGGGCTGTCTTTAAATTTATGGAGGTCTCCCTCTTGCCTCAAGTGCCTTCTCTACCACCACTTAGTTCTTTTGATTAATAAGCACCTTGTTTTTAAATGTAGCTACCTCTGAAAGGCTTGTATTGATCAGTATAAATTATTTAATCTTTCTTTCTTCCTCTAAATCTATCTGAGATCCAGTTCAGTAAAATTTGCAGCTTGATGGTATAAGGGAGGAAAAGTGAGAGAAGAGGGAACAAGTAATTTTTTAATATGAAGCATTCTTATGAAATCAGATTTGGATAAGGAAGAGCCGAAGTTGGCCACTGCCTGCTCTCCCAGCTTTTGGTGGTAGTAGTACCCATGGAAATAACAGATGCCCTGGCAGGAGAGAGGCACAGTGATACCTGTGCATGTCCTACTCAGAAAGTGCAAGTAGTTTGGAAAATAAAAGCAGTTGTGATGGAAACATAAGTTGGAACCTGGTTGTGAAAAGCCTTAAATACCGTGGTCTGGAAATTTGGATATACTTCGGGCAGTGTTAGTTCTATAATATTGTAACAGTGAGGGTTCTTTGGTTCCAAATAGTAGAAACCAGCTGCAGCAGACATGAATTTATAGCTACGGAGTCACTCATATAATCAAAGACTCAGAATGGGAAAGGACAGGACTCAGACACCTTTAGGGATTTAGAAAGGAAGAACTAATTGGCAATTTCATCACTTTCTACTGAAGGGATAAAGCCATTTTGGTTTTTTCTGTCACTTCCAAGATTTGCAGCCCTGGGCAAGAGAGGTAAATTGGCCTGGCTCTGGTCATGAGCCACTCCTTGTTTTGGGCAGGACAGGCCCCCTGCTTGACAGTCCCACCCGTGCTCCACAGAACGGCAGAGGAGTAGTTCTCCAAAGGGAAGAAGGAAAAGGGAATGTTGGGAAGACAACAGACTCTGGAAAGAAGACAACAGACTATGGGAAGATCACTCTGGAAAGTGATTGTATCTTATTAGAAAGATATCTCTGGTGGCATTGGGAGGATGCATTAGAAGGAATCTGGATTAATTTGGATTGATATGTGTCAGGTTCTGAAATAGACCTATAGGTTGTGTAAATGACATCAACATACAAAAGTGCTTGGAGCTCTTCAGTGGAAAGGCTATATGTCATTCATTGAGCAAATAATTACTTAGTGTCTGCCATGTGCCAGGAACTGTTAAGGCAGTAAACATAACAAGGTCTCTGCCTTCAAGGACCTTACCATTTTATTGGGAGAGACAAAATAAACAAATAAATATGCAATGTGTTGGATGGTGATAAATACTTGAAGAAAAATAAAGGAGAGTACGGTTAGTGTCTGTGGTGGAGAGAAGGGTGCTATTTAATAAAGGATTATCAGAGGAGACTTTTGATAAGATGACAGTATTTAAAAGAATGGAGATTTGTTTTTCTGTTTCAAAACCTCAAAAATTCAAGCTGTGATTGATAACAATAACTTTAAGAAAAAAATATCTTCATAGCCTAGGATGTGGCATTGGATATGGTTATTTGCATCGAATACCTACACGCCCATTTGAAGAAGGAAAGAAAATTTCTCTTCCAGGACAGATGACTGGTACACCTATTACTCCTCTTAAAGATGGATTTATGGAGGTAAGATAACTTTACTGCCTGATTATACCATAACTTTCCACCCAAATGAGTAGATGTGTGGGGTGGTAGCACTTATTTGAGACTGGGCAGATGATGAGTTAAATATTGAAGTGTTGGATTTGAAGTTCCTGTAGGATATCCAAATGGATATTTTCTGGTTCTAGATTTCAGGAAAGAGGGCAAGGCTAGAGATACAGATTTGGGAATCAGCAGAGAGAGGGTAATTTAATCCAATGAACATTGATAAAAATCATCAAGGGACTGGGCCTTGGTGGGTCAGAGGACCGAGGCCAGAATCTTGAACATCCCTAGTGTTTAAATGGATGGGCAGAGAAAGGGGATTCAACAAAGGAAGCTCAGGAGAAGGCCAAAGGGAGAGAACAGAGCTTCAGGAAAGGGGACATAGGCAGCTATGTGAGGTACTGCAGAGAAGTCAGGTGAGAGAAGGAGTGAAAAAACATGTCCTGGGCTAGAGCACCTTAAGGCTTGATGAGATGCAGATACCAACTTACAGGAGATAGAGGGTGAGTGGTGAGTGATAAGGTGATGATAGCTGCTCCTTCCTATTTCAAGAAACTTGACTGGGAAAACAAAGAGAGCTAGGGGTGTGGGAAGTATTACAGGATCAAAGCGAGGCTTTTTAAAGAATAAGAGGTATTTGTGCAGGCTTATAGGCTTTTAAAATGTTTCCTGTGCAGGCCTTACAGGCCAGTTAACGCTTCTGCATGACTAAATAAAAACCAAACATTCAAAAAGAAAATGCTACAGTTGTAAAGAAAGGGCTGCTGCCACTGTCATTTTATGGTGCATGGTTGGGCCATCCCCAATTCTAGAGGAAGTGAAGGGGAGCTATGGGGAAGTGTAACCTCTCCTCACCCCCATCCACCATTGGCTCATGACCAGAACCAGTGTTGTTGTATGTTTAGACTCCTGCTACCATATCTGCTGCCCCAATCAGTGCTCTCTGCCCCAGATGAGGCGCTATGGGCAGTCTGAGAAGACCAGAGGGTGAAATGGCAGCTAGGGAGAAGGGCCAGAATACAAGTTATGTTGGAATGTGCCAGAGGGCACTGGAGCTGGCATAAGTTGGAGGATTCAGAGGTGAAATCACCTGTCCACCCATCTGTAGAGTCCATATAGATTCGTTCCCACCCCCACCCCATGCTCCCAGAAGGTAGAGATCTGGCTGCCACATTCATTCATTGATGAGGAAAGGTAAGGAGGACTCATGAGGTTAGACATCTTAAGAAACTTTTAAGGAATCTATCTTGGTGTTAAGACTTCAGCTGACTTCTTCCGTGAGCACTGAAAATTGAAAACACGAAACTGGCTGAGAATTCAAAGAAGAAGAAAGCAGTGGTGCTTTAAGGGTTGAGTATAATCTTTTTTGGCTGGCTAGGAAGGAGGAGAGAGAATCTCCTCCTGGTGTCGAAGTGGCTAGAACAGTGTGTATGATGGGCTAGATGCCATGTGTTAAAAGACTGGAAGTGACAGGAGGGGGAGATGTTTACAGTGCGTGGTCCTTGGCACGTATCAAAATTAGGAAGGAGTGTCTGAAAGCCAAAGTGCCAGGTGAAAACTTTTGACAGTACATGATCGAAAAAGGTATCTGTAGGACCGGTGAGAGCCAATATTTATATTCTCTTTTAAGTAAATTTGAGTAATTTTCCTTTTTTCTTTCTTTTTTTTGGAAGGTCCAGCTGTCCTCAGTTAATCCCCCATCTTTGTCATCACCAGGAACTACAGAAATTGAACAGAGTCTGTCTGGACTTTCTATTAGCTCAACTCCACCAGCTGTCAGTAATGTTCTCAGTACAGGTGTGCAGAAAAATAGATTCTGTTTTCAGTCTACTTTGTTTTACACGATATTGTTATCTGTCCCAAGCTGTAGAATTTTAAAAGTTGATGCCAGTGTACTTTGAAAACTGTAAACGTGCTCTGCATTGACAGGCCCTGTCTGAAAGCTGGTACTAAATCATCACAGGCATTTGAACCTCTTCTCAGACAATTTTAGACCTTGGGCTTGTCTTGTTGTAGAGTCAGGATTCTACCTTTAATTTCTGTTTAATAGCTCTATTTACTCAACAAATGTTTGCATATCCCCTAAGCAGTAGACACTGGGGATACAAAAGTGAGCAGCTTACCATTCCTTTCCTAGGGACTCAGTCTTGCTCAGGGGACATACGCCTATCTCCTCTTTTTCTGTACTCCTTGTTCTACCTAATATACTCCTTTTTTGTTTGTTTGTTTTGGTTTTTTTCAACAGCTTTCTGGAGATGTAGTTCACATAGCATTCAATTTACCCATTTACAGTATACCATTTAGTGGGTTTTGCAACCATCACCTCAATCAATTTAGAACATTTCATTACCCCCAAAAAACACCTTGTACCCGGTCACTCCCTGTTTTCCCCCAATCCCACAGGCCTAGGCAATTACTAATCTACTTTCTCTTTCTAATCTAGACATTTCATATAATATGTGTGGTCTTCTGTGACCTTCCTCTCTGGCTTCTTTTCCTTAGAATAGTGTTATCCAGGTTCATTCATGTCATAGCATATATTAATAATTCATCTTTTTTTATGGCTAAATAATGTTCCATTGCATGGATATGCCACATTTTGTTTATCCATTCATCGGTTGAGAGACATTTGGATTGTTTCTACTTCTTAGCTATTATGAATAATGCTGCTGTGAACATTTGTGTACAAGTTTTTGCATGGACATATGTTTTCATTTTTCTTGGTTATATACCCAGAAATTAGAATTGCTTGGTCACATGATACAGTTCTTAACTTGGTATGTTGATAGAGTTTATTTTTCCCTTTCCTTTATTTATTTATTTTTAACATCTTTATTGGAGTATAATTGCTTTACAATGGTGTGTTAGTTTCTGTTTTATAACAAAGTGAATCAGCTATACATATACATACATCCCCATATCTCCCCCATCTTGCGTCTCCCTCCCACCCTCCCTATCCCACCCCTCTAGGTGGTCACAAAGCACCGAGCTGATCTCCCTGTGCTATGCGGCTGCTTCCCACTAGCTATCTGTTTTACATTTGGTAGTGTATATATGTTCATGCCATTCTCTCACTTTGTTCCAGCTTATCCTTCCCCCTCCCCATGTCCTCAAGTCCTTCTCTATGTCTGCATCTTTATTCCTGTCCTGCCCCCAGGTTCTTCAGAACCATTTTTTTTTTTTTTTTTAGATTCCATATATATGTGTTAGCATACGGTATTTGTTTTTCTTTTTCTGACTTATTTCACTCTGTATGACAGACTCTAGGTCCATCCACCTCACTACAAATAACTCAATTTCCTTTCTTTTTATGGCTGAGTAATATTCCATTGTATATATTTGCCACATCTTCTTTATCCATTCATCTGTTGATGGACACTTAGGTTGCTTCCATGTCCTGGCTATTGTAAATAGAGCTGCAATGAACATTGTGGTACATGACTCTTTTTGAATTATTCTTTCCTTTTTTTAAATCTCCTGTTTTCTGGTTTTCTTTCTTTATACCAAGAGTATATTATATACTCAATTAATGTTGACTAAGTGGATGAAATACTGTGTCATTGTTTAGTTTTATTTCATTAATAGCCTTTTATTCTTGAGCTCTTTTTTTAATATTTATATTCCAAATTTGATCATATTCCACTTTGTTCTCGAATGGATTTAAAACAGCCCATCAAGATGCAGTTAAGGTCAACAGTATGATCCCTGGAGTTTGTCCCCTAGGTTCAAATCTCAGACCTTTTCAGAGTCTTTGTTTTATTTCCCAAAGATATGTATGAAATTTAAATTTTTTATTTTTTATAATTAAAAACTTGAAACATATTCAAAAGTAGATGACTATTAATAAAGATTCATTTGCGTAACAAGTAGTACAACCAGCCCCCACCGCCCAGCATCACCAGTTATCAGTACGGTAACCTACCTCCCTACCCCCTGCTCTTTGCTGGGTTTTTTTCCCAGCTTTATTGAGGTATAATTCGCATACCATAAAATTAACTCACTGCAAGTATAGAATTCAATGATTTTTAGTAAATTTATGGAGTTGTGCAATCATCACCACAGTCCAGTTTTAGAATATTTCCTAGATGACATTAAATGTTAATGTCATCAGTATCAAGTCATGGATACATTTGGAAGAGATTTTAAAGTTTATTTCATTCAAGCAGTGTTTGAGTTCTTTTTATGATATTAAGATTTTTTTCTTACATCGCATCAGATGTAAGAAATGGGTTTTTTTTTTAATTAATTAATTAATTTATTTATTTATTTATTTTTGGCTGTGTTGGGTCTTCGTTTCTGTGCGAGGGCTTTCTCTAGTTGTGGCAAGTGGGGGCCACTCTTCATCGCGGTGCGCGGGCCTCTCACTATCGCGGCCTCTCTTGTTGCGGAGCACAGGCTCCAGGCGCTCAGGCTCAGTAGTTGTGGCTCACGGGCCCAGTTGCTCCGTGGCGTGTGGGATCTTCCCAGACCAGGGCTCGAACCCGTGTCCCCTGTATTGGCAGGCGGATTCTCAACCACTGCGCCACCAGGGAAGCCCCCAAGAAATGGTTTTTTAGTTTATTCCTGAATAGACTTTCCAAGACAGCAATCCAATCTGTGTCTGATAACTCTCACCAGGCTTTACAGTAAGTGTTCCAGTGCAAAGTGTTCTGGCTTTAGGAGATAGCTGACATCTCTCTTCAAGTTCCAGTTTCTTTTGAGAGGCATTTTAAATCTTCCCTAATTACATTACAGTTATATTGTCATGTAAGCACATGCACTGAGATCCCTGGTCTTATTACACTGTAGAGAAATGGTTTCTTGAATATTAAAAGACAGAGACGTAAATAAAGCAGAAATTGCTCAAAGGAGACTGAAAGAAATCAGCATTTTCACTTTGAGTAAATAAATTTAAAAACACTCAAATGTTCTAGCATTATAACATGTGAGAAACCACTTTTTGTTAAGCATTTATTTTTCTGTCTTTGCCTTAATTATATTGCTGCAAAGTAGCCCAAACAGTAACTGTAGAAACATTAAAGTATGTGGTTTAAAAAAAAACCTCTGTAGATTTGAAAATTTTGGATTAAGAAATTTTCAGAAAATGAATATATCATTTTGAAATGACATTAATCGATGTGACCCTCTCACACTTCCTGTCTCCCTTTCTTTTTCTGCCCCTTATCATAATGTAAATTTCCAGAAGGTAGTGATTTCTATTTTCTTTATGCTGTAAAGTTCCTCAGTGCCTAGAACAATGTCTGACATACAGTAGGTGCCCCCCACCCAAACTTTAAAGACTGAACACACCAACCAACCATCCAACCCCTTTGAGAATCTGATAAAACAAAGAACCCTCTTCTATTTTTGCATGGCTCCAATTTCTGCAAAAAAGTAAGTACACTACTAAATAAATTTTAAAAGCTATCTGAAAATGGTTGCTTCAGACTTTTAGGCACAATTCATTCTTGCTACCATATTTAAGCAGATCTCTGTAAGACAAAATCTAGAATCCATGTGCAGTATTACTGTTGTTTGGACATCAGCAAAACCTCCCACATGAGTAGGTGGTAAACATTAATAGGTAATCTTTATTAGGTGGTATCGTAAGAGTTACTTGAATGTAAAGAACATGACCTCCTCAAACTAACAGCAGTAAAAGTGGGAATGTACTAGACTTCAAAGGAGTGTCCCAGAATCTAAGGTCAAAAGGAAATGAAGATTCAGGAAGCCAGGTCATTCTCCCCATCTCTGGAGGTCCACATGCTCTTCTGTCTCTTTCAGGCCATGTACATCATTCTCTTTCACAGACCAGAATTCACTGTTTCATGGGGCACATAGCCCCCCAGCAGCCCCAGGTGTACGTGGCCTTTTAGGTCAGGAGCCCAATAGAGACTGATTAGGATCCTTGTGTCCCATTTCCAAATTTCCAAAACAGTTTTCTAATCCAGCCCTGCTTAGGTCAGGAGTAAAACTCTTACCCGGTTTTACTTAGCTGCGGAGGGCTTGCAGAGCCCCCCGCCCTCTTGGCTCATGGTCTGCTAACAGCCATTGCGAAGGGCCAAGGGCAGAGCAGGTGGATGAGCTGTGGCAGTGATGCAGCCAGAGACCAACTGACTAAAGTCACACTGAGTGAAGACCTGACCACGGCGGGAGGGAAGGGACTGAAGACTGTCTGAGATAGTCTGCTCATTCCTTATCAACTGAAATTTTTAAAAGGTTGTGCTTTTATTTTAGGTGTACCAACAGTACCATTATTGCCACCACAAGTAAACCAGTCCCTCACTTCTGTGCCGCCAATGAACCCAGCTACTACATTACCAGGTAAGCAGCTGGAGACATATATGTAATAACAATAGCTTTACTGATATTTTGCATCTTAGAAAACAGTGAAAAAAATTTATACCTTTGGGTGACTATTTATGTCTTTTACTCTCATTCTATCTCTGCTGTAACTTTGTGATAAGTGAGACCAAGTGGCAATGAACTGCTGTCACCAGCTAGTCAGCTGCTGAGCCTTGGGCTCCTTAACCCCAGCCAACCATCCTCCCTGCCCCCAGTGCAGCCTGAGGCAGGAATAAGGAGTATATAGACTGTCCGTCCTTCAGCACAGGGCTTTCTGGTCATTGTTTAGTGAATAAGACATTGTGTCGTGGAGGAGAGCAGTCCTTACTTGAGTCTTCAGTAGCTCTAATGTTAGGTTAGATTTTTGTTTATTTCACTTACTGTGAAGACCAAGTCCCTTTATCCAGCAGATAACGATCAGATATTATTTCAGTGATCAAATATACTTGCATTGTGAGAGCCTTTAATTGTATGGCTAAAGATGTCATTACACAGACATATTAAGCCATTAACCAAATGTGTGCACACACAGAATGATAAAGGAAGTGTGGTAAAATGTTAACATTTGAGAAGTTTGAGTGAAAGATATACATGGGGATTCCTCATATAAATTAGCAACTGTAAGTCTGAAATTAAAAAGGAAAAAGAAAAAAAAAAAAAGCTGAGAGACTGTAAACCTCAACCATCAAAGAAAATCAGTTCCATATTTGCTGAGATAAATCAGCCCCTTCTCCAAGACACAGGCCAGCATCATTCTTGCTTTCGGGTTCAGAAGTGTGTGTTTGTTTTAACCCTTACCCACTTAGCCATCTAATCACTTAGGTATAGAAGGATGCTTCACTTGGGAGAGATTTTGTTATTGTTACTGTTGTTACGATACAAAACTGCCACACGCACGGTAAGTGGACTTCTGGTATTCTCACTTTGAAGTGGGTAGTATTTTCTTCAATATGCGAGGATTGGATGGTTTATCTTTTGTCCTCTGCCTTCTCTTCAGGTCTGATGCCTTTACCAGCAGGACTGCCAAACCTCCCTGCCCTCCCCAATCTCAACCTCCCTGCCCCGCACGTCGTGCCAGGTGTCAGCTTACCAGAGCTCATGAACCCGGGTATGTTGCCCATCTTGCCTTCCTAGGACTCTGTCTAATAAAAAGCTTTATCCAGGAAAGGCAGTCCTCTATTTCAGTCTTTTTCTGGCAAGGGCAGATCAGTTTAACAAATTTCAGCTGCTTCAAATAAAAATCAATCTTTTTTATTTAAAAAGCTTGAAAAAGAAGAGGAGGAGGAGTGTCTTTGTGATGCTCCTCTGCCTGGCTGCCTCCCCGCCCCGCCCCCCCCCCCCCCCCCCCCCCGCCCGCTTTCTCCTCTCCTGCACCTGACAGCTCAAGCACCACAAAGGCCAGCTGTAGGAATCAGGAGCAGTGGCGTGGCCTTGCTGGGCTCAGTTGGATGGGAGGTGTGCGCAGTCCACTCAGTGGAGGCAGATGAACTCCCTGTGATTCTCCTCATGTTTTGGGCAGCTGCCACCCGGGGAGTAGTGATACCTGTTTTGCGTGGCTGAGGCTAGCTGGGCCTGCTGCTTGATAAATATTCTTCATTATTAACAAATTTTTTATAACAAAAACTGTGAGAGATTTTAGCTACAAATAGTTAAGTTCACAGATATTCAGAGTGTTTACACTCAGATTTTATGCACTGATGAAAATGAAGCAGCAGAATGTCCCCACAAGTCTGCTCTTCTGGTTAATGATTGCCCAGATTATCTTTAGCTTTGAGATGGCCACAAGTCAGGTCTGACTTTTAATTGCTAATCTCAGGAATTTGGCCTATCAGTGATGTCAACGAGTGATCTTATTACACCGTGGTGTACATTGCCACGTTTCTAACGGCCCCTGTTGTAAAACTCATCATCTACACGTATTCGTTACCCATTTGCTTTTCAGCGCAGTGGGTTAAAAAACAAATGAAGTCAATAAGTTCAAACTAATGTTTACTGTCTCAGTGCTCCCTTTGTCTTTTCTTTTGTGCCCTGTATTCTTGGCTTCTGGCTCTGCCCTTTCCCCAGATTGACAGACTCTAAGAGCATTAAGGGTTTCACCAGGCCCCAGGTTGCCGCAAACCTGTTTTACAACCTGCTTTTCCTTTGTTTCTTAAAGAAGTAATACTCCTTCCCTTCATCTGCATTTTAAAATCATTACAATAAACCTGCCAAGTGTACTATAAATAGTTATACTATAAATAGATATAATGGCTGAGTACTTCTGGTGAGGCTAATGCCAGGGGGTACACAGCAGGCCCCTCCCTTGTGAAACGTTCACAGGAGGCCTGGCCCCTGTGTCTCCTCTTCCTCTTGTCTGTCCAGAGGGCAGCTTAAATCCACCTGCAGCTTGCCCGGGAGAGTGGAGTCCTCCTGCTGGGCACTCCGTGTAGCTGCATCGCAGGCTGGGTGGGCTCCTGTCCATCCTGGCTGGGAGAATCATTTCCTCCCTGAGCTCTGGGCTGAGTCACACGAGGGAACCTTTCCTCCTGGCCAGCTGGTCCTGCAGTGAATATTTAACTCTGTCCTGGCCTCCAACTGAGGATAATCAGAAGTTGTGATTTGTATTGTCTCTCCTCAGCTTCAGTTTTCTTAACGAAATGCAAATTAATAGTCGTGTGATGCTGACTGCTGCTCTTCTAGTGCTGGGAGGATGTGTGATCTATGCCGTTTTTGTCCTAGGTTTGCCACCTCTTCCTTCCCTGCCTCCCCAAAACTTACCTGGCCTTGCATCTCTCCCCATGCCATCCGAGTTCCTCCCGTCATTCCCTTTGGTTCCAGAGGTCTCTTCCGCAGCAGGCTCCACAGAGCTGCTGTCCTCTCTCCCACCCACCGGCAGCCCACCCTCCGACCCTGTCCCGACCACTGCAAGGGCAGATGCTGCGTCCGCACTCACCATGGGTGTGACGCCCGCCACTCCCAAGGCCCCGGCCACTGTTGAGGACAGAGTCGGCGAATCCATCCCAGCCAGCAAGAAGCCTGTCACTGCGGTCACGGATGCAAATGCCTCTGAGTCACCTTAGCTTTGGACCGGCCTTCGGAATTGGCGTGGTGTGCTCATTTCACCACAGGAGTGTGTCTGGAAATGCAAACTATCGTTAATTTCATACTAGTTTGTACCGTATCTGTAAGCATCCTGTAAATAATTCTAAGGGGAAAACTAAGCAAGAGGACGTGGGTTTGTATCCTGCCAAGTGGGGGTGGGGCTCATGGGCCGGGGAAGGAAATGTCAGGAAGTGCTTGTATTTTAAAACAACCAAAAAGAATTGTGAGGGTGGCTTGCTGCCAGGTTTCCACTGCCATTCTTGGGGGCATCCGTCCTTGGGAAAGGTGGTGACAGGGTGTCTGCTAGGCCCCCTGTCCTCCTGCTGCTCCTTCTGTAAGAAAATGAAATACTTTATGCCTAATACCCACACGCAACATTTCTTGTATTTTGTAAATCATTTGCGAGAATGCAGACCACCTCAGTAAACCGTGAAAGGAAAAGATATTTTACTTTTTGGTCTCTGAGAGTCACATCTCTATTAAGGTTTACACAAAAATTCCAATGAAAGATGTTGTTAAAGTTACACTATGTGCACTATTAATTGAACATCTTTTTATTCAGCCTATACACAGATCTTTGTTTTGAGCTCTCAAAAGTACTCAGACAACATTTTGTAACTGCTGCCGTTGTTATACGTCCACCAAAAAATGGCATTTAAAAAGAAATAAAGATGTTGCACAGTTTTAAACCAGAAGGTGGCACTTTGTAGCTACTTATAATATTATAGCTATACTGGGAAGCATAGATACAGCAATAAATTACAGTAGTTTTGCTTTTCTTCTTGTGGTACATTTAAATTACAACTCCTGACTGCCATGGTGCATTCGTTCCTCTCCAGCGCATCACACTGCGTTCATGTAATTTTTCATGTCTGACGTTTGCTGTCTCCTTAATTTTCTAAGAGATGGTAAGTTATGTGGAATTGATTTATTGAATGAAATTAAATGCATATTATATCTCTGTTTTTTAAATAAGATGAAAGATTGATCGGTTATTGACCTGGCACTAGCATGAATGTTGCCAGGGGAGCAGTGCGCGGAACTGGTCTGTGATCACTAGCTGGGAACTAGAGTTATCAGTGCCCACCCGGTGCCAGCCAGTTTCTAGGATAGGTCCATTTCTGGAGCCAGGTTTATACTTAAAGCTAAATGATAAAAGAAGCCTCCACCTCTAATCATAGCTCCTTCTGTTTGCATTATAAATATTTCTAGAATATTTCTCTCAGTTAACAATCCTGTTTTTTGAAATGGAGCTTATAACAGGTAGGGAAAATATTCACAAGCATAACTTAAATGTTACAACTTTTTACTTTCCAGGATAGGAAAAGTTGAGTTGTTATTACTTTCTAAAAGATGTTCATATTTTTTAAAAATGTTAAGGAGATACTTAATGGAAAGCAAGTAAGTAATTTTTAAGCTTTAAAGACAGTTTCTTTAACAGTAGTTTTTCCAGTGCAGTGATTCTTAACTCTTGTGAGGTCACAGTTCTCATCTGAGCATGACAGCAGCCCTGATGACATCTTCCCAGAAAAATGTCTATAAGCATATAAAAAATACTAAGCTCTGGGGAGAGAGAGGGATTCTTAGTACTCAGTTGGAAGATGGGCACAGACTTGGCCCAGATTGGCTCATTGGATCTTCCTGAGGTGGAAAACACTTATTTTAGATATTCTCTGCTTCCTTCAGAAAAACCAGTTTCGGTGTTTATAGACAGTAGCATATCCTGTACCAGGGGCCAGAAACACGGATGTAAAAGATAGTGTCCCTACCAGTAGACCACGCACTGTGGCCTTGTAGAGGGACAGCATGGGTGGTCAGTGCTCAGGGCACTCGAGGATAGCGCTCTAACCATGGAGGTGTGCCCCGCAGTGAGGATGGCAGTCAGAATTAGCTTCGAACCCCTGGGTCGCTCAGTGTGCCTACGTTCACGTGAGAGGCACGAGGCAGTGACAGGGAGGGCGCTGGTTTGAATAGGCCCGGTTATCAGAACAGTTCTCAATATAACAGTGGTTTAAACAAGCAAGTTTATTTTCTCTCCCATGTTCAGAGTTGGAGGTGGTCTGGCTGAGGCAGGACCAGCCCTTGGCAATGTCAGAGACCGCAGCTCCTGTCTTGTAGTTCTGCCTGGTGTGGTTTCCATTTCCAAGGTCGTCACATGGGCCCAGATGGCAGCCAGAGCCCCCACCATGCCCTCCTCGTTCCAGCCAGGAGAGAAGGGCCAGCCCCCCTCTTGGGGGACATTTCAGAGAAGTTTCACGCAGCACCTTGGCCTACATTCTTCTGGCCAGTGTGGAGTTATATGGCCACTTCTAGCTGAACGGGAGGCTGAGGAATGAAGCCTATGCTGTCATGTACTGAGGAGGAAGAAGAGTGACTAGTGAGGCCCCGTGAGCAGCCCCCGCCGAGCCCTCACGTGGCCCCCGCACAGCACCTCCGTTTGCCCAAGATTCGGTGGAGCCAGAGGAGGCAGTTTGGCCAGGGTGCTGGGGCGGGAGCAGGAAGATTTCTGAGAGATGACATTTGATATGAAGAATTATTTAGGCAAAGGAGAGGCAGAGGCCATTTGAGGTTAGAAGAATGAATGGTGAGGAGTAGAGCGCACGGGGCCAGATCCTGAGTGCCTGGCTGGGGAGTTGGGACTTTGTCTTAAAAACAGGAGTCATTGGAGGATTTCCGTGCGGACAAGCTCATCTGCATTTGAGGAAGCCTGTCCAGCAGTGGAAGCCGGAGGGGCAGTCAGCCCTGAAATGAGCGGAAAGGAGGGAGGAGCTTCAGAGCAGACGGAGGAGACTCGGGAGGCTGCTGTCACCTGAAGGCCACTTTGGTAGCTGAATAGTCTGTGAGGATAACTTCATCTTTACACTTTGTGTTCCTGTTTTATGCTTAGTCCCATACTAAACACGCTTACCTTAGAACAGCTGGCATTAGCTCAATTACTGAAAATTGAAGAAGAAAGTGAATTGAAAAAGACTTTCCCCATTTGTGAGGCAGCAACTAATGTTCAAGAATGGCTCGGCCGGGGCCTGTGGGTGACGGCCTCCCCTTTAATTATCTGACCACCGAGCAAGGGGGGTCAAATTGGAACCACTTCTATGAGAATATGGATTCCTGGGTTCCTGAGTTCTGGAAAGCTTTTCAGGGAATGAGAGACACTAAACCCATTTGTCTCCTTCATTATACCTGCCCCTCCCCAGGTCCAGTTAGCAGAGGCCCTGCACCGCCTCCTGGGTGATAATTGAGGCAGGCTGGTCTATAACTTGAAGTAATAAGGCAACAGAAAGTCCATTGTCTACTGACACTTTCACCACTTAGCAAAGTGCACACGTTAGAGAAGGGATCCTTTTATCACTGATACTGTTTGTAGTAGATATAGGAAGAACAGTTTCTGGTCTTGCTAACCAACACGTTCCTTTGTCAGCTTCTTACACGTGAGCCAGTTTGATTAACTACAAGAATGGGGAAATAATGCCAGAACCACAGGCCAGCGGAAGGGCAGGTGAAACCACTCCCAGGCTGGCATCACTCTGGGAGCTGGAGAGGGACAGAGACAGAGAATGCACTGTTCACAGGGATGCGGCCAGTGGCAGAGGCACCCACAAGCTCCAGGGCTGGGGACAGAGTTCGCTGTCTGTCAAAGAGCAGCTGAGGACTGACCAGTGCAGGAAAAGCAGCCTCTCCAGGGAGTTACATGAGCACCGTGCCCTCTGGTCACTCTTCGCCAGTTCAAACAATGAGAAAGCACACATCTGCTGGTGGACGTGGGCTCAGGGACTTTGTTATTAGAGTTAAGGTTGCACCATATTTCCTGGCACTAGATAGAAACAGGCCTTGGCTCTTGGGGTAAATACTGAAGTGAGGAGCTGAGCCAGCCCTGTGCAAAGCCCTCTGTAGGACAGTCTACACAGTGAACAAGAGGTAGCTTCCTCCAGACTGGTTCCTTTGAGCCACACTGTATATTTTTAAATGTGAATTAATTGCCAACATTTCAAAAATCAGAAAATTTCACATAAATCCAGATTTCTGGTTTCTCTTACCCCACATCTGGCAACACTAGTTCCTCAGCCCCACAAGGAAACAAACGCCCCCTTGAGCCTACACCCGCCAGTTTGCCACCTGGCCCACTGGTTTCTGCCACCTGCCCGGTCCACGGGCATCTGAAGTTTTATCCTGGTAGGGATGAGTGGGAAGCCTGGGCTTCAAAAAGTTGGAAGGTCCAGAGCCTAGGGGATCCAGGATCAGAAAACAAGATCTTTCGTGGACATTATTTTGGATCCATAATTCATGGTGAAATGGGCGCTAAGGTTGACAAAATTTGAAGCAGTCCCTTAAACTATAAACCTGGGGGAGACGTGGGTGTCTGGACAATGACAGGGGCAGTGACAGGAATTTGGGTCTCCCCAGCCTCTTCTGGGACCAAAAACCCATTAGTTATTTACCTTAACAACCAAATCTCTTGTAATATATCATCAGTTCTCTTTTTTAGGGACCAAGGAGTAGGTAATGAGAGGTCCTGCCTGAATTCCCGAGTGGCTTCCTTGCCCTGCGCTCTATGGCCTCGAATCCTGGTGAGAGGGAAGCTGCTTACAATTGCCTGGCTCTGGCCAGGCTGGCCCAGTTTGAGACTGGAACTAGTAAGTCTGCTTGAGGTTGAGGGGGTGAGGAAAGCATCACCGAGGAACACTCGCATTGGGGTGCCTGGGGTGGGGTTATGGGAACTTCTCATACACTTGTACATCAACAGAATTTTTAAAGACGCATTTGAATTACTTTTCAGTCAACAAAAACAATAGGGTTATTTTCACATAGGAGAGAAATGGGAGACTTACAGAGCCAGGACTGCCTAGCCTGGAGGGGAGGTGCTGGCCTTCAGCAGCGGCATTTAAAAGCTCGCCACTAAGAAATCCCTAGCACTGGCCCTAGATTAGAATTATCAGTGACATTTGCCTTAATAGACCTGCACTGTTATGATCTGTGATACTATGTTGTGTTTGTAAATCAGTTTGGCCGGAAATGCCCCTGTGTGGTTCAGATAGCTCTGCTGAGCACAGAGACATGATGGCAAGAGTTCACATTGTCTCTAGGAATTGTTCTGGCATTCAGGTCTCCGGAAATGATGCCAGCTGTCAGGTATATGAAGTATTCGCAGTTCTAACACTGTTTCATTTGAGATCAGCAGCTGAAAAACCTGTGTGCTTTGGGGCGGTGGGGAACATAAATGTGAGAGCAAACGCCATCTGTCTTGTTAGGGAGCTGAATAAAAGCAAGAAGAAGCAGGTTCCTATTGCCTGAGTCCGGGGGCTCAGAGCTCATTGTGATTTTAATAAAGCATTTACCCTCCGTCTCTGCCAAGTTTTTGTTTTTCTTTTTCTGGTATGACCAGAAATAAAAAGGGTATGAAACGTCAGAGACAGTGAAATCTATTTTTCCAAATTCAGATCTCTACTAGGCAAATGGTATCAGGTGAGATGAGAACCCCACCCACTGGGGACTTCCAGGAGGAGACAGGTGAGGGGTGACTATGGCCATGGAAGGAGGCAGAAGAGAGAGAGAAAGAAGAGGGGCCCCTGGGCAGGCACAGGTTCTAGACTTGATCCCACGGACTGGTGTTGACCGTTGTCCATGGAGGAAATTTTTGTTTTCTAATTTTATTACCTATATATTTATTTTAACATATATTGAAAAAATAGAGCTGCTTCCTAAGATGAGGCTAAAGTAGCTTCCTTTATAAATAAACTTTAGTGAGAAAAAGGAATCAATTTAAAGAGAAGCACTGAGTTGACAACAGGTTCCAAGCGGCGAGTTGGGCACGTTTTTCTACTAATTCTCCCGGGCATCCCAGCAGGTGGTACTGCTCTCTCCATTTACCAGAGAAGAAACCTCCTCCAGTTCACACAGCGGGAAACTTTGGGGTAGGAGCTGACTCCTGGTAGGTCTGTCTGCTCCCAAGCCTCGGTTCTGTCCCCACACAACGGGTTGGTCGCAGGGCCCAACACTGACTTCTGCCCAGGGACTTTTGTTGTCTCCAAGGCCACGTGGAACGGGAGCCCGGCCTGCAGTGTGCGCGCCGCGGCCACCAGGTGGCGCCGCAAGCCCGGAAAAGCCGCGCCCCGTTGGAGGCCGCGGGGTCTCCGGGCCGGCCTCGCAGGGCCCCTGGGCGGGGCTGGGGCGTCGCGGGAGCGGCCCCAAGGGTGTGGGCGCTTTTTTGTTCTTTGGAAAAGGGCTCGGGGACTTAGTCCCGTACTTCCCTTCCACCGCAGATGAGTTCAGCTGGGTGGGGTTGCAGAAAAGCACGGGTGCATTCACCGAAAGGAGTCCTCTTTCAACATAATTTTAAAGTAAATAGATCAACCTGTGGATTGTTAAGATAAAAATGAAAAGCCCTACGGGTATCTGTGAACCCCTCAGATACTTCAAGAAAAACGTAAGAAGTCTGAGGACCCGGTGGGGGAGGTGCGGGGTCTTGCTCCCCACCATTCCCAGCCCCCATCCTCCCTCACCCTCGGCCCCCGGCCCCAGGCTCCCCACTGAGGTTACGGCCTGTCTGTGGTGGGTGCACCTCCCACCGCCCACCGCCCACCAACCCTCCGAAGGCCGAAGGGCTCGAGGCCCCGCTCATCCTCCGCGCGGCTCCGCGGGGCACACACTCCCGCCTCACAGGCCCGGGAGCACCTAGTGGGGCAGCTGGGTTTGGGCCCAGGTGATCTGAATCCACAAGCTTCCCCCACGCTGCTGATAATGAGCAATTTAGTATCCGCTGTGCTAAGTGTAAGGCACGAGATCCCGGGAGCGGGATGATTTCCACGGGAGGAGGTCTGAGAAGGCTTCCGGGGGAGGTGACGTCAGGGCTTTGAAGGACGGAGAGAGGCTCTCAGGCGAAGTGGAACCGCATGGTCGGCAGAGGCAACAGCGTCCGCAGTGACACGAAGGTACGTGGCACACAGTGTGTTCTGGAACCGCACATTGCTCCGGGTGTCTGGAAGGCGAAGGGCGACGTCTGAAGTGGCAGCAGTTGCAGCTGGGGGTTGGAGGGGAGCCTTGGGTGCCAGGGAGCTCAGACTGTACATTAATGGGGAGTTGATAAAAGCTTTTTTGTTTTGTTTTTGCAAGGGAGTAAAGAGTTTGCCCTTTACAAAGATCAGAGGTTTGAAAATCTTCCCTTTTAGCAAGCCTTTTTTAAATGAAGTAGGTGGAACATAGACTTAAAAACCAAAAATTAAGGTGGAACTGCCGGCAGCTTCCCTCTAAGCAGGAGGGGAAAGCGTGGGAGGCATCTTTGAGGAACTGGCCCCAGTCACCCCAGAGCTGCCCTGCGTGGGGAAGAGCTCATTCCCACCCCCAGCACCCTGCTCTCGGTGTGGCTGGGGAGCTCCCTCACTTTGTCCTGGTCTGTAGAGGTCTGGGAAGAGCCAGAAACCCAGTGGGGTGAGGCCTCTTCCTCTATCTGCAGCCCCTCTCCAGGCAAGGCAACCCTTTACACCTGGGTGCAGAAAAGCCACCGACGGATCTGTGCTTTCTCAGCCTTGCGTGCTTAAAAAAATTACCGATGTACATGGCTCAGGGAGAGAGCTTGGGAGGCCTTGGAGATCTTCTCCCTCGATTTCTCATGTTACAGATGAAGAGAGTGAAATCCAGAGAGGTAAAATGACTCTCCTTCGGGCTCACAACTATAGGGCTGGTCGAGCTGGGGCTGGTACCCAGGTGGAAATAGGAACCATTCATTTGTTCTTTCAGCCTGGCTGCAACCTGTGCGGTGGGGGGAAGGGGTGGGTGGGCAGCTCCCAGCCTCGTGGGAAACACGCAGATACGGAGGCAGCGGGAGAGCTAGGGTAGAGGTAAGCTCGAGGTCCTGTGCCCGCACCTAGGGGATGGTCTTAGCGCACGCCAGAGCTAACAGTACCCTCATTTTTGTCAGAATTTAAAATGCCAGTGATTTTGTCAACAGTGAGACAGTGCAGTCATCAGGGTTCTTAGCTGAGATAAGAACCCCATTTGAAGCAGCCTAGTCAGTCGGTGGCCATTTAACCGCGGGCTCCTGGGGGAGCTTCAGCAGCCGGAGGGGAGCCACGCGTCTGGGCTGCAGCTCTCTCTGGACACTGGCGTCTTTCTGCCCCTGCAGACTGGCGGACAAGTGCATGCGGAGGGGATGACTCAGGTTGGAAAGTACTGCAATGTGACATTTGAGGACGGGAGGCCGCCCCTAGGGTTGCACCATCTGTTGTCGCGCGTTGGTGGCAGGGACCGTGTCCCGTTTAACCGTCTCTGCAACACAGCACATCGCTGGCTCACAGCAGGCACCTGACTTCTGCTGAATGAGCGACCATCAGGATGTGTCCTCATCTAGCTTGGAGTTTAGCCATGGGACCCAGATGAGAACGAGTCCGTGCGGTGAAGGTTAGAGTAGGACCGACAGAGAGGGCGCCCACCCCACCTGAACTTCCCCAGGCCCGGGACCCTCAACAGGGATGTGAGGGCGGAGCGGCACGCCTTCCTTCAGGAAGTACAGAATGCAGCAGGGGGAGACCACAATCGTCCCTCCCCCCGGGGGTGACAGTTGTCAGTGGGGACGAGAGTGGGGTCTGGCGGTGTGCTGTGCATGTGACCTAGGGTGACAATAGGGTGAGGGCTGCGCACAGCTGCTCTAATACCCAAGTCACAGGCTCTGTATTCTCTCATTCCCCATCTAATTGGGGTGGGGGAGAGTCGTGGGTTTGTTTTTGTTTTAGGATTGGGGGCTTAGCTCTTTGCTTAAGAGGAAACGGTAAGTTGTGGGAAGGAATTGAATCTAAAGAGAGTCTGATGGGATTCTCGCTCTCAAAAGATGATATTCAGAGACTTATTCTTTTACTTATAATAGGTTGGGGGAATTCATAAAACTTTTTTTTTTTTAAAGCCACATTTCTTTTTATTTTATTTATTTATTTATTTATGGCTGTGTTGGGTCTTCGTTTCTGTGCGAGGGCTTTCTCTAGTTGTGGCAAGTGGGGGCCACTCTTCATCGCGGTGCGCGGGCCTCTCACTATCGCGGCCTCTCTTGTTGCGGAGCACAGGCTCCAGGCGCTCAGGCTCAGTAGTTGTGGCTCACGGGCCCAGTTGCTCCGCGGCATGTGGGATCTTCCCAGACCAGGGCTCGAACCCGTGTCCCCTGAATTGGCAGGCAGATTCTCAACCACTGCGCCACCAGGGAAGCCCCATAAAACTTTTCTTATTAATTAATTAATTTATTTTTGGCTGCGTTGGGTCTTCGTTGCTGCGCGCCGGCTTCCTCTAGTTGTGGCAAGCAGGGGCTACTCTTCGTTGCGGTGCACAGGCTTCTCATTGCGGTGGCTTCTCTTGTTGCGGAGCACGGGCTCTAGGCGCGCCGGCTTCAGAAGTTGTGGTTCCCGGGCTCAGTCGTTGTGGCTCACGGGCTTAGTTGCTCTGCGGCATGTGAGATCTTCCCGGACCAGGGCTCAAACCTGTGTTCCCTGCATTGGCAGGCGGATTCTTAACCACTGCGCCACCTGGGAAGTCCCCATAAAACTTCTTAACTGAGAAAAAGTTAAAACCTTGAAATATCTGAACATGTGAGACACTACCAGCTCTTTGTTATCTTAAGAGAATGGAGTGGTGTCTGGAGAGACCTGCATTATATAAAATATTGGCAAAAGTATCAATAACATAATCATGGGGGGATTTAAGTTCATACATGTAATAAAAATGACTCAAATTATTAGAGTACCTTTTTGGAGAATTACCAAGGAAAGATTTTTAGCTTAAGTGATTTCCAATTTTTCACAGCTAACATTTGTCCAAAAGTTTCTCTTTTGAAGAGTCAAGGAGAATGGATAGCATTAAAGTATATCTATGAGCTGCTTCAGATTAGAATTCCCTAAATACCCGGAGTACTGCCAGCTATTATTGCCAATATTCTCAGTTTTCAGCCCAGGGTATGCTTTGGCACTTTTGATAGTTTGGGGGGTATGACTGTGTCATGTTATTTCATTTCTGAAGTGAGGGGTTGTTACAGTGAAATGATCTTAATTATTTTACGCTAGAGTACCATAGACGTTCGACTTTTCTATGTACCTCTTATTATTTTTTTCAGTAGCACTTATCACATTATTGTCTTGCCACAATATAATTTCACTTTTTTGTGTGTGATTCTCTAATTGTTGTCTGTTTCCTCTATTGGATTCTATATTCCAGAAGGACATTTTTCTGCTTTCTTCTGTATCATCAGACTCCAGAGTGTCTGACATAGAATATATGCTCTGTAAATTCTTGTTGGATGAATTGGAAGGATCTTTGAGGAATTTTAGATTAGGCTAGATAAGAACCCATTTTATAGCATCCCTGAGTGCATTATTTTCTAAATGCTCAAACAGCATTTGTGAAGGATGGGATTCTCATTTAGCAGCTTATATCATTTAAAAGATATAAGCTACTAAATCCCTCCCATTTTGAAAATCCTTCTTTGATTTACTTGAATTTATTCATAACTGAAACCACTTAGATATGTTGACTTGTCTGATTTTCCAAGCAACTTTTTTTCCTTGAAGAAAATAATATATGACACTTTACCTTTATTTGAAGATGAAGAGATTGGGGTGAAGTAATATTTCTTGAGATATAATTGACATATAACAATATATTAGTTACAAATGTACAATATAATGATTCCATATTTGTACATATTGCAAAGTGATCACCACTATGTCTCGTTAACATCTGACAGCATACAGCATTAGAAATTTTTTTCTTGTGATGAGAACTTTTAAGATGTACTCTCAGCAACTTTCAAATATACAATAGTATTAACTGTAGTCATCATGCTGTATGTCACATTCCCTTGACTTATTTATTTTATAACTGGGATATGTACCTTTTGACCCCCTTCACACATTTCATTCACCCCTTACCCATCAACCACCAATCCTCTGTATCTATGAACATGTTTTTTTGTTCATTTGTTTAGATTCCGCACATAAATGAAGTCATATGGTATTTGTCTCTTTCTGTCTGACTTATTTCACTTCCCATAATTCCCTCAAGGTCCATCCATGTTGTTGCAAATGGCAAGATTTTATTCTTTTTAATGGCTGCATAATATTCCATTATATGTATATTTATCCCATTTTCTTTATCCTTTCATTCTATCAGTGGACACTTAGGTCGCTTCCATGTCTTGGGTATTGTAAATAATGCTGCAATAAACATGGAAGTGCAAATATCTTTTCAAGTTAGTGTTTTTATTTTCTTCAGGTAAATATCCAGAAGCAGAATTGCTGGATCATAATGGTAGAATAATTTTTAAAATATTTATCTATTTCTTTATTTATTTGGCTGCGTCGGGTCTTCATTGCAGCATGCAGGATCTTTAGTTGCAGCATTTGAACTCTTAGTTGTGGCATGAATGTGGGATCTAGTTGCAAAACCAGGGATGGAACCTGGGGCCCCTGCATTGGGAGCATGGAGTCTTAGCCACGGGACCACCAGGGAAGTCCTAGAATAATTTTTTTTTTAAACATCTTTATTGGAGTATAATTGCTTTACAATGGTGTGTTAGTTTCTGCTTTATAACAAAGTGAATCAGTTATACATATACATATGTTCCCATATCTCTTCTCTCTTGCATCTCCCTCCCTCCCACCCTCCCCATCCCACCCCTCTAGGTGGTCACAAAGCACCGAGCTGATCTCCCTGTGCTATGTGGCTGCTTCCCACTAGCTATCTATTTTACATATGGTAGTGTATATATGTCCATGCCACTCTCTCACCCTGTCACATCTCACCCCTCCCCCTCCCCATATCCTCAAGTCCATTCTCTAGTAGGTCTGTGTCTTTATTCCCGTCTTGCCACTAGGTTCTTCATGACCTTTTTTGTTTTTCTTTAGATTCCATATATATGTGTTAGCATACTGTATTTGTTTTTCTCTTTCTGACTTACTTCACTCTGTATGACAGACTCTAACTCCATCCACCTCACTACAAATACCTCCATTTCATTTCTTTTTATGGCTGAGTAATATTCATTGTATATATGTGCCACATCTTCTTTATACATTCATCCGATGATGGACACTTACGTTGCTTCCATGTCCTGGCTGTTGTAAATAGAGCTGCAATGAACACTTTGGTACATGACCCTTTTTGAATTATGGTTTTCTCAGGGTATATGCCCAGTAGTGGGATTGCTGGGTCGTATGGTAGTTCTATTTGTAGTTTTTTAAGGAACCTCCATACTGTTCTACATAGTGGCTGTATCAATTTACATTCCCACCAACAGTGCAAGAGTGTTCCCTTTTCTCCACACCCTCTCCAGCATTTATTGTTTCTAGATTTTTTGATGATGGCCATTCTGACCAGTGTGAGATGATATCTCATTGTAGTTTTGATTTGCATTTCTCTAATGATTAATGATGTTGAGCATTCTTTCATGTGTCTGTTGACAATCTGTATATCTTCTTTGGAGAAATGTCTATTTAGGTCTTCTGCCCATTTTTGGATTGGGTTGTTTGTTTTTTTGATATTGAGCTGCATGAGCTGCTTGTAAATCTTGGAGCTTAATCCTTTGTCAGTTGCTTCATTTGCAAATATTTTCTCCCATTCTGAGGGTTGTCTTTTGGTCTTGTTTATGGTTTCCTTTGCTGTGCAAAAGCTTTTCAGTTTCATTAGGTCCCATTTGTTTATTTGTGTTTTTATTTCCATTTCTCTAGGAGCTGGGTCAAAAAGGATCTTGCTGTGATTTATGTCATAGAGTGTTCTGCCTATGTTTTCCTCTAAGAGTTTGATAGTGTCTGGCCTTACACTTAGGTCTTTAATCCATTTTGAGTTTATTTTTGTGTATGGTGTCAGGGAGTGTTCTAATTTCATACTTTTACATGTACCTGTCCAATTTCCCCAGCACCACTTATTGAAAAGGCTGTCTTTTCTCCACTGTATATGCTTGCCTCCTTTATCAAAGATAAGGTGACCATATGTGTGTGGGTTTATCTCTGGGCTGCTTTCTATCCTGTTCCGTTGATCTATGTTTCTGTTTTTGTGCCAGTACCAAACTTTCTTGATTACTGTAGCTTTGTAATATAGTCTGAAGTCAGGGAGCCTGATTCCTCCAGCTCCATTTTTCGTTCTCAAGATTGCTTTGGCTATTCGGGGTCTTTTGTGTTTCCATACAAATTGTGAAATTTTTTGTTCTAGTTCTGTGAAAAATGCCAGTGGTAGTTTGATAGGGATTGCATTGAATCTGTAGATTGCTTTGGGTAGTAGAGTCATTTTCACAATGTTGATTCTTCCAATCCAAGAACATGGTATATCTCTCCATCTATTTGTATCATCTTTAATTTCTTTCATCAGTGTCTTATAATTTTCTTCATACAGGTCTTTTGTCTCCTTAGGTAGGTTTATTCCTAGATATTTTATTCTTTTTGTTGCAATGGTAAATGGGAGTGTTTTCTAAATTTCTCTTTCAGATTTTTCATCATTAGTGTATAAGAATGCAAGAGATTTCTGTGCATTAATTTTGTATCCTGCTACTTTACCAAATTCATTGATTAGCTCTAGTAGTTTTCTGGTAGCATCTTTAGGATTCTCTATGTATAGTATCATGTCATCTTGAAACAGTGACAGCTTTACTTCTTCGTTTCTGATTTGGATTCCTTTTATTTCTTTTTCTTCTCTGATTGCTGTGGCTAACACTTGCAAAACTATGTTGAACAATAGTGGTGAAAGTGGGCAACCTTGTCTTGTTCCTGATCTTAGTGGAAATGGTTTCAGTTTTTCACCATTGAGGACAATGTTGGCTGTGGGTTTGTCATATATGGCCTTTATTATGTTGAGGAAAGTTCCCTCTATGCCTACTTTCTTCAGGGCTTTTATCATAAATGGGTGTTGAATTTTTTCGAAAGCTTTCTCTGCATCTATTGAGATGATCATATGGTTTTTCTCCTTCAATTTGTTAATATGGTGTATCACATTGATTGATTTGCGTATATTGAAGAATCCTTGCATGCCTGGAATAAACCCCACTTGATCATGGTGTATGATCCTTTTAATGTACTGTTGGATTCTGTTTGCTAGTATTTTGTTGAGGATTTTTGCATCTATGTTCATCAGTGATATTGGCCTGTAGTTTTCTTTCTTTGTGACATCTTTGTCTGGTTTTGGTATCACGGTGATGGTGGCCTCGTAGAATGAGTTGGGGAGTGTTCCTCCCTCTGCAATATTTTGGAAGAGTTTGAGAAGGATAGGTGTTAGCTCTTCTCTAAATGTTTGATAGAATTTGCCTGTGAAGCCATCTGGTCCTGGGCTTTTGTTTGTTGGAAGATTTTTAATCATAGTTTCAATTGTAGTGCTTGTGATTGGTCTGTTCATATTTTCTATTTCTTCCTGGTTGGGTCTCGGCAGGTTGTGCATTTCTAAGAATCTGTCCATTTCTTCCAGGTTGTCCATTTTATTGGCATAGAGTTGCTTGTAGTAATCTCTCATGATTGTTTGTATTTCTGCAGTGTCAGTGGTTACTTCTCCTTTTTCATTTCTAATTCTATTGATTTGAGTCTTCTCCCTTTTTCTCTTGATGAGTCTGGCTAATGGTTTATCAATTTTGTTTATCTTCTCAAAGAACCAGCTTTTAGTTTTATTGATCCTTGCTATTGTCTCCTTCATTTCTTTTTCATTTATTTCTGATCTGATCTTTATGATTTCTTTCCTTCTGCTAGCTTTGAGGTTTTTTTGTTCTTCTTTCTCTAATTGCTTTAGGTGCAAGGTTAGGTTGTTTATTCGAGATGTTTCCTGTTTCTTGAGGTAGGCTTGTATTGCTATAAACTTCCCTCTTAGAACTGCTTTTGCTGCATCCCATAGGTTTTGGGTCGTCGTGTCTCCATTGTCATTTGTTTCTAGGTATTTTTTGATTTCCCCTTTGATTTCTTCAGTGATCACTTCGTTATTAAGTAGTGTATTGTGTAGCCTCCATGTGTTTGTATTTTTTACAGATCTTTTCCTGTAATTGCTATCTAGTCTCATAGCGTTGTGGTCGGAAAAGATACTTGATATGATTTCAGTTTTCTTAAATTTACCAAGGCTTGATTTGTGACCCAAGGTATGATCTATCCTGGAGAATGTACCATGAGCACTTGAGAAGAATGTGTATTCTGTTGTTTTTGGGTGGAATGTCCTATAAATATCAATTAAGTCCATCTTGTTTAATGTATCATTTAAAGCTTGTGTTTCCTTATTTATTTTCATTTTGGATGATCTGTCCATTGGTGAAAGTGGGGTGTTAAAGTCCCCTACTATGATTGTATTACTGTCGATTTCCCCTTTTATGGCTGTTAGTATTTGCCTTATGTATTGAGGTGCTCCTATGTTGGGTGCATAAATATTTACAATTGTTATACCTTCCTCTTGGATCAATCCCTTGATCATTATATAGTGTCCTTCTTTGTCTCTTGTAATATTCTTTATTTTAAAGTCTATTTTGTCTGATAAGAGAATTGCTACTCCAGCTTTCTTTTGATTTCCATTTGCATGGAATATCTTTTTCCATCCCCTCACTTTCAGTCTGTATGTTTCTCTAGGTCTGAAGTGGGTCTCTTGTAGACAGCATATATATGGGTCTTGTGTTTGTATCCATTCAGCCAGTCTGTGTCTTTTGGTGGGAGCATTTAATCCATTTACATTTAAGGTAATTATCGATATGTATGTTCCTATTCCCATTTTCTTAAATGTTTTGAGTTTGTTATTGTAGGTGTTTTCCTTCTCTTGTGTTTCTTGCCTAGAGAAGTTCCTTTAGCATTTGTTGTAAAGCTGGTTTGGTGGTATATCCTGCCACTCCCTTCTGGCTTGCAGAGTTTCTGCTGAAAGATCAGCTGTTAACCTTATGGGGATTCCCTTTTGTGTTATTTGTTGTTTTTCCCTTGCTGCTTTTAATATGTTTTCTTTATATTTAATTTTTGATAGTTTGATTAATATGTGTCTTGGTGTGTTTCTCCTTGGATTTATCCTGTATGGGACTCTCTGTGCTTCCAGGACTTGATTAACTATTTCCTTTCCCATATTGGGGAAGTTTTCAACTATAATCTCTTCAAATATTTTCTCAGTCCCTTTCTTTTTCTCTTCCTCTCCTGGGACCCCTATAATTCGAATGTTGGTACGTTTAATGTTGTCCCAGACTTCTCTGAGACTGTCCTCAGTTCTTTTCATTCTTTTTTCTTTATTCTGCTCTGCAGTAGTTATTTCCACTATTTTATCTTACAGCTCACTTATCCGTTCTTCTGCCTCAGTTATTCTGCTATTGATCCTGTCTAGAGTATTTTTAATTTCATGTATTGTGTTTTTCATCATTGCTTGGTTCCTCTTTAGTTCTTCTACTTCCTTGTTAAATGTTTCTTGCATCTTGTCTATTCTATTTCCAAGATTTTGGATCGTCCTTATTATCATTATTCTGAATTCTTTTTCAGGTAGACTGCCTATTTCCTCTTCATTTGTTAGGTCTGGTGTGTTTTGACCCTGCTCCTTCATCTGCTGTGTGTTTTTCTGTCTTCTCATTTTGCTTATCTTACTGTGTTTGGGGTCTCCTTTTCACAGGCTGCAGGTTCGTAGTTCCCGTTGTTTTTGGTATCTGTCCCCAGTGGCTAAGGTTGGTTCAGTGGGTTGTGTAGGCTTCCTGGTGTAGGGGACTAGTGCCTGTGTTCTGGTGGATGAGGCTGGATCTTGTCTTTCTGGTGGGCACGTCCACGTCTCGTGATGTGTTTTGGGGTGTCTGTGGCCTTATTATGATTTTAGGCAGCCTCTCTGCTAATAGATGGGGCTGTGTTCCTGTCTTGCTAGTTGTTTGGCATAGGGTGTCCAGCACTGCAGCTTGCTGGTCGTTGAGTGAAGCTGGGTCTTGATGTTGAGATGGACATCTCTGAGAGATTTTCGCCGTTTCGTATTACGTGGAGCTGGGAGGTCTCTTGTGGACCAGTGTCCTGAAGTTGGCTCTCCCACCTCAGAGGCACAGCCCTGATGCCTGGCCGGAGCACCAAGCGCCTTTCATCCACACGGCTCAGAAAAAAAGGGAGAAAAAATAGAAAGAAAGAAAGAAAGAAAGAGGATAAAATAAAATAAAGCTATTATAATAAAAAATAAGAAAAAAAATTATTAAGAAAAAATTAAGAAAAAAATTTTTTTTAATTTTTTAAAATAAATTTATTATTTTTTTATAATAATAAAGAAAAAAATTAAAAATTTTATTAAGAAAAAATTTTTTTTATTTTTTAAAATAAAGAATATTAAAAAACTTATTAAGAAAAATTTTTTTTGAATTTTTAAAAATAGAAAATAAGGAAAAAATTATTAAGAAAACACTTATTAAGAAAAAAAAATTTTTTTAAGTAAAAAAAAAAAAAAAATCAAAAACAGACGGACCGAACCCTAGGACAAATGGTGAAAGCAAAGCTATACAGACAACATCTCACCCAGAAGCATACACATATACACTCACAAAAAAAGGAAAAGGGGAAAAATTAATATATCCTGCTCCCAAAGTCCACCTTCTGAATTTGGGATGATTAGTTGTCTATTCAGGTATTCAACAGATGCAGGTACATCAAGTTGTTTGTGGAGCTTTAATCCGCTGCTTCTGAGGCTGCTGGGAGAGATTTCCTTTTCTCTTCTTTGTTCGCACAGCTCCCAGGGTTCAGCTTTGGATTTGGACCCGCCTCTGCGTGTAGGTCGCCTGAGGGCGTCTGTTCCCCACCCAGACAGAACGGGGTTAAAGGAGCAGCTGCTTCGGGGGCTCTGGCTCACTCAGGCGGGGGTGGGGTGGGGAGGGAGGGGTACAGATGCGGGGCGAGCCTGTGGCGGCAGAGGCCAGCGTGACATTGCACCAGCCTGAAGCGCGCTGTGCGTTCTCCCGGGGAAGTTGTCCCTGGATCACGGGAGCCTGGCCGTGGCGGGCTGCACCGGTTCCCGGGAGAGGCGGTGTGGAGAGTGACCTGTGCTCGCACACAGGCTTCTTGGTGGCGGCAGCAGCAGCCTTAGCGTCTCATGAGCATCTCTGGGGTCCGCGCTGATAGTCGCGGCTCGCGCCTGTCTCTGGAGCTCGTTTAGGCTGTGCTCTGAATCCCCTCTCCTTGCGCGCCGCGAAACAAAGAGGCAAGAAAAAGTCTCTTGCCTCTTCGGCAGCTGCAGACTTTTTCCCGGACTCCCTCCCGGCTAGCTGTGGTGCGCTAACCCCTTCAGGCTGTGTTCACGCCGCCAACCCCAGTCCTCTCCCTGCAATCCGACCGAAGCCCGAGCCTCAGCTCCCAGCCCCCACCCACCCTGGCGGGTGAGCAGACAAGCCTCTCGGGCTGGTGAGTGCTGGTCGGCACCGATCCTCTGTGCGGGAGTCTCTCCGCTTTGCCCTCCGCACCCCTGTGGCTGCGTTCTCCTCCGTGGCTCCGAAGCTTCCCCCCTCTGCCACCCGCAGTCTCCACCCACGAAGGGGCTTCCTAGTGTGTGGAAACCTTTCCTCCTTCAGAGCTCCCTCCCACTGGTGCAGGTCCCATCCCTATTCTTTTGTCTCTGTTATTTCTTTTTTCTTTTGCCCTACCCAAGTACGTGGGGAGTTTCTTGCCTTTTGGGAGGTCTGACGTCTTCTGCCAGTGTTCCGTGGGTGTTCTGTAGGAGCAGTTCCACGTGTAGATGTATTTCTAATGTATCTGTGGGAAGGAAGGTGATCTCCACGTCTTACTCTTCCGCCATCTTCCCTAGAATAATTTTTAACTTTTGGAGGAAACTCCATACTGTTTTCCATAATGGCTGCACCAATTTACAGTCCCACCAACAGTGCATGAGGGTTCCCTTTTCTCTGCATCTCAGCAACACATTTATTGTCTTTTTGATAATAGCCACTCTACAGGTATGAGGTGATATTACAGTTTTGATTTGCATTTCCCTGATGATTAGTGATGTTGAGCACCTTTTCATGTACCTGTTGCCCATCTGAATGTCTTCCTTGGAGAAAAGTCTACTCAGATCCTTTGTCCATTTTTTAAAACTGGATTGTTTAGTTTTTTGCCATTGAGTTTTATGAGTTCTTTATATATTTTGGATATTAACCCCTTATATATATGACATTTGCAAATATTTTTCCCACTTGGTAGGTTTTTTCATTTTGTTCATGGTTTCCTTTGCTGTGCAGAAGCTTTTTTATTTGATGTAGTCCCACTTGTTTACTTTCACTTTTGTTGCCTTTGCTTTTGTTGTCAAATACAAAAATGTCCTCACCAAGAGCTTTGTCAAGGAGCTTACCACCTGTTCTTCTAGGAGTTTTATGATTTTAAGCCTTAAGTTCAAGACTGTCATCCATTTTGAGTTACTTTTTGTATATGACATAAGATAGTGGTCCAGTTTCATTCTCGTGTATGTGGCTGTCTAGTTTTCGCAACACCATTTATTGAAGAGACCTCCCTTTCCCCATTGTATATTCTTGGCTCCTTTGTCATAAATTAATTGACCATATATGCATGGGTTTATTTCTGGGCTCTCTATTCTGTTCCATTGATCTATGTTTGTGTTTATGCCAATACCATACTGTTTTGATTACTATAGCTTTGAAATATAGTTTGAAGTCACAGAGTATGAGGACTTAAACTTTGTTCATCTTTCTCAAGATGGCTTTGGCTATTTGGGTCTTTTGTGTTTCCATATGAATTTTAGGATTTTTTGCTCTATTTTTGTGAAAAAAATGCCATTGGAATTTTGATAGGGATTGCATTGAATCTGTAGCTTGTTTTGACTAGTATGGACATTTTAACACTATTAAATCTTCCAATCCATGAACATGGAATATTATTCCATTTATTTGTGCCTTCTTCAGTTTCTTTCATCAGTGTCTTAGAGTTTTCAGTGTACATGTCTTTCATCTCTCTGCTTAAATTTATTCCTAGGTATTTTATTCTGTCTGATGCAGTTGTAAATTGGATTGTTTTCTTAATTTCTCTTTGTGATAGTTTGTTATTACTGAATAGAAACACAATAGATTTTTGTGTATTGTTTCAGAATCCTGCAAGTTTATTTAATTTGTGATTAGCTCTAACAGTTTTGTGTGTGTGTCTGGAGACTTTGGGGTTTCTATATATCATGTCATCTGCAAATAGTGGCATTTTTACTTCTTCCTTGTCAATTTAGATGCCTTTTATTTATTTTTCTTGCCTAAATGCTCTGTCTAAGCCTTCCAATATTATATTGAATGAAAGTTGTGAGAGTGGGCATCCTTCTCTTGTTCCTGATTTTGGAGGAAGAGCTTTCAGGTTTTCACTGTTGAGTATGATGTTAGCTGTAGGCTTGTCATATATGGCCTTTATTATGTTGAAATATGTTCCTTCAAGGCCACTTTGTTGAGATTTTTTAATCATAAATGGAAATTAAATTTTGTCAAATGCTTTTTCTGTATCTATTGAGATGATCATAAGATTTTTTAATTTAATTTTTATTTTACATTATAGTTGATTTACAATATTGTGTTAGTTTCAGGTGTATGGCAAAGTAATTCAGTTATATATATCCATATATCCATTCTTTTTCAGATTCTTTTCCCATCTAAGTTATTACAGAATATCGAGTAGAGTTTCTTATGCTATACAGTAGGTCCTTATTAATTATCTATTTTATATAAAGTAGTGTGTATATGTTAATCCCAAACTCTTGATTTATCCCTCCCCTTCCTTTCCCCTTTGGTAACCATAAGTTTGTTTTTGAAGTCTGTGAGTCTGTTTCTGTTTTGTAACTAAGTTCGTTTGTATCTTTTTTAAGATGACACATATAAGTGATACCATATGATATTTGTCTTTCTCTGTCTGACTTACTTCACTTAGTATGATAATCTCAAGGTCCATCCATGTTGCTGCAAATGACGTTATTTCATCATTTTTAATGGCTGAGTAATATTCCATTGTATATATGTACCACATCTTCTTTATCCATTCTGCTGTCAAGGGACATTTAGGTTACTTCCATGTCTTGGCTACTGTAAATAGTGCTGCAATGAACATCGGGGTGTATGTATCTTTTTGAATTATGGTTTTCTCCAAATATATGCCCAGGAGTGGGATTGCTGGATCATATGGTAGTTCTGTATTTAGTTTTTAAAGGAACCTCCATACTGTTCTCTGTAATGGTTGTACCAATTTGCATTCCCACCAAAAGTGTAGGAGGATCCCCTTTTCTCCACACCTTCTCCAGCACTTATTGTTTGTAGATTTTTTAACAATGGCCATTCTGACCAGTGTGAGGTGATAACTTCATTGTAGTTTTGATTTGCATTTCTCTAATAATTAGAGATGTTGAGCATCTTTTCATTTGTTTGTTGGCCATCCATATGTATTCTTTGGAGAAATGTCTATATAGATCTTCTGCCCATTTTTTGATTGGGTTTTTTTTTTATTTTATTTTTTATTTTTAAAATTTATTTATTTATTGGCTGTGTTAGGACTTCATTGCTGCGCATGGGCTTTCTCTAGTTGTGGTGAGTGTGGAGCTACTCTTCGTTGCAGTGTGTGGGCTTCTCATTGCAGTGGCTCCTCTTGTTGCAGAGCACAGGCTGTAGGCACATGGGCTTCAGTAGTCGTGGCATGGGGGCTCACTAGTTGTGGCTCGCAGGCTCTAGAGTGCAGGCTCAGTAGTGGTGGCACACGCACTTATTTGCGTGGCATGTGGGATCTTTCTGGACCAGGGCTTGAACCCGTGTCTCCCTGAATTGGCAGGCAGATTCTTAACCACTGTGCCATCAGGGAAGCCTGGGTTGTTTGCTTTTTTGATAGTGAGCTGCATCAACTGTTTGTATATTTTGGAGATTAATCCCTTGTCAGTCACTTCATTTGCAAGTATTTTCTCCCATTCTGTGGGTTGTCTTTTTGTTTATGGTTTCCTTTGTTGTGCAAAAGCTTTTAAGTTTAATTAGGTCCAGTTTGTTTGTTTTTGTTTTTATTTTCATTACTCTAGGAGGTGGATCCAAAAAGATATTGCTGCGATTTATGTCAAAGAGTGTTCTGCCTGTGTTTTCCTCTAAGAGTTTTATAGTACCCAGTCTTATATTTAGGTCTTTAATGCATTTTGAGTTTATTTTGGGGTATGGTGTTAGAGAATGTTCTAGTTTCATTCTTGTACATGTAGCTGTCCAGTTTTCCGAGCACCACTTGTTGAAGAGACTGTCTTTTCTCCACTGTATATTCTTGCCTCCTTTGTTGTAGATTAACTGACCATAGGTGTGTGGGTTTATTTCTGGCCTTTCTATCCTGTCCCATTGATCTATATTTCTGTTTTTGTGCCAGTACCATACTGTTTTGACTACTGTAGAGTTGTAGCATAGTCTGAAGTCAGGGAGCCTGATTCCTCCAGCTCCATTTTTCTTTCTCAAGATTGCTTTGGCTATTCGGGGTCTTTTGTGTTTCCATACAAATTTTAAAATTTGTTGTTCTACTTCTGTGAAAAATGCCATTGGTAATTTAATAGAGATTGCATTGAATATGTAGATTGCCTTGGGTAATATAGTCATTTGACAATATTGATTCTTTCAATCTAAGAACATGGTATATCTTTCCATCTGTTTGGGTCATCTTCAAATTCTTTCATCAGCGTCTTAGAGTTTTCATAGTACAAGTCTTTTACCTCCTTAGACAGGTTTATTCCTAGGTATTTTATTCTTTTTGCTTCAATGGTAAATGGATTGTTTGCCTAATTTCTCTTTCTGATCTTTCATTGTTAGCGTATAGGAATGCAACTGATTTCTGTGTATTAATTTTATATCCTGCAACCTTATCAAATTCATGATGAGCTCTTGTAGTTTTCTGGTAGCATCTTTAGGATTTTCTATATATAGTATCATGTCATCTGCAAATAGTGACAGTTTTACTTCTTCTTTTCCAGTTTGAATTCCTTTTATTTCTTTTTCTTTGACTGCTGTGGCTAGGACTTCCAAGACTATGTTGAATAAAACTGATGAGAGTGGACATCCTTGTCTTGTTCCTGATCTTGGAGGAAATGCTTTCAGCTTTTCACCATTGAGTATGATGTTAGCTATGGCTTTGTCATATATGGCCTTTATTATGTTGAGGTAGGTTCTCTCTATTCCCACTTTCTGGAGAGTTTTTATCATAAATGGGTGTTAAATCTTGTCAAAAGCTTTTTCTACATCTACTGAGACGATCATATGGTTTTTATTCTTCAATTTGTTTTGTTTTTGTTTTTGGCCACGCCACCACACAGCTTGCAGGATTTTAGTTCCCTAACCAGAGATTGAACCCAGCTCATGGCAGTGAAAGCCCAGAATCCTGACCATTAGGCCACCAGGGAACTCCCCTCTTAACATTTGTTAATGTGGCCTATCACACTGATTGACTTGCGGATATTGAAGCATCCTTGCATCCCTGGGATAAACCCCACTTGATCATGGTGTATGATCCTTTTAATGTGCTGTTGGATTCAGTTTGCTAGTATTTTGTTGAGGATTTTTGCATCTATGTTCATCAGTGATATTGGCCTGTAATTTTCTTTTTTTGTGATATTTTTGTCTGGTTTTGGTATCAGGGTGATGGTGGCCTCGTAGAATGAGTTTGGGAGTGTTCTATCCTCTGCAATTTTTTTGGAAGAGTTTGAGAAGGATAGGTGTTAGTTCTTCTCTAAATGTTTGCTAGAATTCACCTGTGAAGCTATCTGGTCCTGGACTTTTGTTTGTTGGAAGATTTTTAATCAGTTTCAATGTCATTTCTTGTGATTGGTCTGTTCATATTTTCTATTTCTTCCTGGTTCAGTCTTGGAAGGTTGTACTTTTCTAAGAATTTGTTCATTTCTTCCAGGTTGTCCATTTTAGTGGCATATAGTTGCTTGTAGTAGTTGCTCATGATCCTCTGTATTTCTGTGATGTCAGTTGTTACTTCTCCTTTTTCATTTCTAATTTTATTGATTTGAGTCCTCTCCCTCTTTTTCTTGATGAGTCTGGCTAAAGGTTTATCAATTTTGTTTATCTTCTCAAAGAACCAGCTTTTAGTTTTATTGATCTTTGCTACTGTTCTCTTTGTTTCTATTTCATTTATTTCTGCTCTGATCTTTATGATTTATTTCCTTCTACTAACTTTGGGGTTTTTTTTTTGTTCTTTCTCTAGTAAGGTTAGATTGTTTATTTGAGATTTTTCTTATTTCTTGAGGTAGGATTGTATTGCTATAAACTTCCATTTTAGAATTGCTTTTGCTGCATCCTATAGGTTTTGGGTCGTCTTGTTTTCATTGCCATTTGTTTCTAGGTATTTTTTGATTTCCTCAGTGATCTCTTGGTTATTTAGTAGCCTATTGTTTAGCTTCCATGTGTTTGTATTTTTTACAGTTTTTTTTTCCTGTAACTGATTTCTAATCTCATAGCATTGTGGTCAGAAAAGATGCTTGATATGATTTTAATTTTCTTAAATTTACCAAGGCTTTATTTGTGACCCAAGATGTGATCTATCCTGGAGAATGTTTTGTGAGCACTTGAGAAGAAACTGTATTCTGCCGCTTTCATGAGGAGTGTCCTATAAATATCAATTAAATCTATTTGGTCTGTTGTGCCATTTAAAGCTTGTGTTTCCTTATTTATTTTTTGTCTGGATAATCTGTCCATTGGTGTAAGTGGGGTGTTAAATCCCCCACTATTATTTTTTTTTAATATTTATTAAGACATAGCTTCATCTCTCCATTTCATTATTCATTTATTTTTGGCTGCGTTGAGTCTTCGTTGCTGCACGTGGGCTTTCTCTAGTTGCAGCTAGCAGGAGCCACTCCTCATTGTGGTGTGCAGGCTTCTCATTGCGGTGGCTTCTCTTGTAGTGGAGCACGGGCTCTAGGCGCACAGGCTTCAGCAGTTGTGGCACGTGGGCTCAGTAGTTGTGGTTCGTGGGCTCTAGAGTGCAGGCTCAGCAGCTGTGGTGCATGGGCTTAGTTGCTCCGTGGCATGTGGGATCCTCCCCGACCAGGGCTTGAACCTCTGTCCCCTGCATTAGCAGGCGGACCCCCAACCACTGTGCCACCAGGGAATTCCCCCCATTATTATTGTGCTACTGTCTGTTTCCCCTTTTATGTTAGCATTTGCCTTATGTATGAAGGTGCTCCTGTGTTAGATGCATAAGTATTTACAATTGTTATATCTTCTTCTTGGATTGATCCCTTGATCATTATGTAATGTCCTTCCTTGTCTCTTATAATAGTCTTTATTTTAAAGTCTATCTTGTCTGATATGAGTGTTGCTACTCCAGCTTTCTTTTGATTTCCATTTGCATGGAATATCATTTTCCATCCCCTCACTTTCAGTTTGTATGTGTCCCTAGATCTGAAGTGGGTCTCTTGTAGACAACATATATATGGGTCTTGTTTTTGTATCCATTCAGCCAGTCTATGACTTTTGGTTGGAGCATTTAATCCATTTACATTTAAGGTAATTATGTATGTTCTTATTGCCTTCTTGTTAATTGTTTTGGGTTTGTTTTTGTAGGTCTTTTTTCTTCCCTTCCTCTTTTGTTCTCTTCTCTTGTGATTTGTTGACTATCTTTAGTATTGTGTTTGGATTGCTTTTTCTTTTTTGCATGTCTATCTATTGTAGATTTTTGGTTTGTGGTTACTATGAGGTTTTGATATAGCAGTCTGTATATATACAAGTTTGTTTTAAGTTGCTGGTCTCTTAATTTCAAATGCATTTCCAATATCCTGCATTTGTACTCTCCTCTTCTCACAATTGCTGGTTTTAATATCATATTTGTTTGTGGACGATTCCTACCTTTACTGTATGTTTGCCTTTACTGGTGAGCTTTCCCATTCACAATTTTCTTGTTTCTAATTGTGTCTTTTTCTTTTCCATCTAGAGAAGTTCCTATAGCATTTGTTGTGAAACTGGTTTGGTGGTGCTGAATTCTCTTAGCTTTTGCTTGTCTGTAAAGCCTTTTATTTCTCCATTGAATCTGAATGAGAGCCTTGGTGGTAGAGTGTTCTTGGTTGTAGGTTTTTCCCTTTCATCACTTTACATATATCATGCCACTCCCTTCTAGCCTGCAGTGTTTCTGCTGAAAAATCAGCAGGTAACCTTATGTGGATTCCCTTCTAGGTTATTTGTTGCTTTTCCCTTCTTGCTTTTAATATTTTCTCTTTGTCTTATTTTTTGTCAGCTTGATTATTATGTGTCTTGGTGTGTTCCTTCTTGGGTTTATCCTGCATGGGACTCTCTGCACTTCCTGGACTCAAGTGTGTTTCCTTTCTCATGTTAGGGATGTTTTGGGCTATTATCTCTTCAAATAATTTCTCAGGCCCTTTCTCTTCTCCTTCTGGGACTCCTATAATATGAATGTTGGGGTATTTAATGTTGTCCCAGAGGTCTCTTAGACTGTCCTCATTTCTTTTCATCCTTTTTTCTTTATTCTGTTCCCCGGCAGTGATTTCCACCAATCTGTCTTCCAGCTCACTTATTCGTTCTGTCCCCTTTATTCTGCTATTGATTCATTCTAGTGTATTTTTCATTTCAGTTATTGTATTGTTTATCTCTGTTTGTTCCTTAAAACTTCTAGCTCTTTATTAAACATTTCTTGGGTTCTCTAGGTCTGTGCCTCCATTCTTTTTTGACGATCTTGGATCATCTTTACTGTCATTACTCTGAATTCTTTTTCAGGTAGATTGCCTGTCTCCACTTCACTTAATTATTCTTCTGGGGTTTTATCTTGTTCCTTCATCTGGAACATATCTCATTCTGTCTAACTTTCTGTGTTTGTGGTCTCCATTCCTCAGCCTGCAGGATTGTAATTTTTCTTGGTTCTGGTGTCTGCCTCCAGGTGTGTGAGGTTGGTCTAGGGGCTTGTGTAGGCTTCCTGGTGGAAGGGACTGGTGCCTGCCCACTGGTGGGTAAAGCTGGGTCTTATCCCTCTGGTGGGCAGGGCCATGTCAAGGAGTGTGTTTATAGGTGGATTTTGGCTCAGGGTGACTTTAGGCAGCCTGTCTGCTGATGGGCGGGGCTGTGTTCCCCCCCTGTTGGTTGTTTGGCCTGAGGCCTCCCAGCACTGGATCCTGCAGGCTGTTGGGTAGGGTCAGGTGTTGGTGCCAAAATGGCAACCTCTGGGAGAGCTTATGCTGATGGGTATTCCCTGGGGTGTCTGCCAATGTCCTTGCCCCTACAGTGAGCCACAGCCAGCCCCTGCCTCCCCGGGAGACCCTCCAAGACCCACAGGGAGGTGTGGCCCCAGCTCCTGTGGAGTGACTGCTTTGCCCTGGGTCCCAGAGCACATGAAAACTTGTGTGCACTCTCCAAGAGTGGAGTATCTGTTTTCCCCAGTCTTGTGGAGCTCCGGCACTCAGGCCCAACTGGCCTTCAAAACCAACGCTCTGGGGGCTCCTCCCAATGCCAGACCCCCCAGGCTGGGGAGCCTGATATGGGGCTCAGGACTCTCATTCCTGTGGGAGATCCTCTGCAATATAATTACTTTCCAGTTTGTGGGTTGCCCACCTGGCAGGTGTGGAATTGGATTAGATCATGACAACACCCCTCCTATCACCTTGTTGTGGTTTCTTCTTTGTCTTTAGGTGTAGAATATCTTTTTTTGGTAGATTCAAGTCTTTTTTGTTGATGTTTCTTTAGCAGTTAGTTGTGATTCTAGTGTTTTTGTGAGAGGAGGTGAGCTCAAGTCTTTCTACTCTGTCATCTTGTCTCCATCTCCTGAATCACTGCAGAAACATTCTGGAAATGAAGCATGCTAATCTCCTAAGCCCATTTAGAAATACCTTTGATCATAAGATTTTTATTCATTTTGTTAATGCAGCATATTATATTGCATTGCAGATGATTTACTCCTTCCATTCCTGGAGTAAATCCCACTTATTCAGTCATGGTGCATGATTTTTTTTAATGCATTGTTGAATTAGGTTGGCTAATATTTTGTTGAGGATTTTCACATTTATGTACATTAGGGATATTTGCTTGTAATTATCTTTTCTTGTGTCATCCTTGTCTGGTTTTGGTGTCAGGGTAATGTTAGCCTTGTAAAATGAGTTTGGAAGTGTTCTCTCCTTTCCTGTCTTTTTTTTGGATGAGTTTAAGAAGAATTGGTGTGTATTGTTTAATGTTTGGTAGAATTCAGCAGTGAAGCCATCTGTTCCTGGACTTTTGTTTGTTGGGAGGTTTTTGATTACCGATTGAATCTCCTTATTAGTAATTGGTGTGTTCAGATTTTCTATTTCTTCATAATTCAGTCTTGGTAGGTTGTATGTTACTAGGAATTTATCCTTTTCTCTAGGTTGTCAAATTTGTTGGTGTATAATTATTCATAGCAGTCTCTTATGATCCTTTGTATTTCTTTGGTATCAGTTGTAACATCTCCTTTTTCATTTCTGATTTTGAGTCCTCTTTTTTGTTGGTTAGTCTAGCTAAAGTTTTGTCAATTTTTGTTTATCTTTTCAAAGAACCGGCTTAGTTTCATGTTTTCTATTGTTTTTTTAAGCCCCTGTTTTATCTCTGCTGAGTTCATAATTTCCTTTCTTCTAACTTTGGGTTTTGTTTGTTCTTCTTTTTCTTGAAGTGTAAAGTAAGATTGTGATTTGAAATTTTTCTTGTTTCTTAAGGTAGGCATTTATCACTATGAACCTCTCTTAGAACAGCTTTTGATGCATCTCTTAAGTTTTGCTATGTTGCATTTCCATTTTCGTTTGTCTCAAGGTATTTTAAAATTTATTTTGAGTTATTCTTTGAGTCAGTTGTTCAGCAGTATGTTGTTTAATCTCCACATACTTGTGAATTTTCCAGTTTTCTTCTTGTAATTGATTTCTAGTTTCAAGCCATTGTGGATGGAAAAGCTGCTTGATATGATTTCAATCTTACATTTATTAAGACTTGTTTTGTGGCCTAACATATGATCTATCCTGGAGAATGTTGCATGTGCAACTTGAGAAGAATGTGTATTTAGCTGCTTTTGGATAGAATGTTCTATATACAGTTGACTCTTGAACAACATGGGTTTGAGTTGTGTGGGGGCACTTATACATAGATTTTTTTTCAATAAATATACAAAAATATATGTATAGAACATTGTGCACAAGACTTGTATTGAAGTGGATAGTCTATCTTTACATAGACATAAGGTGAGTGATATTTAATATGAAACTAATAATGTGTTAGTTTTCTTACTGTTTTATAACTTTGTTTTCAAAGAATTATATTACCATACAGTATGCCTCTCTCTTGTAATTAGAGAAAACTGCGTATCAACCTATCATCACAGATAAATTAAAAAAAAAATGTGTAACAGTGTTTCCAATACTATATTATGAATATGACTGATACTTTGTGCCATAAAATTTTCACAGTGATTCATTCATTAGTGTGTAGGCTAGGATACTGTGATGTATTCCTATGGATTACAGAAGACTACCATAAAACAATCATATTACTGCTTCTTCATTATGAATGCATGAATTGTTATACCTGTAAATAAATATGAATTTTTTCATTTTTGATGTCTAGTGTTAATAATACATATATCTGCAGTGTTTTGTATAAGGCAATATTTTACTGACAGATGATTCATCTTGTAAACCATGTAAACTTACGGTATCAACAAGTACAGTACTGTAAATGTATTTTCTCTTCCTTATCATTTTCTTAACATTTCTTTTCTCTAGCTTTATTTTAGGAATACAGTATAACATATATACATATAACATACATATAACATACATACATATATACATACATATACATACATATAACATACAAAATGTGTTGATCAATTATTTGTGTTATCAGCAAGGCTTCTGGCCAATACTAGGCTATTAGTTTTGGAGGAGCCAAAAGTTATACATGAATTTGACTGCATGGGGGGTTGCTGCCCCAACCCGTGTTGCTCAAGTCTGTTAAGTCCATCTGGTCTACTGTGTCATTTAAGGCTGATGTTTCCTTATTTTCTGTCTGGATGATGTATCCATTCATGAAGGTGAATATTAAAGTCCCCCACTGTTACTGTATTACTATTTCTCCCTTTACGTCTGTTAATATTTGCTTTATATACTTATATGCTTCTGTTAGGTGTATAAATATGTGCAAATGTTATATCCTGTTTTTGAATTGATCCCTTTATCATTATATAATGCCCTTCTTTATCTCTTATTACATTCTTTGTCTCAAAGTCTATTTTGTCTGATACACATATAGCTACTCCAGCTTTTGGTTTCCATTTGCATGAATATCTATTTTCATCCCTTCACTTTTAGTCTGTGTGTGTCCTTATGTCTGCATGGGTCTTGCCTTTTTACCTATTCAGGCACTCTTATCTTTTGATTGGAGAATTTAGTCCATTTACATTTAAAGTAATTATTGATAGGTATGTACTTATTGCCATTTTGTTAATTGTTTCCTGTTTTGTAGTTCCTTTGTTCCTTTCTTCTTGTTCTCTTCATTTGTGATTTTTCTGTAGTGGTATGCTTAAATTCTTTCATCTTTTGTGTATTTACTATAGATTTTTGCTTTGTGGTTACTATCAGGGAAAAAGGTTTTTACTAATAACTATGTGTGGATATATTCCATACCTCTGGGAAGGAAGCTCACAGGAATAAAATTCTAAAACATTCCCACTGATGAAGTCTAAATTGTCAAAAAGAAACATTAATTTTTTTTTTTTTTACATCAGTGCAGCAACCACCATGATGATATTTAATATTCATGGTGGCTTGAACAGAAACAATCTTGAGATCCAAATAGCATTTCTAAAGTGAAGAAAAAAGAGTTCTGGAAATAGAGACCAGTTAGGTCTCCAACCCAAAATAGTCATGTGCCTTGGATGTCCAAGTCATTAGTTGTGTAAACTTCCAAAATAGCTGCATGTGCTGGAGTGAAGGGAGTCATTTATGGAGTCTACCTTATGTCATTGACGACAGGCAGGGCTCATACTAAGCAATTATGCACAGATACGAGTTAAAATACAGAAACATCTCCACATTGATTGATAAATGGCTGCTGCTTGGAGTCTCCCAAGTTCCTACCCCCAACTGGTCCCATCCCTTCCTCAGAGTGTCCCACAATTACTCTTGACCCTCTCTTCTGCACTATGGCCAGTATTTGTTCTGACTGGTCAGAGCTCATGCCACATTAGTTGGAGGACCTTCTGAACCCACTTCTAGTGCTAGGTGCATGAAAGGCAAGTACTATTTTTTTTTTTTCAGTCAATAGTCTTTATTAACATGCAAGTATCATGTGCCACAAGATATACAGTTTTTCCTAATCTTTCAGTTCTATTTCAATATTTTGAACTTCAGGTAACTTCTGGACCTAACATATAAAGTAACCTACTAAAATGGATCAAAGTTAAACTGTATTCTAGCTATCACCTTGACCTTTAAGATCACCACTTAGGTTTATAATTGGCATTATTTGTCACCAAGTAGCAGAATATATTTTTTTAAATTTTATTTATTTATGGCTGTGTTGGGTCTTCGTTTCTGTGCGAGGGCTTTCTCTAGTTGCGGCAAGCGGGGGCCACTCTTCATCGCGGTGCGCGGGCCTCTCACTATCATGGCCTCTCTTGTTGCGGAGCACAGCCTCTAGACACGCAGGCTCAGTAATTGTGGCTCACGGGCCTAGTTGCTCCGCGGCATGTGGGATCTTCCCAGACCAGGGCTCGAACCCGTGTCCCCTGCATTGGCAGGCAGATTCTCAACCACTGCGCCACCAGGGAAGCCCCCAGAATATAATTTTTGTACTTGATAATTCTATACTAAAATATGTAACAGTATGTCTTAAGATGTTACTAAAATATATGCAATTAACATTTATATTTAATTGCTTTCAATAACAATGTTAGGTCTTCTAGGAGGAAAAATTACTTTTATCGATCTTGGCTGTTTATGGTTTTTGCAGGTTCCAGAAAAACTGGTCCATACTGAACCAGTCTTAAAGAAGTAAGCTAAAGACTTAAAATTTTAGACCCTATAATAACAGCTTTGTTTTACTACTAAGATAGAGACAATAATAAACCCAACTCTAGTGCTTCTTTTTCCACGACTAAGCAGAGACACTCTATTATAGTTCTTCAAATTTTTTTTTTGTCTTAGCGTAAAAGCTGAATGACCTCTTTTATAAGTTTGAGTTCAGAAGACCCACATTATGGATATCATGTCTAGTGGGACATACTTTAATAGAGGATAATTAATATACTATATCAAAGTGCATTATTAGATTTGTACTGCATCTCTCCACGTTTTTCATATTTTATAACATTTCAGTTGAATGGAGGAAGACTGGAATTGTCAGAAGTCTTGCTCTTAGGATCTAGACGAAGTTCATAGTGAGTCTTTTAAAACATATTTAAATAATGAGAAGTGTAATCACAACAAGGGACTGTGTAAGAATGAATATTGCAAAGGAGACTTTATAGTCAATGGATTGGCCAAAATGCAAAATGCACGTGAAACTAAAGTCATGTAGTTTACTTGTTGACCATGTGGCTACGGTTCAAAAAGTCTCTGCTCCAAAAGCTGTACCTAGTAATCTTCCAAAATTGATTTTAAATAAAGTTCTTAAATTGTAGCAATAAACAAAAAGACAAGATACACTTAAACAATACTGCAGTTTATCAAAAGACACATAAGAAATTTCAACTCTGTCTTTGTCAGTTATAAAAATCAATATTTTGGCTAAGTTATAAATATGTTTATAATGCAATTATATGCAGTTGCATACGTCTAGTAATGCTAATGACAGCTATAAGATCAGGTTTTTAAAACAACATTAAAAACATAAAAACATGTAGCCCCATTATTTACCTGTAGAACGTGTTGAATTTATGCCTAAATTTCAGCATTTACTATATCACCACTGTTCTAATTTTAAAAATCACATCCAAAGGATAAGGCAAAACCACCTACGAGTTGGCATATTTGTTTATTTCTCAATTTGTAAAAATGTCCTTAATTTGTTGATGTAGCAAACAAATTTCAACTGATTGCTATGCAAAAGAACAGAAGGTAATCTGCTTTGCAACGAACTTTAAAGTTCAATTGCACACAGGCAACATGCTATATATGAAAAAACTACTAACTACAGGTATTAAATACTGAAAAAAGTTAACAGTTTATTATAATTTATTTTATTTAACAATCTAGGAAGTTTGCAGCCATCAGCAGTTCCAGTGCAATTTCAGGTGCAACTGGAAATTCAGGAATCTCCGTGGAGCTGTTAGTGTAGCAAACCTTGTAGGTAAAATACATGCATACTTTTGACAGCACATGTGAAGGGATCTCTCTAAAATTGACTTCATTAGTTTTGTTCTCAGCAAACTGACCTGGGCCACTCAACATGCCTTTTTTGTCCTGATGTTAGTGCATGTTCTCTTTTTACAATAAATTCATGACAATCCGAAGATATCAATTTGACACACATGGCATCAGGGCCCTCACAGCCACCAGAGGTTTTCTCTTCTCCATCCATTGTGTTCTTGTAAAATTCTACTTTGCGTCCACAGGAACTTTAGTAGCTTCTCCTCAGCCCCGCAGCCACTGTACCGGGTCCCCGCGCACTGCCACAGTCCCTACACCAGGCCCCACCCCCAGCTGCCTCCCCGCAAGTACTATTAATATATACACTTTACAGATGTGGAAGGTAAGCCGAGAGAGGTTAGTCAGTGACTTCTCTAAGGTCATCCAATTATTAAGTAGCAAAGCCAGGTGCAAAGTCAGGTCAGACTTCAAAACCCAGACTTTCCCCACTTTTTTATTCTTCTGAATACCTCCTTAAAAGGAAGTTATGAATTTGGTCATTAGCAGGCATAAAGAGATGAAATAGGATCAATATGAATGACATAAACCAGCCATACTCATTCTTTAGATCAGGTAATTTTAGTATCTAAGTTTGTCCCATCCTAGAAAAAAATCCTCCTCATCTGATCATGTCAATGGTATTTAAACCAAATATACCATATACTCCACCAAGAACAGTGGGGTGCTGGTCATGCACGTCTACTGTTTAGCTTAGATATTTGGTTATGGGAACAGCCTAAGTTCTTCAGATGAAAATGGATCACATATTTATAGAAAATTTTAATTACAAACAGACTTTTAAAAATCAAAGTGAGAGTCACTTGATGAAGTCAGGATTACTCATTTGTGATCTTGGCACTGGAGCACCACACACGGGTAATTTCATTAGATTTATAAGACTTTCTCAAGTTTTTGACTTAATAGAGTCAGTTTTCCAGATTTCTTATTAGAGACCAACCAGTACCACTGCAGGGAGAGGAAGGAGAATATTACCTTCTATGCTCATGAAAGTGGGCTGAGGAGGAGAAAGGTGAACTGATCCCTGCAAGTTAAGCAGAACCTAATCTGATTGTTGACTTAAATTAAAAATGCAATGAAAAACAAGTGTGAGAACAGGAAAAGGTCTGTGACCCACTCTCTGCCTTGCCTAGAATGAATCTGGACAGAAGCCCCTCTCTAACATGACTCACAGCCAGCCATCAAGGCACAGCTCAGGTGGCACTCCTGATCTAACAATTGAAGAATTCTTTATATTTGCTCTTTTATGGTGACAATTATGTTTCTATCTGTTCATTTTTGTCATTTTGAAGAATCATGATAATTTAACACAGTAAACAAGTTTTCTAATAAAGAGGCAAGCGAAATGTTAGCATGGTAAGGACCTGGCTCTAGGACTCCAAAATCCAGGCTTTAGTTCTGATGTCATTTACTAGTTATGTGGTCTTACCAAGTTATTTCTTTTCTCCAACTGTTTCCCCCTCTGTAAAACTGGGATAATACCACCTATCCTACCTCAAATGGTTGCTACTATCAAGGAAAACCCTGGGATGTACAGTAGAATTTCCTCTGATGAAATAGCCTAAATGGTTAAGGTATGATCCTTTGGGTAATTACAGTTGAGACAGAGTTACTTTTTCTTGTTGCTGCACCCCACCACCTTCCCTTTTCAGGTAATCTAATCATCATTTGAAATGAATGAAGTATTGTAAAACTGTTTCTTAAAGGAAAATAATTTATCACAGGAAGCAAAGTAGACTGCATCTTATATGTAGGATAAAAGCAATAGAATAATTTTTGAGTCTTAAAAAAGAATAACAGCAGCTTTATATACATGGTATTACAACGTGCTGGACTTTATATATGTGAGCTAATTTACTCCTTGCAACCACTCTGTATGGTCGCACTGTTATCTTCATTTTCAGATGAGAAACCTGAAACACAGGTAGTAAATGGCAGTCAACATTTAAGCCCAAAGAATCTGGTTCTAAAATATGAATTCTTAACCAGTATTATTGTTACTGCCTTTTTAAAAACAGTCATAGGTATGTAGGTAACCTACATCTCTAGTATTTTAAATGAGTGAGGATTTCCAGGTGAAAACTATGCATTTTGACCCTAATGAAAGATGACTCTTCTAAGCTCTCCTCTGGCTCTATGCAGTCGTTCTGAAGTTAGTTTATATACATTTACTCAAATCTTTCCCATTCAAAAATCCAAGAAGTCCCAGGGAGAAAAATCCTCAAAAAGAAGAAAAAAAGGAGGGAAATGAAAGCAGGGGAAGGTAAATGGAGATGTGTATGTTGTAATTCAAATCAACAGATAAGTTATAGAAATTCTAAAACTGTTATAGAATTCCTGAAATCCAAAACTAGAATTCTAACAATTTTATTTAAAAACTAGCTGCTAAAACACTTTTTGAAACAGATTAAGCTTGGGAGGAAAATGATCAGATAACATGTCAAAATTTAAAGTGGGATTAGAGTAAGACGTGCCAATGTGATTTTAAAGGACTAAGAGTAAGGCTGTCTTTTTCACACAAATCAAACGGTAATGTAAATTCTAAGAGTAAACTCACAATCTAATAGGACTGGACCATCTGCACTACCACTGCAAAACATAGCTAATAACATCTGATGGTAATCAGCATTATTGCATTTAATAAGTAACGATCAACAGCAAAACACAATATACTCTTTAAATTTGTTTCACTGAAATTCTACCATTTTGGTTTCATGTAATGAGGTATTTGTAGAAGTATCTGTTCACATTTTATGTACTATTTAAATTGAAAATTATTTTTAGGGAGCAGGGGATGGCGGCAAGTAAAAAATAGACTTGAAACTTTATTTGTGAAAAACAACCAAATATCTACCCAGATCCAGACTTAATAAATTAGGGTGGTTTCTACACTTACTTCCTCTCAACATGCATGCACTAAAGCTAATTCATACCAAAGATTTCAAATTCTATGCAAAAACTGTACATTTACCTTGCAGTGCTTAAAGGGAGAAGACCTTGGCTACTGTCTTAGGGATATAGGAAATACTTCAATTCTGAGGACAGAATTCAGGAGACCAAAAAACAATGTAAGCTTCAAGATGTTAGAGCCAAAGATTGCCAGAGTGACTGAAACTACTTAGTGACAAATACCAGTTTCCCAGGTGAAGGTAACAGTACTCACTTTGGCTCAATTAGAGCTATCTTGTACCTGCTGGGATATGGGCATACTACCCCAAATCTGTATCATTTCTTTGGAAAAACTTTAGGAGGAATAGATGGTCTCTAAACTGATTTACTGCCTATACATCTTGGACTCTAAACAGATGATTACCTAAACCCAGGGAAGCACTTTTATTTTATGGCTTGTTTTCCTCCTTTTCTGCATTTTGACAGTAGCAGTCACTTTCATTCATTTGAAAATAGTGTGGTCAAGACCAATGATCTTGATCTAGGTCTGTACCACTTCTTCAATCTCATGTTAGCTGTACACATCCACTTAAATATCTCACCAAAATTTTAAACAAACTGGGTATTTTCTTTTAATTCAGGACTTCAAATAACTGTTACTGTATGAACATAGTATTTTAGGATTCAGAAAGATGAAAACTCAAACAAAATTGAAAAATTGGCCGACAGCACCTAAAGCACTCAATTGATGCTAACAAACATTCCATTACCACGTCAATATTTTTTTTAATAGGATTTCTATCTTAATCTACAGAGGAACAGGTATAGCCCTTAAACCATTCCCGATAGGGCTAAGTGTTACTTACCCAGGATTAGCTTTGATAATGGTTATTAGGTATACTTTAACAGCTTGAAATGCTTCATACTTATCTTGAAGTATACTTCAAGAATTTATTCAGTTAATTCTTAAGGAGCCGAGTCAGTCAATGTCCTAAATCTTGAAAGCTCCCTTCAAATGTAACTTCATAGTCTTTAAATTTTAACTGTCATTGTTTATTACTGTTTTGGCTACATTCTCTACAATTTCAGCAGCATCTTAAAGAGACAATGTGTCTATGTACAATGAAAGAACAAAGAGCCATGGTTTAACTGTACAATATTAAGGGGAATCTGTGGTAAGCATAGCCTCCTTTTTCAGCAACATGGACAATTTACATGTAAGTATCAGCATTATGAATGTGATGATAAAGAAATTTCTTAGAGGAGTGAAATACAGCATCCTGAAAAATAATGGTTTCTACCATACAAGGCAGTTAGAAAATGTTCACATTTTAACAAATCTGTACAAACCACAAGAAACTCGTTTGAGGGACCATCATCCCACCTTGCTGATAAGAACCTTCTAGAAATGTAGAATTACGATGAACAATTTATAAATCTAGTATATATGTGCTCCACAGCCCTAGAAACCAAGAAACTGATTTCGAGAGCTCTTTATGTCCAACACGGATCATTTTTACATGCCTTGATTGTTAATAAATGCCTGCTTTTAATAATCTCTCTATAATGTACAGTCAACTTGCACCTTTAAGGAGGTCATTTGATTTTTTTAGCAAAGAAGCAACATCATTTAGCAGCAATTAAAGCGCCTTCAAGAAGACTTAAAAAAAATACAATATCCAATTAGAAAAGCCATATTTTTAAACATTTGTACAAGAATAAGCTGCTGAAACTTGGTAATTGAAATACGACATCTGTACACAATTTACAATAGAGCTAGAAGGGAATTTATCATTATCCTGCATAGAACTGGTCTGCATTTGGTTACGTATTGTCACTTGTTTGAATGAACAAGGCCTGGTAACAAAAGAAAAATACCTGTTCACAATTCTAACATGTTGAGAACACTGGAGATATTATAATTTAGTGAGTTCAACTGATTTCAAAACAAGCAGCTCACTTTGTCAAAGGTGTAATGTATCTAGGAATAGCTCTCCCTTTAACATGACCAGTGAAAAAAGCGGACATGTGATTTCGAGGTACAACTTGGTAAAAGCCAGAATAGGCAAATGACAAAAGTCTAACAACTTTGTCCAACGATTCTAACTCTCACATTCTATTACTATAAAACACAACTGTCACTGTCATTCAGTTCTTACTTTGGTTGCAGCAGATAAACTGCTGAATGCTGAAGAATGTATCCAGGCACTAGATAGTTCCTGTGTTAGAAATATGTCTCATATTTTTTCCATGTGTTTTTAAATAATGAAAAACCACCCTTCATATTAGAACTCTCTAGTAACAACCAAATGTATTTAAGTATTATAAACGTTATTTACAGTGTTCCCCCCAAAAAAACATTTTTCTTTTATCTTAACATGGTATTCCTGTTTCTGTGCAACAGGCAGTCACCCTTCACTGCTCAAGATTACAGTCAGAAGTGTACATTTATTCACTGTCCATGAGCCACTCTCATACAAACGATGCTATGAAGAACTTCAGTTCACAAACAGTTCTCAACCATATCCTGTGTAAAAAAGAAAACAACAAAAACACTCAAAAGCTCTCAAACTCAAGTATGCATCTGGAAGCAATTCAAAGACATCATCATGCCAATTTTGGAGGAAAGTCAGTAAGTAATTATGCTTGAGGAAGGGGGTGTAGGGGATGCTGTCAGCCCAACCATGTGTAGGTTTCCTGAAGAATTGGATCTTCTCATGTGTGGGAGAAGGTAGGGGTCATTTGCCAGTTGGTGCACATCAAACCTATCTTCTTTTCGGTATGCCAAACAGCGTCTTATAAAGGCCTTAAAAAAAAAAAAGTTAGCAATTAAAATCTTTTCCTCTTCTAAATATCAGTCAACTAAATACTACAGATGATGGACACATTTAAGACAATAAATAGATTTCACTTCACTGGGGATTCAAATTTTTTAAGAAATTGTAGCAATAGGGCTTCCCTGGTGGTGCAGTGGTTAAGAATCCGCCTGCCAATGCAGGGGACACGGGTTCGAGCCCTGGTCTGGGAAGATCCCACATGCCGCGGAGCAACTAAGCCCGTACGCCACAACTACTGAGCCTGCGCTCTAGAGCCCGTGCTCTGCAATGAAGAGTAGCCCCCACTTGCCACAACTAGAGAAAGCCCACGTGCAGCAACGAAGACCCAACACAGCCAAAAATAAATAAGTAAAATAAATTAAAAAAAAATTGTAGCAATAAAATTATCACTCCAAATTCAACTCTCAACTCACAGCCCCCTAGTAGTTCACTTTACAATCTAAATACTATTGCTACCATTTAAACTTATTGCTGGAAAGCTGCATTTTTTTCCTTAATTTTTATTGAGATTAAAATATACATAACATAAAAATTAGCATTTTAAGCCTTGAGTGTACAATTCAGTGACATTAAGTACATTCACATTGCTGTACAACATCACCACTATCCATCCGCAGAACTTTTTCATCATCTAAAACTGAAATTCTGTACCTATTAAACAGTATCTCCCCATTCTTCCTTCCCCCAGCCCTTGGTAACTTCCTTTATGATCTGGCTATTCTAGGTACCTTATATGAGTGGAATCATACAATATTTATTTGTCCTTTTGTGTCTTTCACTTAGCATGATGTAGAGTCATCCATGTTGTAGCATGCATCAGAATTTCATTCATTTTTAAGGCTGAATAATATCCCATTGCATGTACATACTACATTTTGTTTACCCATTTATCTCTTGGTTGACATTTGGATTGTTTCTACCTTTTAACTATTGTGAATAATGCTGCTGTGAATGTTGGTATATAAATATCTGAGTCCTTGCTTCTACTTTTTTTTGGTATCTACCTAGAAGTAGAAATGCTGGATCATATGGTAATTAAAAAAAAAAAATGACATATTAGTTTCAGATATACAACATAATGATTCAACATTTGTATTGTGAAAAGATCACCACAATTGTCTAGTTAACATCTGTCACCATATGTAGTTACAAAATTGTTTTTCTTGTGATGAGAACTTTTAAGAGCTACTCTTAGCAACTTTCAAATATGCAATATAGTATAATCCCCAGGCTATTCATTACATCCCCATGACTTATATAACTGGAAGTTTGTACCTTTTGTCCCCCTTCACCCATTTCCCCCCCCCCCTCACCCACCCGCCTCTGGCAACCACCAATCTCTTCTCTGTATCTGTGAGCTTGGGTTTTTTTCTGTTTGTTGTTTTTTAAGATTCCACATATAATGGCAAGATTTCCTTTTGTTTAATGGCTGAACAGTATTCCATTTTATATATGTATATATACACACACACACCACATTTTCTTCATCCATTCATCCCACGATGGACACCTAAGGTTGCTTCCATGTCTTGGGTATTGTAAATAATGCTGCAACGATCATGGGGATGCAGATTTCATTTTGAGTTAATGTTTTGGTTTTCTTCAAATACTCAAAAGTAGAATTGCTGGATCATATGGTAGTTCTATTTTTAATTTTCCGACGAACCTCCACATTGTTTTCCATATTGGCTGCACCAATTCACAATCCCACCAACAGTGCACACAGGTTCCCTTGTCTCCACATCCTTGCCAACACTCATTTCTTGTCTTTTTGATAATAGCTATTCTACAGGTATGAGGTGATTTTGATTTTGATTTCCCTGATTATGAGTGATGTTGAGCACCTTTTCATGCACCTGTTGACCATATATAGGTCCTCCTTGGGAAAAAACCTATTCAGATCCTCTGTTTTTAATCGGATTGTTTGATTTCTTTATATATTTTGGATATTAATCCCTTATCAGGTATGATTTCCAAATATTTTTCCCGTTTGGTAAGTTGTCTTTTCATTTTGTTCATGGTTTCCTTTGCCATGCAGATTTTTCATTTGATGCAGTCCCACTTGTTTACTTTTACTTTTGTTGCCTTTGCTTTTGTTGTCAAATACAAAAAATCCTCACCAAGACCTATGTCAAGGAGCTTACCACCTATGTTTTCTTTTAGGAGTTTTATGATTTCTAGTCTTAAGTTCAAGACTGTCATCCATTTTGAGTTACTTTTTGTGTATGACATAAGATAGTGGTCCAGTTTCATTCTTGTTTATGTGGCTGTCTAGTTTTCCCAACACCATTTATTGAAGAGACCACCCTTTCCCCATTGTATATTCTCGCCTTCTTTGTCATAAATCGACCATATATGTGTGGGTTTATTCAGGGCTCTCAATTATGTTCCATTGATCTGTGCATTTTTATGCCAATACCATACTTTTTTTTTTTTTTTTTAAAGAATCAATTTAATTTATTTATTTATTTTTGGTTGTGTTGGGTCTTTGTTGCTGCATGTGGGCTTTCTCTAGTTGCAGCGAGCAGGGGCTACTCTTTGTTGTGGTGTGCTGCCTTCTCATTGTGGTGGCTTCTCTTGTTGTGGAGCACAGGCTCTAGGCATGCAGGCTTCAGTAGTTGTGGCTTGTGGGCTCTAGAGCACAGGCTCAGTAGTTGTGGCACACGGGCTTAGCTGCTCCGCAGCATATTGTACTGTTTTGAATATTATCGCTTTGAAATGTAGTTTGAAATCATGGAGCATGAGGCCTTCAGCTTTGTTCTCAAGATGGCTTTGACTATTTGGGTCTTTCATGTTTCCATATGAATTTTAGGACTGTTTGCTCTATTTCTGTGAAAAATACCGTTGGAATTTTGATAGGGATTGCATTGAATCTGTAGATTGCTTTTAGTAGTATGAACATCTTAACATTAATTCTTCCAATCCATGAACATGGAATATCTTTCCATTTACTTGTGCCTTCTTCAATTTCTTTCATCAATGTCTTATAGTTTTATTCGTTCTGATGCAACTGTAAATGGGATTGTTTTCTTTTCTCTTTGGCTGCACCCCAACCAGGGATCGAACCTGGGCCCCAGCAGTGAAAGCGCCAAGTCCTAACCACGGGACTGCCAGGGAAGTCCCTGGGATTGTTTTCTTAATTTCTCCTTCTGCTCTTTTATTATTAGTATATAGAAATACACAAAAATTTGTTGCATTGATTTCATATCCCACAACTTTTTTGGTGGTGTCTTAAGGGTTTTTATATATAAAATGATGTTATCTGCAGATAGTGACAGTTTTACTTCTTCCTTTCTGATTTGTATGCCTTTTACTTCTTTTTCTTGCCTAACTGTTCTGGCTAGGACTTCCAACACAGGCACACCTTGTTCTACTGCACTTTGCAAATACTGCAGTTTTTTTTTTTTACAAATTCAAGGTTTGTGGCAACCCCATGTTGAGCAAATCTATCCGCACCATTTTTCCAACAGCTCACTTTGTGTCTCTGTGTCACATTTGGTAATTCTAGCAATATTTCAAACTTTCCATCATTATTATATTTGTTATGGTGATCAGTGATTTTTGTTACTATTGTAATTGTTTGGGGAATGTCATGAGCTGCACCCATGTAAGACTGCAAACTTAATTGCTGAAATGACAACAAAGGATTTAGAATATTACATAAACTTAGTTCATAAAGCAGTGCCAGGGTTTAAGAGGACTCCAATTTTGAAAGCTTTTTACCCACAGTAGAACTTCTTTCAAACAGCACTGCATGCTACAGAGAAATGGTTCATAAAAGGAAGAGTCCAAGAAATTGCCTCAGCAGCCACCACCCTGCTCAGTCAGCAGCTGTCAACAGCAAGGCAAGACCCTCCACAAGCAAAAAGATTACTACTGGCTGAAGGCTCAGAGGATGGTTAACAGTTTTTAGCAAGCAAGTATTTTTAATTAAGGTATGTACATTATTTTTTTTAAACATAATGCTATTGCACACTTAACAGACTACATTATAATGTAAACATAACTTTTATATGCACCGGGAAACCAAAAACTATGTGTGACTTCTTTATTGCAATATTCGCTTTATTGCAGTGGTACAGAAACGAACCCACAATATCTCTGAGGTGTGCCTGTAACTGTGTTGAATGTGGAATACTGCATTTCTCCCTACAAAATTCTAGAGTCTTCTTTTTCTGGAATTTGTCTTCTGTAAAACACTCCTTCCACCCTCATTCCACTTTACTGTCAATTTAGTTTGGCCAAAGGGTATGATGCCATTTTGCCCTAATATTTTTTCTTCCTGTTGAGCATAGAGTGTACAGCACAAAGTGAATATATCTATATAACTGGCAAACAGATCAAGAAAAAGAACTTTATCAGAACTCCTAAGAAAGACTCTTCATGCCCACTTTCAGGCACTGGATCTGCCCCCAATCTATTGGGGTAACAGCTATCCTGACTTTTAAACACCATAATTGAGTTCTGCTTGTTTTTGAACTTTATGTAAATGTAATCGTAGATTATGTTCTCCTTTGCCTGGCTTCTTAAAAGAATCACAGACCATATTTGGGTCCTTAAAAACTATCACAACCAAAGGCCTAAAGCAACTCTCCTCCAGAGCAAATCACCAGCCCCTACTGGACAGATTTTCCTGTGGCTGCAATCCCTTTTGCTTTACTTACTTACTTACTTATTTCACAAGTACTTACTTTTTTTTAAGCACAATTTATGAAATCAAAAATTTACTTCACAAAGCTTATTTTCATAAATTTAGTACCTTTGCTTCACTGCTTACAACCGGTTTTACAGGGAACTGGACATCTGTGGCTTTTAATATTGTATTTTCTTGAAGAATGTCTTGTTGAGATTGATTGTGACCAAATGGCTTAAAAAAAAAGAAAATGAATAAAATGTTGAGAAATTTATCTCACAAAATATTTAAACAGAGATATTATCAGAGAGTCCCCAAGATGCAAATGATCTGTGTTCTAAAAAAATCTTATTCTCAGTTACTTGCAAGCTGGGATGCATTCTCATAGAAACAAGGTTATAACTGATAGCAGGCTGAGGAAGAGCATCTGATCAATCCTTAGCATAGCCAAAACATTGTGACTAAGCAATAGAAAAATCATACCATTGCAATATCAGTAATTAATTAAGATAAAAATAAAAACAAAAAAATTTAAAATTTTATTCTGAATGTTTAAAATTTAAGTTTAATTAGAGAAGAGATGATGGAGAAGTAGTGGAAACATCTGTGAAAAGTCCAAAGAGTAAAATACCTTGAGTATGACACACTAACTTAAATGAAACAGCTCTGGGTTTGGTCCTAACATGCAGTGAATTCCCAGACAAGTCCCTGAATCTCTCTTTTCACACTGATGGAGGGACTGAATGAATGGGATAAGGATATCTATGGTAGCTTATAGTTCTGACTTCAATGTAAAGAGAGGTTTGGGAAAAATTAGTACTAAGTTTGATGGAATTTCCCTGAGGAAGCACAGGGGGAAACATGCTCAGGCCAAACTGTGTGTGTTGGGTGGGAATGGGGTAGAGGAGGTGAGGAAGTGGAGAGAATGGAGGATCATGAACAGTTTTGACTCCTTTGTTCCTAGCAACAGAAAAACGTTAGCACTGTTAACAGGTTACTTCTTATCCTTAAAAGAAAAAAGGCAAAGAGCAGGCCAAAGAAGCTGTTGTGACATTAAAATAACTCTGATCCACAGAAATTTTAGGAAGTGATAATATATTTAAGATCATTTAAAAAATTAAATGGAGTAACCATGGTTCAGGCATCCAAAATGGAGCTGGGTGGCCATTGTGGATGTGGTTTCAGACACATTCCTGCATCACAGAAAACCTGAACTTTCTGAACTGTATCAAACTAAAAGGAAACCACTAGATGTTTTCAAAACCGTATCTGCTAGCAACTGCCAGCTGCAACCTTGTACTTTCAAAGTCCCCCCCACTAACTATGTAATCATTTCAAACCCCAATCTTTGCTTAACAAGCACCCTTACTTCTTGCCAGCTCCAATCCTGATTCTTGACAATCTCTGTATGCTTGCAGTTTTTGCCTATAAGCGCCCTCCCCCGCTTTTGTAGTCCAGCGGAGCACAATTCAAGGGCTTTCATGCATTTCTGCTTCCCAGGCTGCTCCTAACCCCAAATAAACGGTTACTTTGGGTTTTTTTGTTGTTGCCTCAACCAGGTCTCCATTCTTGGAATTCTTGACTAAATTGACTTCAAGTTAATGAAACTTTAAGAGGGGAAAATTCAACTTATCTCCATATAGCTGAATCTGTTATACTTGAACTTACCTTTCTACCATAAAGACACTGAAAGAAGATGACTCCGACTGACCACACATCAACCTTGTTGGAAATCTTCGGTGGTTCCTTTCCAACTACAAAACACTCAGGAGGTAAATACCTAGTTTTTTGGGGAGAAAAAAAGGAAAGGACATTAACAATTTATAATTTAAAACCTTCTAAATGTAAAATCTTAGAACACTCATTTTATCCATACGAAAACCTTAGGTGATTTTCACTGATTAAAAAGTCCTAACTTTTAAAGCATTTATATCCCTGTATCATTTGACTTTAGAGCCAAAACAAACAACTTTGTGGTTAAAGTGTGTAGTATACAGTTGACCCTTTTCCAACACGGGTCAAACTGCACGGGTCCACTTATATGAGGATTTTTTTCCATAGTAAATACTGCAGCACTACACAATCCCTGATTGGTTGAATTTCGGGCATGTGTAGGAACCACGTATATGAAGGGCAACTCCAAGCTATACTCAGATTTTTGACTGTGCAGAGGGCCGGTGCCCCTGCACTGTTCAAGGGTCAACTTATATACATTTCTGTAGTGTATGATCTACAGAAGTGACAAATTATCATTAGAAATTACAATGTTCTAATCTGAGTAAGTAAGTATCTACTAATAGAAGAAATCCTCTCCTATCCCCCTTCACCAATCTTCAAACTGTAGGCAGTTCTCTTCCTAAAATACACATCTGATCAGCCAGTTCTTTTGTTTAAAGAACCTCAACCTCACTCACTGCCCAGGCAAGACCTCGTATCTCTTGCTTGTAATACGAGACCTGTCCTAATCTAGCAGCAACTTAAATTTCCAAAATCTCTTCTCCTGAACCCCAGCCCCTCAAACTGGCTAGGCAAAGCCGATTCACTTGGTTCCACTACACTGTGCTTCCCCCACATGCTTCTGAATATGACAACCTCTTATGCCTTTCTTCTTCAAGACCCGCCCAACTTTCACAAGCCTTCTCTGCTTCCCTCCAGGCAGATGTTACCTCCATTACAGCGTTAATTCATTGTAGTTTTAAACAGTAGCAGCATCAGAAATATATGGAGCATTCAAAAATACTATTTTTATTTATAAATTCATAATTTTAGATAAAGAAAAGGTAAAAATAGATTGTAAAATTTATTTATAAGGTAAAAATACATATAAGTAAAAATAAATTTTTACTTATAACCTTAGGTTATATGTATTGATAAAAAGCTCCATCAGGATGCAAGCATCTCACACTTCAAAAATTTAGATAAACTAAACTACAAAGTCCTGAAAAGGAATAATACAGCTAAATGGGAAGCTACTTTTTTTTAGTTTTATACTCACTATGCTAAAATCGTTTAAATTTCAGCAGAACATTCACAGATGACCAATAACTTATTTGTGATGTAAATCCCTTCCTACCCTCCAAATCAAGTAAAAAGCCAGATTTGTTTTATGAATAAAAGTATATATTTTCTGTAGGTTTATGTGTGTGTAACTGAAACAAGAATGACTCTTAAACACTGTGCTATACCGTCTCTCAAGGTAAAAGGGTATAAGCAAGGAGAGGAAGTGTAGGAATAGATACCAAAGCTACTCGGGGAAAATGACCAGCAGGATGTAGTGGATGCTTGCATTTGAGACCCAAGAGGAAGGGAGAAACAAAACTCGTTTTCTTCTAAGTGATACTGACAAATAGTTTAAGCTTCTGGGGATGATGTGTAAAAGCACTACATACCTATATTCTAAAAGTTTGTATAGGACATCGTTTACCAAATACATAGCTAAAAAACTAATATGAATAAAAAACTATAACCATTTTGTGGAACGCTGTTTCTACAAGAAGTATATAATTCCAGGTTCCTAACATGGAAATGCCACGACTATATCTGCTTCCTGCACAGCACCCTAAACATACGCTTCCCTGTCTCATGCCCATCTGTCAGGGGGAAGTTTCCTTGCCCTGCCCTACACTAGGGAAGCCAGAGTGAGAGGGAAACAGTAAGGTGGGAGTCTCTGCAGAGGAAGGATGAGCTATTACTTAGAACATGGTTTTCAAGCTGTCTGCCACAGAATACAGGGTTCTACCAAGAAGCCTTATTTTTGTTGGTTTTATTAGGATTCTAAGATTTTTGTGGTGAAAAAAGGAGCCTTGTTGCTAAAAGTCTAAAGACTACTGACTGAGGGTACTGACTTTTAAGGAGTTATTAGTTTGAATGATAGATTTTTAAAGAAAGAATATATATTGAAAGAAAATTATGATACATTATCTTCATTTATATTCCTAAAAAAATGCCACGAGCATAATTTGAAACTCTAAACTGGCTTTAAATGAATACATGGAACATGACTAATCCTTATTCTGAGAAGTGAAGTCCACATAAACCTGTGGCATTTTATAGAATTGGTTATTACTGCCCAGGCTATGTGAAGATTGTTCTAAAAACTCTAATGTCACATTTATGTTTGTAGTCACCATCCTGCTCAGTGAAGCTGAGTAGTTATCTCCCTTCCATTTAAGATTTCACTCCTTTTGCTAAACTAATTTATTCTGAAAACTAAATTTGTTTTGAAATTTTATAGTCTATGTTCTCCACTTTGGCAAATTTGATACTAACTTCGAAAATTCACACTGAAGTAATTTTTGTCAACACGTAGGTAACTCTGAAGGGAATGACATTCATTTAGACTCATATCAGTGAATCTATGGTTCTATCTAGATTTATATCTGTATGTATGAAGTTATTAAAAAGATTTTTGAGCGTTAAGGCCAAAGACCAAGATTGTACCAAATTTCTCTTTCATTCATTATCGACAAAACATCCATCTTAAACAAAAACTGTAACCACAGAACCTCTACAGGGAGGGCTTAATGCTTATTAGTTATTGCTTTTAATAGCTAAGATATTATATTAAAAGTATCATTACTCATGATAAACATCACTCTAACATTATAGAACAAGATTCACAAATTCTCCATGTTAGGAGTTTCTGGCTGGTAGGGAACTAGCTGGTAGTCATGTGCTGATGCCAAGTTTTTCTTCCTCCGGTTTGCTGATAGTTACAGTTAAGACCAGATGAGAAAACAGACTGATGACAGTAGTCTCTCAACTCAGAGACTTCATATCAGTACTCTCATCACACCACAGTAATCTCAAAGGTATGCAAAAATAAACTCTCATTAAAAAGACTGGGCACTAACTAGATAATTTTGGTGTTTTTAATAATACACTTACCAGTAAGTGCCTGCCCCTTGGGAAGTTAGATCCATTCCATCTACACCATAGCTGTCATCATCCATAATCTTGGACAGACCAAAATCAGTTATTTTGATTTCTCCACATGCTGTTCCATCTACCAGAAGGATGTTTCCTAAGAACAAAGTATAAAGTTCTTTTAATGATACATAAATGAAAAACATTATCTTTACTACTAAAGCTGGACTTTTGGGAAATAAATAATACACTTGACATACATATGTAAAAATTTAATATAATTAAAATATACATTTAAAATATAGTTTTAAAATGTAGTGATAAAAATTTTAAAAACACTTCAGATACTACCACTAGTATTCTACTGACTTTTAAAAACTAAACCAAAAAGCGTATTTTCAGATAACTTAATAAGTATGACATTTAAAAATTACAATCTTTAAAGCTTAAATTATTTAGACAAAAATTTTATTGATTACCTGGTTTAAGATCATAATGTATAATAGGGGGTTTGATTTCATTGAGATATCTTAGTGCATTTACAATCTGCATTACAATAGACCTAGCTTCTTTCTCTGACATTAATTTATGTTGCTTCAGATAGAAATCCAAGTCATTGCCTTCACAGTATTCTAACACTGTACAAAACCTACAATGGAGAGGAGAAAAAAATCAGACATAAAATATTATCCAATAATTCAGAATCACAATGGACAAATGAAGAGTATTTATATCATCACTATGGAATAGGGGAAGCAAAAGCCAACATGTCTTTTCTTAAAAAATAAATCCTTTTATATTCACTTACGTATCTGTATCCAAGGAGAAATAATCATAGAGTTTAACTATTCTGGGGTGATCCAGTTCTTTGTGTATTCTATACTCTCTGCAGGCATGTCTACGAGAAAGAGAATATATTAATTCTCCGTGACGATTAAATATATTTTCAAAATTGATAAAAATCATAAAGAATTAATATTTACTTGTGGTAGTTTTCCTTCTTCTCATCCCTCCAGCTTTTATTAAGCTGATGGATCTTCACAGCAGCATATCTTTGTTCATAAAGGTCAAAAGCCTAGGATTCAAGGAATAGAAGAGTTTGGACCAAAGACCAACTGAATAGCTGAAGAGATTTTTTTCTTTTGAGTGATAATTTTTGCAATAATATGGAATGAGAATACACATTACGATTTTTGGTAGTCATCTCTGCTAAGGTTATATATAGTTCAGTGGCACATTTATTATCAGAAACAAGAAACAAATTCCATGGTGCTAAATCAGAGAAAACCTTAATGTGAATTTTCACGTTCAAGTTTTATAAGTGCCAATATACTGAATCAAGATAAAACAATAAAGCTCTCTGGGTTTTGTTTTTTTTTTTTTTGGCTGCGTTGGGTCTTTGTTGCTGTGCACGGCCTTTCTCTAGTTGCAGCAAGTGGGGGCTACTCATCGTTGTGGTGCGCGGGCTTCTCTTGTTGCAGAGCACGGGCTCTAGATGCGAGGACTTCAGTAGTTGTAGCACACGGGCTCAGAAGTTGCGGTGCATGGGCTCAGTAGTTGTGGCTCGCAGGCTCAGTCGTTGTGGTGCACGGGCCTAGCTGCTCCGCGGCACGTGGGATCTTCCCGGACCAGGGATCAAACCCGTGTCCCTTGCACTGGCAGGTGGATTCTTAACCACTGTGCCACCAGGGAAGTCCCAAGCTATCTGTTTTTAATACAGATGTTCTTCTCTATACTGGTAGTAGCAGTAAGCAGCCAGGAAAACAGGCAGCTGTAATACTTTTTTGGTGGGTTCCTGTATCCTTTCCTAGCAACTCCACCTTTTTTTTCCCTCCTTATTTGAAAATTAACAAGTTCCTAAGAATTTCCCAACTGTTTTAAAAAAATTCTAAACTTTTATTATGAAACTGTTTAAACATAACCATAACCATTAATTATCACACCTAACTCTATCAGCAATATTTCCTTAATCTGGGCTCAAAAAAGGTTTTATACTGGTTTGTTCAAATGACCAGACTATTTCTTAAATAAAGAATGATCAATATTTTAAGGCTTCAGGTGACTTATAAATGTTTTTTAAAAAAATGAATATCATTAAAGAGGAATTTAATAATTTAGGTTCAACTGTGACTTTTACACAAAAGCACTCCCTTAAGAAAACACTAAAAGCTTACATATTTATTAGGAAGAAGGTTCCTAGTTCCCACTCCCTCTATCAATTTAACCTTAAAATAAGCAGTAGGGGTAAACTGCTTGTCACGAAATTATAAAAGCATGAGATCAGAAATAATATAGGATGCAGTAATTAAGAATATTCACTTTGGAGTCAGATGAACTTATTAGCTGCATGACTTTGTGCTTAATACCCTCTCTAATAGCCTCAGTCTCATAAAGTTTGGGTTGTCGACTAAATGGGGTGAAACATATAAAGTGTTTAGAATAATATATGATCCATAATAAATATCCAATAAACATTAGCTCATTACATACTATTAAAAGTTAAGTTTTAAGAAATATAATAGAAAAGAATGAAAATAAAAGTTCATGTGAGAGAAAGCAAAAAAGCTTTTATAAAACTCAAAGGCAATCATAGTAAAAATAAGAGAAAATAAAATTCTTAGTACTAATAAAGTTATCATCCGTGTATATTGATTATAATAAATGTATATGACACATCTTTCTCCCAAAATTAGGAGAGTAAAGTATACCTTCCCATAAAGTTAAGATGGTAATCACTGAGCAACTGATTCAATGTTTTCCACCTTGGTATAGAGAAGAGTCAATTTTTTGACTTACAGTCTGCTACTTTGTTTACCAAGCGACCTGGCAACAATGAAAGGACCTGAAGGGGTTGGAGGGGCTGTCATTAGTATTTAAGTCAGTACTGAGGGTTCAAGTCATTAGGGGCCCACAATCTGCATTTTCTAATTTCTACAGAAGCCTTTTCTTCCAAAAGAAAAGTTCCTTTTAGACCCTATCTATGGGGCTAAAAACAATGGAAATACTATTGGGCAGTGGCGGAAGACCGTCATGAAAGCTATCAGTAGGCTCAGAAGCCGGGCAACTTCTAGGCGGAGCCAGCGCTAGCTAACTATACTTTTGGTGATTTTTAGATCCACAGTGAGCAACATTATGACCTTCTTTTCTACCTTGTGGCCTGAGTAAGACTACTCAACCATTAAGTGCCTGAGGATGAACTACCATTAGAATCAGAGAAATAGGAATTGGAAGAGAGCTTACAGATCACTCTTGATGGGTAACACTTAATGCTCGTCCAAGTTAACAAAACAAAAAATAGTTCATGGTTGAACCAAGATCAGAAATGAAGTTCTCTGAATCTAAATCCCATAATTTCCCCCAGAGTCAGAACTGGATACAGGTTGTCTCGTTGAACAGAGAGGATTTCTAATAACAATCTAATGAGCTTACATTTTCTCAGCAACAAAGTTCTATGTGATTTTCCTGTGATGATAGTTTGTTTAATCACTATAATGATCCTATGATGTAGGTACTATTAGCATTCCCAGGTGAAGACAGGCAGAGGATGGTAAGCAATAAGCCCAAGTTTATACAGTTAGTAAACAGCAGTCAGAATTAGCCAGGATTCAAACCCAGCCTGTCTGGCTTCAGAACCCAAGGTCTTAATCACTGACTATACCAATACATAATGAAGCACCAAGTGTTACAAGGAGCTAATCAAAGGCAGACTATAACAGGGAAGCCTTCTATAGGAATTGAAGTTTAAGGTGAGACTATGACCTTCATATGACTTTATGCTAAGAGCAAATGGGAAGCCACTGGGGCTTATAAGCAGGGGAGTGAGATGATCAGACTGCATTTTATAACAAGGCCACTCTAGCTGCAGCATATACAAATGAACTGGAGAAACTCAATGCCCAGAAAAAGGTGATCAGCTAGGAGACTTGGGCAGCAATGCAACAAGAGACAATGAGGCCCTGAGCTAAGAGAGAGGGAGAAGGGTCATTGCTGGATTTAGGAGAGCTTAATGACATTAATAATGACAGACACCAGGGACTGGTTATGTTGGGGGAAGGGAGTAAGGGCAACGTGAATTGAAGGATGGCTTTTATGTTTTTCACTTGGGGGACTGGGCAGATAAATGGCAGTGCTGTGTATTAAAGTAGGGAGCAATGTTAAAAAGGGGGGGGGGTTGGGAGAAGAGATAACTTCTATTTCAGATGTGAGTTTGCAGTGCTTATGAAGCATCCACATGAGGTGAACAGACTAAGTCATATAAACCAGCAGGTATGGGGCTCAGAAGGAAAGTGTGGGGTAGATAGCTATGTATCTATACATCTGTATCTGAAATCAAATAGGTGATAACTTAGTGAATGGGAGGGGGATATATTTGAAAAGGAGAACAAGAATGATGAGACCTTAGGAACTACAATATTTAAAGGTTGGGCTGAAAGATAACAAAGTGGAAAAAAAGTAAGGTATAAAGCATTAAACATGATGAGTAAATATTTCTACATTTATAAATATACATTTGAGAAACGGCCTTAAAATAGGTAGAAATTAGGGTAAATTCAGGACGTGTAAGACTTGTGACACATGTTTAAATTAAGGCATACAACCTTTCCATAAATGTACTATATTAAATGGCTACCTGCCTATCTTGATTCTAATGGCTGTTATTACTTGTATGAGACTGGCTAGTGATAACCAGGTACCAAATATCAGAGGGACTGCAAAGGCACAAGGATAGTTTTTAGACTCTTGAGATAAGACAACATAAGCCACCACAGACTATTTTTTGTAATGAGAGGACATAAAACCAGTCAAAAAATCATAAAATCAATAAAAAGACATGTACTTCTTAACCACATACTCCTATATCTTTGTCATATTAGTATGAAGAACAGGAAAAAAAATGTACATTACCTTATACACTTCACTAAAGCCACCTCTACCAAGCAGATGGAGTAATAAATATCTTTCATTTAACGTTGGGTGATCTTTGAACCTTAAGGGTGGGGAAAAAAACACTCAGGCACATGAAAACACCCACAAAAAGGTTTCGTCCACAACAAAGTTAGCTCTCTTATTCTACTCCCAGCTACTTCTTTTTCAGCTACTCTTCTGCTAATTTTGAATTCCATTCCATACTTCTTTTCCTTCTCTAACTGCATGACTATGACCCATCTTAACGCTCTGGTGTTCACAAAGCTTAACATTTACAGCCGAATATTCAGGTTCAATGACCAATTATAGCACTGTGATAAAGACCTACTGACTATTGTATTACTAAGAGCTTTATGAAATCCCATATCTATTCAGCAGGAATTACTTCCCTTGGAAAAATATACTTTCATTTTGGGAGTTATAGTTAATCAAGTTTTATAATATTGACATATGATTAAAAATAATTATATTTATAAACTGGCTTTCATCCATGGTGAAATTTTACAGCCTTTGCCTTTTATAAATAAAATTTTAATTCCTAATCAAAAAAGAAATGCTTTAAAAAAAAACCACCACAGACAATACTGCTATTACTATTTAAAGCTTATTGTACCTGCTATACATTAAGCACTCTTCTGTATTATCTCATTTGGTTCTTAACCAACCCTTTGAAGTAGGCCCTGCTACTACCTCTATTTTACAGATGAGGGCACTACTGCACAGAAAGGTTAAGTAACTTGTCCAAGGCCAACAGCTAATACATGGCAGGGCTTAGCAGAAAAATGTGGTTCCAAAATGTGCACTCTTGATATTTAAGGAAAAAAAATAAATCAATGATAGCTTTATAATTCCAGATGCAAACACACGATATTTTATTCAATATCAACACAGCTTTGATAATTTAAGCTTTTCCTGAGAACTTATAAATAAAAGAGATTTCTGTTAGTTTTAAAGCAAAATGTAGGGAATTCCCTCGTGGTCCAGTGGTTAGGACTTGGCACTTGCACTGCCGTGACCCAGGTTCAATCCCTGGCCGGGGAACTAAAATCCTGCAAGCCACGCAGCCAAAAGAAGAAAAAAAGAAAAGAAAAGTGTAAAGCTGTAACAATTTATTTAATTTTCATCAAGTGGATTAAGTAATATCCACAAACAAGTTTGGACATAATTTTCAGAAGAGCCAATTTTAAATTAGTTTTGTCTTATCTGCTGTATCAGAATTTTCATCTGGTACAATTAAGGATATTACATAACTATATTATTTCATTGACATTATACACTGGAATGATTGTGTTCATACAAAGATGATCATAAATAGGCCTTCTTTTAAGCAAGATATTTGTATTTCACAGCAGAAATAGGCCACTTCCAATTCTGACACTCGTATTAGGTCATGAACATTTAAATTACATAAGTCTCAAAGTGTAAAAAGACATCCTTCCTGTCCTCTACACTGACTAAATCCAATTAATGCCTTGCTTAATTTCTGTCTTCTTCATAAAGTTCCCACCAGTCCACATATATTTTCTATTCTTTGAATTCCTTTAGCATTTAATGTCATTTTGATAATTAGGGATTAAGGACAGAGACTAACTATAACTTAAACTACTTTTCTATTTCTTCTCCAGTTTTTACATAATGCTGGATACATGGCTTACTGAAATCCCTTTGGTTGAAATAATTTTTTCCTCACTACTATAATATTAACTTTGGTATTTAGTTAACAAATATTTATTCTGTGCCTACCATATGCCAGGCACTGGTCTAGGTTCTGGGGATACAGCAAGAACAAAACTAAGTCCCTGCTCTCATGTAGCTTACATTCTAGTGAAAGGAAACAGATAAAATAACCGAAAAAAAAAAAATTTGTAATTCCAAATAGTGGTAAGTGCTAAGAAAAATAAAGTAAGGCAAGGATACTGAGATAGGGGATGGAGTGAGGCAAGGACTGCTATTTTAGACAGGGTGGCTTCTCTAATGACCACTGGGAGTGAAATAAGGAGTAAGCCACTCAGATATTTAGAGGACGAACATTTCAGGAAGAGGAAATGGCAAGCACAAAAGCCTTGAGGGAACGAGTCAGACATGTTTGAGGGGGCCAGTGTGTCTACGACATATAAGTGAGGGGAGGATGAGAGAGATGGGGTGGTGAGGTGGCCAGAGATCAGATCATACGAGGCCTTCTGAGCCATGGGAAGGACTTTAGGTCTATGATGAGAAGCCCCCCAACAAGGAAATACTGTGTTTATGATCTCCAAGGGGAGAAAAAATTTTTATCATGGAAAACTGTGAAATACAAATAATGACTTACTGTGAATTATCTTCATTATTTATTCTTTTGAGCTCTCGAATGTGAAGATTTCTGACTCTTTCCAAACGTTCAAGTTCTGCCTGGATTTCTGCCTCTTCCTGAAAATGAAGAGAGGGGACTATAACAAGCTCAATTTATTTGTGATATAAAAAAGATATTTTTACTCATGCACCAATTTTTTACAGTGATGGGAAGAATAGTGTATTATAAAGTACCACTGAGTTAAAAGACCAAAGTGCTCTTTTCAATGCCTGAAAGATAGAAAGAGATACGGCAAAAGCCTATTTCAAGAAACCATCCTCCACATGAAAATCTATATACCTAACGAGATGCTGACTTTTATTCTGTACCACAAGAAATCTATTTTTATAATGTCTAAACTGAAAATGACTGCAAAGTAGTCTGAAACTGACTTATAACACAAAATGAGCTGAAAGTTTTATTTCTGGTACATCCAAATTTTAATTTACGAGGGAATAATTTACTAGTACAAAACAAATGAAATGGAGATATTTCACAACAGTTAAAAGAGGAAGAAAGGTAGAAGACAGAACTACTGATTATTCTGAGACCTGACAACATTTGGAATACACACACACACACACACACACACACACACACAGTCTGACCACTCACTTTGGATAAATCCCACTACAATTTTAAAGAGACTCTTAAAACAAAAATTTTATGAATAGCTGTGGCAGATCCTTAGTTATCAGAGCAGACCTAGGCAAATCCTAAAGAAATTTACTTTAACATTCATTTAAACATTTTGATAAATATTTTTCATGTCTCAAAATATACAATTTTTAGAACATTTAAAAAAATTAGACACCAAAACAAATAAAATCACCCATTACACACATACCTCTTGTCAATATAAATTTAAATACTACTTAAAAAACAAGAACATACCAAATTTCAGTGAAAAGTTCTACAAATGCCCAATTTTATAATATTTTTGAATAACTATTTATTGAGTAAGTAAACAAATCCAGATTGCCTTGGCCTAAATGTGTACCACTACCGTTATAAATCTATACCATGTGGAATAGAGGTTATTTAAATATTTGTTTTTCATTAGCACTGTCTCTTAATAATTTATCTTCTGATATTTTTTTTAAAATCCTTTATCTCAAAAAATTAATAGTTCTGAAATTTACTTTGAAAATATAAATATTATTTCATCGTAAAGCAGATAATAGAGATATAAAGTCTATTACACCTTTATCTAAGGCTTAAACTGAAAGGAATATTCTAAGTATCATAAAGAAAAACAAACGTTCACAGATTAAAAAACTAAAACTAAGTATGTTGTTCATATTCCACCTGACCTTAAGATTATTTCAGTTATTTTAAAATGAAACAACCACTACTTGTTGCAGAGATATTTAATGTAAATTAGGCATTAGATGATACATAGAAACCTTCAAAATAAATTTAAGTAAAAAAAAAAGAAAAATAAATAAATTTAAGTGAAGATGAACTTTTCTAAAATTTTGGGGAGAGTTTTCTAAAATAGATACACTAAATTCTCTGAAATTTCCTCATTTAATGTAGCTTCAGTTACAAATATTTCTAATTTTAATGAAAAAAGAAAGAAGGTAAGATAATGTCCCAGGGGATTAAATAACTGAAGATTCATTATAAGGAGAGGAAATAGATTAAAAAGCTTTGGAACAATAAAGTCAAACCACAGTTCAGTTGTCTCCATTTAGTTATATAAAGTAGAATAAGAAACTGGCCATATAGCTGTGCCCATGAGTATGAAAAAATTCAAATTCATTTATGCCACAGAACACAGAAAGTGGTAACCTTCTTTCTTCAGATTACTAATGTTTGCTGCCTTAAAACCTGCCATTAACTTCTCATACATGTAGGAAGCTACTAAACACTTAGTAAGTTGGTATAATTTTAAATAATCTGATAAAATGGTGAAATGCCTATTAGAATACCAGCAAAAATACTTGTTTCAGCTTTCATTTGAAAATGTGGTATGGGGATACTATTTTAAAAATGAATTTATAGAAATTAAATTTTATTAACTCATAAATATATAATTATGAGATTCAACTAGATTGTTGACACGTAATTACATTTGTTTCATAATTTTTGGTAATCTTCAGATGTTTATACAATGGCAGTAATCAATATCACAATATACTTACTAAAGAAAATAAAATGTATGTCTGTGCCAGCTAAGCAAGCTTTTACCCTCTATAAAACATGACAAGTATGCCCCATAAGATCTTACAATACAAAAGCAGAGGCAAGCTTCATTCAGTTTGAACTGTAGTGTTTACAGGAAGAAACAAAATGTCAGGAGCACTAGTTTAAAAAAAAAGCTGGATCCTAGGTATTTAAGAGGCATGTCGGGCTTCCCTGGTGGCACAGTGGTTGAGAATCTGCCTGCCAATGCAGGGGACACGGGTTCGAGCCCTGGTCTGGGAAGATCCCACATGCCGCGGAGCAACTAGGCCCGTGAGCCACAATTACTGAGCCTGCGCGTCTGGAGTCTGTGCTCCGCAACAAGAGAGGCCGCGATAGTGAGAGGCCAGCGCACCGCAATGAAGAGTGGCCCCCGCTTGCCGCAACTAGAGAAAGCCCTTGCACAAAAACGAAGACCCAACACAGCCAAAAATAAGTAAATAAATAAATAAAAATTAAATAATGTATAATTCAGGTGTACTTAAAAAAAAAAATTAAAAAAAAAGGAGGCATGTCCAGGGAAGGAACTATAACAAAGTCATATGCAAATAGACATAAATCCTCCATAGTCATCAGTGAAATATATTTACATCTTCCATATTGTAATTTAATATTTATTCCACAATATCTTGGACCTTAAAACAAAGTGACACACTTCTAGAGGAAAGATAATTCAATAACTCTAAGTAACTTCTCTCAAATCCCACTGAGAAAAAGTATACAATGCTATTATGGATTGAAGGTTTGTGTTCCTCCCAAATTTTGTATGTCTAAGCCCTAAACCCCAATGTGATAGTATTTGGAAAAGGGGACTTTGTGAGGTAATTAGAGCTAGCTTAGGTCATGAGAGTGGAGCCCTCATGATGGTATTAGTGGCTTTTTGAGGAGGAAGAGAGAGAAAGAGATCTCTCCTTCCAACCCCACCACCTCTTTGTGGGAGCACAGAGAAAAAATCATGTGAAGGCTTGAGAAGATGGCCATCTACAGATGAGGAAGAGAGCCCCATCAGAAACTAAACCCTGCTGGACCTTGATCTTAGACTTCCAGCCTCTAAAACTGAGAAATAAGTTTCTCTGGTTTAAGCCATCCAGTCTATGGTATTTTGTTATGGCAGCCTGAACAGATTAATACACATACTTTTAGGCAAACACTAGGCAATACTGCTTAGTATCCTCTCCTTACAGAAAGGGGCAAGGCCCAGTTTTGGTCTAGCCCCAAGGTACAACATCCAGAATATGGTAGTCTTAGCAACTAAACTTATCTTTATTGCAGATCATTTCCAAAGATCTATATACTGTAGGCCACGCTCTCCTTGCTTGAGACTGACATTAGCCTATGGGCCATCCTCAGAATTAATCGTTTTCAGAGGGTTCAGGAGAGGCAAGGCAGACCTGGGCTCAAAACTGATCTGAATCATTATGGAATGGAAGCCTGAAACGCATGGCAAAGGTAGTCCAAATTATTAAAATAAAAAAGAGAGGCAATCCAGACAGCTAGATCATGCTTAGTAAGAACACCAAGTTTCAATCCTCAAGTCATCCACCAGCTAAGCAATTAAAGCAGAGAAGGTCTAAGAAGAAACAAACAGCATCTCTGGAAAGGAACTGGTCTCTGTAGACAATGGTGTTGAAGGGACATGAGTAAGAAAAGATCCCATTAAAGAGAGAGGTAGGTTTGGTAATCACATACAATAAAAGGACATGGCTCTTTTCCATTTAAACAAAAAGATATAGCAATGGACCTTAACAGTACACACTACAGCTATTTTAACAGTATTTTTAAATAAGATCTAATATTCTGAATTACTTAAACATATTAAAAAACCCAGGTCAGACAAGTATACAACAACAGATCTCAATATTGCCTCATCATTTAAGTAACCTGCAAAACACACCACCTTCTAAAATTTTTAACTTTTAAAAATTTATATGGAAGGTAAAACCAGTTTGTCCCTCACCAGATATTTAGCATAGAAATGCTTTCTATTTGTAATCAAAGTCCTTTCTGGCAACTTAGTATCCTCTTGGCTCAACATGCTAAGCTAAAATTACGTTACAGCAACAGTAGAATCTCTGTAAAATGCCAGATTAAAACTGCTAGGCAGATTTGGGGTATATTTGAGCATTTCCCTTAATGGCAATTTTTTTTAAGTGGGGGTGTGTAGGCATTAAACTATAAAGCTTAAAGAGTTATAAAATGCATTTTCACATGTAAAACTAATGGATATCCTGAAAAAATTAAACATCCTAGTTTAAACGTCTTTAGCAAATCTTTAATGTATGTTACATGTCAGCCCCCACAAAAACCCCCTCAATTTCGAAGAGCGGCCTTTCTATAAAGCCAAGATAAGATAGAAAGTATTTTCTGATATACCGTTCTCAGCTTGCCTATAATCCATCAGGGTTGGTAGAAGAATTCTGTGTGGTATATTATGAAGATGGTGAAAGCAGAGAAAAGCTTATCACTTACAATAGTATATTCAACAGCACCAAAACAGCATTAGTCGGTCTGGGAAAACTAGTTCAGAATGAGGTTTCAACAAGTTTAACACCAAATTCATTTTACTAGTATGAACAATACGAATCCCTCAAAAGTTAGTATCTCCAGGTCCTCAAATTAAGTTTTAATTTGATTAAATATTTATAATGTCATTCTAAAAGTTTATCACCAGGAGAGTGAAACGTAAAATTAACAAAAGGAACTATTAAAGACTAACAGAAAGGGCAGCAGAAAAAAAGAATTAAGAAGAAAATTTTTACCGATTTACTTCAAATTTATCCTTATTAAATGTCCTCAAATTTTTCTCCATTATATTCTTTAATATATCTTAAATATAGATATGAGAGACATAAGCCATTGGAAATATGAACCAACCAACAAAAAAACCATGGTGAATGTATAGAGGTCGGTTTTGAAACTACTGCCCATAATCCTATTTTTGCTTGAGTATGGTTGTATAGATTGAGGAGTAGGGTAGGAGGAGGAGAAGGGACAAATATTATGAAATTCCTAAGGAGGTTTTCTTTCCTAACTATATATATGCTCCCTCCATGCCCATCCTCAATCACTGAGCTGGATATTACTGAGGGAAGCATACTGCATTTCCCTCAGGTATGTTTAACTGGGTTAGATAATTACTTTAGAACCTTAATGTTTTCCTCTCTCTGCACTTCATTTCCTTCTTTGGGGGGGTAGGGGGTCGTTAATCTCTCTTCAAATGCATAAATATATACATCAAAACCCTTAAATGGGAATAAGTGTTAAAATGGACAGGTTTTGATTCTGTCAGTTCCCCCATTCTGTTTAAACAAACCCAACCCTATCTTCTCAGCAGCAAATAAATGTTAACAGTTCAACTCTCTGGCAAACTTTAAATATTTAGTACACTTCCTGAAAAAGAAATCACAGCTACTGTATTAGGGGGATGAAATTCCTTGATGTTAAAAACATTAGCTAAGGTGCTGACACCAAGTCTTAGCACATACAGGTACAATGCCTTACTACTATACTTTCCTCCAGCTTTCTGCCTCCTTTTAACCTTTTTCAGGACTTTGGTGGATTCCATATTTTTTTTAAGTATGAAAAGATTTAACTTTCTACACAATAATGAGAAGAACCTAATCTTCTAGACCCTCTCTATACATATGCATATAAACGGCATGGAGTTACAGTTCCTGGCCAGTGGCCAAGCAATTGTTCTCTCTTTTTAGTGAAACAGTGATCTCTACACTGAACTTACAAACCTGAATAAATTAAACCCTGCTCTAACCAATGGTTAACATGACTTCTAAGATTCTTTCCAAAATTTAAGAAATTCCATTGCCTATATAACAACTGGATTAATATCAAACACTACAGAAGTAAAACACATTTTACTGCTAAATTTTCACTTTGGTAAGTGAACAATCATCTACTACCAAGTAGAGATGTATAATTATAAATGGTGGGGGAAAAGCCAGGAATATGTTTGTAGGTTTACAATGAGAGTAGGAAGTAGAGTATACACTGGGAGCCTTCCTATCTACAGCTAGTTCCATGTTCTCTCAGCACAGGCAGCTTTCACAGATAGTACTCATTTTTAAATGGAAGCAGTACTAAGCACAAAATGTCAAGTTTAGAATTCCAACACTCTTCTTGGCACTTTTCTTGCCCACACATGCCAAGAAGTCAGGAACCTCATAATCTTCTTCATGGGCTTAATGGTGACTTTTTCTAGTATAATGCATTTTCACTAGATTTCCACTGAAAACTACTTCCTACACAAGTAGCACCTTGTGTTATGTTCTAGAGAAACATAATGTACAATGTGGTTGGCTCTGAGAGAAAAATTTCTTGAATATAAAGGTGCACACACAGTTTTAGAGAGTAAGCCCTCTAGCATTAATTATTTTCATACTTTTATTCAAAACTAAAGTGACGAGATGCCACATATGCAAACTTATTCTTTGTGGTCATACTAAGGATTTGATAAATCAGATGACAATGGTATTCTAGAAAGAAAGACCAAAGGAGATAACAAACTTCAAGAATATTTGGGGGTTAATTCACCTAAAACCAATGCCCTGTATCCTCCACTGTTCAAAAGGCTTGCAGACAATCCATTGTCTTCCATTTCAACTAGTTGCATGGTCCACTGTGAAGGAGTGAGAAAAGAGCTGTGTGCTTGTTCTTGACCTGTAAAGATTTCATCATGGAAGATTAATACTGATGTTGCGGCTGCCTGTTACTGGTTGTTTCTCTTTGCAGGTGCCAAAATCGGTCAGAGAACAGGATTTCAGTGGCAGAGTTGTTGCTATACTGTTATCTCTTCAGAACGGAGGCACAAGGAGAGATGAATGCCACATCGCAAGGAGCAAAGGAGAGAGAGAGAAAGAAATGGTGTCAGGTGGCATGTTGGATGTGATTTTTGTTTTAGTAGAGATTGAGATGACTGTAATTGTTTAGCTGATTCCTTCGGTCTGCAAAGATACACTTGTGTTGGTGCTGATGGTTCTTGACTAATCCTGTTTCAATTACAAGTTGGTTATGTTTTTCCAATAAAAATTTCTGACACTTATATTCAGGGCTTCTCTCTCTCTCTCTCACACACACACACACCCCCCACCCACACACACACCCCAAAACACATACATTAAAGCCAATCCCTACAATACTAATATTCCATATTGAGATGTCAATCTTCTATATGCATTCTCTCCAACTAATCAAATATTTAAAATCCAGAAGACAAAAAAATTCAAAGACTAGAAAATAAGGAGCAACACCTCCACATGCTGTTCACATCACAAACTTGAATAATAGCAGTGGCATGACATAGTTATTGGTCCCAATAACTTTCAAATTTCTTACTTCCTCTTTATTTTGGCATATTATGATTGGTAACTTGTATCTTTTAAATAATAATATGACTACAGAGATAATCTATTACAAGGAAAACGGTTTTTCAGGGATTTTTTTAAAAAGTTGTTTGTGTTAGTTTAGTAACAATTCTTGGAAAGCACATCCATGTAGTTTTCTTCAATTCCAGAATAAAGATCTGAACTATACAAACAACAACCTAGCAGAACTCCTCAAATCACAAAGATAAATGACTTTCTCATAACTAGAATGTATCAAAGACTGGTATCAAAATAGGATCAACCATAAAAGCTAACTGGTATGTGGTTTATTAGTTTCCTTAAATCCAGAGATTCCACATGTGGCACAGGTGGAATGGGATTTTAAATGGGATTTAGTTGCTCTGCCTCAAAGGAGCAACTTTTTGAAGACAGGAAATTATTCCCATTGCAACTACAAGCTTTTAATGAGTGATAATTAAGGAAGTTTGTGCATAATTACTAGCAGTAAAAAAGGTATTTTTTAATAAGTTTTAGGAATAATTTGTACAGTCTCCATATACTTTACTATATAGCTCTTTTCCATTCTATTCAATTAAATCTTTAGCTCTATAAAACGTAAAATTATACTAGAGCATATTCACACATTTTAACCAAAAAAAAGTGCTTTCCCTGTTGACCTTTAAAAATAAACTTAGAATGAAAAACAATGAAGCAGCTAATAATAAAGAAATATTCTAGTTGATAGAACAGTCACTAACAGGATACCCAAGGAAAGTAATATATAAGAGAAAGAAAGAAGTATGTGTGTGTGAAAAACTTAACTGCTCTCCTTTATCTGCAATGAAAATGAAACAGCATGTTTCTGGGAGAAAAGAAAAAAGCAAACATTCACACTACTCTAAGAAACAGGCAGAGAAAGCTACAAGTGACTTAATTCTTCTGAATACAAAAGGATCAACTTGCTATTTATCTACAACTAGAGAACTGTAGGAATAAAGCGTAAGGGTACTGCCACTGAAACAGGAGAAAAAAAAAAAGAAAGAAATAGCAGTGAGAAAAGGTTCAAGTTTTCGCTTTGCCAGTTACTAGCTGTATTAATTCAGACAAAGCAAACAGAGAAGATCTTGGCATTCAAATTTAACATTAATGTTCACTTTAGAATGGTTAAAACTTCAAAGTGAAAAAAATGTAATATTATGTAATCCTCCTGAAATGGGAATTTGAATCGTGCCTCATTTAGGCAGTGTGGAAATAAATCACTTAGTGAATGAGTGAGCAATAACTTCACAAACTGATTAATAACTAAAACAATAAATATTAAATAATCCTTGCTATATTAAAAAAAGATGATGCTGCATAATAACTTTCCTAATTTCAAAAGAAAATAAGCCCTTAAGTAAGTTTACATTTACTATTTGGTGGTTACCAGAAATATGTATTTATTTTAGCCATGGACTTACTGCTCAACTCTCATTTGTTACTCTATCACATTAACAGATTCATTGGATTTGGATTTATTATGTTTCTAACCCTACAGAATAGTATAGAATATGAACTGAATTTTATGATTTATTCAATGGTAAATATACTTTCTCATATTTCAGCTTCTCTATTCAATTATTATGATTATCTTTATGAAATACAATGCACATCATAAATTATTTATCTCAAGAAAAAGTAAATAGGCCTTCTAGTCTCCTATGTCCAAATGGTATGGGTTTCGTCAGTGATGGACATTTTTTCCTTTTGTGTCAACAAATTTAATCTAATAATTCCATTTAACCTCAAGAGTTTTTATTAAAGGGAGAGTGAGAGTCACCTTTGCTAATGCAGGAGTATGCTGGGCTCCATATCTAAACCCTAAGCTGATGTAGGTCACATGATTAATTCCTATGCAGGTTACATGGACACCAAATACTCACAGATCAGATCCAGCCTATGGTAGAAGCTATACAGTTACATGTCAGGGTATAGTTCATGTTGGCTTAAGATAGAGGTGATAACATCTTTTCTTTCAAGTCAAGCTTGCTCTCTCTCTATGTGTTAAAAGTGTCCAATCTACCTGTGTTTTAGAAAACAAAATGACCTATTTTTAATGCCCTACTTTCCAACTGTGCTTTAGAATGCCAAATAACTTATTTTTAACACATGTAACTGAATGATTATTATTTTTAAATTGTACGACTCAAAAATTAATACCCAGTGGTAAGTAGACAACTGCTATTTATTTGTGCTCTAAGGTGACACTACTTACTCAATTTTGTTCTCTGTGTGTGCTACTAGCAACTTTCTTCATAATGCATTCATTCTCCTCACCCAAAATAGTCTTTCAGAAGAAAACGTGAGAATTCAAAAGACATGATAGTATATTTCAGCATTAATTCATCCACTCTCCCAAAATATTCCATGATGGAGATCAAAGAAAAGTAATGTTGTAAATTGGTTAAGAAGAAGATAAAGTTAGAAATCTAAAACTGCTCAGTAAATTTGATAAAAGCTGAAAAAAAATAAAATAGGAAAAAGATTATGGAGGGGACAATTATTAGAAAGAATGAGTAAATACAAAAAATGGAGAAGTCAACCACTGGGAAAGAAGATAATATGGAGGTTAGAAGAAAAGGTGTAGTAATCTACAACAGCTTACAACTGTTTATATAATATCTAGACATTTAAGTATATGTACCTCACTTACAAAATAGAAGTGTTTCAGAGAAATGAAATATTTTCAATGTACCAGGAAAGCTTTAAAATCAACCAACCACCCACCAACCAAAAATAAAAACAAACCCTCCTCTGAATCCTTTTAAGTGTTTTTGTAATACAAATAGCTGATTGCTAATTAAACTGCTTTATAATTTCAGATTTTATAATAAGTTTTCATAAAATAAAACACATGTAAAATCTCATCATTAGAAAGAGTAATTTGAAATTTACTATTATATGTGAAAATAATAACCCTCCAGTTAATTATATTCTTTAGTATCCCATTATCATGAGAGGCTGGTTAGAAAATAATTGATAAATCTTTATATGGGACATCAAACACAGGTCTCTATGAATTTATTATCAAAATAGCATAGGTGGGCAGACAAATACTTGTACTAATTCTTAACTACAAAATCCCCTCTTCCCTTCTGTAGTCCCATTACAACTCCATCGGATACAAAACAGACTGAAGTTGCCTACTCATACCAAAGAGCAAGAGAAATGTGAATAATTACAACAGAATACAAAAACAAAACAGAGCAGAATAAATCATTTTAGAATTTACTGTTCAAGTAGTTTAGGTTGAAACTTTTCTGAGCAGGGGCATAGACAGATATGACATAGTAAAGAACACTAACACAAATTACACACACATATATATATATGTGTGTGTATATACATATACACACATACATATGTACACAAAATATAATTTTTTTCTGTTCCCTGTAGTTAAATGGCAGGGATCTGAAGCACGGTGATAACATTCCAAAAACAAAGACATCTACAGTGAGATGGCGGCTGCTGCAAGGATGGGTTTCTCTGACCTACCTTACCCTACCCCAGGGAGATGACTTCATAGATACTATCTTCAATTAGTTCACTAACTCAGGTTTAGCTATTATTCAGCCTATTAAAAAAACGTAAGTAACGTGACAAGCAGAAAGCAGAATTTAAAAATTGGATCAAAGGAAAAGAATTTTATATCTGTCGGTAACTTCATTTTGAGGGGGAAAATCTACTCTATTATTTCTTTGAAGTGGTTTGAACTAAAAAACAATGAACTGATTACAATTTCAGAGTTTACAAACAAGTACAAAGCCACACATTATAAAAATTTACTAATAACATATAGCAATGTCTTTCTAAATTATATCATTTCGTATTATTACTGATGATCAGGTTCTTCTAAATTTGCCAATGTACATATTTCAATTGAAACACTTAATTGAGCATTCAATATCTTCAAAGTTAAGCCAAAGAAACATCTTTGTTATTAATTTATACTTATTTCAATTTATTATGAAATGGACACAAACAATAGGAATCTTACGTTTCATCTTAAAAATGAAGCATTTTTTTACAAAAAGATAGCATTTAACAGAGTAATCGTTAAGAACCTGGAGGTCTGGCCAGGAATCATTCCTCCATTACAGGGACATGGTATCATCAGCATCTCAAATGCCTCCAAGTTGCCACAAGGTAAAGGAATGTTATTTTAATATATTCAACATAAAAATGCATCTTTAATGCCCCTCTTTTTTGGTCCAAAGTTTTTAATTTGGGTGCTTTCTCTCTTAAGTTTTGACTTCTTCAATAAGAAACTTATAACACAACTTCCCACATCCTCTGGTAAACTAAAAAATCCAGCATATGCTTCACATACCTTTTTGAGATGTCCTAGTCTAAGTTTGAAAATTTCTTCCTGTTCATGATATTCTGCCAAAGTCAACCTGTCAAAATGAAATTGTAATTCTAGATATTAAGATTAACACTTATTATTTCTTATTAACAACCAACAAAAAATAAGATAAAATTAATCAAATGGAAATACTAAAATGCTGACAACTTTCAGCCCAAAATACATAAGTCAAAAGTATTCCTCAGAATACATCTTATTGAAGGTATTCTTCAGAATACATCTAATACTTACAGATGGAACAATTGACTGATTCATAAATTCAACAACTATTTAATGAGTACCATGAATCAAGTGATATTCTAGAATTTAGATCTTAAGGATACAATGATAAAGACAGTTTCTCCTTACACTCTGGTTTGAACTTACACTCCATAGTGGGGGTAAGAAAGCAGAAGAGAAACAACTTAGTCCAGAAATAAAATAATCCCAAATAACAGTAAGTGTTATGAAGAAAATTAGAAAGGGTGGTGTGATAATGACTGTATTACACTAACTTGCACTGAGTTTTAGGGAGGTAATCTTGATCTAAATATCAAAAAGGACCTAGGGGAGTATGTTCTAGACATAGGTTAAAACAAGTACAAAGACACTAAGATGGATACAGGTTGATATATGAGAAGAGGAAAAAATGCAAGTATCAGATCATAGTCAAAGAGGCTGTCAGCAAAAGACGTAAAGCAGTGGGGCAGCTTCTCTATGGACTTTTAGACCAAGCAAAGAATTTCATTTCACTTTAAGGGTACTGAGAAATCACTGCAAAGGGAATCAGTCCAATTTGGGCACTGGTTTAAAAAAAGAAAGAATGAAACTAAGACATTTTTCCCTTCTCTGCTTCCATGTGCTAGTGAATAAATGAGATATAGGGATGCTAAAACTATAGTCAAACCACCAAATTATTAATAAATATAAACAGACATAAGACTTGAAAGTACTTTATGGTTGTTTTATTATTAATTTCAAATATTCCTATATAAATTTGAAAAATAATTGCAGCTAACCCTTGAACAACAAGGGTTTGAGCCATGAAGGTCCACTTATATTAAGATTTTTAAAAATAAATACATATTACAGTACTACATGATCTGTAGCTGGCTGAATCTGTGGATGCGGAACTGCAGATACAGAGGCCAGCTGTAAAGTTATGTGATCAATTTTCAACTGTGGGAGGGGTGGAGCCCCAACCCTCATGTTGTTCAGGGTTCAACTGTAGCTTAATGTATGTAGAACCATAACAAGACATATACATATTATAACATTTCCTAAGAAAAAATGATTCTGTATCATTAAAGTGAAAGAAAGAGAAAAAAAAACCACTCACCAACAAAACAACTTCCATTTCATACACCAATATTGAAAAAATTGCTTTTATCTATCACATTCAAGCCCTTGTTTGTTTACTTATGTGTTCTGGGTGTATTTGGTTAAGCTCCTAACCCAAGTATGACTTATTTATGCTTGCTGCAGGCCCCTCAGCAACATTCTGTATAAATGCTATTTCCGTTTAGCTAGATGCTATTAAATTTACTAATTCTAAGGAAAGGGTATTCAAATGAAACAACAAAAAACCTCCAAGAAATTCAGTTAGCATTCCATTAGAAATATCTTAAGAGTGAAAAAATAAACATTTAAAATTAAATCTCTCTACCCAGTCTTAGGTTAATACAACCACTGGATTTTATTATACTGAATATAGCAGTATAGTTGCAGCGGCTGCTTAAATTCAGAGAACTAAATGTTGCATTGTGAATGTGAAACATTCACGCAGATGGAATGAAAGAAGAAGGGGGTAAGGTGATATTTTTAAAAAATGAGGTTTGAAAACTAAAATCGATAATATCTCAACTAGCCCAGTAAAGTAAAGCCATAGGAATTTTGGCAAATAGCTTCTGTATTGGCATATATGCCACCAATGGAAATCACCTGTATAACAATATCATAACTTCCTATTCTTAAAATATGGTTTTAGGCCCACTGGTAGACCATAGGATGGGCTCAGAACTTATTTTTTAAAAATATGTAAATATTTTGTTTGTTTCTATACAGGAATAAAATACAATTCTATAGTTTGGTTTTTACTGAGTTAAAGTATAGCTAAATTTAGTATTCATAAATTAAAATTCATATGACTAACTTAGTTTCCTAAAATTTTTGATACTGTATTCTAAACTAAGAAGTTTGGCTATCATGCAAAACTGTACAGCTACTACACACACAGATGGCTGGGAATTTCTGCAATTTGGAGGGAAGATATTTTGTTGTCTTGAGTTGGTAGTAGTTTTCAATAGCTACTTTTCTTCTGAGTTAATAATAAATCAATGTCAATTAACTCCATGATGACTTAGTTTGTTGAATACTGTTTGGTTAATCTTGTAGTATAATGTAATGCATATTTGCTATTTACTAGCATTTAGTTCCAGTTGTTAATATGTTTGTACTGTGGTTCAAATATAAATCATCCACATCCCTATAGCTAAAGCAAATGCACACAAATACTCCCTTCCCTAATTTACTTAGCATAGTGATACTTCATCGATTTCAAAAGCTTTGACCTCAGAGCATTATTTTATAGGTCTAATCCTAATATGAAACACATACAATTCTCACTAAAGGTTAATGGTAACTTTCAGCAGCAGCAGCAGCAGAACTTTGCTATTTCCTTACTGCATTTTGATTATTACTACTATAAAACTTCAAATAAACAGTAAAAAATATATATATGTATATATATATATTAATTTCTCTCTGCTTGGTTTTAAAGCATCAATAAGCAGATTTCACAGACAGTATTAAATACTGGGCTACGGACTTTCTTGGGCAGTGACTTACCATTTTGCAATCATGGATATCTAAAAATAACCTAGGGACTTGCCTGGTGGTGCAGTGGTTAAGACTCCACCTGCCAATGAAGGGGGCACGGGTTCGATCTCTGGTCTGGGAAGATCCCGCATGCCGCAGAGCAACTAAGCCCGTGCGCCACAAATACTGAGCCTGCGCTCTAGAGCCCGCGAGCCACAACTACGGAGCCTGCGTGCCACAACTACTGAAGCCCGCACACCTAGAGCCCGTACTCCGCAACAAGAGAAGCCACCACAATGAGAGGCCCACGCACCCCAAGGAAGAGTAGCCCCCACTCGCCACAACTAGAGAAAGCCCGTACGCAGTAACGAAGACCTAATGCAGCCAAAAATAAATAAACAAATAAATAAAGACCTCTTTCCTTTTAAAAAGTAATAAATAAAAAAAAAAATCATCTTAAAATTTGTATGGAGAAACAAAAGACCCCGAATAGCCAAAGCAGTCTTGAGGGAAAAAAACGGAGCGGGAGGAATCAGATTCCCTGACTTCAGACTATACTACAAAGCTACAGTAATCAAGACAATATGGTACTGGCACAAAAACAGAAACATAGATCAATGGAACAAGATAGAAAGCCCAGAGATAAACCCATGTACCTAAGGTCAACTAATCTATGACAAAGGAGGCAAAGATATACACTGGAGAAAAGACAGTCTCTTCAATAAGTGGTGCTGGGAAAACTGGACAGCTACATGTAAAAGAATGAAATTAGAACACTCCCTAACACCGTACACAAAAATAAAGTCAAAATGGATTTGAGACCTAAATGTAAGACCGGACACTATAAAACTCTGAGAGGAAAACATAGGAAGAACACTCTTTGACATAAATCACAGCAAGATCTTTTTTGATCCACCTCCTAGAGTAATGGAAATAAAAACAAAAATAAACAAATGGGACCTAATGAAACTTCAAAGCTTTTGCACAGCAAAGGAAACCATAAACAAGACGAAAAGATAACCCTCAGAATGGGAGAAAATATCTGCAAACGAATCAACGGACAAAGGATTAATCTCCAAAATATACAAACAGCTCATGCAGCTCAATATTAAAGAAACTACCAACCCAATCAAAAAATGGGCAGAAGACCTAAATAGACATTTCTCCAAAGAAGACATACAGATGGCCAAGAAGCACATGAAAAACTGCTCAACATCACTAATTATTAGAGAAATGCAAATCAAAACTACAATGAGGTATCACCTCACACCACTTAGAATGGGCATCATCAGAAAATCTACAAACAACAAATGCTGGAGAGGGTGTGGAGAAAAGGGAACCCTCTTGCACTGTTGGTGGGAATGTAAATTGATACAGCCACTATGGAGAACAGTATGGAGGTTCCTTAAAAAACTAAAAATAGAATTACCATATGATCCAGCAATCCCACTACTGGGCATATACCCAGAGAAAACCATAATTCAAAAAGACACATGCACCCCAACATTCACTGCAGCACTATTTACAATAGCCAGGTCATGGAAGCAACCTAAATGCCCATCAACAGACAAACGGATAAAGAAGTTGTGGTACATATATACAATGGAATATTACTCAGCCATATAAAGGAACGAAATTGAGTCATTTGTTGAGACGTGGATGGATCTAGAGACTGTCATACAGAGTGAAGTAAGACAGAAAGAGAAAAGCAAGTATCGTATATTAACGCATGTATGTGGAACCTAGAAAAATGGTACAGATGAACAGGTTTGCAGGGCAGAAGTTGAGACACAGATGTAGAGAACAAACACATGGACACCAAAGGGGGAAAACCGCAGTGGGGTGGGGATGGCGGTGTGCTGAATTGGGCGATTGGGATTGACATGTACACACTGATGTGTATAAAATTGGTGACTAATAAGAACCTGCAGTATAAAACAAACAAACAAACAAAAACAACTAATACTAAACTTTCTTTGGGTTATTTGTATGGAAATATGTTAATATAATGTTTCAGACATTACATGAAATTTCTAAAAATCTTATATATTCTGGTATAATGTTATAAGTCATAATTCTAGTTATTACTTTAAAATGTATATCTCAGAAATAACAAAATTTCCTTGTCAATTGCATTATTATGAACTTTCATGAAATCTTTAACCGTGGTCATTTTTAAGTCTTTTGTCATTTACAAACAGTTCTGGGTGTACTCTGATGCTTTTGCAAAAATGTTTCTATAAAAGCGTTTCATCTTCAAGGAATTCATGGAAAAGACTCTGACAAGTACAGGTTTCTGGTAACTGACTATACTGTGGAACTGAATGAATAAGCATTTTCAGAACTCTACTGGAAAACTGATGAATTCATAAAAGTGCTAACAAAAGATCAAGATGAAAAAAAAGAATTAATTACACGGGACTGAGTGAACTGATGAGGATGATTATAATTTTTGTGACTTTCTGTTTGAATAATAAAAAAAAAATCCCACAAGGATTCATAGGCAAAAAATATACAAATCAATTTTCAATGCAAAGTAAAGGAGCTGTTACAATGGAGGATTACTGGACTGAATGTCAATATTATGACATAGTATGATTGTGTTTCTTGTTTGGTAATTGCAATCATTGTTGCTTTTGTTGTGGTCATCCATTTACAATGCTTGGTGTCAGTTTATCTCTTGTAAAAATAAAATACAGTGTGTGTGTTGTGTGTGTGTGTGTGTGTGTGTGTGTGTGTGTGTGTGAAAATAAATAAATAAATAAAAAATAAAAATAACCTAAAGGAATTTATAAACACTCTCTACAGAAAATTTCACATATACATAATTTTGGAGTTCAAAGATACCAGTTTAAGAATTCCTATTTCTGTCTCACCAAACAGAATGCAAACCCCCAAACAGCAAGAGACATTTCTTACATTTCTTTGCATTTCCCTATCAGAAAGTACCTGACATGTATTAGCGTTTTAGATATTTCTGTTGTCTACTTCCATTAATGAAAAATACTTTTAGATAAAATGTAAATGTATTTAGATACAATTAATTGAGGATGATCTTCTTTAAAGAAACCGGATTTTATTACATATATGAAAAGAGCTAAGCTAGGAAAATATTAATTTTTTTTTTTAATTTTATTTATTTATTTATTTATGGCTGTGTTGGGTCTTCGTTTCTGTGCGAGGGCTTTCTCTAGTTGTGGCAAGTGGGGACCACTCTTCATCGCGGTGCGCGGGCCTCTCACTATCACGGCCTCTCTTGTTGCGGAGCACAGGCTCCAGACGCACAGGCTCAGTAATTGTGGCTCACAGGCCCAGCTGCACCGCGGCATGTGGGATCTTCCCAGACCAGGGCTCGAACCCGTGTCCCCTGCATTGGCAGGCAGATTCTCAACCACTGCGCCACCAGGGAAGCCCGGAAAATATTAATTTTAATTACTTAATTGCCACGTCAATTTATTTTATGATGTGCTTTTTAAGATGCTTAAAAAACATCCACCCCCTTAAACAAGTCAGTTGCTTAAATTACTTAACAAATCTCTTAATCACAGAGAGTGCAAAGATAAAGTCCAGTCCCTCCATATATGAATCATATCTGCTATTATAGGCTAAATATTAATATTTTATTACACATTTAGGTACATGTATTAGGAGCATGCTAAAGCTCTTAAATAAAGCTGTTCAGTAGATTAATGTAAAACTATTTAAAAAGCCAAGAAATGTAAAACTCAAACATAAAACTTAACCCCTGATAACCTGCCACAGTGAGTATGAATGAATGAGAATTTTATTTTTAATACAAAAATTGTTTTACAAGAGTTTAATAGAAATGTAGGATGTCTGCAGAAGTAACCGTAGAAATAACAGAAAACAAGGAATACATATTTCAAAGAAATTTGATATTCAATTCTTTAAAGAAGTTCTGTTTAAGCTGGAAACTACCCTGAAGCCTCAGAGTTAAGGAATACAAGCTCTGGTAAACAAACTGTTAGAGGCACTTAGGAAAAAAAAAAAGTATCAAGCCCATTTATTTGTACAATTTAGCAAACCTTTATTGAACATTTAACTATGAACCACATGTTGAAGATTAGATTTTTTTAAATGAGGGAGGAAGCCGATGAGACTACTCTGCCTTTAAAGAGCCCTAAAAAAAAAAAAAAAAATAGAAGTTTCTAGTTCTTTTCTAGTTTTCTAGAAAACTAGAAACTAGAAATAGAAGAAAACTTCCTTAACATGATAAAGGGCATTTATTTAAAAAACCACAACTAACATCATAATCAATGGTGAAAGAATGAAAGCTTTCCCCATAAGGTCAGGAACAAGACAAGAATGCTTTCACCACTGCTGTTCAATATTGTACTGCAAGTCCTACCAGAGGAGTTAAGTAAGAAAAAGAAATAAAATGCACTGAAATTTGAAAGGAAGAACCAAAACTATTTCTCTTCACAGATGATTTAACTCTGTATGTAGAAAATCTCAAAAAATGAACAAGAGCTAATAAATTCAGCAAAGTTCCAGGATATGAGATCAACACACAAAAAGCAGATGTGTTGGGCTTCCCTGGTGGTGCAGTGGTTAAGAATCCGCCTGCCAATGCAGGGGACATGGGTTCAAGCCCTGGTCGGGGAAGATCCCACATGCCGCGGAGCAACTAAGCCCGTGTGCCACGACTACTGAAGCTCCCACACTCTAGGGCCCATGCTCCACAACAAGAGAAGCCACCACAATGAGAAGCCCGGTGCACCACAACGAAGAGTAGCCCCTGCTCGCCGCAATTAGAGAAAGCCCGCGCGCAGCAATGAAGACCCAACGCAGCCCAATAAATAAATAAAATGATTTAAAAAAAATCAGACGTGTTTGTATACACCAGCAATTGAACAATCTAAAAAAGATATTAAGAATACAATTCAGGGCTTCCCTGGTGGCGCAGTGGTTGAGAATCTGCCTGCTAATGCAGGGGACACGGGTTCGAGCCCTGGTCTGGGAAGATCCCACATGGCGCGGAGCAACTAGGCCCGTGAACCACAACTACTGAGCCTGTGCGTCTGGAGCCTGTGCTCTGCAACAAGAGAGGCCGTGATAGTGAAGAGGCCCGCGCACCGCGATGAAGAGTGGCCCCCGCTTGCCGCAACTAGAGAAAGCCCTCGCACAGAGATGAAGACCCAACACAGCCAAAAATAAAATATAAATAAATAAATAAATAAGACCTGGCACAACCAAAAAAAAAAAACAGTAAAACTATTAAAAAAAAAAAAAAGAATACAATTCAATTTATAATAGAATCCAAAAGAATAAAATACGCAGGAATAAATTTAACTCAGGGTGACTTGCACACTAAAAACTACAAAATATTGCTAAAGAAATGAAAGCATACTAATTAAATGAAAGGACTTCTGTGTTCATGGATTAGAAGACTTACTATTGTTAAGAGGGCAATCCTCCCCAAAGTGATCCACAGACCCAATGTAATCCTGATCAAAATACACGTCACCCATTTTACTAAAATAGGAAAGCTGATTCTTAAATTCATATGGAAATGCAAGGGTCCTCAAACAGACAAAACAATATTGAAAAAGAAAAAGTTAGAGGACTTACACTTCCTATTTCAAAAATTAAAACAAAGTTATATTCATCAAAAGAGTGTGGTACTGCCATAAGGATAGACACATACTGTATGATTCTTTTTAATGAAGTATCCAGAAGAGGCAAACAGACATAGAGAAAACAAACAGAGAGAAAGCAGATTATTTGTTACCAGGAGGATGTAGGGAGGGAGGAATGGGGAGTGATTAATTAATGGGCATTAGGTGTTCTGGGTGAATAAAATGTTTTGAAACTAAAGGGAGGTTGTGGTTCCATACCATTGTGAACGCACTAAATGCCACTGAACTGTATGCTTTTAAGTGGCTACTTGTATGTTATACAAATTTCACCTCAAATTTTTTTTTTTTTAAGTATCACTGGGAAAAAGAAACGGGGGTGTGTGGGAAGGATGAAACTAGTCTGCCTCTGAAGAGCCCAATGTTCACAATAGAATAAAAACTGAATTGAGAACTAACGACTTACACCAAGTGCCAGTGTGGTGTGTAGAGTAATGGCCCCATAAAGATGTCCACATCCTAATCCTTAGACATGTGAGTACGCTAAGTTACACAGCAAAGGAGAATTAAAGTAGCAGATGGAATTATAGTTGCTAATTAGCTGACTTTAAAATAGGGATTTAGGGACTTCCCTGGTGGTCCAGTGGTTAAGACTTCACCTTCCAATGCAGGGGGTGCAGGTTCAATCCCTGGTCAGGGAGCTAAGATCCCATATGCCTCGTGGCCAAAAAGCCAAAACATAAAACAGAAGCAACACTGTAACAAATTCAATAAAGACTTTAAAAATGGTCCACATCAAAAAAATCTTAAATAAATGAAATAGGGATTTATTCTGGATTACCCTTTGGGGATGTAATTACAAGAGGCCTTAAATGCAGAGAGAAGGCCAGACATCTCAGAATCACAGTGACATAACATGAGAAAGACTTGACTTGCTACTGCTGGCTTGCAGATGGAAGGGGATCACGAACCAAGCAGGGCCTCTAGAAGCTGGAAACGGCAAGGAAATGGGTTCTCTTCTAAAGTAACACAGCCCTGACAACACCCTGACTTTAGCCCAGGGAGACCCATTTTGGATTTGTGATCTCCAAAACTGTAAGATAATAAATCTGTGTCGTTTGAACTCACTGAATTGGTGGTAATTTGTTACAGCAGCAGTAGGAAACTACTACAGATCTTGGTACCTGGAAATGGGATGTTCCGATAATAAACACCTAAAAATGTGGAAGCGGCTTTGGAATTGGGCAGTGGGCAAGAGGCTAGGAGAATTTTGAGGAGCATGATTTAAAAATAACCTTAGACTGCCTTGAACGTCCTATTAGCAGAAATACGAATGTTAACAACTCTGCCAAGTGAGGATGCAAGGAATTCCATGAGGAGCACAGTACGGAAAACACAAACAACCTCAGAGAACACCTAAACTGTCATGAATGGACCGTCAGTAGATAGTAGAGGTGCCACTGGTGAGAACTCAGAAGGAAATGAGAAACACATTCTGAAAACTGGAGGAATCCTTGTTATTATGAAAGGAAGCTTAGCAAAACTGTATCCTATAGTTATGCAGAAAGCCAAACATGTAAGAAATGAATTTAGGAGATTTCCAAATAGAGTGTTGAAGGTGTGGACTGGTCTCTTCTCACTGCTTATGTTACAATGTAAGAAGAGAGAGGTAAACTGAAGGGGAGACATGTTCAACCAAAAAACCCCCCAGGATTTAATGTTTTAAGAAATTCTCATCTTGTTCAGAGTACAAAATACACCAAAATTGAGATTCATGGTCAAAGCTGCTCTTAAAAAGGAGGATGTAGCTGGACAACCTTTTGCTAATACTCCAGAGAAGTCAGGATATTCATCACATAAACAGTCTTTAAAAAGATGAAGTGGGTGACTCATAGATCCTCTTAGCCTTCTCCGCAGAAGCCAAAAATAGCAATGAAATTATCTAGAAAAGAATCATGGAGGATCCTCTTGTCTAATGGAGTGAATCCTTGTGTCATACATGAAAGATCCACAAGATTCTTGAGAACTTTATACCAGCAGAAACACTACCAGCTTGGAGTTTAAGGGACAGAGAGAATACAAAATGGAAGGCTGTCAAACACTCAAAACTCTACAAACAAGAAACTGGTTGAAAAAGCTACTCAGCAACAAATACAGGCTAACCTTCATGAAAAAGAAATCTTCATGAAAAACGCTCAGAGGACAGAAACTTGCAGAGCCACACGCTACGGAAAACTTATTACCAGACCTTGAAACCAGAGTTTGCCTGGATGGATTTCGAAACTGCTTGGGATCAGTGACACCTTTAATATTTTTCTGTTTGAATGGAAAATGTCTCTAACTCTTATCCTATGCCTGTCCCCATCACTGTATTTTGGGAAGAGATAACTTGTTTCTTGAGGTTCACAGATTAAGAGGAATTGTTCTCAGCGTGGATTATACACAGAGTCTCACTCATAACTGATTTAGATAATGAGATTTAGAATGTTTAAATTGATGAGATTTAGATAAGATTTTTAGATGTGGAGTTAAGGCTGTAATGAAGTTGAGACTTTGCAGATAGGATAAATGGATTTTGCATGTGGGAAAGATGTGCATCTTGGGTCAGAGGGCAGATTGTGTACGCAGAATAATGACTTTCCAAAAATGCCACATCCTAATCCTTGGGACTTGTGAATATGTTTAAAGGCCAAGGATTAAATGGGATTAATATTGCTAATTAGCTGACCTTAAAATAAAGTGACTATCTTGGATAATACAGCTATGAGTACACAGTGTAAAGAAAAAAATTTTTTATCTGAAGGAAACTGGGAGAAGGCACAGAAGAGGTAACATCTAAGCCTGGTTAAACAGGAGCAGCAGAAAGAAGCCAGGAGGAAGAAAGAGGGCACACAGGGGCCTGGTGACTCAGAAGCACAGCATGCAGACGTGCAAGCAAAAAGAAAAACCAATGTATACTGTAGATTAAAGAAGTTATCTTCTACTGTTTGCTAAGAGTTTAAAGACAGATCAATGCTGAATTTTATATATTTTGGCATCTATTAAGATGATCATATAATCTTTCCCTTTATGTAGAAAATTACATTGATTTTTCTTATATTAAACCAACCTAGCATACCTGAAATAAATCAAACTTGGTCTTGATAAATTATCATTTTTATATATTACCTGTTGGGTTGCTAATATTTTATTTAATATTTTTGCATTTACTTTTTTAAAAAAATTTATTTATTTTTAAATTTATTTTTGGCTGCATTGGGTCTTCATTGCTGTGCGCAGGCTTTCACTAGTTGCGGTGAGCGGGGGCTACTCTTCCTTGTGGTGCGCGGGCTCCTCACTGTGGTGGCTTCTCTTGTTGTGGAGCACAGGCTCTAGGCACATGGGCTTCAGTAGTTGTGGCACACGGGCTCAGTAGTTGTGGCTCACGGGTTCTAGAGCTCAGGCTCAGTAGTTGTGGTGCACGGGCTTAGCTGCTCCACAGCATGTGGGATCTTCCCGGACCAGTGATCGAATCCGTGTCCCCTGCACTGGCAGGTGGATTCTTAACCACTGCGCCACCTGGGAAGTCCTGCATTTACTTTTTTTTTTTTTTTTCTGCATTTACTTTTAAAGGCAATATTAGACTATAACTTTCCTTCCTTGTACAGTCTTTCTTGAATTTTGAGAAGACTGTGCTGGCCTACATAAAATAAGTTGGAAGTATTTCTGCCTTAGCTACTCTTCAAAAGTTTTTAAAAGATTAGCACTATTTCTTCCTTAAATGGTTGGTAGAATTCACAGATGAAGTCCTCTGTTTCTGGAGTTTTCTATGATCAAAGATTTTAATTACAGGTTAGATTTCTTTAACAGTTACAGAACTATTTGATTTTGTTTCTTCTAGTGTCAATTTTGTTAAGTTGTATCTTTCTAGAAATTTAACCATTTCACAAAAATTTTAAATTTAAGTCATTTACAATATTTTGTTTTCCTTTTAAATACCTGTAGACTCTGTAGCAACATTCCTTTTTTCATTCCTGATAATGGTTGTCTTTTTTCTCTTTCTTGTTTCCAATTTTATTAGTCCCCCTCACCCACAAAAAAACCCCACACACCTTTTTTGGATTGGTTGATTCTCTATATTGTATGTTTGTTTCCTGTATCAAAATTTCTGCTCTTTTCTTTCTTCTCCTCCTTCTGTGGTTAATTCTGCTCATCTTCTGACTTACTGAAATAGATGTTCAGTTTATAAAGTTTTAGTTTTTCTTCTTTTCCTATATACGTATATAAGGCTATAAATTTCCATCTAGATATTGTTTCAGATTTATCTCACAAATTTTTGCTATGTAGCAATTTCACTATCATTCATCTAAAAATGTCTTCTCATCTCCATTGAGACTTTTGCACTATCTTTTTTGTTTCTGATTTCTAGTTTAATTCCACCGTGGTCAGAGAACATATTCCATACAATTCCAATCCTTTAAGTTTCACCCATGAGTTCTACCAAACATTTAAGGAAGAAACAATGTCAGTCTTACATAAACTCTTTCAATCCTTTGAAATTTGCTGAGGCCTGCTTTATGACCCAACATGGTCAATTTTTATAAAAGTCCCTGTTTAAAAAGAACATACATTCTGCAAATGTTAGGAGGTTACATGCTCATTAGGTCAAGTCTGTCAATCCCACTGAATTTTTCTATACCCACATTATATGTTCTGTTTTATATTGTTTTATTTTTATCTACTTGTTCTATTACTAAGACATGTGTGTGTTGAAATCTCCCATTATAATTTGTGGATCTGGCCATATCTCCTAAAAGTACTGTCAATTTTTTATCTGTCTTGAGGGTATGTTATTATGCACACAAATTTAGAATTACTATATGTTCCTAGTGATTTTAAACTTTTATAGTTATGAAACAATCACCTTATTTCCTGTTATTGTTTTTGCTTTAAATTTCACTTACTGTGTCTGATATAATACGGTTTTCTTTCAGATGGTATTTGCCTAGAATGTTTTCTTTCTTAACTTTTATTTCTAATATATTTTTTCCCCCTTTGGCTGCTTTTGAGAATTTCTCTTTGCCTTGATTTTCTGAAATTTCATTATCATGTGTCTGGGTGAGTATTTCTTTTTATTCATCCTACTTGGAATTCTCTGGCCTTCATGAATCTATAGACTCATCTTGCTCATCTGTTTTAAAATATTCTCAGTTATCTAATCTCCAAATATTGCTTTTGCTCCATTCAAGATTGTCTTTCTACAGAGTCAGCTGACTTGTCAACAGTAATAATTTAAGTCAGAAGACAGTAAAATAATATCTTCAAATAACTACCAACCTAAAATTCTAAAACCAGTAAAGGGACTTCCCTGGTGGTCCAGTGGGTAAGACTCCACACTCCCAATGTAGGGGGCCTGGGTTCAATCCCTGGTCAGGGAACTAGATCCTGCATGCATGCTGCAACTACAGAGTTCGCATGCCACAGCTAAGAGTCTGCATGCCACGATTAAGAGTCCACATGTCGCAACTAAGAGTCCGCATGCTGCAACTAAAGATCCCGCATGCCCCAACTAAGACCCAGCGCAGCCAAAATAAATGAATTTTTAAAAATAAATAAATAAATAAAACCAGTAAAAATATTTCAAGAATGAAGGCAAAATAGTTATTTTCAGACCAACAAAAACTGAAAGACATCACTACCAACAGACCCACACTAAAAGGCTATTTCTAAAGGGTATTCTTAGGCAAAAAGATCTTACTAGAGGTAAAATCAGAGATGTAGGATAAATGAAGAACAAAACAGTGATAAATACATCGGTAAAGTTTAGATGAACACTGACTATACAAGACAATGTCTTTAGGTAGGGGTGTGTGTGTATATATATGTATGTATATAAACACAACATACTTCTAATACAGAAAAAGAATCAAACAAAAACTAAGCAATCCAAGAAAAGGTAAGAAAAAAGGAAAAAAGGACAGAGACTAGGCAGGATAAATAGAAAGCATGAGAAGAAAGATGAGATTTAAGCCCTAATAAGTAAGTAAATACATGAAATTAAAATGGATTAAATGCACAAATGAAAGATTTTTTCAGACAGGATTTTTAAAAAATCAATTACACATTTGTAAAAACCCAGAGAATATACAACACCAAAAGCAAATCCCAATGTACACTACACTTTGGGTGTTAATGCTTGTCAATGTAGGGTCATCAATGGTAACACATATACCACTCTGGTGCAGGATATGTTGATAGTGGGAGAGGCTGTGCATGTGTGGGGACAGCAGGTATATGGAAACCGTACTTTCTGCTCAATTTCGTTGTAAACTAAAACTGCTCTAAAAATACATCTTATTACTTTAAAAAAGTCAGTTATGTTAATTACCAGGAACAAGTGATCAATCAAATAACAACTTCATGCTATATAAAATATAATCTTGAGTTAAAATTTAAGCTTTAAATGAGAAAAGAGTGACCTCTAAAACTTCACTCATATAAAATATAAGGTAAAATATTATTGTTTACTTTGCAATCATCCTCCATGAAACACAAAATATACAGATAAAATCAAAACAATTTAAAACATATTTAACATGAAGTCAAAATCTTGATTAACATGTATTAATAATATACAATTAAAGCAAGGATCATTTAGACATTATCCATAGCTAATACTAGCTATGCAAACTATTTACTCTGAATAGTAAGTCTTTGTGACTAAAATGAGAAATTACTACCTAAAAAACTTGACTGAATCTTGCTGGTAGTTAAAAATTAGTTAAGAGCCAGGAACCATGCAAGTACTTTATAAGCATCACCTCATATCATCCTTTCAACATTATGATGTAGGTACTTTCACAAGGAAATGGAGGCCTTAAGAAGTAAAACAGCTTACCAAAAAAACAACCTGGAAGAGTCAGGGCTGGATTCCATATCTGTCTGACTACAGAGCTTAAAATGCTAACCACTACATAACAGTGACTTTATTTTCTATATTAATTTCTTGATAGAAAAATAATGAAAAATTCATTATCTCTATTCTAGTAACTATGCTAGATGTTCTGCACAAACAGGGATTCAAAAGAAGTTTTTAGAAGACAGTTGCAAAGTATGGCTGCTAAAATCAAATTAATATATATGAATCAAAGTGCTTCTGTGGCTTTTTTTCCTATTTAAATCTATATTTGTATAAGGATGCAATCTAACTGCCATGTAGTATTACTTCATTTGCCACTCCAGGAACACACAGCAGTATAAGTTCTAAGTCAACATATGCAGTAAAATGGGATGACAATGAGACAAGTCTATGACTAATAAACTACAGTTAGGGCTGTTAGCACCCTAGAAGACAAGTCGGAAGCAAAACACCTGTGGCAAACTAGAAAAAATGGCCTTCTGAGAAGGAGAAAATGAAATTCAATCAAATGCTTATGTATTGTAATTTAGTATTTACTGACCACTTTCCATATGCCAGGAACTGGACTAGATATTGGGAGTATAGAGATAAAATAGTGAGATAAATGTTACAATATCGACAGGCATGTACAAAAGGCACCTAACTTGAGGGGAAATGGGAAAGAAACTGGGAAGAAAAAAGGTCAAAGAGGATTTCCTATTGGAATTGGCATTGGAGGCAAGACTTTAATGATAAATAGAAAATGAGACAGATAAAGAAAGGCAAGGAACAAGATGTACAAAAGCACAGAAACAAGAAAGCATAGTCCATTTAGATAGAGACCTGAAAGAGTTTAATATAGGATGCATAGGGTAGACATTGGAGAATGAGAGAAAAAAGAAGGCCTATAAAGGGTTTTCATGAGAGTGAATTTTATCTTGAAGGCCAGTGAAGGAGGTTAAACATGAAAATGACATGATGAGATATGTAAGAAACAGTAATTTAAGTTTAAAAAAAAAAAAAAAGAGAGATGCGGTCCTATAGTAAGATAGTGGTAATGAAGACTGACAGATACAAAAATGTTATGGAAATAGACACAGAGAACAAGGGAAAGGCAAACATCTAAGACGTTTCTAGTGTCATTAACTGAGTGAATGATGATGCTGTGACTGAATACACAGAGGGCACTATGGCAATACCTCAAAGTGATAATTAACTCCTATCCTTCAAAGATCAAGGAAAAGCTCTCAAGAGGAGGAAATATCTAGTATGGGATTTAAAAGATGAGCAGAAATTAAGACAATGGGTTCGAGTTTAAAACTTGGTGGTGTACATATATATATACACTAATATGTCTAAAATAGATAGTTAATAAAAAACCTGTTGTAAAAAAACCCAAAACAAATAAACTTGGTGGTGAGTGGGAGGCACTGGTCAATGCCAAAAGATGAGGCTAGAGAGGTCAGAAGCTGCCAAGTCAAAAGTGCTTTCTGGATGATATCATTCAAGCAATGGAGAGCTATGTTAGGTTTACAAGGAAGAAAAAGAAAGGACCATATTTTTATTTTGGAAAAAAAGATTCTGACTACAAGTTGAAAATGGATTCAAGGCCTAGACCAAAGCTGAAAGGTGACGGGGTGGGTAGGTGTGGGGAGAGAGAACCCAAGTAAGAGGTGGCAGGAGACGCATTTGAGCTCTAGAAGATTGGGTGTCTACAGGGGTGGAGTTAAGCTAACACACACTTTCTCCTGTATAATCGCTCATCTACCCATCTACCCTTTTTAAAGCAACAAATTTACTAATTTATGAAAAGTAAATCGTTTGTTGTCGTTTTTTAATATCAAGAGCCAAAGGATTTAATTCCAACTTACAACAACCCCTCCAAAAATTAGGAAAGGCTTAAAGAAGGAAGTACATTTTAGACTTCAAAATATAAGATTATCATCACCTGTTTATTAATGGAAAATAAAATGAAAATGGATTAAGAAAAATAAATGGAATCTTGATCAAAAAGCTATGAGTGACAACCAGAATTCTGGCATGTGGAACTGCGAGGATGGTGGTACCATGTACTAATTGAAAAAACACGGGAGGTGGCAAGGGGTGTGCGTGTGTGTGCGTGTGTGTGGGTGGGTGTCTGTGTGGAGAGAGAGAGAAAAAGAGGGGGTGTCGGGGGGACTGAAATGGGAAAGATAAAAATAAACAGTTTTTATTTTGTGTGTTTAGTAAATACAGTTTTGAACAGGCTGCATTAAAGGCTCTTGTGAGGCATTTAAGTACCAATATCAACTAAGCAAGGATATGACATTCAAGACTGAGATACAAACATTTGATGATACTCAAGAGAGAGAAGTGGGCTGGAGAAAGAAGTCTAGATGTCAGCAGGATATACATGCTAACTGAAACCCTAGGAGTAGCTAATACTCAAGGAGAATACATAGAGTAAGAAGTAAGATGGCCTAGGACAGATTCTTAAAATCCTACATTTTACAAATTGGTAAGGTAAATGATGTCCAAAGAAGAGACTGAGAAGATGTAGCCAGATAAGTTAAAATGAAAATTAGGAGAACAGGTTATTTCAAAAACTAAGGCAAGAAAGAGCCTTTTGGGAAAAAGTCAACAATATCCAATGCTGCCAAGTTAAAGACTCAAATGTCTATGGTATCAAGGAGATAATCTTTAAAAGAACAATTTCAGTTAAGAAAGGAGAGATCTGGAAAGTGAGGCCGAAGAGACTGCAAGCACAGGCAAGTCTTTCTGGAAACCTAGTTATAAAGATGACAGAATATGGAGACTGGAGGGATTTAAATTGAGGGAGAATTTTTTTGTTTTGTTTTGTTTTCTAAAAGGAAGGAACCAGTAGAGAGCAAAAGGCTGAAGATGTAAAATAAAGGAGGTATCAATAGAAGAGGTCCCTGATGTAGCAGGGAATGGGCTTCAAAGCATAGATGAAACATTATTTCTCAACAAAGGAGAAACATATTAAATATAAAATGGAGGGTGTGTGTATGTATTTTCTACTCACATAAACTTATATAAGGTCTTATAGAACAGAAAAATTATATAAATTAGGTTGCATCTATACACTGAAATTCTAACAATGGTGTTCTCTGTGGGACGGGATCAAGGTCTGTACTGTTTCATTATGTTCTTTCATATTTTCTGAATTTCCTATGATAAGCACATAACAATTTTTTTAAATGTCTTTGACTTTTGAATTATAAAAAGTAACTCAGGGACTTCCCTGGTGGCGCAGTGGTTAAGAATCTGCCTGCCAATGCAGGGGACACGGGTTCGAGCCCTGGTCCGGGAAGATCCCACATGCCACGGAGCAACTAAGCCCATGCGCCACAACTACTGCACGCCTAGAGCCCGCAAGCCGCAACTATGAGCCCGCGCACCTAGAGCCCATGCTCCGCAACAAGAGAAGCCACCGCAATGAAAAGCCCGCGCACTGCAAAGAAGAGTAGCCCCCGCTTGCTGCAACTAGAGGAAGCCCGCTCACAGCAACAAAGACCCAACACAGCCAAAAATAAATAAATAAATATATAAAGAAATAAATTAACTTATAAAAAAAAGATAAAAATTTAAAGAAGTAATTCATCATTAAAGCAGAAAACCTAGAAAACAAAGAGAAGCAGAAAGGGGAAAAACAATACCTATAACCTCTGAATGTGCTGCTTTCATAGGTTGAGATTACTTAACATTCTCTCAGAAAAAGGAACACTAATAGGAATGTTGAATTGGAATAATCAAAACTGATAACTGACTCTATCATTCAGACATGGAAGAAAAAGTGGATTCCAGCCTCTTCTTAGCTACCTAAGTCTTCATTTTAAAAGAGGATTAGTAAATCTCCACACTTAGGTAGAATTCAGATTTGGGGGCTTATTATTATTTTAGAAGTAAATTTTTTCAATACTGCCTTCCTTCCTGGCCATAATGATTTTTACTACTTACTTATAAATAACATCCATTACTAACATTCATGCTCACTGGCAACAATTTAAAAAAAGGAAAATTAAAAATGCAGGCTTACAGTTGTGGTAAATTTGGTCTAACAAAGGGATCATTTTCTGCTCCATTGACTGCTTTGTTTTTCCTTTGTTTTGGTTCAGAATTGGTAGAGGGTGCCTGAGAATTATTAGCTGTGGGAGGTTTGCGTTTGGCTAGAAGTTTCCTTTGCCTTTCAATATCTTCCCTTTGCTGATTCACCCACTCTTGTTGCCTGCATAAAAATAAACGTAAAAGAAAATTAACCTTCCATTACTTTTCACAGTTAAAACATGAAAATACATTAGTTAAACATGAAAAATCATATAATATAAATTTGTAACCTTATGGTCCCACCCTTGTGAACCAACACCTTCTCACTGTCCACGTCTCATTTGAAACATTCATTTCTGAATAAGGTCTTCCCTAAACCCCCTGAACTAGAAAAAGATGTGCTGCCACATATAATTTCATAGTACTTTGTAGCTCCCCACCTCCTCCTTTCTAACAAATATTCCTACAGACACTTGATCAGAATGTGTCTGGTTAGACTAAATCACTCCATGAGAATAGAGACCACAACTATTTTATACCCTATTGTACCCTTAGTGCCCAGCACAGTGACTGGCACATGCTAAGCATTCAATAAATATTTGTTGAATAAAATAAATGAGCTATTAAAAAAAAAAGAATTAACAGAGTTAAAGAGTAGGTTTTATACATGCATCTCATTACTTACTGTTTAAAGAAAAACTTACAAAAGACAAATGTGAATTTAATAGAGTGTTATTTTCTAAATGTATCTCTGTCAAATTTTGGGAATGGGTAGGTGATATTTTGAAATGAAACAAAAATTGGCCTCAGAAATTTAGGAAGAAAGAAGGAATTTTGACACTTTAAAGAGAAAATAGCAAAAAATAAATAAATAAATAAAGAGAAAATAGCAAGAAAAATTTACATGGCTTTGAAAAATGGGCAATTAATATAAGTAAAAATATTACTGCTTCCAACTGAAGCTTTTTAAAACCATCCTATCATACAACGCCTTAAGCTTGTTCTAATATAATTATGTTCCCTCTTAGGTCACCTCACCACACTAGGAAAAAATTTTAAACTCTACATGGTGGTGATACTCAGATTTAGAACAAGTCAAATATTTCAATTCCTTGCTCCCCCACCCCTATTCAAACCAGAACTAGAGAACCTCTACTCTGCTGACGAAGAATTGGTTTTACACACATTTCCTTGTCCTATGGTTCTAGCCAGGTAGTAGCAGAACATGGTAGGAGGGAAAGAATCAAGAATCACCTAGGTAAAAGAGTAAAACGGTGGAGAAAAATCTCAAGAATAGCAAAGTTAGAATAAGACTTTAATCCAGTTTTCTCCTTGAAGTGGTTATAAATAATTTCAATTTATTTAAAAATTAATTTTAAAGCTAGTTTCGGGTACAATCAAGATGTTATTAATGAAAATAAACAGCAATAACCTACTTAAATAATGAAAGAAAAGAATTACTGGAATGGATATATATCTAATCCCTGATTATTCAGTAATGACCTACATTTTAGAGATTATTAATATAATATTACTAATTTTTATTTATTTCTCTTCTCATCCTCCAACTACTTCGGGTTATATCACAGATATATAGCTTGATTTACACTGATAAATATCAACTGCTTGATATAAAATATGTATATGTAACAACATACAGTAGGCCCTCAGTAAATGCTTATTAGTAATAAGAAATGCAAGTAATTTTTTAAAAACTAGATTACTGCTTTATTATAAAAAGATACAACTCAGAAATAGCCAGATGGAAGAGATGCATAGGGCAAGTTATGGGGAAAACACATGGAGTTTCCATGCTCTGAGCCTGATACCCTCCCCAAATCTCTACATGTTCACCAACCCAGAAGCTCCAATTTTACTTTTTTTGACAGCTCAATGGAGAAATTTTAACAACCGGCAGAGTTTATATTTTAAATTCATATTTTTAGTTTATATAAGGTTATATTATATAAACTTCTCTTTTATTCATTACCAGGACAACTGTAGATCTGGGTTTAGTAGCTCAGAAAAACACCCGAAAATTGTAAGTTCTATCTCAAGCGTATTTCCTACTCTCCATTTCTACTGTTAATATTTTAGCTCAAGCCTTATCACTTTTCATTTGGATGCTTCTCCATTTGAACTGTCAACAATCTATGTTCTTTCCAATATTATTCCCACATCACCACCAGCTACCTTTCTAAAACTCAAATCTGACTCCACACACCACACATAACACTGTAAGAGCTCCCTATTATCCACAGAATTAAAACCCAAACTTCCTACCATCATAAAGACACTGTCCTTCATTATAGTATACCTCACACCCAGCACAATTGTGTTGAACAGAAGCTGGATAAATCAACTGAGATAGAGAGAAGACCATTCTGTGCTTAAGTCCTGGGAACCAGTGTTTAAAACAGCAGTGCTTAAGTGATACTATGTGAAATAAAGCTTTGCCTTCATTTTCCATTTAACTGGACTGACTCTGGGAAAGCTGATTTAAATGCTGGCACCACTCTTGCTTTGCAGGTTTTTAAAAGTTTTCCAGCTAAAAAAAAAAAACAAAAAACAAAAGGAGGAGCATAGATCCCGGCTCAACACATCAACAGTCAACCTACCCTTAGCTACCACCATCTGAACTCAAGAAAACATGGCAACAACAATTTCTCCATTTTAAAGTTTACCTCAGAAGTGCTAAAGCCACATGCTCAGTTCAACTGACTTATGAGTTACTATGTCTGAGGCTGCAGAGAAAATGTTCCTGTCTTTTCCATAGGAATAGAGAGCAGGCAAGTGCTGAAGTAAGGACTGGGGAATGGGGGTGGCGGGGGGGGGCGGAGAACTAAGCAGAAAAATCCCAAGATATATAGATATAAATCTTCCAATGAAAGTTCAAACTTTTAACAATTTCCCTCCCAACTAATCTATAAAAAGCTAGGTCAGTTTATGTTCTGGAAAAGTCATATTTAGAATAATACATCATACTGTACAGATGAATGCTAACTAATCAAGAAGTCTGCTAAAGCTAAAATTGTAATGCCTGTTCTATGTTCCTTTCAACTGTATTAAATTCTGATATCAAATAGTAAGGAGTAGATGTAGAACATAATTCCAAATCTATAATCTTTGAAAGTAATGAAAACCCAAAGGAATACTAAATTTTTTACAATGTAAGAGTGACTAACTTTACAAGATTCTGAAATGCAAAACCATCTGTCCATTGTTCAGTAAATGAAGCACCATGTCTAACAGTCGTGAAATGCCCAAGGCGTAATCTGTCTTGCATACTCTTCTCTCTGCTTGACAGTTTTTCTTGTGTACTCTGAAAAAAGGAGGAAGAATCATCATTCAATTTTATTAATTTAAATTTTAAAAGCATACAAGGTAAAAGGGGCTAGTGAAAGGAGAGGGAGAATTTATTGAACTTTTAACTTACCTTTTCGATAAGTAGTTTCTTGCTCATTGATATGCACTTATTTAATCGTTCTTTGTATTTTTCAAGTAATTTTTGTTGTTCATCTATCTGCCGTCTGAGATCACAATTAGCCTACAACATAAGTAGACAATGAAAAAGGTCTACAATTTGTGTATATGAGACATTTAAGAATATTTATACATTTTGAACACATTTCATAAAGAGAAGGATTAATAAGATTAAGTATTTGAATATGATACTAAAAAATTTGTTAAAACATCTACTTACCATGGGAATAATACTGTTATATGCTGCTTAACTGTGTAGTGGAAAAGTACATGGAATTTGTATCCATACTCCATGGGTTCAAATCCACACTCTAGGATATATAATCTGGGCTAAGTCAAACAAGTTATCTGAACCTTAGCTCAGTTTTCTTATTTCTAAAACAGAGCAACACCATTCTACCTCATTTAATTAAAAATAACTGAAATATAGTAATACAAAGCGTCTAAACACTTAAAAATGAATGTGAGTTCTCTTCCATCTTTTGTAACTAATAAAACTTCTTTCTCCATTAAACTTGTGGAAGACACTGCAGATGCCTATCCAATAGTTAACTATTCTCACCATCTTTCTTGGCCATATGAATACAAATTTTGTTAACTTTGTAGGCAGCCATACACTCAGGCAAGGGGCTTCTCTCTAAACTCAGAAGATGAGTCTGATTAGTCTAGTACAGTCAGTCACCAGGGAACAACCTGGAGAGCTTGTTGGAACACAGATTACTGGAACCCATTCCCAATTTCTGAATTAGTAGCTCTAGAGTAGGCTCTAAAAGTTTATTTCTAGTAAGTTCCCTAGTAATGTTGATGCTTCTGGTCTGGCGATCATTCTTTGAAAACCACAGGTCTAGGCCAATCATGGTGGAAGCCAAAAGACAGCGGCGTAATACATCAAAAATGCTGGGAGAAAATATAGCTGCCAACCTAAAAGTATGTATCTAATAAAATTGTTTTCCAAGGAAAAGGGTAAAATAAAGATACTTTCAGAGGAACATAAATGGAATTTAGCATCAGACCCTTATCATTAGGTGCAATTCAAACAGAACCCCAACAAATTGTTTATGTGTGTGAAAACTGAAAAACTGACACTAACACTTCTCTAAGACAGCAAAGGGCCAAAAGTAGCCAAAAAGGAGATGATACTTGTTCAACCACACATCAAGATTTAATATAAACCTAGAGTAATTATAATCACCCGAATCTATTTTCTCCTTCTTCCGTAGTAATGGAAAACCAACATTTTATTCTGGATTGATATGTGTCTAGCTAAAAGACTGTATTTCCCAGCTTCCCTTGCAGCTAACGATGGTCAGTGAAATGTAAGCAGAAGTTGTTAAGTGGAACACCCAAGAAGGCTGAACACGGAATTGTTGCATTTTTTATTTCCTTCCTCTTCTTGTTTTCTGCTTAAGAACACAGATATCATAACTGTGACTCTAATAAATATTTTGTACCTTGATATGATCTTCAAGATGAAGGCCATGTACTAAGGGTGAAAGAGCAGAAAAACTGAAGGAGCCAAGATCCCATATGACACCGTGAAGCCATCACACCTGGGCTGCCCGGTTCTGCTCTTCTCTCAAAAAACAATATTGTGTCTCATTTAAAGTACTGCTGTTTATGGAAACCTGTCCAGACACCTACGGCCTGAGCAGCTCAGTCGTCTCTGCTTGATAGCAAGGCTCTGCCTGGCCGGAAATAAAGCACGACCAGTGAAATGGCATTTCCACAAAACCTACTACCTTCCATTCAAAGGTCCGTGGCCCCTTATGCCTTGTCCAGGGGGATAAGAGCCCAACCACACACGTGTAGACATCACTGTCTGGACAGATGAACAGGCTCCAGGCCCTCCTCAGTCACATATGGGATTAATGGTCAGTGTGGCAGTAGCAGCTGCAATTGCAGTGCCCCACCCAGCCTCCCTCACTAGCCCAGGGGCCAGGGAAAGACTGCGCCTCCACCCTTCTCCTCACAGAGGTGAGCAGCATGTAGAGAAAAGGAAAGCCTGTCTCGGGTGTGTTAGTGAGGGGCACTGTGTTCCATGGGTTATCACAGCACCATTTCCTCCTGGGCCTGCTATGGAAGGGCCCACCTCCATCCCCAACTGGATTTGGTTTTGGGCGGGTGACTCAGTGGGCAGGAGACACTGTACCCTCATGCTCTGACTTGGAGCCCTCCTTTCTGTTCTACTCTCAAAAAATAAGATTGTATCTCATTTAAAGTACTGTTGTTTATGTTCTCTGTTACTAACAGCCAAAGACAACTGCTAAATGATAAAAAGATGCTGTGGTACCAGTATAGGAATACACAAATAGAATATGGAACTTAACACAGAACACAGAAATAGATCCACTTGTATATGAAAACAAGATTGCATGATGGGGCTGGAAGTAAAAAGTGGACTTTTAATTCCGTGGTCTGGACAACTGGTTCTCTACATAGAAAGAAATTAAAATGAAACCTTACTTCACACTATACCCAAAAATAAATCCCAGTGAGATTTACAACTTGTACTGAAAAAGCAGACTATAAAACTTTTAAAAGAAAATATAGAAGAACATCTTTATGACATTAGGGATTAAAACAACAAATTATTTTGGTATATCTTTGATAATAATTTGGTACAAACTATAAATAAAAAGATATATTTAATCATATAAATTTTAAATGATCTAATCATCAAAAGACAGTACAAAGAAATAAAAAGATAATTCACATACTGGGAGAAAAATCAACATATATGGCCAACAAAAAACTGATATCAATTTAAAAAACGACAGGAACCCATTAAGAAAAATGAGCAAAAAAAATGATCATTTACTTCACGGAAGAAATACAAATAGTTAATAAATATTTTTAAAGATGCTCAAAAAATAAAGTGAATGCATAATAACAAATACCTTGTTACACCCATTAAATTGAACCCCCAAATTAAATATGATTATAATGAACCTTGGCAAGGATAATAAGCAATAAGATTATTTCTTGCTCATTGTTGGTGGAATGGAAACTGATCCAACCACCTTGGGAAAAATTTGCTATTATAAAGTATAGTTTAAGATATGCACGCCCTATACTCTGGCCATGTCTCTCCCTAAGCATATACCATAGAGAAATTCTTCCACATGTGCCACAGAGATATGTACAAGAACATTCTTAGCAGAACTGTTCATATTAGCAAAAAGTAGAAATAAAATGTCCACCAAGAGCAGAAAAGATAAATTATAATATATTCGTATAATGCCTTACTATGTAGCAGTGAAATGAACAAACTATTATTACATGACAATCCCGCATATAATGTTTAGTGAAAACAAGCAGGGCAAAATGGTACAAACAGTGTAATTTTGTAATTTATATAAAGTTCAAAAATAAAGTGAAATAATACGTTGTTAAGAATGTGTAAGATATATGTAATATAACTATAAAGAAACATAAAGGCATAAGAAATAAATAAATACAAAATTTAGAATAGTGGTTAATGGTAAAGGGATGTGAGAGAGTGAATGGGATGGGACCAGGCAGGCACACTGGATGTTTCAAAGGTATCAGTAATTACATGATCACGGATGATGGTTTCATTGAGTTTCTATACCAACGGTTCTCAGTGTTGGCTAAATTAGCCGTTAAAACTACCAATGCCCAAGCCCTACGTCATATCAATTTAATCAGAAACCCTCAGGGTCGAGTTTAAGCATCAGTACTTTTATAAAGTGCCTTCCACACTTTCCATCCAATGATTCTAATGAGCAGCTAGGGGTGAGAACCACTGTTTTACCCCTTACTCACCTATTAGGCATACTTTTTGATGTGTCTTTTTATAAAGTTTCCATTAAAAATCTCACAAAATTGCAGTAGTTACTTCCTCTAGTATAGTGTCAAATGGCAGTCAGGTTTATAAGAAAATCAATTAACTTTAAAACTACCATGAAATGGATATCTGTCTTAGGATAGTTGATCAAGTAAAAATAAATTTTATAAACTTCTATTTCTCCAACTGTTTCTCAATTCACATTTAAAGAGCTAATAAAATAGTTTTTATCATTTAATAGTTGATACTTTCAATTATGTACTTACACTAAAAGAAAAGGCTTATTTTTTTTTCCAGTAATAGAGTTTTTTTTACAATATAAGTATTTTCTCACCAGTGTTACTACTGCCAAATAATTTACTCAAATTCTTCCCGCTCCATGACTTCTTACTTACCCTGAGCAAGTCATCTATACGACCTTCCTTTTTTTCCAGGTCCTGGTTTTTATTACTTTCTAATGCTGCTAATTTCAGCATTGTAAGGTCAGTCTAAACGAAAGAAAGCTATTTTATTACCCCATTATATATATATCACTGCATGCAAACATAAAATTAGATTTTACTCTGATTCTAAAGAGCAAAGAAAATATTGGAGTTTGTGTGTGTATGTAAAAAGTATCACAAGAAGTCTTACTGCAGTTTTAAGTTTTAATATCTTCAGAAGCATAAGTGCTATAAACTTAAAAAGAAAAATTTTAAAGGTTAATTATTTAAATTTTTAGAATATTGATATGTTCTTCATTAAAATTCAATATAAACACGGCTTTGTGCTGTCAACTTTAGCTGACTTTTGAATATGGCAAAAACTTTCACAAGCTGTTTGCTGACTGAAAGCAATGTACTTATAAATCCTGGCCTAAAGATCATCCAAAGAAAGAAGTTTTGATGCACGCGCAACAGTTTGGACATGACCTGAAAGAAGAAGTATAATGGCAATAAACTGCACAACTAAGGTGGCAAGCAAGAAGATCTACTTTTTCAATCCTTAATCTCAGACAGTCATCCAAAAACTGCCACATGTATGAAATTAAAATGAAAACCTTAGTACTCAAAATTCATAAAACTAAATAACTGTAAAAGATATCTGATTAATTTTCAAATGATTTTTAAGTGTGTAGCATATATGAATATACAAAAATACAGACACATGGAACAAACTGCTTTAATGTCCACTTATAACAAATATAACACTTTCATGAAGATATCGATTATATGTACTTGGATGTTAAGTTCAAAAAGAATCAGTAAACAGAATTGACATGTTATGGTTGTTCTGTTCATTTATTTTGCTTAAAATATATATTTAACCAGTGTGTAACAAAGGACAAGCTGATAGTAAATTGGGTGTTTCAATTTCTCACCCCCTACAAACTGTTTTTTTTGTTTGTTTAGTAATTAGCTTTCCTGATGCAGAATTTTACTTTATGACTATGTCTAAAACAAAGAGAAGACATCTTAATTGTGTGTACAAAGTTGGTCACCGGTTTCTCAGAAGTCATACAAAGAAATTTTAATTACCATTTACCTGAGTAATTTTAAAGGATAACTGCTTTGGTTGTACAATAGGGTGGTCCCCAAAAACTAATGCAGTAGGAGAAGGGCTATTCGGTCGAACCTTAAAAAAAAATATTAAAAATTTTACATTAGCAAGAAAAAAAATAGGCTTTTGCTTAGCAACAACTAAACATTTCTTAAGTTTTTATCAGGATAATAATTCAAAACATAATTGGGGACTTCCCTGGTGGCACAGTGGTTAAGAATCTGCCTGCCAATGCAGGGGGCAGGGGTTCGAGCCCTGGTCCGGGAAGATCCCACATGCCGCAGAGCAACTAAGTCTGTGCGCCACAACTACTGAGCCTGCGAGCCACAACTACTGAGCCCATGTGCCACAGCTACTGAAGCCCGTGAGCCTAGAGCTCGTGCTCCGCAACAAGAGAAGCCACCGCAATGAGAAGCCTGCACACTACAACAAAGAGTAGCCCCCGCTCACTGCAACTAGAGAAAGCCCACACACAGCAACGAAGACCTAATGCAGCCAAAAATAAATAAATAAATTTATTTTAAAAAAATAAAAAATAAAGAATTTAAAAAAAACATAATTGAACTTAAAAAATTTTTAATCACCATTTATTCAATAAGCATTCATTAAGTACCTCCCTCTTATAAAGCCCAATAAAAGAGACAACCAGCCATATATGCCCTGCCCTCAAGGAACTTAACAATCTGGTGCCATAAAAGCAAATTTAATGCTTTCAATCTGTTAACTAAAACAAGGCCAAATACATTATTTTAAAACAAAAATATTAAACAGATTATGATGGTTCAAAAAGTAAAACTGTAAAGACCTTAATACAGAACTCTTTTAGTAGTGGGTACAATAATGCATGCCCATATGTAGTATAATATCAATTTACTGATAAGTTTCATGGTTTATCTAGTCACTAGTTTTAAAATACATTCACTGAAAGCAACAGATTACATCATGCACCAATGCTATCACTACAACTCAAAGTTATTTTTGAGTCTTATGCTTTACTTAGTATATGGCAATATGATGTGCCCCAAGGTACAAAATGAATAAGACATTAAGAAATATATGTCTACAGACAGAACTAGAAAGGGACACTGAAAGTAAAAACAGGGTATCTGAATAAATAAGAGATACTCTGATTTTTAAAAATTTTTAATTCATCTTTAAATTACTGAAAGCCAACATTGTTTTTCTGGTTAGACAATGAACTTTCACATAATGAAAGTAAAAAAAGTAGAATAAAATCCAATATGTAGAAAAATGCATATAAAAGAACTAGGTCTTTAAAATGTTAGAAACAAACCATAAAGTTATAAGAGAATTTTCAGGTCCAAGATCCTTCTCCTATGCCAAACTACATTATCCGAGGCTGATGGCTGCCTACTCTATTTCAGGATTCCCAGAAAGGAATTAATTATCCTACCATTTTAGTGGTTAAGAAATTTAATTGTTAAGATCCCTGACCAGGGATCAAACCCGGGCCCTGGCAGTGAAAGTGCCGAGTCCTAACCACTGGACAGCCAGGGAGTTCCTGATCCCATCATTCTTTTATAGAAACATTACTTCTTTGGGGAACAAATTCCCCCAAAGCGAAGAACACGTCTTATAATTAATTCAGGAAATCTTTAACTTAAGAATCTTACTTTCAGAAATAAAGTTCTAATAGCATCAAATCATTAAAAAGAATTCAACTCACCTCACAGAATGATTTTTTTAAAGATAAACGCTAATATACGTAAAAGGTCTCAATAAAGACAAATTATATTTCATTCAGTACACATAAACTCTGAGACACAAAGACTACATACGTAAAAACTTACAGATGAGGAAGGAGTGGAATGTGAATGTGAATTCTGAGGAGAACGGATTGCAGGAGGTATGCCTCTTACTGGACTTGAGCCATTTCCACCTTGGTACTGAGGGAGAAAGGAAACATCACTATTTATTAACACAGGTTTAGACAAATATTATTTTAGATATGCCATTATGAATTAATTTAAGTATATCTTATTATTATTTTTGTGGCAGACTCAAAGACAAATTCCCCCAAAGCAAAGAACAAGTCTTATTTTTCCTTCAAATTTTAGCACAGTTCCCTTGTTTGTTAAACCAGTATGATCCCTAATCCCAAGAAACTTTAAAATGTTTACATGTAGATGTTAGTGAACATAATCAACTATCTTAAAACAGAGCTGTCAGTCCCAAGATCTGTTAAGTATCCAAATGTTCATAGCACTATAAAAGAACTATACAAACCAAGTCCCTTCTTTTTAACAGCACAAAGTCTAATAAAAATCAATCCTTTCTTACATGCATAACATGCATTATAGTGCATGACTTAACTGCATATGAAGAGAAGCCAACCTAATCTGTTCCATAGCTTTCTCAAGTCTCATGTTTCTGAACCAAGAATGGAAGGAGAAAACAATTTGCTGCTAATGGCTTCATCTCAGGGTACAGGTATGAACAGCAGAGATGGGAACTTCCTAGTGTGTTCATTAAACAGCTTCCTGCAACCTAGGAGCTTTGTCTAAATTTCTTATCTATAGTGCCTAGCGTAACACTCATCACACAGTAGGCATCCAAGACGCTTGAGATTTGTTTATTTGATCCTACCTTTGGCAAAGATTTTTAATGATATTAACACTGAGGGACTGACATCAACTAAAGAGCATTAGGTGTATCTTATAGTCTGCAACAGTTTTAGCTTAGACACTGTAAACTCAAGAAAGAAAAACAATGGAGGATAAAAAATATATATATATTTTAAACACAGCCCTTCTCCTAATCAGCAAATTCTGCTCTCTCTCAAGGAAATATAAATATTTTTCAACTGAGTAGATGTTTGTTTTAATAATCACATTAATATTTTATAATGAAAACTGGTAGGCATAAGTGTTTCTGTGTAGAAGAAAGGAAACATTCCAGACTAAGTAAGAATTTAAATTTACCACTGTTTATTATTTTCAGGGACTCTTAGATTCACATCTCCATCATTATTTAATCTCTATCCACAGGGCTCAACTGTTGCTGTGGTACTGACAGCAGAAAGAATTCTAGAGGCTGGGAGACTTAAAGCTACTCTTTGCTCTTCCATTTAGAATTTGCCTTTACGTAGGCTACTTTATATCTCTGGCTCTCAGTTTCCTCATCTGTAAAATAGGAATACTAATAACACCTGCTTTGACTATCTCCTGGATATAAGCAAATACAGGAGAAAGTACTTTGAAAATTATGATGTGCCATACCAAAGTAAAAGTAAAGTTTAATATTCCTAGGAAGTCAGGACATCACATAGTAGTGAAGTTCTGCTCTAATTAAGTAGATAATCAAAAGTTGACTTTGTGCTTCAAACAAATTATTTCAGCCCATAGCAAAATTATATTAAGAACTGAAGATATTTCTCAATGAACTTACTTCAAAATAGTCGCTAATTTTGTGGCCACGTCCCCCAATACTTTTTCCTAAAATACAGAAGTAAAAAATTTTATAGATTTAAAGTCAGTCATGACTATCTACCACATACTATATCAGAAAGAGAATGTGCCAAACTTAATTTCCCTAATACATACAAAAATAATCTATTTAATAAAAAGAATATATTTTAGTTGGGTAGTGATGGGCATCAAAAGAATATTAAGAGCCCTCAGAGGGTCAGATGCCAACTTCAGAATTCCAAAAATCAAACGATATTTCAATAGATACATGTCAATTTTTAAAAGTCCTGATTATGGGAGAATCAAATAAATAAATCATATTAAAAGATCTCTGCTTTTAAAACTATGCTATTCAGATTGCTTAATGGCTAATAATTTCATAAAAACATGTCAACTGATAAGAAAAAGACAAGTGGCAGCTGTATAATTGACAAACCAATTCATACCTGTAAATAATGAATAAAAAAGCTTGGTCAACACAAACCATAACAAACTGACAATAACATGCTTTAATATGAATGCTATTTTGTAAAAAGTTTTGATTTTCTAAAAAGTATTTCCAAATTAATAGGATTTTTAAAAAAATAAACTAGATTTTAAATATTGTCCTTATATGACCATATTGATAGTGATCCAAATTATTACAGATCACAGTTCTTTAATTAAAATTTTGCTCTAAAATGGACTTTCCAAAAAAAAAAAAAACAACAAATAACAAAGAAACAAAATGGACTTTTCATTAGTTTTATAAATATTGAAGTAAGAAGTTGCTAAGAAATATGGCGTTTTGGATGGGAGGCATCCATCCTTCATTGTAATTATACTGAATAACTTCTTCAAGCTACAAAAGAAAAACTAATGATAGCATGGAGTCAAAAGCTTTGGATAATATAAACATATACATTTATCAATTCAATACTGACTTATATACATTCATTCACATATTTTATTCAACAAATATTTCTTGAGTGGTTACTATGTGCCAGGCATTACTGAGATGAACAAACAATACATTTAAAAGTTCAACAACCTCAAATTCCTTCTTGGAACAAGGTAGGGGGAAATTTTTTTAAAACTACTAAGTAATCAGGACTATAAATACTACCCAGAAATTTTGAACACGAGTTTTGTACAGATTTATTCAGAGGTCAGGGAGCACTATAAAAGTTCTATACCAAAGAACTTCCCTTCTGCCTGTAACAACTTTCCTGCAGATTCTGAAGAGGTGCTATTTTTTAAATGAAGACACAGACATTTTTTGGTTGCCTACCCAGAAACTATTTCCCCAATTTTTTTTTCCCTAACTGAATCCAAATTTTATTCTGTTAACATTCCCTCCCCTACATAGCACATGTAAGTAACTTCAGGGGAGGCTGACTCCTATCTGGCCTCCGTTCCTTGTTCCCCTTCCTTCCTTCAGATTAGAAATGCAATTTTGTTCAGGTATCATGCCTTCTCCACACAACCTGTACTTCTAAATGGACCTTTACCCCATTTTCATTTTCAGAGATGGGCCTGATTTTTTAAAAAATATTTATTTATTTATTTATTTGGTTGCGCCGGGTCTTAGTTGCAGCAGGCGGACTCCTTAGTTGTGGCATGCAAACTCTTGTTGCAGCATGAGTGTGGGACTTAGTTCCTTGACCAGGGATCGAACCCGGGCCCCCTGCATTGTGAGCATGGAGTCTTAACAACTGCGCCCCCAGGGAAGTCCCGAGATGGGCCTGATTTTAAGGGCAATAATACCTCTCTTGGACATAACTGGTTTTGGAATAGACACATGACCCTATTCTGGCCAAGAAGATGACAGGAAAGGTTCGCTATGGACTTAAAGAAGCCTACATCAAAGAAACAGGGAAAAAAGAAAAACACACAGAAAACCAGCCTCTCTCTAAAGCAAATACAAGTGTGGAAGATGAAATGAGGAAATGCAATTAAAACTGGCCACAGTCCTAAAACCATAAGAGAAAAGCAGACAATTCTGTGGATGGCAGACCACAAAGAAAAAGATGTGGCTTCTTAAAGACACAGGTTGGATCAACCAACCCAGAAGTCCCAGGCTATTTTGGGACCTGCTTTTAAAAGTGAGTTTTAAAATCTGAAGTTAAATCTATCATAACTAATATAACTAAATAAATCCAAGCCCATTAACCACAACTTGGGGAAACTACACTAAGATCAAAAAGGACCTCAGGGCAGATTGAAATACAAAGTACCACAAACTTAGAGAAAGGTGCTAGAGTGACTCAACTCCCTCCTTCCACAAAGATAGCTGTTGCAAATATATTTCTTGATGCCAGTGCCACATGTAAATACTAGTAAGCCATGGGTTCATGGCTCTAGATTTTGTGGCTCCAAAACATGTAATATATGTGTAAAATCATCATTACATATGATTTAAGAGCCCAATTTATTGTATTTAATTTTGAGAAGCCAAATTAAATGACAATACTATCTCGTCCATTATAAGAAGCTGTGTAGTCTAATGAAAGTAATTTTCTTACAGTTCATAATACAAAATGTTAAGTATGAAAGAAAGGATGAAGAACAGGTATGGAAAGAAAATGATGGCGTTTAATGAAGTACTTCAATCATTTTTATATAGTCTTTTTTTTTTTTTAATAAAAGGGATGAGTAAGTTTGGGTACTTGTCTCAAAGTGAGATATAAAGTTCTTATTCAAAAACGAGAAGCCATTTCAATACCATAATTCATATAAAGAGAAAAAAGAAAGGTGATAAAGGCAATGCTTGTCAGGTTTGGACATGACACTTTTCTTTCTAATTCTCAAATTAAAAAAATAAGGGAAATGTCAAAAGCCTAAAAACAGTAACCATAAACAAACTACCTGTGGTACAAAAAGATTGTAATTTCATAAAATTATTATTTCTTACACAAAGTACATTCTTAAACTATTATTAATGCAGAAATTACATGGTATCTATAGAAATCACAAAAACACACTACTTTTTAAAAAAATTATTAATTGATTAAAAACCAGAATAATTAATTGTAAATGCCTCTTCGGCTCTGAAGGAAGATTTTGCTTCGCTTACCCTGACTACTTTCATTCTGATTTTCTGCTTTTCTCTTTCTTCCTCTGGATGATTCCGATTGTTTCTTCTCTGGTGTCTACAGAAAGCAAGTTAACAGAACTTTAAATTATAGTTTTAATGGACAAAATTTTACAATCACTATAAATGTCATTTTTATTTTTGAGGTAAAAAATTTTGCTCAATAGCGTTCATGCAATGTAAACATGTAATTACTTACATACAATTTATTTAAAAGATAAAATTTCCTATTGTGTAAATTTTTAAAATTTGAAGTGTAGGAGACCTGGTACACATTACCTGAAATTTACATTTACAGAATTTGACTTGAGGTGGATGAGAAATCTGAGAGTAATCAGCCTTTAAAAGATGCCCTTCAAATTCTTAACTGGATAGGGCAAAAAAAAAAAAAAAAAAAAAAAAAAACCCACAAAATAACAACAAAACACCGTATGTTTTTCCCGTTAGTTTTCTACTATTCATATATATTCTATAGAAGTAAAATAAACTTGGACTAGAAAAAAAGAGCAGAACACAAACCTTAATATATACAATCCCTACTAAAAAGAACCATTCACCTAAATGCCTAAAAATTATTATCCAATAACAATCAAAGCAAATTCATAGATTATATCCTAAATCAGGTGTCTGCAAACTATAGCCAGATGGCCAAATCTGGCTGGCCACCTGTTTTTGTAGGGCCCATAATCTAAGCATAAATTTTACATTTTTAAATGTTTGAAAAATACAAAAACCAAACAAGAATATTTCATGATATGAAAATTATAAGAAATTCAAATTTCAGTGTCCATAAATTTGGTTCTATTGGAACACAGTCACACTCATTCATTTATGTACTGTCTGTAGTTCCTTTCACACTACAGCAGCAGAGTTGAGTAGCTGTAACAGAAACTGCATGGCCCATAAAGCCTAAATACCTGGCCCTTTACAAAAAAATAGTTTGCAGAGCCCTGTCCTACGTGATGGCTTGTTCTTAAATTACAGGTTTGTTCTTTTAACTGATAGGAAGCATTTCCATCAGGCTAAAACAACAAGTAATTTTTGTGCAGTCTGACAGAATGCTGTGCTTAGTGAAAAATTAAAACCAAATGTGCACAAGGCAATGGCACAGGGCCCTCAAATTCTAGAAGCTTGGCAAGTATGTCTGGTGACAGAACAAAGGATATCTGAATGAATGAAACATCAAGGCAGCTTAAAATAAATCTCTAAAGGCAACATAGTCTTCCAACAAGGAAGGGACTTAATCCGTATTTTGATGTCTCTTGTAAGTAGTTCTGTGATTAAATAGTATGAATGACAATATACAACCTAACTCATACTGAGCATCTATGGTTCCCCAAAGTATTATCTGGGGAATTTTAAGTTCTCTCACTGACATTCTGCCAACAAGATAACAGATTCAGAGAGGTTTAAGTGAATGTTACTAATCTCTGAATTCTTTAAAGACAGAAGTTATACTTTCTCCCCACCTCCTCCTCCCACCTCCATACCTAGCATGATAAATAACAAATATTAAATAACTTACTCAAGGTAACCAGGATTCAAATCAAATTCAATTCTGTATATTTCCAAGACCTAAATGCTTTTTCCCCCTTCTATGTGTCATGATTATATATCCTACATCAAGAAGTAACTGAATGAATCAACCATACAAAAATACTTCAAATTTTCATTAAGTTCATAAATAAAATTCACTATGTCCAATAAACTGCCTATATGTTTTCACATCGTAAACCAGAGATCTTAAAGAAATCCACTCTAACTATACTCAGGAGACAGACTGACATACCAGCAATTTAAGGTAAATAGTTCATTAGTTTAGTTTCATACTCAAAATTACCAAACTCAGACTTAAGTGGTAACCAATCTGTTATTCTCCTTGGAATAAAAATATCACCAAATTAAAAATTCTAAGTTAACAGTTTTATAAAGAACCCTATAATCTATCTTAAAACAAAGGAGGGGACCTCCCTGGTGGCGCACTGGTTAGGAATCCGCCTGCCAATGCAGGGGACACGGGTTCGATCCCTGGTCCGGGAAGATCGCACATGCTGTGGAGCAACTAAGCCCGTACACCACAACTACTGTGTCTGCGCTCAAGAGCTCACAAGCCACAGCTACTGAAGCCCGCGTGCCCTAGAGCCCGCATGCTGCCAACTACCAAGCCCGTGCACCTAGAGCCTGTGCTCCACAACAAGAGAAGACCACCGAAATGAGAAGCCCGGGCACCGCAATGAAGAGTAGCCCCCACTTGCTGCAACTAGAGAAAGCCCATGCACAGCAACAAAGACCCAACGCAGCCAAAAATAAATAACATTTTTTAAAAAAATTAAAAACAAAACAAAGGAGAACTCCCAAATAATAATTTATTCATATCCTTCCCAAATTAATCTATGTAAAAAAATACAATTTAAGGTCAAGGAAATATGGTTTTTCAGAACAGTTTTAATGTTATACTAATTTTTAAGCATGGCACAATCCTTTTGGATTTCCATCTTAAATCTTGACTAGCTTCTTTGAATAAGCAAAACAAAAAACCAAACAGAATAATAAAATTCTGAAAGCTATATTGGAAACAACATTTTCTATCTAGAAAACTAAAGAATATATAATGTTGTAAATGGTTCCATACTATTTTCTAAAGTATATTCCGAGAACACTGGATCAGGGACAGATTGAGAGGCTACATTTTAAAATGGAAGGTATGGTAGGGTGGTTCAACTGGGGGTGAATAAAGTTAGATTTATTTACCACAAAGCTTCTAAGAACCATTAAAATACTAGCATTCACTGGTTATCTCCAAAAGGGGGATGGGATGCAAAGATACAGTATATGTGGCAATTCTCAAACTTATTTGGGATAATGTTCATTAAATACTGGATATAGACTTCAAGATATTTAAGGTCTTTTTTATTTTCATTTTTTTAAGACATATACGGTAACTTAGTAAAAACTTTTTCTCCAAGGCAAAATTTCCCTAAATTTAAAATTTTCTGGAATGGGGAAGTGAGAGTCTTTTGGGGGAAATGTCATTTTGTTTAGAACAAACTAACAAACCCCCCAAATGCATAATGATTACAGTGAAGAAAAAAAGGCAACAGGCTTCCCTCTTTTAAACCAGAGAAGAATTTGAGGAAGGAAGATGAAGAGAAAAAGGAGGATGAAGGAAAAAAAGGATGACAGGACTAAAATTAATTTTAAGACTGTAATCTAACACTAATGTGAGTAAGAAGTTGGAAATAGCTAATAAAAAACTGAAAAGTTGAACAAAGCAATAGATGAGAAAGGGAAACCTAGATATACCTAATTTGCCTATAAAGTAAATGTAGGCATTATAAACACACCATTTTGCCTTCCTATGAACTTGAATCTTTTTTCACCCACATCCTAGTATGACTACCTCATGCTGACCTTTGACTTCATTCTCATCTCATAGATTATTTTAGGGCTGTTCTGTCAGCCCCAATGGACCATAATTTCCTCAGAAGAAAGTACCATGAGTCTCTGAAAAAACACAGACTAAGAATCCAAATCTGGGTCCACTATTTACTATAACTTTCAGTATGTTACTTAACCCAAGACTCAATTTTCTCATCAATTTTAAAGGTAATATGGCCTATAAATATAAAAGGATTGTGGGGATTAAATGAGAAACATACCAGAAACATAAGTAGTATAGCATCTAGAACAGTGTATAGTCTATATCAGTAAGCTATTCTTATCTGAATGGCTATCCTTCTATTACTCCAAATAATCCGCGCACTTTTATGTTTCAAAACTTCAATCACGTGTCACTTGTTAAATAATTAGCGGCTTCTGCCCTAATAGTTTACAAATAACTTGTAGGGTTTGCAAAATAAGCAATATTTCAACTCTGATCTCAACCGTAAGCCACAGAACTTATAGTCTAGGCCCTAAGTATTACATCACTAACCCTAAGACAAATGTACTTTAAACAGTTTTTTTGGTTTTGAATTTAAATAATCTGAGCAACACCTATATTAAACAAAACAAAAACTCTCAATGAAGCCTAATGCTGCCAATTCTCCTAAGACATCCTTTGTGTATGGACTTATTTGGGGATTTAAAAGCTAGAGGATTTAGGGTAGGCAGAAACTCATCAAATATTTAACCTCTAAAATGGCTCATCACTGAGAAGAAAAAGTTCAGAATACTATCTGCGACTTTCAAATTGTACTCCAGAGACACCTTAGAGGACAGAAGGTTGTGTCTCCAAAGTTACTAAAGGGAAGGAAGGAGCAGGTGGCTGAGCTAAGGCTCTAGCCACCAGAGACACATCCTGTCCCACCTCTACCCTATCCCTGGGAACACAGCATGTCTTATTTTAATATTGAGATTCTATATCAGATTTCTTCAAAGAAAGAGCTCGATGGCTTCAAAAATGTTTGAAAAACCACTGATCCTGACCAATCGATTTCCTAGAAAATCTAAGGGAGATCAACCAGGCCACTACTGTATTTCTGTAAAGTGTAAAACTTGGACATATTGAGCATTTTATATACAATATTTTCAAGCTTGTTACTGCTCTCACTAATGCTGTCATTCTTTCCTCTATTTTTTCTCAATTACTGCACTATAATTGACCACAATAGGGAAGGATTATTATGGAAGGCAAAATAATATGACTTGGCTTTAAAGTAAAGATGGAAGGCCTACAGTATTATAAAAAGTTAAAGAATTCCGACATACAGTGGAACAGTGGTTAGGAGAAAATGATGGAAGAAGAAATTGGTATTCTTTAAATCAATTCAGCTTTATAAATGCTAGTTTGTAATCATACCAAAACCTGAATGATTACTCTGATATTTAAATGTTCCAAGCTATTACTGTGAATTTATATAGCATTTTCCAGAGTTGGAAGGAAGTTCAAAAAACAAAGACAAATCTAAAGGACTCAAGAGGTGACAGTGATATACTTAATGTTCCAATTTCATTTGGAATTTAAGTCCGTGATTATTAAACAAGGTTTTCATATCTAATCATGTGGCCTGTTGGTTTATCTTACAATAAAAATAAATCTGCCTTTCATCAATGCAAATAAGACCAAATATAAGGAAATAAGAACCTCAATGCTGTCACAGAATGAGGGAGAGAAAGCAATATGGATTGTTCCAGGAAAACAGATAACCACCTCTACAAGCCTCCAACTAGAGAGATATTTTAAATTACTGGCATAAATGCATTATAGAGAATTGTAACAGTATGTGAAAAGATATTATAACATCAACAAAAGAGGAGTGGATATTAAAATTTATTCTTCACCTCTACCTTAGGTAGAGTCCATCAGCTCCAACTGAACAGAACAAAAAGAAAAGTGAGATAGCATCACCTGTAACAAAATTACTACAGTTAACAGACACCGATATATTTAATTTCTTTCTGTTAAAGGAGAAAATACTTTAAAGTAGAAAGAAAAGTTACTCTAATATTAAATAATATCTGTAACAAAATATTCAATCCTCAAACTTGTCAGAATGAATTTTTTTCTGATTGATTCATTTAGCTAAAGACTGGTTTGAAAAACACAACTCATTGGCTATTTCAATGATTCATATAGTTACTCAGGTCTCAAATTCAAGGTCACTACACTTTGAACAAATGGCACATAAACCTTTTTGCCCGCAGCTGGTAATAACCATGTTTTATTCACATTTCTAGGCAAAATTTAAAATGTGGGAGAAATCTTTGTTATTTTAATGGCACATAACAAAACAACACTGAACTAAAAAGGGAAATCTGGAGCCTTATTAAAATAATCAATGTAAAATAGATGTTCTAGTCAAGAATATCAAAGATACAAGATACTACTTCTTCCAACATTTTGCTATAAAAATTAGGTTAGAATAATGCACTGTAAGAAAACTGAAAATTCTGTAGTGAAAACTTCCTTGCTGCTTTGTATCCAGTTTACATTTAGATAAAACGTATCATAAAATATGTATATCCTAATTCCAGGATGATTTTGAGCTGGCATGACCTGAAATTCAGTCTTTCTCTGCCCAAGAGTCAAACTTTAATACCAACTATTATCTGTAAATGTTTGCTTGAATCTTTGACACCTAAAAGATCTATTATTTGGCTGATTTCAATATAAAAAGCATAAAAAGTTCATGCACGCAACATTTTGGGATCCTATCACCAAATAAGAGCATTTCCTTGCTGTTCAAAGTAAACCCAATCAACATATCAGCAATTTTTAGTGTAGCCTATTTTCTCCTGTATTGCCTTTATCATTTAATAATACGTAATATCAAAGATGGTAGAGAGCCAAAGAGATGAAATTAGGTAACCCTCAACTAAAATGCACGCTGCCTTACCGGTAACTAAAAGTGTGCCAGCTCACAACATTTTTAAAAGCCTGAAGGATTTTTACTCCCTCCACAAACATACAGCATCCATAACTACATCAGTAACTAAAAGAAATATAATACTTAATCTTATTTTCAATTTTTAAAAACTACCTTACTTGCCATCCTCACAGTTGTACTTCTTAGGTTCCTATTACCTGGACCCATTTTAATTTACATTCACATATGTTTAAAAGGAGCATACTAAATCTTCGATATTGATAAAGCGCAGTTTTGTTTGCCATTTTCTTATCGTTTACATAGCATAACTATTTCTTGGCATTTTCCCTTCTCTGGCTTTCCCTTTGACTTAAGGCTTTATCTGTTAAATAGTATAAACCATAAAATTAGAATAAAGCTGGACTTCCTCCTCTGTTCATATGATCTGACAAGCAGTTTTCAAATCATACAATCAGAGTAAAACAGCCATAGAGAGCAAATGCTGTGGAGGGTTGGGGGAAGCAAATTTTCAAGACAACCTAGTCTGGAAATGTTGGCATTTTGAAGAGTACCTGTAATAGTAAAATTGAGAACGTGATTTCACAGCTTTTCTCCCATTGTGACACTCATGATGAAGTAACATATCCTGTATGGTATCCCTATAGACACTGGCTGAACATGAATCCCTAGATCCTTATACAATTATGTCTTTGGAATAGACACTTTTAAGTGTAAATGCTGTGCCAGAGGATATGCACATTTAAAAATTTAAAGATATTTCCAAATTGTACTATCAAAGGTGATATTAAATCTTTACTCACACTAAAACTGTATGAGGGGCTTCCCTGGTGGCGCAGTGGTTAAGAATCCGCCTGCCACTACAGGGGACACGGGTTGGAGCCCTGGTCCGGGAAGATCCCACATGCCACGGAGCAACTAAGCCCGTGCGCCACAACTACTGAGCCTGCACTCTAGAGCCCGCGTGCTGCAACTACTGAAGCCCGCGTGCCTAGAGCCCATGTTCCGCAACAAGAGAAGCCACCGCAGTGAGAAGCCCACACACCACAAGGAAGAGTAGCCCCTGCTCACCGCAACAAGGGAAAAGCCCGCGCGCAGCAACAAAGACCCAACGCAGCCAAAAATAAAATAAATAAAATAAATAAATTAAAAAAAAAAACACCATTCACTTTATAGCAGTACACCATACTCAACAAATATTTATTAATCAATAAGTATTATTTTTTTTAAAAAAACTGTATGAGAATGCCCCAAAATCCTTTAAGATGTTTACCTGACGTGGTTTTTTTTTTAAAAAAAAGTGGGATTTCATTGTTACAGTTTTCTCTATAGCAATACTGCATTATAACCAGAAAAAAAGGGGTTGATTTTATTTTTTAAAGGAAATTGCTCTATCATTTATCTATTAGCACTGATTCTCAATGTTGACTATACTTCATAATCACAAAGCTGTTATTTAAAGCTCATGCTGGCATCCCCATTCCAAATTTAAACATCTCTGGAGGGAGACCAAAGGAATCCATATTTTTTAAAAGCTCCAAAACTAATGCTGATATATCATCAGGATTAGCAATATAGCCAATCTAATATATAATAATATAGCATGTATTTCCTGCACATTCCACTCTAGAGAATCCCTAAAATTAGTAAGTTATTCTATATATAACCTTCCATTAAGAACTGCAGACCAAAATTGTGACATATAACAGAAAATTCATTAGGATAGGAGAAGTCCAGTGCACTGTCATGGTTACTCAGTTATTTTAGAAAATGAGAATTAATCTTAAAGAAAATTAGTAAAATACTCACTATGTTCTGCTGATATAAAAATACACCTAATATTTTTAAAACTCTACTATAGTACAAGCATACCTCATTTTATAGTGCTTCATAGATACTGCATTCTTTTACAAATTGAAGGTCTGTGGCAACCTTGATCTAGCAAGTCTTTTGGCACCATTTTTCCAGTAGCATTTGCTTACTTCCTCTCTCTGTATCACATTTTAGTGATTCTTGCAATTATTTCAAACTTCTTCGTTATTATATTTATTATGGTGATCTGTGATCCATGATCTTTGACGTTACTACTGTAATTGTGTTGCAGCGCCACAAACTGTGACCATATGACAGTGATCTTAATAAATGTTGTGTGTGTTCTGACTGCTCCACTGACCAGCCATTCTCGCCCTCTCCTCGTGCCTCCCTATTCCCTGAGATACCACAATATTGAAATTAGGCCAACTAAAACTCTACAATGGCCTCTACGTGTTCAAGTGAAAGGAAGAGTTGCACATCTCTCACTTTCAATCAAAAGCTAGAAATGATTAAGCCTAGTGAGGAAGGCATGCTGAAAGCTGAGACAGGCCAAAAGCTAGGCCTCTTGGGCCAAACAGTTAGCCAAGTTGTGAATACAAAGGAAAAGTTCTTGAAGGAAATTAAAAGTACTACTACAGTGAACACACAAATTATAAGAAAGCGAAACACCGTTATTGGGGATGTGGAGAAAGTTTGAGTGGTCTGGATAGAAGATAAAACCAGCCACAACATCCCCTTAAGCCAAAGACTAATCCAGAGCAATTCTATGAAGGCTGAGAGAGGTGAGGAAGCATAGAAGAAAAGTATGAAGAAGCAGAGGTTGGTTCATGAGGTTTAAGGAAAGAAGCCATCTCCTTAACATGAACGTACAAGGTGAAGCAGCAAGTGCTGATGTAGAAGCTGCAATGAGTTATCCAGGAGATCTAGCTGAGATAATTATTGAAGGTGGCTACACTAAACAACAGGTTTTCAATGTAGATAAAACAACCTTCTCTTGGAAGAAGATGGCACCTAGGACTTTCATAGCTAGAGAAGTCAATGCCTGGCTTCAATGCTTCAAAGGATAGGTCGACTCACTTGTTAGGGGCTTATGCAGTTGATGAGTTGAAGTTGAAGCCAATGTTCATTTACCATTCTGAAAATCCTAGGGCCCTTAAGAATTATGTTAAATCTACTCTGCCTGTGCTCTATAAATGGACAACAAAACCTGGATGACAGCACATCTGTTTACAACATAGTTTACTGAATATTTTAAGGCTACTGTTGAGTCCACTGCTCAGAAAACAAAGAGATTCCTTTCAAAATATTACTGGTCATTGACAATGCACCTGGTCACCCAAGAGCTCTGATGGAGATGTACAAGATTAATGTTGTTTTCATGCCTGCTAACACAACATCCATTCTACAGCCCATAGGTCAAGGAGTAATTCTGACTTAAAAGTTTTATTATTTAAGAAATACATTTCGTAAGGCTATAGCCATAGTAATTCCTTTGATATAATTCCTTTGATAGATTTGGGCAAAGTAAACTGAAAACCTGGAAAGGATTCACCATTTTAGATGCCATTAAGAACATCTGTGATCCATGGGAAGAGGTCAAAATAGCAATACTAACAGGAATGCGGAAGAAGTCAATTCCAACCCTCATGGACGACTTGGAGGGGTTCAAGACTTTAGTGGAGGAAGTAACTGCAGGTGTGGTGGAAATAGCAAGAAAACTAAAATTAGAAGTGGAGCCTGAAGATGTGACTGAATTGGGGCACTCTCATGATAAAACTTTAATGGATGAGTTGCTTCTTATGGATGAGCAAAGAAAGTGGTTTCTTGAGACGGAATCTACTCCTGGTGAAGATGCTGTGAAGATTGTTGAAATGACAACAAAGGATTGAGAATATTATATAAACTTAGTTTATAAACAGCAGCAGGGACTGAGAGGACTGACTCCACTTTTGAAGGAAGTTCTACCATGGGGAAATGCTACCAAACAGCGTTGCTGCTACAGAGAGGTTGTTGGTGAAAGGAAGAGTCAATGTGCAGACATCACTGTTGTTTTATTTTTAAAACGGCCACAGCCTCCCTAACCTTCAGCAACCACCACCCTGATCAGTCAGCAGCCGTCAACAATGAAGCAAGACCCTCCACCAGCAAAAAGATAACAACTTGCTGAAGGCTCAGAAGATGGTTAACATTTTTTTCAGCAATATAATATATATATATATTTTTCAGTAGAAAGGAAAGGTGCTTTAATCAGAAAAGCCAGCAATCTGGGAAGAAGGTGGACTCATGTCCCAAGAGTAACTCTGAAGATTTCTTGCTCAGCCATGACAGTTTTTAAAGGGAAAGGGGGGTAAGTAATATAATATTTTTAAATTAAATCAGGTACATTGTTTTTTCAGATATAATGCTACTGCACACTTAGACTACAGTATAGTGTAAACATAATGTTCATATGCACTGTGAAACCAAAAAATTCATGTGACTCACTTTATTTCGATATTGCTTTGTTATGGTGGTATGGAACCTAAACCTGCAATATCTCTAAGGTACACCTGTATAAGATACTGAAACCAAATTGCTCAGTAATGTCAACTTGTGCTGAATGTACTTAAGTCTAAAAGCATATTTACCAGAAAAAACGTCTGTGAAGTGCTGCCAGTCCAGGCATATCTTGGATTGGCAAATTTTATAAATCATCTTAAATCTAAATATTTCCAAAAAAGAATACCACTTTTTTCAACAGACTAACTAGGGTCATTTATCTAACTAATAAGTTAGATACTACATTAGTTATACAGAAAGAGTATAGAACAATAGTTGAGAACATCACTTTGAAATAAGACCGACACTTTAAAATTAGAACTTTGACTATTAACTTACTATCTGTGGGCAAATTAACCTCTCTGGGCTTCTGTTTTCATACCCAGAGATATGAAACTTACAGAGCTGTAATCTAGCTCCACAGGTAACATGCTACAACTTTATTTTCCCTCCTTCATTAATGGGGTGGTTCCCAACCAGAGGAGATCTGCCTCTACCCCCCGAGGATATACAGCAACATCTGGAGACATTTTTGGTTGCCACAACTTAGGGGTCGGGGGATGGGCTACAGATACCTAAAGCATCATGTAGAGATGCTGCTAAGCACCCTACATTACACATGACAACTCCCTCCCCACCCCGAGAATTATCTGGCCCCAGATGCCAATAATGTTAAGGTTGAGAAAGCTTGCTTTGATGAATACATAAGAATCACATGTAGCCGACACAAAAACTGCCTTATACTAAAACTAAAGTACATTATTAAATTTATTTATTCAACAAATATTTACTGAGCATCTACTACGGTTAAGTGCCATACCAGGGTCCACTTTAAAGTATATCTTCATTCTTAAAATGACATGGCATGTTCCTCTTCGAATCTTGTTTTCAACAGTCAGCTTAGAACTTTCTTGCTCTAAAAACCACCCACCCATACTAAATGTACTTTTAAAAAGGGAAACATTTAACAGCTGTTTGTTTGCTCTCTAAATAAATGGCCTACAGAATCAATATTTCAAGATTTATTGATTTATAAGAAATCAAAAATTATCTAGACAGAGTATTATCAGAGTTTCCAAGAAGGGAGCCTAAGTGCTTTTATTTTGAAAAGGTGACTCTGACACACATAGTCCTCCACCTTCATGGAAACAGGGGCAGAGTCAGCCAGTATCAGGCCATTTGATTTACAGTATTTTTCCTTCCAGAAGACTAAGGATGTATATATTCAACCAGGATAGACCTACTTCCTTTGCTGTGAACTCTGTCATATAACACATTTTAGAGTTAGACACTCCATAACTCTAGCTGAATATACTTCCTGTAAGAGCTCGTCCTTTAGGGACTGCCTCGGCCCTTCACTGCAGGGGGCTCGGGTTCGATCAACAACAACAAAAAAGAGTGTGTCCTTTAATGTTTAGTGGCAGAATTAAATAGTTTTCTCTTTTTAAATAAAAGGAAAATTTACAAATTAATTCCAGGTATTTCACAGGAACTATAATTTCTAAGTTTGATTATTAGCCTTAACAGAGAGAGAAAAAAACAAATTTATTTCCTTACTGAGAAAATGTCTTTATTGCTGTTACAAAATCTTACTAACCTCACCTAATAATACAGTAAGAAGAAGTCAGTGAGAAAATACTGCCAAAATGAAGATAAGTAAAGGAGAAGACAGAGGAACCAATCAAACAGAACACCACAAAGGGCATTTATCAGGCTAAAACATTTCAGAAAATAATGTAGGTTACAGGACACAAAGAATATTTCTTAAAATTGATGAGGGCAGTAAACTAGGTGCCTAACAATCTTTAGAAGCTGAACAGATTTAAACAGAATAAAGTCAAAAACAAGGTAATTCATTTAGGGGGAAATAGGCATAAAAATGTTAACTTTCAGCGACTCTTAACTATACATCACTAAATTCATTTTGCAAGTTTTCTTTCTTATTGGGTGCTCAGACTAAGACATTAAAGAAAAGATTTGTCCAGGTTATAACACATATATACATACATAAATATATATATACTTTTTACATATATATATATAAAACTTAAATGAATTAAAAAAATCAATCTAAAATCTGAAATTTTAGGCTGGTATTATCTCTATTTTCAAATAAAATCATAACTTCCAATCAATCTAAGGTAACTAACTGTTCCTTGAGGAAACATTTCAGCTAAACACTATTTAGAAGGCAAAAAGGAAATATAAAAATGTAGAGATGGGGATATATATAAAAACAAGGTGAAAACTGGAAATCCTCATTTCTTAATCCAGCCAATTCACTAGTATCAGAGACATCCCATTTAATCAATTATATATGTCTATATATAATTTTAAATATCAAAAAAGGAGATTTTTTTAAATTAAAAAACTATTGAAGAACTATATAAATAATATGACTTGTTCTAAAAGTGAAAATAATGCCCCCCCCCAAAGCTAGGTCTAAGGTAGTTTTAGTTCTAATTCCCTAGTATTCTTAATTTCTACTTCCTCCAAAATATGAAAATAAGAACTCACACATAATGTGGCCTTTAAAAATTATTTTTTAAAAAGAACAAAACAAAGCATTAATGCTTCAAAGTGTCTTCAGCTCCATAACTTCAATTCAAATAAGGAGGGGAAAAATCTGACTTAAATACCAAGACTACTTCTAGAAACTAAAATCAAATGAGAAAGTTAATTAGATCTTCTTTCATAAAATGGCCTTCATTAATCAACGTTACAGGTAAATTAAGACAATCAAGGCACTGTATCTATATTATACTCCTCTTTCATTACAATCATTACAATTCTGAAAGTGCATCTAAGTCTAAATGTCTAGATGCAACAACTGTCCCAGCTTCTGTATATCTATAAATTAAAATCCTTAATCTTAAATAACTCAAAAATCCCCAAATGCGCTTGGATCGAAAATAAACAGTAGGGACTTCTCTGATGGCGCAGTGGTTAAGAATCCGCCTGCCAATGCAGGGGACATGGGTTCAAGCCCTGGTCCAGGAAGATCCCACATGCTGCAGAGCAACTAAGCCCGTGCGGCACAACTACTGAGCCCGTGTGCCACAACTACTGAAGCCTGCGCATCCTAGAGCCCATGCTCCGCAACAAGAGAAGTCACCGCACTGAGTAGCCCGTGGACCGCGATGAAGAGCAGCCCCCGCTCGCTGCAACTGGAGAAAGCCCTCGCGCAGCAAGATCCAACGCAGCCAAAAATAAAATATAAATAAATAAATTAAAAAATAAAAATAAACAGTAATTCAATGCCAGTGGATAGAGGGTTGAAGAATTGACAATTACCCAGAAGGAAGTGGGAGATAAACTTTAGCTCTAGAAAAAGATAGTATATATTTTAAATTGTTCAACTCTGATTCAGGTTTATACAGAAGTAGTATAAAAGATAAATATTCAAAATTAAATTGAGACAAAAATAGAATAATTGACGTGTGTCTGCTTTACAAACATCATTATGTAGTATATTGTACGTACATGTAACAATAGGCTTAAAAATATATTTCAATGAGATTTATATTCAATCTTATATTCATTTACAAATAACCAACCACAGTAAGAAATAAAACAGAAAAATATATTCTAGGACATCCAAAAGAAAAGGTAGGGAGGAGGTATGGATATGGTATTAATATTATAAATTATAATTCCAAATGAGCTACAAGATAATTTATCTCAGCATCTTGGGGTAAGGTACAGTGGGGACGGGACAGCAACTGTACAGAATTTAGAGAAAGTGAAGATGATCTTCATGTTTAGAGAGGGAAGGGTCCTGCACGGAGAATGGCAAATGGGTGGATCCAGGCAGGTTCTGAAACTTGGAAAACATTGATAAAAGGAAATATGGGCTCCTTCTCTCATCCTCATAAATAATCTGAACTTTCAGCCAGTAGACAAGGCGCACAGACCATGTCTCTAACTCCTTCAGGCATTCTAAAACATTTAAATGAGTGACCCCTCTCCCCTGTAAACTACTTCCTTGTCTCTCCCATAAATTTTTTATCATTCTCCTCACACCCCCAACCTACTCATGATTCTTCCTTCCGTTGATAACCTCTATTTTCACTGTGAAGAAAGAGAAAGGTTATTAGGTATGGAAATTCATCTATCAGAGGAAAGGATGTTCCTAGTCAGTCCTGTCCACAACTAACCCTGTCCTCCCAGAGTCTGGAACTCACCATTCATACCACCTCCAGGAAAAGTTTAGCTTAGGACCTCCCTGGTGGCACAGTGGTTAAGAATCCACCTGCCAATGCAGGGGACACGGGTTTGATCCCTGATAGGGGAAGATCCCACATGTCGCGGAGCAACTAAGCCCATGCGCCGCAACTACTGAGCCTGCGCTCTAGAGCCTGCGAGCCACAACTGCTGAGCCTGCATGCCACAACTACTAAAGCCCGTGCACCTAGAGTCTGTGCTCCGCAACAAGAGAAGCCACCACAATGAGAAGCCTGCGCACCGCAATGAGAAGCCTGCGCACTACAAAGAAGAGTAGTCCCCACTCACCGCAACTAGAGAAAGCCTGCACGTAGCAACGAAGACCCAACGAAGCCAAAAAAAAAAAAAAAAGTTTAGTTTAGTTTATCCTCTCTCTTCAGCACTTTGCTTGTCCTTGTCCCATCACAGGTCTGCTATAACCCTTTCCCTAGCACATAATAGGTCTGTTAGACTCTGGATACTGCCTCCTTTTCTTCACAGTCAAGATTCTTCCAAAAGTAGTCAATATATGCTCACTTTCCAAGTGCTCCTTAATCAACTAATATCTGGCATCTTGCTCCCATTAGTCTACTAAAAGTAAGCCTAAGTGACAAACTCTTAGTCACTTTTTAGTCATTATCTTAATTCACTTCCATAACATTTAATTCTACTCATTATTCTCCTCCTCTTCTTTCTCCTCTTTTATCCACCTCCTTACCTCCTACTACTCTTTCTCCAGCACACCCGTCTCGCCTGCTCACATTTCCTAGCATTACACACACTATCAGGATGAGTTCATCTGCAAAAGCAGTTTTTAAACTTCTGGGTCTCAAAACCCGTCTACAAACTCTTAAAAACTGTTGAGTTCCCCAAAGAGCCTTTGTTATGTGGGATATAACTACTGTTATTTACCATTTTGGGATTTAAAACTAAAAAAATTTAAAAACACCAGAATACACAATCCATAAATCATCAGAATAATGATATCATCACATGTCTTACAGCCTTTGGAAATTTTCACTGTAAACTCATGGAGAAATGAAAGTTAAAGAGCCAAATATGTCTTAGCATTACTGTAAAAGGGCAAATAATGTCTTAGCACTGTTTGTATGCCAAAAACCACTAAGTCTTCATCTTTAGCCTGACCTCCTTCCTGAGCTCCAGACAGCTCCTCTGCCTTGGTCATTTCATAAGTATTCAAACTCAGTGCTGTCCAGAATTTAATTAATTACCTTCTATGCTAACCTATTCATCTTCTTTCTGTGTTGTCTATCTCACTCAAAGACACTATCATTCACCTAAAGCTAGCTACCTTTAAATAATCCTAGGCTCCTCCCTTTCCTTCTTTACCCTCATTCAGTAATCAAACCCTACTGCTTCTACTTTTAAAATCTAGTGGAATCTGAGAGCTTGTCAGAAATGCAAACACCCACTCCAGACCTGTAAGAACCCTTGGTAATTCACTTGCTATTAAAGTTTGAGAAGCATGGGCCTGGGTGGTGATAGCATCAATAGTTACAAAATCCAAAGAAGGCAGAGCCCAAAAGGCAAACTTGAGAACACTGTAATTAGAACCCCCACCTGAAGTTTTTCTTCCTGTTAAACCTTGGAGTTTTGTAAAGGCAGCAGCATTCCTTAACTAAATGGTCTTCCCAACTTAGGTTTCACCTCCCTCCCATCCTACCCTATACATTGTCCCCTGAGGGAGCCTTCTTCATCTCTACTTGTTTGTTTCCTCTCCTTTCATCTCCTAGAAAGAAGTCCAAATTCCTTACTATGAAATACAAGAGCATTCAAACCCTGACCCCTGCCTATCTTTCACCATTCTTGCGCATCTTCTCTATACCAGAAGTTTACAAACCAGATGAATCACCCAGGTAGCTTGGTTTTTTCTTTTTTAAGCTCCTCAAGTGAGCTAAAAGGCAGTTAGGATTGAGAACCACTGCCTTACATCTTGAACAAAACTATGTGCCATGCTTCCATGGAAAAGCAAAAGCACATCCTAGTGCCTCTGCCTGCTTTCTTCTCATACTTTGCCCTTGTCCTCTGGGATGAATCCATAGGCTTTCTTAACAACTTAACTATCATCTGTTCTATTTTTTTTAAGATAAAGAGACTATTTTTTTTTCATTAATTAATTAACTTATTTATTTATTTTGGCTGTGTTGGGTCTTTGTTGCCGTGCACGGGCTTTCTCTAGTTGTGGCGAGCAGGGGCTACTCTTCGTTGTAATGTGCGGGCTTCTCACTGCGGCGGCTTCCCTTGTTGCAGAGTATGGGCTCTAGGTGCGCGGGCTTCAGTAGTTGTGGCGTGTGGACTCACTAGTTGCAGCACGCAGGCTCTAGGGTCTGGGGGCTTCAGCAGTTGTGGTGCGCGGGCTCTAGAGCGTAGGCTCAGTAGTTGTGGCGCATGGGTTTAGTTACTCTGCAGCATGTGGGATCTTCCCGGACCAGGGTTCAAACCCGTGTCCCCTGCATTGGCAGGTGGATTCTTAACCACTGCGCCACCCGGGAAGTCCCTATCATCTGTTCTTTGAGGGAAGACCTCTCTTTCTCTTCCTTCCCTACTTCTCGCCTGCAGGCAGATGGAATTAGGGGTTTCTTGCTCTTTGCTCCTATAGTACCTTGTGCTTACATCTATTACAGCATAGCCCACACTGTTTATCAAACAGTTTGTTTGTCCTACTAGACACTGATCTCATGTGAAAGCAGGAATTGTATCCTATTCATCTTCATATTCTCTGTGCTTGGGCACAGAGGCTAGAAGATAATAGATATGTAACAAATGCTTACTGAAAATTTTTGGAGTCTGTTGAATAGACCTAGAGTGATGTAAAATAAAGCAAAACAATACCAACACCTTTCTATCTACTAGATGATTTCATTATCAAAAAAAAAACCCTTTCTGTTTCACAATTCTACATTTAGAAATAAAAGGCAAGTTTAATTCATATATAAACTGCAATGAAAATTTTCAGTTGAAGTAGATTTAATCAACCCAACAGTGAATATCAGATGCTTTTCACTTTTAATAGTACAAGGATAGATGAAAACAAGAGGGTTCTGAGTGTCTGAAAACAGTATTAAGAAGAGGATAGAAAGCAGGGGGTTATTAGTAGGTTAAAATCTTCATAAATACTAAGAGGAAGTCACAGATAATGTCCAATTGATGAACCAAAAAAGATATGCATATTATTTATATTAAAATGTGGAAATAAATACCAGGAAGAAAAGCTAAGAGAATGGAGAGCAGGGTGGGGTAAGGGTGAGTGGTAGAGAACTGCTCTTAAAAAATAATAATAAACCTTTCAGCACTATTTGTCCATAAAAGCAAAAACTGTTATTTTAAAAAATGTGATGGTTCAAGGGGATGGATTACCAAAAGAATAAAATGACATCAGCAGACAACGAAATACTACATAAACGTTACTATTAGGTGTACTGGGGAAAAAAAGAAGTACTTCTATCCTGCAGCTGTTTACTGCCAACAACTTTATTCATGACTTATATGAATATCTGTATTGTGACGTATATGAAATTTCACCCCAAGGGAGTTCATTAAGGCATCCAGTACAGAAATAAAATCTGGGAATCATTTTCCAGACAAATCACTTCTTAAATGGAAAGACAGACCACCCCCCAAATTTCCTTCTTCAAATTTTAAGGAAAACATATAATCCATAGTCATTTCCAAAATATTATGCCACTTGACTTAATCATTATTTTGCAAAAATTCCAGATACAGAACACAAAACAGCAAAAGCCAAAAAATTTTAAGATTTTTCTATTGTGGCCCCAAATGTCAAAATTTCTACACAAATAAAGCTAAGTACATCCAATGGTTAACCAAATTGTATTTTAGTGCAAATACCATTATGGTCTTTAAAAAAAAATTTTTTTTAACCTAAGAACATAGCCAAAAGTGAGCCTTAAAATTCTTTTAAGGGAAGTGGTATTTTCTTACAAACTGATTCTTTTGGAAGAATTCAAATATTGCATCTACAACTCATACTGGGAATATAGATACCTATAAAGAACATAGAAATATATAACCATTACATGTGGTCTAACTTTTACTATATTTTTTCTATTAAAAAAATCTATCAGAAACACTAGATTTGGTGAACAGAAAAGAGAAATATCTAAAATTATTTTATTGCCCTTCATAACACAAAAGCCTAAGAAAAGAGGAGGCATGTGAAATTACTATATAGACCCAAATCTGTGGAAGTATCAAGAAATGTTCCAAAATCCAGGAAATATAAAGTGAAAACATTCTTGATATGGTTTTTGAAAAAAGTGTACTTTGACAAGATCTAAACTTACAATTTTTAAGGACTTAATGTGTGTTAATTTGATAAAAACTAAACTGTGATAATCTGGTGCTACAGGGGCTACTAACGCTTACCTCAAGGGAACCTACTGCAGAAAAAGTCCCGTCACTTGCACAGTCCTTTCAGCTGCCTGCCAGTTGTCTCTGTGGAAGGGAAAGCCTGATGAGTGAGAGCCCTATGCCACACTCCTTTGGAGTGTCAGGGTGCCTTCACAGAACTCCACAAAACTGTCTACCTAGAGATTCCTAGATGCTTTCAATAACACAGGGCTTAAAAAGATGCCACCTTTGATATTCCCCTTCCACTGAACACCAAAACCAGATGCCTAAGAGTTACTGGGTGCTAATGACCTATGGTATTATTATCATGGTGATATAGCTATACTAACCCAAGCAGAAAAAAGACTAAAATGGATCAAGTAGAAGTTAACACTGACAGGGAAAATACACACACACACACACAAATGTTGAAAAGTGACAGAACTCCATAATCTGAGAAGAGGAACTATTACAGACTGTATCTGCAAAAAGTGAAGTTGCAGCATCAATAAATGAATGCTACTACCCAAAGAACCTCCTGTCTAAACATTTTTTAAAATGCCATCAAGAATATCATGCTCAACGTGAACTATACCATGGATCCAAATACCTACTTATAAAATTCCATATATTTTCTTAGTGGGGAGAGTAAGTGGGTGGGGGAGGAGGGGATTTTTCAGATATTCTAAAATATGTAAAGTGAAAACCAACAGCATGAAATCCCACAAGAAATTTCAAAAAGAGAAAAAAAATGTGTTTCTGTATCTCAAAAAGTAAACAAACCTTTACTCAGGACCAAACGAAGAGGGAAGTATAACAAGAAATAATAGAAAACTGCGAAATACAACGTATTGCAAAACCACATTCATCTCTTAGAATTATGAACGGCTAGTAACTTAAGAATATCTGCCTATACCATTAATGTACAAGTTCACCTACATAACCAAAGAAACTATATTTTCTTTCTAATGTCCAATACAGTCTTCAGTTTGAATGTTGTGCTTCACAAAACAGAATAAAATGCTCCTACAAAAAACTTAACAAGGATTAACCTTTAGCACAAGTATTAAAGAAGGAAAAAAATTAATTAAAAAAAAACAGTGATTCCAACTTTTACTTATTAATAGCACCATATTTAAAATGAAGTTACTTACCTCTGATTCTTTGTCACTCAAAGATCCCAAGCTTCCAAAACTGTGATTAGAGCTTTCATTATTTGTTGAGGCCTGTTAAAGATTTTTAAAAAGGTAAAAATTAGGAGTAATTTAAAATGGAACATTTTACAAAGTAAATAATACATCTTTATAATTAAAAATAAAATATGATTCCTTTAAATAAGGAAGACAAATGAAGTAAAAAGAAGAAACACCAACTTCTTAATACTATATTTGTAAAGTTTTATCAAATCAATAAAGTTCTGCTGTGTTTCAGGGACTGACTTGTGTTAGCTGACTTTTTAGAATATCAAATTCAGAAGCAAAGGAAGTGAGATGTTGTTAGGATAAAAAGATCCCTAAAATTACTACCCAATGTATAAAAACTAATGCCTCCTTTAACTGAAAGTATTATTTGTGTTCCTTAATTTTCATCACAATCTTATGAAATTCCATCATATCTCACCCACACCCCTTTGCCTCCTTCATATTAACAAACTGGTCAATCTTTGGTTTCTGTTTGTTTGGGTTTAGCCTTTTAAAAAAATCTTTTACTAACCTGACCATTTTAACTGCGTCACTCAGAAGAGTTTTTAAATTTCCTTTACAATATTTTTGAACTGTGACAGTAATGAACTATCACTATGGCGGATAACATTTTCCATGTTTCCAATGTGTTTCTATGATGGTTATTACTTTGTCGACTTTTTTGGACCATCAGTACATTAGATCAATCTCTTCCAGGAATGTTTAGACCAGACAGACTATAGCATATATGCCAAAGATGACATATGAATGAACTTCAGGTACAAGCAGTCCAGCTGGTATCCGTTTCCCTTCAATTTGTAAGAGTAGCTGCTAATACTACTATTACAAGGTTGCAAGTTAGCCTATAATTACCCTTAGACTGACTAATTTCCAAACTGATGACTGATATGATACATTGCATATATGTCCAGTGCTATGCTGGACACTGTAAAGGCTATTTTCAACACAAAATAGCATTTGAACTAAGATTCAAACACTATTTAGAGGGATTATAATCTAATTAGGGCAAGATTATCAAACTTGAAAAAGAGAACATCATAAACAGCAATTAACAAGTGATAAATTATAAAGATTCAGGGACAATGGAGGCAGTGGCAACGTTTCTGAGCATCCCTAAATCCCCAAACCCACATACAACATTTACAACAAAACTGGGTGACAAGGAAATCTACATAAATCTCCCTAAAACAGCAAGTGGGAACAAATCACCAACAACCATAGAACCTGCATGGTATGAGAAGAAGCAAAAGAAAACAGTGTCTGACACATCTGAGAACAGAGACTCCCAAAACAGCTATAACTGGGTTTCTGCATTTTCCTAAGTCTGAAGTTGGGGCAGTTAGCCTCTATGAACTCTTAAAACTGATCCTTCACTAACAGTGTCACAATGAGGATAAGCTACTGAGCATGGAATCAAAATTGAGCACATTAGGTACAATGAAGATTAAGGAATGAGAATAGTGGAGAAGGGAGCAAAGCCTTAGAAATCATAGAAAGCAAATGCCACACTTTTGAAGAGTTCCCAAAAACAACAGCAGAGGGAGCTCTGTAAGAAATGCCATCCTAAACCATAAAAAAGTAAGCAACAGAAAATGATGTAGGTCAATCCTATGAAATTATAGGGAAAAAAGAAAAAGATACAGAATTACATCCTGACAATAAAAGCATACCAGAAATATATGCCCACGAAATAGGTGAAAATTATAACCAACTACTTCAAAATGAGATAAAAGTCATTACAAAAATGACTCAAGACGTGCAAGAACAACATAAATCAGATTTCAAAAAACTCAGAAATAAGGTAACAGAACTCAGCAAAGCATTAGAAATTGAAAAAAAATTTTTTCAGAAATGAAGATTAAGCCTGAATGAACCCAAGAGAAAATACATACAACAGATAATGTTTAAGAGAATGAGAAGGTAAAATGGAGGAACAGTTTCGAAATCAAAAGAAATGAAGAGATTAAAAGGATGAGAGAAAGCAACAACTTAATGAAGTAACAAGGATCCAACATTCAGATAACAGAAGTCTTTAAAGAGCACTACCATAAAAGAATAAATAGTAAAGACTATAACTCAAGAAAACTTTCTTGAAAACAACAAAAAACAAAACCTGAAACTACTGACTGAAGGAGCACTGTGTACACTTAAGAATTCAGCCCTGGGGCTTCCCTGGTGGCGCAGTGGTTGAGAGTCTGCCTGCCAATGCAGGGGACGCGGGTTCGAGCCCTGGTCTGGGAAGATCCCACATGCCGCGGAGCGACTAGGCCCGTGAGCCACAACTACTGAGCCTGCGCGTCTGGAGCCTGTGCTCCGCAACAAGAGAGGCCGCGATAGTGAGAGGCCTGCGCACCGCGATGAAGAGTGGCCCCCACTTGCCACAACTAGAGAAAGCCCTCGCACAGAAACGAAGACCCAACACAGCCATAAATAAATAAATAAATAAATAAAATTAAAAAAAAAAAAAAAAAAAAAGAATTCAGCCCAGAAGGCCAACATCTAACTTTTCAAAGTCAACACTTTATTTATGTCAGAAGAAAACAGAGTAATATATTTCAGATATTCAAGAAAAGAAAATCTGAATTAAGTGTCTTATATTTGGTAAAATTGATTTTTATCACATGGAAGACACAGATAAACTTATCGTAATGCCAAAAATTGGGAAACACTGGCTCCCATGACCCCTTCCAAAAGAATCTAGAGAATAAGCTTTAGACAACCAAAATGAATAGTTTCAACCTAAGAATTTATGGCAAGCAATATTATTATTTACTTGTTGATAAAGACTAAATGAGAAGTACAAGGAAGAGAGTATAAAATTTAATGGCTAAATGCATGCAAAGTTGTTAACACAATTTTTTAAAAAACTGTGCTATGGAAATTCATGGAAAGCACAAGCAAAAAATGTTTTAACTATTTTCCATAATCTCTTTGGTCACTGTGATAATACACATTGTTGAGACTGCTGTGTGTGTGAGATATAGAAAGGAGGAAATAAATGATTATGTGATATTCTAATTCTATCATCTGCTTTATGTCCTTCAGAACCAGAATTCTTGGTATAGAAGAAAGAAGATACAGATGTAAATAAAAACATTATAGTTCTGATTTGAACTGGAAATATTAATATAAATACATGAGATTTTTACTTTTTAAAACAAACAAAAAAATCCTGCCGTGAGTAATAACAGAATACCTCTTATCAGACCAACATTCCCTCAGATAACAATAAATTCTAGACAAAAATATAAATAACAACTACCTGAAGGCACTTGAGCAGCCAAAAATAGGCAGAATCTGGTTAGGAGACAATATTTGGAAGGAGGAAATAGAACTGGATGGGTTTCCTGTTTTTACAGCTTTTGCCTGAGGGAAGACCCCTAGATTGAGCTGCACAGAGCACTTGATATGTGAATCAAAAGATGCAGTCTTACTGGCTTGAAAAGCAGAGTTTGGAGCTACCACAGCAGCTGAAAAGTAAGAAGGCACATACTGGAAAATAAAGAACCACAAAGAGAGAGAACCACAGAGAACTCTACCCATGTCTCTGACTGGTCACTGTTCTATGCAAGAGTGGATCAGACTCTAAGCAGTCCAGGTAAGACTAAAATGACTCAGAGACATCAGCTGTCATCCTCTGTGGGGAGACACAGTTTAGATTTCAGTTCAGCCAAGTTAATTGCTTGCTAATACAAATAATAACCAGAATATTAACACTCTCCAGAAAAATACACTAAACCCCAGAGTCACTATAATGTATCATTCACAGTATGCAGGATATAACAGAAAATTTCTAAGCATATGAAGAAACAAGAAAATGTGACCCATACTCAAGAGAAAATACAATCAATAGAGACCAACCACAAGGTAACCCAGGTATTGGAATTAACAAAGATCTTAAAGCAGCTACCTGCAAGTATGTTCAAGACACCAAGGGAAAATAAACTTATAATAAATAAAGGAACAAATTGTAAATTTCAGCAGAGAAATAAAAATATAAAAAAGAGCCAAATGGAAATAGCAAAACTGAAAAATTCACTTTCTAAAATAAAAAATTCACTGTATGGGCTTAACAGCAGAATGGAGAAAGTACTGAAGATAGATCAAAAAATTATTCCAACTAAAAAACAGAGAGAAAAATACTGAAAAGCAGTTGTCTGTTGAACACTATTAAGTAGTCTAATATAAATGAATTTGGAGTCATAGAAGGAGAGAAAAAGGAGCAAAAAAAAGAAAAAAAAATTTGAAAAAGCAGTAGGAAGAAAATTCTAAACACTGGTGAAAGACATAAATTTACAGATTGAAGTAGCTCACTGATGTCCCCAAACAGGATAAGTACAAAGAAGATCATACCTAGGTACATCATAGTCAACCTGCTGAAAACCAAAGATTAAAAAAAAAACACCTTACCTCATACCTGTTAGAGTGGCTATTATCAAAAACACAAGAAATAAGGAGTATTGGCAAGGATGTGGAGACAAGGGAACCCTCCTACACTGCTGGTGGGAATGTATTGGGTTGGCCGAAAAGTGCCTTCGGTTTTTAAGTAAAAATAAAAGACACATTTTTCATTTTCACCAAGAACTTTATTGAAAAATGTATTCACCCTTTTGTTCCACTACCTTCTGCCATTTTTCAGGCAACTTCATAATTCCACCTTCCCGAAACTTTTTATCTTTTTGAGCAAAGAACTGTTCCAGGTGCCTTTTATGGTCTTCCAGGGAACCGAAAATTTTTCCATTAAGAGAATTTTGTAAAGACTGAAATAAATGGAAATCCAAAGGTGCAATGTCTGGTGAATAGGGAGGATGAATCAGAACTTCCCAGCCAAGCTGTAACAGTTTTTGCCTGGTCATCAAAGAAACATGCAGTCTTGCATCATCCTGATGGAAGATTATACGTTTTCTGTTGACTAACTCTGGACGCTTTTCGTTGAGTGCTGCTTTCAGTTGGTCTAATTGGGAGCAGTACTTGTTGGAAATAATCATTTGGTTTTCCGGAAGGAGCTCATCACAGAGGACTCCCTTCCAATCCCACCATATACACAACATCACCTTCTTTGGATGAAGACTGGCCTTTGGTGTGGATGGTAGTGGTTCATTTTGCTTGCCCCACAAACTCTTCCTTCCGTTCCACATTACCGTACAGTATCCACTTTTCATTGCCCGTCACAATTTGTTTTTAAAACGGAACATTTTCATTATGTTTAGGTAGAGACTTGCATGCGGAAATACAGTCAAGAAGGTGTTTTTCGCTTAACTTATATGGAACCCAAACATCAAAGTGATTAACATAACCAACCTGGTGCAAATGATTTTCGACGCTTGATTTGGATATTTTGAGTATGTCGGCTATCTCCTGCATGGTGTAACATTGATTGTTCTCAATTAATGTCTTGGTTTGATCGCTATCAACTTCCACTGGTCTACCCGGCCGTGGAGCATCATCCAGCAAGAAATCTACAGCACAAAACTTCGCAAACCACTTTTGACATGTTCGATCAGTCACAGCACCTTCTGCATACACTGCACAAATCTTTTTTTGCGTTTCAGTTGCGTTTTTACCTTTCTTGAAACAATAAAGCATAATAGGCCAAAAATGTTGCTTTTTTTCTTCCATCTTCAGTATTAAAATGGCTACACAAAAATTCACCAACTTTGGTAAGTCTTTTTCTTAAATGCACGCTGATATGACAGCTGTCACATATAACCTAACAAAATTGTTTCAAATGAAGTTAAAGACAACTAACTGCTACTAGAGCCATCTTATGAAGAAAAATGAATGAAACTTTTGGCCAATGCAATAAACTGGTGCAGCCACTATAGAAAACAGTGTGGAGTTTCCTCAAAAAATTAAAAATAGAACTACCATATGATCTAGCATTTCCATTTCCAAGTGTTTATCTGAAGAAAAAAACAGTAACTCAAAATGATATCCGCAACCATAAACAAGACCAAAAGACAACCCTCAGAATGGGAGAAAATATTTGCAAGTGAAGCAACTGACAAAGGATTAATCTCCAAAATTTACAAGCAGCTCATGCAGCTCAATATCAAAAAAAACAAACAACCCAATCCAAAAATGGGCAGAAGACCTAAATTGACATTTCTCCAAAGAAGATATACAGATTGCCAACAAACACATGAAAGAATGCTCAACATCATCAATCATTAGAGAAATGCAAATCAAAACTACAATGAGATACCATCTCACACCAGTCAGAATGGCCATCGTCAAAAAATCTAGAAACAATGAATGCTGGAGAGGGTGTGGAGAAAAGCGAACACTCTTGCACTGTTGGTGGGAATGTAAATTGATACAGCCACTATGGAGAACAGTATGGAGGTTCCTTAAAAAACTAAAAATAGAACTACCATACGACCCAGCAATCCCACTACTGGGCATATACCCTGAGAAAACCATAATTCAAAAAGAGTCATGTACCAAAATGTTCACTGCAGCTCTATTTACAATAGCCAGGACATGGAAGCAACCTAAGTGTCCATCAACAGATGAATGGATAAAGAAGATGTGGCACATATATACAATGGAATATTACTCAGCCATAAAAAGAAACGAAATTGAGTTATTTGTAGTGAGGTAGATGGACCTAGAGTCTGTCATACAGAGTGAAGTAAGTCAGAAAGAGAAAAACAGATACCGTATGCTAACACATATATATGGAATCTAAGAAAAAAAAAAAAAAAGGTCATGAAGAACCTAGGGGCAAGACGGGAATAAAGACACAGACCTACTACAGAATGGACTTGAGGATATGGGGAGGGGGAAGGGTAAGCTGTGACAAAGTGAGAGAGTGTCATGGGCATATATACACTACCAAACGTAAAATAGATAGCTAGTGGGAAGCAGCTGCATAGCACAGGGAGATCAGCTCAGTGCTTTGTGACCACTTAGAGGGGTGGGAAAGGGAGGGTGGGAGGGAGGGCGACTCAAGAGGGAAGAAATATGGGAACATATGTATATGTATAACTGATTCACTTTGTTATAAAGCAGAAACTAACACACCATTGTAAAGCAATTATACTCCAAAAAAGATGTTTAAAAAAAAAAAAACAATAAGAAAAAATATCCGCACCCCAATGTTCACTGCAATATTTACAATAGCCAAGACATGGAAGCAACCTAAGCATCCATCAATTGATGAATGGATAAAGAAAATGTGGTGTGTGTGTGTGTGTGTGTGTGTGTGTGTGTGTGTGTGTGTATATATATATGAATACATATATATATATGAATACTATTCAGCCATTAAAAAAGGGAAATCTTACCATTTTCGATGACATGGATGGTCCTAGAGGACATTATGCTAAGTGAAATAAGTCAAAGAAAGACAAATACCTCTGATCTCACTTATTTGTGGAATCTTCAAAAACAACAAACAGAAAAAACCCCAAGCTCACGGATACTGAGAAGAGACTGGTGGTTGCCGGTGGAGGGGGGGTCGGGGGTGGTGGGTAGAGGGGAGAAATGGATAAAAGGGGTCAACAGGTACAAACTTCCAGTTATAAAATAAGTAAGTCTTGAGGATGTAACACACAGCATGGCAATGATAGTTAATAATACTGTATTTGCATATTTGAAAATTGCTGAGAGAGTAAATCTTTAAAGTCCTCATCACAAGGAAAAAAACTGTAACCAAGTATGGATGTTAACTAGGCTGTGGTAATCACTTTGCAACATATACAAATATGGAGTCATTATGCTATATACATGTAATCTAATCTTACACGTAATCTAATCTTACATGTAATGTAATCTTAAATGTCACCTATACCTCATTAAAAAAATTTATGATTTTTTTTAAAAAAAGAAAAAAATCTTGAAAGCAGCCAGAGAAAGATAACATACTACATTCATGAGAACAAAAAAGGATATTACTGACGGCTAGCTTGTCATAATAGATATTGGAGGTCAGATTTCATCTCTGGAAAAGGTGAGCCAGGAGAACTCTGGATTGAGACACATAAGCCACAGCTGAGGAAAGAGAAGACATTAAGTGCATGTCTACACACTAAATGAAGAGACGCTTAGCACCTTCCTGTGCTAAATTCTAGAAAGTCAGCAGCCAAACTTAAACTCTACAGGCTGGAGAGTACAGAATTTCTCTCTAGGAAAATAAACCATCTCAAGAGACAAGACTTATAGACACCAAGAATCAAAAATCTCTCAGAAAAATGACCCAGCCAAGTCATCCTACTGTAATAAGTCCTGCCTACTCAAACAACGCTTCCAATAAGTGTTTCAGTGCCTAAAGCATAGATATGCAAAGCCCAATATCACCAGATGTCTGAAAAATATAAACAAATATTTTTTAAAAACCCATAAGAAAAAGACAACCCAGGGAGCAGAAAAAAAATTCACACAGAACTATTACTAATACCCTAGTGACAGCCAACTACGAAAATGAAACATTTCAACAACAACCCAAGGGGACTTTCCCTGGTGGTCCAGTGGTTAAGACTCCATGCTTGGGACTTCCCTGGTGGCGCAGTGGTTGAGAATCTGCCTGCAAATGCAGGGGACACGGGTTCGATCCCTGGTCCAGGAAGATCCCACATGCCACGGAACAACTAAGCCTGTGCGCCATAACTACTGAAGCTTGTGCACCTACAGCCTGAGCTCTGCAACAAGAGAAGCCACTGCAATGAGAAGCCCACGCACCACGACGAAGAGTAGCCCCTGCTCACCACAACTAGAGAAAGCCCGCGCGCAGCAACGAAGACCCAATGCGTCCAAAAATAAATAAATAAATAAATTTATAAAAAAAAAAAGACTCCACACTTCCACTGCTGGTTGGGGAACTAAGATCCTGCATGTTGTGCAGTGTGGCCAAAAAATAAAAAAATAAATAACATTTTTTTTAATTAAAAAAAAAGAACCCCCCCCCAAAAAAACAACCTCCTGGAAATTAAAAATATGATAGCTGAAACACAAAGGAAAAAAAAAAGGATGAATTCAAAGATAAAGTTGAAGAAATATTCCCAGAAAGAGACCAAAAAACCTCGAAAAAAGAAAACTAGAGAATCAGTCCAAGAGGTACAGCTCCAAATGAGAGTTCCAGAAAAAAAAGAAAGAGAAAATTAATGAGCTAAAATTATCAAAGAAATAATTCAAGACTTTTCAAGAAGTGAGAGAGTAGCATTGACATATATACACTACAAATGTAAAATAGATAGCTAGTGGGAAGCAGCTGCATTGCACAGGCAGATCAGCTTGGTGCTCTGTGACCACCTAGAGGGGTGGGATGGAGATGCAAGAGGGAGGGGATATGGGGATATATGCATACATATAGCTGATTCACTTTGTTATACAGCAGAAACTAACACAACATTGTAAAGCAATTATACTCCAATAAAGATGTTAAAAAAAAAAAAGGAACTGGAAAACATTAGTTTTTGGATTGGAAGGACACACTTTTTTTTTTTCTTTTTTTTTTTTTTAAAATAAGACATAAATCTTTTTTTTTAAAGACTTTTTTTTTAAAGGAATTCCTTTATTTTTATTATTTATTTATTTATTTATTTATTTTCGGCTGTGTTGGGTCTTCGTTTCTGTGCAAGGGCTTTCTCTAGTTGCGGCAAGCGGGGGCCACTCTTCATCGCGGTGCGCGGGCCTCTCACTATCGCGGCCTCTCGTTGCGGAGCACAAGCTCCAGATGCGCAGGCTCAGTAGTTGTGGCTCACGGGCCCAGTTGCTCCTTGGCATGTGGGATCTTCCCAGACCAGGGCTCGAACCCGTGTCCCCTGCATTAGCAGGCAGATTCTCAACCACTGCGCCACCAGGGAAGCCCAGGACACACTTTTGAACCAAGCACACTGGTTCAATGAAGATCCACACCAAGGCACATTATAATAAACAAATTTAAATGCCAAGGATTTGAAGCTTCTAGAGAAGACTAAACAGGAATACCTACAAAGGATCAGGAATAAGAATGGCACTGGAGTGCTCAGGAGTTAACACTGGAAGCTAGAAAGCAATGGAACAATGCCTTCAAAATTCTGTTAAAATGATTTCCAACCTAGAATTCTACACCCAAACTAACAACCAAGTGGGAGGAGGAGAATATGCAAGGTCTCAAAAATCTGACTACCCATTTACCTTTTCTCAGGAAGTGACTAGAGAATCTGCTCCACCAAAACAGAAGAATAAACCAAGAAAGAGGAAAATATGGCATACAAGAAACAGGAGCTCAAACACGGGACAGACACAAAAGGAATTTCCATGATGATAAAGAAGAGGGATTCCAGGATGACAGGCACCCAGAAGAAACAGAGAGTAACTAGCCTAGATAAGAATGGAAGAATGGAAGATTTCAGGGGCATGTCTACAGAAATATAAGAATAAAATAAATAAATTTATATTTGAAAATGAGAGGTTTACACACCTCTGCTGGAGATTATATGGATGCTTACACTGAACACTAACAAACTAAAGAAATAAATCAACTCTAGGAAAAACAAAAAGTTGTACAAAAGAAGAAACATAATCATGGAATCTCACAGCTGTGAATAAAATTTACAGTCATAACATAAACAATGAAATAATGACCTAACCCAAAACTAAAATATTTCTAAATCAGGATAGGGTCAGGGAAGTTTGAGTATTTCTACAGCGGTAGAGGGTTGGATCATTTAAGAGTTAATGCCTCATCTTCTATAACAGCAAGTCAATAAATATCTAAAACTGAAAAAACAAAAAAGACAAAGAACTATAATAGTCTTACTTAGAAATACAGACATAAATAAAACAAAACACATATAGTATAATAAAAAGCTACAGGTGAGAAGGACTGCCTCTATGAAGGATAAATGTAGGGTTAAAAGAATGGGGCATGCTTCTACTAATTTTCATTATAGGCTTGGTAGGACAAGTTGGCTTTTAGAACTCTGACCATGGATAGTGTGTCTTTTCCTTCTTGATCTGTAGGAATTCTTTACATATCCTTGGTATGAATCCTCTATGACTTGGCCTTTTCACTCATACATTGGTATAATTTGAACACAGTTTCATTTATCAAATGGTTTCCTTTATGGCTAGAGCCTTTTGTGACCTATTTATGACATCTGTCATTATTCTTATTAAAGCTTTATTATTTTTCATATTTAGACCTACAGTCACTTGGAATTGATTTTTCTATCATGGCAAGAAATGAAGGTCAAGTTGTTGTCGTTTTTTCCCAATATGGCTATCCAATTGATCCAGCATCATCTATTATAAAAGACAACCCTTTCCCCACTGCACTGCTGTGTCACCTTTGTCATATATCGAGTTACTATATATGAAAGGCTCTGCCGCTGGACTCTATTCTGTTCCATCGGTCTATTTTCCTTTCCTGTGTCAATATCACAGTGATGTAATTCTACTCCTTGGTACATAACTAAGAGAACTGAAAACATATGTCTACACAAAAACTTGTATCAGTGTTCACAGCAGCATTATTCATGTCAAAAAATGGAAACAACCCAAATGTCCACCAACTGATGAATGGATATACAAAATGTGACACACATCAATACAATGAAACATTCAGTCATAAAAAGAAATGAAGTATTAATACATACTACAACATTCATGAACCTTGAAAATATTATGCCAGGTGAAAAAAGCCAGACACAAAATGCTGTGTACTATGAGTCCATTTATATGAAATGTTCAGAAGAGAAAAATCCATAGAGACAGAAAGTAGACTAGTGGTTGCCAGGGGATGAAGTGTAGGGTAGGAAAGCAGGGGAATGAGGAGCTGCTGTGAATGTTTATAAGATTTCTTTTTGGGGTGATAAAAATATTCTGGAATTAGTGGTGATGGCTGCACAGCTTTGTGATATACCAGAAACCACTGAAAAGTACACCTTAAAAGGGTCAATTTTATGGTATGTGAATTATATCTCAATATAAAAAGTTTCAAGTTATTGAGGAAAAGGGAGCACAGTTGGGGGGGAGTGTGACAAAATCTAGTACATAATCACTTATACATTCAGACATACAGTATGTGCACATGCAAGCACACACTCATAGACTTTTGAAGCCTTCAAAGCAGAGAATAGAGTTTTTTCTTTTGCAAACATTCATGAGACATTTTTTAAAATATAAAAGCAACACAGGCACATAGAAAAAATTTCATTACAGAAATATAAATATTTCCCTCCCACATCAGTCCTACTATTCAGAGGCAACAACTTTTTTTTAAAATTTAGCTTAATTAAATTAAATTAATTAATTAATTTCTTATTTTTGGCTGTGTTGGGTCTTCATTGCTGAGCACGGGCTTTCTCTAGTTGCGGCGAGTGGGGGCTACTCTCCCTTGCAGTGCACGGGCTTCTCATTGCGGTGGCTTCTCTTCGTTGTGGAGCACAGGCTCTAGGCGCATGGGCTTCAGTAGTTGTGGCACTCAGGCTCAGTAGTTGTGGCTCACAGGCTCTAGAGCTCAGGCTCAGTAGTTGTAGTGCATGGGCTTAGCTGCTCTGCGGCATGTGGGATCCTCCCGAACCAGGGCTCGAACCCATGTCCCCTGTATTGGCAGGTGGATTCTTAACCACTGCGCCACCAGGGAAGTCCGAGAGGCAACCACTTTTTTAAAAAGATGTTTTTAATTAAAATTTTCAATAGGTAATGAAAACAAATTACTTCAGTTCATTTCTTATCATCTTTCTAAGGCTGTATGTCTACACTAACAAATTAAATATACGTTCATTGATTCCTCCCTTCTTACTCAAAAGATAACGTTATGCAGACTGTCCCACATTGCTTTCTTTTCTCTTTATGTTGGAAAAATTCCAAATCAATACATAGATAGCTTCTTCATTCCCCTTTTCCTTTGCTACTTCCTTTCTTTCAAACAGGTGCAGAGTATTCCACTGGATGTACTACATTTCAATAATTCTTTATTGACCTTGCCATAAAAGATGAAGAACTTAGCTCACTGGCATCACAACTTCCCCTTCTTCCTGATATATTTTTATTTTCAAATCTTCAGTTACTTTCACTTCAAATAATAAAAAAACTTTTTTATTCTCTAACTTTAAACTGTGCATGACTCCTTAATATGTAAAATAAAATAAATCTTTACATTTCCTCCTTCTCCCAACATGATAGCTACACTATAACTTTACATCAGTACAATTTATAACATTTACCTTTACCTTCTACCTGTATTCCTGCAACAGAGCCACAAACTCATGCCACAAGGATCTGTGGCAAGTAAAATAAACAGGTGAAGTAGGCTTGGGATAAGAGAAGAGAAGTGGCATATGACAGAATATCAGTTCTTTCTCTTCCAATTTTTGTTATCAGCTATGAACACTGAATTAGCAAATGGTGAATCCTTGATGCTAAGGGAAATACAGGATTAGGTTCCTGCAAGCTTCTCATCACAAGTTCATCAACTGATCAACACATAACCTTGTTTTGTTTTTTGTTTTTTTATATATATATCTTGGCTGTGCTGGGTCTCCATTGTGGGTTTCTCTCTAGTTGTGGCGTGCGGGCTGTCTAGTTGTGGCACACAGGTTTAGTTGCCGCGCAGCATGTGGGATCTTAGTTCCTAGACCAGGGATCGAACCCACGTCCCCTGCATTGGAAGGCAGATTCTCAACCACTGGACCACGAGGAAAGTCCCCATAACCTTGTTTTATATAAAAGTGTGTTTCTGTTTAAAGACCCCTTGTTTAATATGTACTGTCGATTCATTCACATTGAATTCATGGCCAACAACACTGTAACTCATGCCTGCATGAAGCTAATCTAACAAGCATATTTTCCCCCTAAGGCACATCACAGTCTTCTTGTGCTTAGAACACTTGACTACCACACTGAGGGGCTATTTTAAACAGTAAAACTACCAACAAAAAGCACAAAAATGTGAAAAACATGGCATTAAGTAAACTGAGAAAAGAATACTCGTTTACAGTATGAGAGCTGAAAATGTAGGCAGAGTGCCACTTTATTCAGCCTCAGGTGACTCAAATTTTTCACCACTCTGCATATGCACAGGCCCGTGAATGACCAGCAAAAGCAATGTAAGTATTGGTTTTGAAGTCACAAATAAGTTGAATAAAGAGTATTGATTGTGTGTGTCTATCAAATCAAGCATATAATCATATTGTGCAAATCCTGTATAGCCTTGCTCTTTTATATCTTTGAACAGTCAAAATCCAGAAGAATTATATTAAAATCCCTCAATATAGCTGTATTTTAATAAATTTACCATGTATTTTTAGAACTGTTTGCTATATGAAAGTTTATAACTGTCTTATCTTTTTTGTGGATGCTTAGTTCTTAAAAAGTATCTACCTTTGTTTCATTCAGGCTTTTGGTTTTGAAGACTGTTTCATTTGATACTCATTCATGCATTCAAAAATAATTATTGAGGGCCTTAGCATTGTTGTAGATGTTAGGGATATAGCAGTGAAAAAAAAAAGACTTAGGTCCAAGTGCTCATGGAGTTTACATTACAAGAAGGGAAACAGACAATAAACAAACATATAAATATTTAGTAATATATAAGGAACCAATAAGTACTTTAAAAAAACTAAGTAGAGAAAGGGAGAGTGGTATAGGTATCATACCTATACATAGAGCAGTCACAGAATGCTGCTCTAAAGAGGTGACATTTGAGCAGAAACTTGAATGCAGTGAGAGAGAAGTGTGTTTGAGGCAAATGGCAAATAAACCAGTGTGAGTGCAGTAGTGGGACAGTTATTAGTTGAATAGGGTAGTCTAGAGCTAGATCAGAAGGTCTACTTAGAGTACCGAATTTCATTTTAAATGTGATGGGAAGTCTTTGGAAGGGTCTGAAGTTGGGGAGAAACTGATTGCAAATTTGTATTTAATTCTACTTTCTTTTACTTTATGACTGTCTGAACTATTTTCTTTCCAGTTACTTCCAGTCTTTGTCATTTTGGGGGGATGTTTCCTGTCAACAGCCTAAAGATGGATTCTCATTTATTATCATAATATATACTTGGCTTTATTTCTTCCATATTATATAATCGCAGGTAAAAATAGAATATTTTTGTTTCCTCTTTCTGTCTTCCTCACTTTTATTAGACTAAGTTTCTTTTTGTTCCTCCTCCTACACCCTATCACAGTAATTTAAAAGTTCTATGTATAGTATGTCTGTTGCTTGTGCTTATTACTTTCCTACTTTTAGCAAACATATAACCCTATTCTTCTCTATAGACAAATCAAATCTTAATGAATTATTCTGTAGTCCTAGATGATTTTCTTACTGTTCTCCCCTGTTCCTCTTCTCCCAGAGCATGATCACTATCAGAAATATGATCCTTCGAATGCTTTTATTTCCACATTACAAACTCCTGGTGTCACTATTATTAAAATTTGCCCCTACTAATACTGCATTTCACAGGCACATTATCACCATCAATTTAAATAAAAACACTGTAAGAGTCATTGCTCACCACTATGTTACATTCTGTAAGCTTTACCTTTATTTATTTATTTATTTATTTATTTATGGCTGCGTTGGGTCATCATTGCTGCGCGCGGGCCTACATTTGTTTTTAAATTTAAATGAATATTTTTAAAATACAAGCTTACCCCCAAAAGAACAGTAAAACCAACATTAATTCAATATCATCACCCAACATACAGTCCATACTGAAATTTCCCCTGTTGTCTCAAAAATGTCCTTTAAAACTGTTTTTCTCCCAATCCAGGAGCAAATTTAGAACCTACGGATTCACACATTGCATTTGGCTACTAAGTCTCTTTCATCTCATCCAACCTAGAACAGTCCCTCTGCTTCCCTTTGTTCTTCATGGCACTGAATACTTTAAAGAGTCCAGGCCAGCAGGATGTCCCAGGAGTATTTCCTCATGATTAAATTCAAATCAAACATTTGCAGCATGAAAACTACAGGTGATGAGTGTTCTTCCTATTGCATCACCCTCAGGATACATATAATGTCAGGCTCTCTGTGACATTGCCAATGCAAAGCTTGACCTTACTTATTATGGTGGTGACAAACAAATCTCTCCTTTTTAAAGGCATATTTTCTCTTTTATAATTAATAACTAATCTATAGAGTGAAACTTTGAGACCTTGTAAAACACTGTTCTCCAAAACATTTTACTAAATGGTTTTAGCATCCATTGATGATCCTTACCTTAATCAATAATTATACTAGGAAATACTGTGTTGATTTTCTGATTCTATATTCCTTCTACATTAGGTAACATTCTTCTAAGAGACTGCCACATAACAATAAACATACCTAGCTTGGTTCCTAAGTACCATTCCCCACTAAAATGAAGCAGGGCTCTTTGAAAAGGTCTGTTCACATTCAGCACAGAGACCACAGTGACACTAGAGAGAGATGGTAGAGTTGTGTATGTATACATAAGCATAAAATTGGCAAAAATATTTATATTTCTTAAATCTAGATAAAGAGTATACAAGTATTCTTTGTAAAATATTTTCAATTTTTCTAAAGGTATAGTATTTTTTTCAAAGTAAAAAGTTGTTTAAAAAAAAAAAAAACTGGGGGGAGGAGGGGAGACCCTGCAGGAATGCATAAATATCAGTTTGAGAGAACAGAAATAAATAAATGGGTATAGAGTGTCATCATAAAACTAAAACTAGAATATGTAACTTTAAAACATCAGGAAAAACTCCATTTGTCCAATGGAAAGCAACGAGTAGAAGGGAATAAAAGTCAAGTACGATTAGAAGCTATCAGCCAACAGATGGCAGAACCAAGTCAGAAAATAAAAATAATTATAAGTACAATGGACTAAAACTCACCATTTAAGAGATAAAAATGCTCATATTCCATCAAAAAAAGTTGACATGTTGTCTACAAGAAACACACTTAAAAACAATAAAAATTAAAGAATAAAAAAACATATACCTAAGACAATATGAACCAAAAGAAAGTTGAGGATAGTATTCTTAAGATTTGAAAAAACAAATTTTTTTAAAAAATTATATAGTCATGAAACGAAAAGAAGATATATGCATGTAAAAATATAGCCTCAAAACACATCAAGCAAAAACTGATAAACTACAAGCTGAAATGAATAAAGCTGAAATGTATACATCAATAATCACAGTTAAAGATTTAAAAATACCCCCCTCAGAAAAAGATAGCTCAAGCCAACAATACAAGGAGATACCTAAGATCTGAACAAATACTATTAGGAGCTATTAGATATGAAATGTTTATAAAACAGGGCACATTTCAGGATTGATGCCATACGAACTGTATTTTCAAAATGTAATGCAATAAATTATAAGTCTGTAACAAAAGAATAGCTCAAAATAACTAATAATCTAAGAGGAGGGAATATACAAATGTTTACAGTAGCTTTATCTGTAATTCTTAAAATACTGAAAGTAACCTAAATGTTCCTTATCTAGAAGAAATGGATTAAAAAGAACTGTGGTATACTTTTACACACTACTATATAAAAAATAGATTATCAACAAGGATCTACTGTATAGCACAGGAAACTATACTCAATATCTAATAATAACATATAATAGAAAAGAATCTAAAAAAGAATATATATATACATATATATGTATGTATAACTGAATCACTTTGCTGTACATCTGAAACACAATATAGTAAATCAACTATATTTCAATAAAATTTTTTTTAAAAATTGTTGTATATTTTATACAGTAGGATACTATTCAACAATAAAAAGTAACTATTGGTAACATTACAACAACATGGATGAATCTCAAAGAAATGCATTATGCTAACTTATAAAAAGTCAGACTCAAAAGGCTACATATTTACAATACTTACCCCATTTATATGACATGCTTGCAAAGGCAAAACTATAAAAACAGAAAACAGATTGGTGGTTGCCAGAGGCAACCTAAAGGGGTAGAGTGCAAAAGGACACTGGGGAGTATTTTAGGAACTATTTTATATCTTAATTGTGGTGGGAGTTACACAATTGTATACATTCACAAAACTTATAGCAGAACTATATGATAAAAAGGGGTGAATTTTACCCTATGTAAATTATACATAACTTAATAAAAACAATGGGGGGGCTCTCATAACCAAACACTTAAAATCTATACATTTTATCATATGTTAATTCTGTCTCTATATAAATAAATAAATAATCTAATTCATTCAACTCAATAGCTGGAAGAAGAGCCATGGAGCAAATCCAAAGTAACAAGTAAATTAGGATGACAGAAATCAATGGGAAAAAAAAGTGAAATAGATTAAAACCAATATCTGTTTCTTTGATTAGTCAGAGCTCTGGCAAGAATGAACAGAAAAGGAGAACTGAAAGAATAAACAGAAATGAAATAACAAAGGAGATTTTTTAAAGTGTTATAACCATACACTAATAAGTTTGAAAAGCTTAACTGAAATAGATTAATAAACTAAGTAATATTAAAGAAATTTAAATGTGAAAGACCTTCCTTGCAACAAACCCCAGGCCAAGACAGTTTTACAGGTAAATGTCTACTCATCTTCCCATGAACATTTTCTACAACATACAGGATGTTGAAAAAATTGAAAATAGTGAAAGCAGCAGCAGTTCATTTTATGGGGCTAGTGTGACACTGTTTTATAAAACAGACAAGGTAGAGTGATGAAAATGTTCCGTATCTTAAAAGGAACATGGATTACTACGAGTGTACACATTTGTCAAAACTCACTAAATTATTACTCTTCAGGTCTGTGCATCTATTTCTCTTATAAGCATATATGTAAAAATCCTAACTAAAATAGTTAATCATGTATTAAATCCAAAAGTATTTTTTAATATTTATTTATCTTTATTCTTTTGGCTGCGTCGGGACATCGTTGCACTGCATGGGCTTCTCTCTAGTTGTGGCGTGAGGGTTTTCTCTCTCTAGTTGTGGCGTGCATGCTCCAGAGCGCATGGGCTCTGTAGTTTGCAGCATGCAGGCTCTCTCACTGAGGCGCGCAAGCTCAGTAGTTGTGGCGCGTGGGCTTATTTGCCCCACAGCATGTGGGATCTTAGTTCCCCGACCAGAGATCGAACTCGCATCCCCTGCACTGGAAGGCAGATTCTTTACCACTGGACCACCAGGGAAGTCCCCTAATAAAGTATTTTTTTAAATAGTGTATCAGGGACTTCCCTGGTGGTCCAGTGGTTAAGAATCTGCCTGCCAATGCAGGGGACGTGGGTTTGAGCCCTGGTCCGGGAAGATCCCACATGCCGCGGAGCAACTAAGCCCGTGCACCACAACTACTGAGCCTGTGCTCTAGAGCCCACGAGCCACAACTACTGAGCCCACATGCCACAACTACTGAAGCCCGCATGCCTGGAGCCCGTGCTCCACAACAAGAGAAGCCACCGCAGTGAAAAGCCCACACGCCACAATGAAGAGTAGCCCCTGCTCGCCACAACTAGAGAAAAGCCCATGTGCAGCAACGAAGACCCAACACAGCCAAAAATAAATAAATAAATAAAACAGTGTATCATAACCAAGTAGGGTTTATCACAGCAATGCAAACTTCAACATTTTTTTTTTAAATTTGTTATACTTATTATTTTTAAAACAAACAAAAACGTCTTAACTAACCAGTAATAGAAAAATTCTTCTGTAATTTGGTCATGGTTATATACACAAAACCTATAACAAACACTACACTTAATGGAGATACTTTAGATGATTCCTTCTCAACAAGACATAGTACTGAAGCTCGTGACCAATATAAAAAAAAAAAAAATTGGGGGAACATAACTATTTCTCTTAGAGAAACCTAGAGAATCAACAGAGTAGTACAACCAATAAGAGACCAAAAGCAAGACTGCTACATAAAAGACCAGCCTATAAAAATTAAAAAAAAACCCTAGGTCAGCAATAGCCAACTAGAAAATATAAATAAATAACACTTCAGCCACAAAAACTTTAAAGTATCCAGGAATAAGCCCCCAAAATTCATAAAAACTAGCCAAGAATTCTTAAGAACTCTACAGAGAGAACTGAACAAATGGAAAGACATTTCATGTACTTGGATGGGACAACCTAATCTTATAGATTTCAGTACTCCCAAAAGTAATCTATAAATTCAATGCATTCAGAATAAAAATTCCATTTGAATCTTTTAAGGAAAAAGATACAAATAAGCTATTATAGAAGAATAATCCCCAAATGCTAACAAGCAAATAAAGAGATGCTCAAATTTTATGAGGGAATAAAGATCCATAAATAATTAAGTCAACCTTACAAAAGAAGATTAAAGGAGAGACTTGCTCTACCATATAAAGAAGACATACCAAAATACAACTGTATTCTCTTTTATGTGATACTGGCACAAGAACACAGAGAGACCACCGGAACATTAGAGAAATCTCAGACACAGACTGGTATATACACATGGCAACTTAATATATGATACAGGTGCCAGTACAAGTCAGTGGGAAAATATGGATAATTTAAGAAGCATTGTGGAGAAAACTGGTTTACTACATGGAGAAAAATAAAACTCGATCTCTATCAATATTATGTAAAAGATAAGGCCTCGGACTAAAGAGTAAATATAAAAGTAAAACTGTACAATTAATAGAAGGAGCTGTAGAATATCTTTGTGCCTCAGGGGTGGGGAAGAAGTATTTAACTTTTAGAATACCATCAGAGTCCACTGGACCCAATTTTAGTTTTTTAGCTTCTTTTTCAAGTAATTCTGTTTGTAATAATTAATATTTCAGGACTTTTATTCTTTCTTAGAGATCATCCATAGAATAAAAATAAGATTTATTTTTAATAGAATAAAACACATTCTAGCTTGCAATTAATTACCAGATGTCCACTGGCCTTTCATCAATCTACAATACATTATGGGATCTTACTGATCTTATTTTTCCTATATTTTGTTATTATACCATCCTAGGAACTCATCATTACTTATCACTGTTCATCAATTATTCCCAACTATGCTAATACAAAGAAAAACCACTAAAATAAAAAGAAAATGGAAGAATGATGGTATGATAGGCAAAATATTGGCCTCCCAGTAATGTCCATGCCCTAAACACCAGAATCTGTGAATGTTATTTTACATGGCAAAAGGGACTTGCAGATGTGATTAAGGATAAGAATTTTGAATTGGGGAAATTATACCAGCTTATCCAAATTGGGGTGGGCCCAATCTAAACACATGAGTACTTAAAAGTGAAGAACCTTCTAGGCTATGGTCCAAAACATATGACTGCCAAAGAACTGTAAGAGAGATACAGCATTGCTGCCTTTGAAGATGGAGGAAGGAAACCACCAGCCAAGGATGCAGGCAGCCTCTCAAAGCTGGAAAAGGCAAGGCAAAAAGATCCTTCCCTAGAGCCCCCAGAAAGGAATGCAGCCTTGCAGACACCTTGATTTTAGCCCAATGAGAGCGGTGTCAGACTTCTGATGCTACAGAACTGTAAGATAATAAATCTGTACTGTTTTGGGCAACTTGGTGATAATTTATTATAGTAGAAATAGAAAAACAACACAGATTAAATCACCTAAAAGGACGATGCAATAGTCAAATAAATTTTGATCTTTTAGTTATCTTCTTGCCTTGCCCAAAGTACCACATCATCTTTCAAAAATGTATAAATGACTAAGAAACCATCTTTGTAGTCTGATTTTAGCTTTCATTTGACTCCAGCTCAGAATTAAGAAATTTTCATTTTCCACTTAAGATAATCAAGAGAAGAAAATGACAGAAGAAGACAATTTATAATTATTAGACAAATCAGAAAATAAATACAAAGAGATAACAGCACCTAAAACTGATGATGGTGACACTGACTATATAAATGAAATCTGAGTCTTCAAATGACAGTATCCTAGATGAATTTTCACAAATTCAAGAATCAATGAATTGGACAATACATTTCTAAGAGGAAAAAAAAAAGGGAAACATGGTATTCTCATCAGTTAAGTCATTCAACTGAAGGATTTCACCATACAATATTCTGCAACAAGAACCTGGACCATTTCATTATGCTCAAAGGACGCATAACAATATCCTTCATCTTTTATGATGTTTGTGCACCAAGATTTACTTGCTACAAAGAGATTTTTAAGTATGTTTAAATTCATATAAAATTTCTAATAAAGTTGTTTTTCATTATAGTTTTATTCTTATTGTTGTAAATTAGCAAAATAACAAAATATAAACATAGCAAAAAGGTCTATTTGACCCAGATGGTTAATGGTGACGACTGTTTTTCTTAGGTACAGACCATAAAGCAAAAAAATTGGTGAGTTTGAATACAACAAAATTAAATAGTTCTGTACAATGATGGATACCATGAATAAAGTTAACAGACATGACAAAATGGCAAAAGTTATTTGCACTGTATGTAATCAACATGGAATAAATATGTAGAATATACAAGGAACATGGGAAAATCAGTTTGAAAAAGAAAGTAATTCTGACAGAAAAATAGGCAAAGAACTGGAACAATTTATAAGACTCCCAAAGAGCTAACAAGCATTGAACAAATGCTCAAAATAATTGGTGGTACAAGTAAGACAAAGATACATTATTTTGTACCAACTGGACTATCAAAAATGAGGAATCTGGATGATGCCAAGTGTTTCTGGGATATGGAGATAAAGAAACAGTTGTACAAAACTAATCTGCTGAGAGTGCAGGTTAGTTTTATTAGTTTTATACAACTGTTCTGAATAGCAATCTTGCACTGTTTATTCAATTTAAATCTATACATACCCTATGCCTTATCAATTCTGCTCTTGGGAATATATTCTAAACAAATGCTCACAAAGTTCCGTAAGGGAACAATTACAAGAAATTCACTGCAGTGTGAGGTAGTGGGGAGTTGGAGACAACCTGATATCTACCACTGGAAGGCCCAACAGATACACTATTAATTTTATGCAGCAGTGGATTAATGTACAGATAGGAACATACACAATAGAAACATGGGTGATGGGGCAAGGAAGAATCAAAAACAAAGGACAGGAGAGGTAAAAATTATGTAAATGGGAGAAAGGCAGTACAATCTACCAAACTCCTTTTTACCCCTGAAACCTGTTATGCTATATTATAACATAATGCCCCAAAATATATTATGCTATATTAGGAATCAGGTATAAAAACAATGGATTTTTTTCTACACATTATAAAAATTATAGTAAGTATAATTTGCTGTTAAGTATGTATGTAGGGATCCTTTACAAAATATATTTTATATCATGTAATACAAGGAAAAAATGTCAAAGATTACAATTTTACTCACTTTAGCTCCAACACTGCAACTGCCCGTGCTCCCAGTGCTCCCACTTGCAACTCCTGTAAATCTAGCTTCCAATAATTCTTGCCTTCTTGGATCCAGACTATGAAGCTCATCCATTGCACCTATTAAGATAAAAAAACAAAAAAAGTACACGCACATACATATATATGTATTTATATACACACATCACAAAATATGTGTATGTAATTAGTTGAGATGTAAATATAAACTTAGTGAATTCTAAAAACAGATGAAAGTAAGAACTTAAAGATTTTTATAATGTCCACACTTATTTATCAAAATAATCTATGGTGATGGTGGATTTCCAATACTTTTGACTGCAATCTACATTAAGAAATATATTTTCACCCAAATCAGTATACACATACATACATATATTAAAAGTTCCACAAATACTTCTTACTGTATACAGTACACTCCAATATTTTCTAGTCTATTCTAGTCCATTAAAAAGGAAAAACACTGATTGTGAGCTGTTAAACTGATTTCATGAGCCATTAATGGACCCAGGTCCATAGCTTGAAAAATACCACTTCTCATAATGCAATTTCCCTATTCTAAGCTGATACAGAATTTTGGCACTAAGTGGTATTATTGCTTATATATACTTTATCTGACTAATTTTAAACTGGGAAGACTCTTATTACTGTCACATCCCCCAAATTTTTTGTACAGTAGATAGTTTTCAGTTTCTATCAGACAGACAGAAAACACACACATATATCAAGCAGATAACTGAGGTAACATCTATTATTAAACAATAACCCTGAAAATTAAGGGGGAAAAATGAGTGCCCTCCTGTAACTGCTACTATGCACACTAAAGCACTGATAAAACCTTAGAACTGACATAAATGATTGGTTCTCAAAGGGAGCAGGGAGGATATTATCAGAATTCAGAATCACATGTGGAGCATTTATAAATTACACTAGACCACTTCCATGTACCCTGACATTCCTCTCCTAAAGGTTAAGAGCTATTACTATAAATCTTACCCTTTAAAATTCCCTTCATTACCTTCCATCTTCATCTGGATAGAGGACTACATAGATAATGGCCATCCTTCCATGTTTATTAGCATTCCTGTACCTGCATATATCTTCCCTGGCCATTCCTCATTCTTCCATCTTAGACAAAAAGGTAGCTACCTTCAAAAAGCTAAAGGCTTCAGTTCTTGCTTTTGATCCCATTCCTTCTTGATATTCAAGGAATCTTGCATTTGCATGTATACCCCCCTCTCTCTTGCATCTTGTCCCTCCCTGCCTCCTCCTGCCTCATTTATATGTCTTCAAAAAAGAAAAAACAAAAACAAAAAAACTTTTGCTTGAATTTCATGCTATTAATATTACCATTTAATCCTTTCCTTGAACTAGTGATTTATAACCCTATCCTCCTTAGGTCCCTGGAATCTGGTTTCTATTATAAGTATACTCCTGACAATGTACTTTCAAGTATCATCAGTACTTCCAATTTTTTTCTGATCCTGCTATTACATCAGAAACAGTCATTGTCAGATGATAGATAGACAGATAGATAGACAAACAGATAAGAAGAGCATTTGCTCCAAGGCTCTGATATTTTTTTCCATTTTCTTCATAATGTTTGACAAGCAGAAGTGTCTAATTTTGGTGAAGTGAAAATTATCTAATTTTTCTATTTACAGTTATTATTTTTCTATTCCTTCCAAGAAAACTTTGCATGTCCCAAAGTAAAAAACATAGTGGATTTAACCAAGATGGCGGAGTAGAAGGACATGCTCTCACTCCCTCTTGCGAGAACACCAGAATCACAACTAGCTGCTGGACAATCATTGACAGGAAGACACTGGAACTCACCAAAAAAGATACCCCACATCCAAAGACAAAGGAAAAGCCACAATGAGATGGTAGGAGGGGTGCAATCACAGTAAAATCAAATCCCATAACTGCTGGGTGGGTGACTCACAGATTGGAGAACACTTATACCACAGAAGTCCACCCACTGGAGTGAAGGTTCTGAGCCCCACGTCAGGCTTCCCAACCTAGGGGTCTGGCAATGGGAGGAGGAATTCCTAGAGAATCAGACATTGAAGGCTAGTGGGAATTGATTGCAGGACTTCGACAGGACTGGGGGAAACAGAGACTCCAATCTTGGAGGGCACACACAAACTAGTGTGCGCATCAGGACCCAGGGGAAGGAGCAGTGACCCCTGGGGATACTGAAGCAGACCTACCTGCCAGTGTTGGAGGGTCTCCTGCAGAGGCAGGGGGTGGCTCTGTTTCACCGTGGGGACAAGAACACTGGCAGCAGAAGTTCTGGGAAGTACTCCTTGGCATGAGCCCTCCCACAGTCTGTCATTAGCTCCACCAAAGAGCCCAGGTAGGCTCCAGTGTTGGGTTGCCTCCGGCAAAACAACCAACAGGGAGGGAACCCAGTCCTAACCATCAACAGTCAAGTGGATTAAAGTTTTACTGAGCTCTGCCCACCAGAGCAACAGTCAGCTCTACCCACCACCAGTCCCTCCCATCAAGCCTCTTAGATAACCTCATCCACCAGAGGGCAGACAGCAGAAGCAAGAAGAACTACAATCCTGCAGCCTGTGGAACAAAAACCACATTCACAGAAAGATAGATGAAAAGGCAGAGGACTATGTACCAGATGAAGGGACAAGATAAAACCCCAGAAAAACAACTAAATGAAGTGGAGATAGGCAACCTTCCAGAAAAAGAATTCAGAATAATGATAGTGAAGATGATCCAGGACCTCGGAAAAAGAATGGAGGCAAAGATCGAGAAGATACAAGAAATGTTTAAAAGACCTAGAAGAATTAAAAGACCTAGAAGAATTAAAGAACAAAGAAACAGAGACGAACAATACAATAACTGAAATGAAAACTACACTAGAAGGAATCAATAGCAGAATAACTGAGGCAGAAGAACGGATAAGTGACCTGGAAGACAGAATGGTGGAATTCACTGCTAAGGAACAGAATAAAGAAAAAAGAATGAAAAGAAATGAAGACAGCCTAAGAGACCTCTGGGACAACATTAAATGCAACAAGCTTCGCATTATAGAGGTCTCAGAAGGAGAAGACAGAGAAAGGACCAGAGAAAATATCTGAAGAGATTATAGTCGAAAACTTCCCTAACATGGGAAAGGAAATAGCCACCCAAGTGCAGGAAACGCAGCGAGTCCCATACAGGAGAAACCCAAGGAGAAACACGCCGAGACACATAGTAATCAAATGGGCAAAAATTAAAGACAAAGAAAAATTATTGAAAGCAGCAAGGGAAAAACAACAAATAACATACACGGGAACTCCCATAAGGTTAACAGCTGATTTCTCAGCAGAAACTCTACAAGCCAGAAGGGAGGGGCATGATATACTTAAAGTGATGAAAGGGAAGAAACTACAACCAAGATTACTCTACCTAGCAAGGATCTCATTCAGATTCGACGGAGAAATCAAAAGCTTTACAGACAAGCAAAAGCTAAGAGAATTCAGCACCACCAAAACAGCTCTACAACAAATGCTAAAGGAACTTCTCAAAGTGGGAAACACAAGAGAAGAAAAGAACCTACAAACACAAACCCAAAACAATTAAGAAAATGGTCATAGGAACATACATATCGATAATTACCTTAAACGTGAATGGATTAAATGCTCCAACCAAAAGACACAGGCTTGCTGAATGGATACAAAAACAAGACCCATTTATATGCTGTCTACAAGAGACCCACTTCAGACCTAGGGACACATACAAACGGAAAGTGAGGGGATGGAAAAAGATATTCCATGAAAATGGAAATCAAAAGAAAGCTGGAGTAGCTATACTCAGATAAAATAGACTTTAAAATAAAGAATGTTACAAGAGACAAGGAAGGACACTACATAATGATCAAGGGATCAATCCAAGAAGAAGATATAACAATTATAAATATATATGCACCCAACATAGGAGCACCTCAATACATAAGGCAACTGCTAACAGCTCTAAAAGAGGAAATCGGCAGTAACACTATAATAGTGGGGGACTTTAACACCTCAATTACACCAATGCACAGATCATCCAAAATGAAAATAAATAAGGAAACACAACCTTGAAATGACACAATAGACCAGATAGATTTAATTGATATTTATAGGACATTCCATCCAAAAACAGCAGATTACACGTTCTTCTCAAGTGCGCACGGAACATTCACCAGGACAGATCACATCTTGGGTCACAAATCAAGCCTCAGTAAATTTAAGAAAACTGAAATCATATCAAGCATCTTTTCTGACCACAACGTTATGAGATTAGAAATGAATTACAGGGAAAAAAACGTAAAAAACACAAACACATGGAGGCTAAACAATACGTTACTAAATAAACAAGAGATCACTGAAGAAATCAAAGAGGAAATCAAAAAATACCTAGAGACAAATGACAATGAAAACACGACGATCCAAAACGTATGGGATGCAGCAAAAGCAGTTCTAAGAGGGAAGTTTATAGCTATACAAGCCTACCTCAAGGAACAAGAAAAATCTCAAGTAAACAATCTAACCTTACACCTAAAGAAACTAGAGAAAGAAGAACAAACAAAACCCAAAGTTAGCAGAAGGAAAGAAATCATAAAGATCACAGCAGAAATAAATGAAATAGAAACAAAACAATAGCAAAGATCAATAAAACTAAAAGCTGGTTCTTTGAGAAGATAAACAAAATTGATAAACCATTAGCCAGACTCATCAAGAAAAAGAGGGAGAGGACTCAAATCAATAGAGTTAGAAATGAAAAAGGAGAAGTTACAACAGACACCTAAGAAATACAAAGCATCCTAAGAGACTACTACAAGCAACTCTATGCCAATAAAATGGACAACCTGGAAGAAATGGACAAATTCTTAGAAAGGTATAACCTTCCAAGACTGAACCAGGAAGAAATAGAAAATATGAACAGACCAATCACAAGTATTGAAATTGAAACTGTGATTAAAAATCTTCCAACAAACAGAAGTCCAGGACCAGATGGCTTCACAGATGAATTCTACAAACATTTAGAGAAGAGCTAACACCCATCCTTCTCAAACTCTTCCAAAAAACTGCAGAGGAAGGAACACTCCCAAACTCATTCTATGAGGCCACCATCACCCTGATACCAAAACCAGACAAAGATACTACAAAAAAAGAAAATTACAGACCAATATCACTGATGAATATAAATGCAAAAATCCTCAACAAAATACTAGCAAACAGGATCCAACAACACATTAAAAGGATCATACACCATGATCAAGTGGGATTTATCCCAGGGATGCAAGGATTCTTCAGTATATGCAAATCAATCAATGTGATACACCATATTAAAAATTGAAGAAGAAAAACCATATGATCATCTCAATAGGTACAGAAAAAGCTTTTGACAAAATTCAACACCCATTTATGATAAAAACTCTCCAGAAAGTGGGCATAGAGGGAACCTACCTCAACATAATAAAGGTCATATATGACAAACCCAGAGCAAACATCATTCTCAATGGTGAAAAACTAAATGCATTTCCTCTAACATCAGGAACAAGACAAGGATGTCCACTCTCACCACTATTATTCAACATAGTTTTGAAAGTCCTAGCCACGGCAATCAGAGAAGAAAAAGAAATAAAAGGAATACAAATTGGAAAAGGAGAAGTAAAACTGTCACTGTTTGCAGATGACATGATACTATACATAAAGAATCCTAAAAATGCCACCAGAAAACTACTAGAGCTAATCAATGTATTTGATAAAGTTGCAGGATACAAATTTAATGCACAGAAATCTCTTGCATTCCTATACACTAATGATGAAAAATATGAAAGAGATTATTAAGGAAACACTCCCATTTACCACCGCAACAAAAAGAATAAAATACCTTGGAATAAACCTACCTAGGGAGACAAAAGACCTGTATGCAGAAAACTATAAGACACTGATGAAAGAAATTAAAGATGATACAAACAGATGGAGAGATAGACCATGTTCTTGGATTGGAAGAATCAATATTGTGAAAATGACTCTACTACCCAAAGCAATCTACAGATTCAATGCAATCCCTATCAAATTACCAATGGCATTTTTTACAGAACTAGAACAAAAAATCTTAAAATTTGTATGGAGGCACAAAAGACCCCAAAGCATTCTTGAGGGAAAAAAATGGAGCTGGAGGAATCAGACTCCCTGACTTCAGACTATACTACAAACCTACAGTCATCAAGACAATATGGTACTGGCACAAAAACAGAAACATACAGCAATGCAACAAGATAGAAAGCCCAGAGATAAACCCACGCACCTATGGTCAACTAATCTATGACAAAGGAGGCAAAGATATACAATGGAGAAAAGACAGTCTCTTCAATACGTGGTGCTGGGAAAACTGGACAGCTACATGTAAAAGAATGAAATTAGAACACTCCCTAACACCATACACAAAAATAAACTCAAAATGGATTTGAGACCTAAACGTAAGACCGGACGCTATAAAACTCTTAGAGGAAAACATAGGAAGAACACTCTTTGACATAAATCACAGCAAGATCTTTTTTGATCCACCTCCTACAGTAATGGAAATAAAAACAAAAATAAACAAATGGGACCTAATGAAACTTCAAAGCTTTTGCACAGCAAAGGAGACCATAAACAAGATGAAAAGATAATCCTCAGAATGGGAGAAAATATCTGCAAACGAATCAACGGACAAAGGATTAATCTCCAAAATATACAAACAGCTCATGCAGCTCAATATTAAAGAAACAACCAACCCAATCAAAAAATGGGCAGAAGACCTAAATAGACATTTCTCCAAAGAAGACATACAGATGGCCAAGAAGCACATGAAAAGATGCTCAACATCACTAATTATTAGAGAAATGCAAATCAAAACTACAATGAGGTATCACCTCACTCCTGTTAGAATGGGCATCATCAGAAAATCTACAAACAACAAATGCTGGAGAGGGTGTGGAGAAAAGGGAACCCCCTTGCACTGTTGGTGGGAATGTAAATTGATACAGCCACTATGGAGAACACTATGGAGGTTCCTTAAAAAAACTAAAAAGAGAATTACCATATGATCCAGCAATCCCACTACTGGGCATATACCTAGAGAAAACCATAATTCAAAAAGACACATGCACCCCAATGTTCATTGCAGCACTACTTACAACACAATAGCCAGGTCATGGAAGCAACCTAAATGCCCATCGACAGATGAATGGATAAAGAAGTTGTGGTACATATATACAAAGGAATATTACTCAGCTATAAAAAGGAACGAAATTGAGTCATTTGTTGAGACGTGGATGGATCTAGAGACTGTCATACAGAGTGAAGCAAGTTAGAAAGACAAAAACAAATATCGTATATTAACGCATGTATGTGGAACCTAGAAAAATGGTACAGATGAACCGGTTTGCAGGGCAGAAGTTGAGACACAGATGTAGAGAACAAACGTATGGACACCAACGGGGGAAAACTGCGGTGGGGTGGGGATGGTGGTGTGCTGAATTGGGCGATCAGGACTGACATGTATACACTGATGTGTATAAAACTGATGACTAATAACTACCTGCAGTATAAAACAAACAAACAAGCAAACAAAAAAAAACAACTAATACTAAATTTTCTTTGGGTTATTTGTATGGAAATATGTTAATATAATGTTTCAGACATTACATGAAATTTCTAAAAATCTTATATGTTCTGGTATAATGTTATAAATCATAATTCTAGTTATTACTTTAAAATGTATATCTCAGAAATAACTAAAAAAAAAACATACTAATCTTTGTAAGTTTTATGTTTTTCTGCTTAGGTCCATGATTTATCCTAAATTACTATTTGTATATGGTATGAGGGCAAGGATTTTTTCCCATGTGGTTTTCCTGTTTTATTAACCACCATTCATTGAAAAACAAAAACAGCAAAATTCTGCATCCACCAATAAATAGCCTTGGTGGCTTTGTCAAAAGTCAAAAAATATATATATGGTCTAGTATAAAGACAGACATATAAACCAATGGGATAAAATAGAGAGCCCAGAAATAAGAGCACCAAGACCATTCTATGTGGAAAAAAGTCTTTTCAACAAATGGTATTTGAAAAACTGGATATCCACATGCAAAAATGTTAAGTTGAACCCTTACCTTAACACCATATACAAAAATTAACTCAAAATGGATCAAATACTTAAACATAAAGACGTAAAACTGATATCAATATCATTAATCATTAGGGAAATGCACATTAAAACCACAATGAGATAGATACCACTTCACACCCATTAGGATGGCTATTATCAAAAAACAGACAATAACAAGTGTTAGCAGGGATGTGGAGAAGTTTGAACCCTTGTGTGTTGGTGGTGGGAATGTAAACTGCTGCAGTCACTATGGAAAACAGTATGGCAGTTCCTCAGAAAATTAAACATAGAATTACTACATTATCCAGAAAGTTCCACCTCTGAGTGTGTGTATGTGTGTATGTGGGTGTGCTTCACCCCTAAAGGAAGTGAAAGCAAAGACTCAGATATTTGTACATCCAAGTTGATTGCATTATTCCCAACAGCCAAAAGGAAAGAGCATCCTAAGTGTCCACCAATGAATGAATGGATGAATAAATAAAATGTAGTATACACATAAAATGGAATACTATTCAGCATTAAAAATGAAGGAAATTTTGACTAGAACATAGATGAACTTTGAAGACATTACGCTAAGTGAAATATGTAAGACACAGAAGGACAAATACTGTATGAACAAACCCTTGTGTGTTGGTGGTGGGAATGTAAACTGGTGTGGTCACTGTGGAAAATAGCATGGCTATTATACTAGAGTCCTAGAGTAGTCAAATTCACAGAGACAGAAAGTAGAATCATGGATGCCAAGGGCTGAGGGACATGGTGGAATAGGGAGTTAGTGTTTAATGGGTACAGAGATTTGCTTGGGGAAGATAAAGTTCTGGAGATATGGTGGTGATGGCAGTACGACAGTGAGAATGTACTTAATGCCACTGAACCATACATCTAAAAATGGTTAAAATGGTAAATTTTATTTATGTATATTTTACCACAATTCTTAAAAATAATTTTTAAAAAAGAAAATAATAAATTGGATTTAATCAAAAATTTGAATTTGCTAGTTCAAAAAACACGGTTATAAAAATGAAAAGGCAAGCAAGAGACTGCGAGAAAATGTTTACAAAACATGTATGTGCTATATATACTATGTCCACTCTTTGGCTTGGAAACTGGTTGCTGACCCAATAGAATTTAGCAGGAAAGATGAGGACATTAGTCCCTACTTTGACTTGCACCAGCTAACAATGTGGTATTTTGTTTCCCATTGTTTTTGTTTCTTAGATGTATAGCTTCCTCTCCTCCATGAGGTCCTAGAGGAAGCTGTACATTCAAGGGAAAACAAAACAAAACAATTAGCTTCTAACTGAAAACCCTTACTAGGGTTCCCAACCCCACTGTAGTCCTTAACACCTTCTAACAAGTCTTTGTGACATTTTAAAGAGTCAGTATGTCCCAAAGACCCTGGTATAACTCCTGGCACATAAGAGATGCTTAACAAATATTAGCATACCTGCCTAAAAATCTACCTAACCTTGAATACTAGAGCCTTGCTTCTCAAAATGCAGTCCACTGACAGCAGCATCTGTTATCACCTCAGATGCTTATAGGAAAAGCAAAATCTTGGGTTCCACTCCAGACCTACCAAATCAGAATCCATATTTTAACAAGAGCCTCAGAAAATTATGTACACTCAAGTTTGAGAAGCAGTGCTATAGAACAGAGGATACCACAAACTTTGGAAAGAGCCTAATCATAAATATTTTAGTCTCTGTAGGCCACTGGGCAAAATCATGTAGATGTTTATGTAACAAGAGAGAAAAGCTTCCCATAAACTTTTTGTTGACAAAATTTAAGATGTAATGGGACTTCCCTGGTGGCACAGTGGTTAAGAACCCGCCTGCCAATACAGAGGACACGGGTTCGATCCCTGGTTCGGGAAGATCCCACATACCGCAGAGCAACTAAGCCCATGTGCCACAAATACTGAGCCTGTGCTCTAGAGCCCATGAGCCACAATTACTGAGCCCGTGTGCCACAACTACCGAAGCCCACATGCCTAGAGCCCATGCTCCACAAGAGAAGCCACAGCAATGAGAAGCCCGCGCACCGCAACAAAGAGTAGCCCCCACTTGCCACAACTAGAGAAAGCTCGCGCACAGCAATGAAGACCCAATGCAGCCAAAAATAAATAAATGAATAAAATATTTTTTAGAAAGATGTATACGATAACTCTATATAATATATTGTAATAGATCAGTCTGATAATGAAAAGAATGGAATTGGCAGGGGAGGGGGGAACATTCTGCTTAATTTGAGTTTCCTATAATCAAATATATTCCAAGTACTCATCTGATAATGATGATCAGATTTTATGGATTTATCTTTGAAAAAGTCTTTTCTGAAAAATAAGTACTGCTGAATGCTGATATAAACCTGGAAACACATGACTTTAATTGAGCATATTCATTATCTCAAAGGCAGTTAGAGAAGTCTATTAGATTATTCTTTTGATATTTGCCTCTCAGTATGTCACTACAGTGCAGATTAATCACTCCAATTGAAGGTTAGGTAGAAGTTCCTCAGATGCACAATTAAATTGATTCTGAATTATGGAAACATTCTTTGCACTTGCATCAATGTCTGAAAAATGCTGCTGGAACTGTAGTTTGAGGTTGGAAAATATATTCAAGCAAATTCATGTGGGAATGAAGATCTCACTTTGATGGGATGAGAAGTGTATAAAGCAGCTTGATGGTACTTGTAATTCAAACATTAAGTTATCACTCAAATGACTTTACTGCAGCTAAATTTCACGTATCAGCGCTATTTTGCCGTGTAATTCTAGGTTAAATTCATTTAAGAATATTTCCAACTCTGCAGAAAAAGCTGATTTCCAAAGCCAATCAGTATTTGGTAATAGTGGTTGAGGGCAGTCCCATTTGTTCAGAAAAATTTCAATCTCAGTCCTAAAATCAAAAAACTGCAATAAAATGTTACCACTGCTAAGCCAGTCAGGATATTCAGCTATTTCTAACAAAAATTTGTGCAGCTGATGCTAGTTAGGTCCATGAGAGCAAATGGAGTTCACCATTAACAATACTGATTCAATAACGTGATAAATTCACCTATTTTCTGCAAAGTACCTGTTGATGAATAATACAATGAATAAACAGTAGGCTTTGAACACCTCACATTTTTACAAACTTTGTAAATGTGTCCAACTAAGCCTTTTTCTGTTTCACACATATTTTTACCACCATCAGCTGTAGCATGTCTTAGCAGATTCCACCTCAGGTTGTACTTAGTGTTTTCTCAACTGTGAAAATACTCTTGCCTGTAGTTGTTCTACACAGATTATTCATAGAGGCTAATTTTTCTGCCACTTCAAACTTGGCATTGACTCCTCCAATAACCAACAACTGAGTAGTATCAATAAAATCTGTGAACTCATCAAAAGGCAAGGAAAACCACTCTAAATCTTTTGCCTTGTTTTTAAATTAACTATTGATGTTGTTTCAAATGTCCTCAACTCTTAAGTCAACTGTTCTTGCCAAAAAGTTAATAGTCTAAAACAAGTTTATTTTCTCTGGACACATTTCTTTGCTGCAATCAAACACAGTTTAATTAACTCACCATCAGTAAATAGCTTTCTTTGCTTGGCTAACGAATGAGTCACTCAGAAACTTATTTTGGTGGCAGCCTCATTTTCAATTTAATTTTTATGAAGTTATGCTGTAATGAGATATTCCATTTTAAATGGACTGTTACTTTAAAAATTTGAGAGTTGAGAATACTGCGGTGTATGCTTAGTCTAGAAATGTCAACATATACTGTATTCTATCACACAGTGTCACTGCAAAATAAGAACAATTTCTTGCTATCTAATTCAATAATAAAATAATACACACTCCACTGTGCCGTAAAAAGCATGCCATTCAGAGTCCATTGTTCTCTTCTTTTCTTGTTTTGACATGATGGATATGCAGTGGTATAAAAAAATAAATAAATATTGCAGACTGGCAATACACATGGCACTCAAAATACTGTCAAGTTATAACTGCAGCACTGAAATTCGTAGTGCACCGAAGCAGTAAGAAGTGAAGAGAATGCCATATAGGGTCTCTGTCACAACTACTCAGCTCTGCAATTATAATGCAAAAGTGGCTGCGTTCCAATAAAACTTTACTTATGGGTACTAAAATTTGAATTTCACATGTCACAAAGTATTAGTCTTTTGATTTTTTTTTTAACCATGAAAAAATAGGTAGTTTGCTGACTCCTGTTACAGCTAACACATTTCAGAAGTTTTAATCTTTTATGAAATCAAACTGTCATTTCTGATACATCCAAAAATTTGGTTCTCAATTACAAGAGGTGAGATTTTTCTGAAGAATATGCAATTTTACCATGATCCATGAAATTCTTCATTATACAATAAACGCTTATACTTTTGAAAAAGAAAAAAATTATAAAAGGGACTTCCCTGGTGGCGTAGTGGTTAAGAATCCGCCTGCCAATGCAGGGGACACGCGTTCAAGCCCCGGTCCGAGAAGAGCCCATATGCCATGTGCAACTAAGCCCGTGCGTCACAAATACTGAGCCTGTGCTCTAGAGCCCGCGAGCCACAACTATGGAGCCTGTGTGCCACAACTATTGAAGTCCGCGCACCTAGAGCCCGTGCTCCGCATCAAGAGAAGCCACTGCAATGAGAAGCCCGTGCACCGCAACAGACAGTAGCCCCCACTCGCCGCAACTAGAGAAAGCCTGTGCGCCGCAACTAGAGAAAGCCCGTGCGCAGCAACGAAGACCCAATGCAGCCAAAAACAAAATTAATTAATTTTTTTAAAAAAACAAAAAGAAATGGCAGTGACCTGCCCAAAAGCCATTCTATGTTTAAAAAAAAAAAAAATTATGAAAGACACTATGAAGACCATACCATCCTTAAAGAATACCCCATCTCAAAATACAACCACCTGTCTCCTAATTATGCTACTATTCTTACTGAACTGCTCCCCAAAATCTATTGTAAACCCAAAACTTCACATAAAACATGTAACAAGAGATGTCACTACTCAAATTAGAGATCAATCACATCCTATTTTATGAAGAACAATTTTAGGAAAACAACATAAATAAAACCACAATTTGACCCATTAGAGCAGTCTGTCATGGCCCCTTCTAATAACTTCTTTTTTCCTCTCTCTCTCCTTCTCTTTCACACACACACTCACAAACTCACTCAATAAATGTTAATTATTATACAAGTATGGCCTCCCAAGGTGGTCAGTATAAAAAAGGACACATGTATTTGGACATATTAGCAGCTCTGGTTGGTCAACATTACTTTATAGTTATAGCACCTTTTTTATGACAATGAATCAATTTTTCATCATTTCATTTTTAAAGTGCCTTAAGTTTTCATCTTCCTTAGCAGAGAGTCAAAACAAAATAAAAATATCTAGAAAGCATGTTTTCAAAAGGTTAAAACCAGAATACCAGTTACCAAAAAGAAATGAGTTTGTTCAATAAGACCTTTCTAATATTAGATTCAACTGCTACTCAGCCATTACTTCATATTTTTTTAAATTTAAAACTTCCTTTACTCTGAAAATATTTTAATTCATTCCAGGTTTTAATTGTTACTTTTCATATTACATATGATAAACTGATTTATACAGAACAGTAAAGTCTTTCTTCAATTAATACTTTTCACATTATGCCTGACAAGGCAGAGACTAAAAACAGAAATACCATAATAAAGTTAGAAATTATTTCAACAAGATAAAATATTCCATTTAAATCATTCCTTTTCATTAGTTTTTAAAATGCATTTGAAAGTATAGGAAACTAAAAGAATTCAACAAGTTTACACTGTTTAACACTCCAGAATTACTTCTGACTCATCTTTAAACATCCACTCTAACATGGTTAATAAACAGAACATATCTATGTTCATATACAGTATTTTGTATACTTAGTGGATATACTTATTATTTTTGTTGACTACGTTGCACTTCATCATTTATTCCACTGTCTGATCTCCTATTTAAAACCAAATATTCTAATTTTTTGGCAGTTAAATGAACATGTTAAATGACCTATCACAAGAGCAGTCCAAATTCTTTATTTCCTAATATACTTTTTCCCTCAGGAATCCAATAAAAATAGCACCCACATTTTTTATAATGATTTAAAATATTAACATTTGGACATTTAATTCACTTAAAATTTAACTGTACATATCTAGAATTTTTTCCAAAGGGAAATATCATACAATTTCTCACAAATTTGACCTTTCCCCACTGATCTGAAATACATCTCTAGTCATGTGTCACATTCTGATATAAACATGGGTGTGTTTCTATATTTAATTGTTTCACTAAACTATTTCTGAACCATATATATCTCCATTCTATCTATCTACACATACAAATATTTATGTATTGTACATATACACATAAATATTTCACCTAGAATGACTGAAAAGAGTATGTATAAAAAGCCAAGTTTCTGAATCTATTCTACTGATACACATTCAGTTACATAAGCCTGTGGTAAAGAGAAAACAGGTCTGATCTAGAATCACTCCAAGTCAGATTAATACCTCACCTTAACTTTAAGATAAGTCATTTTAAACACTTTAATTATAACCCTTCCAGCAAAGGATTCAGACAACCTGAGACCGAATTTTCATGTAACGATATGTAGCTTGCCCCCAAGGTGAGGCATAGAGTTCTCGTTTATGCTTCTCTATACTGTCATGACCTTGGAGCATGAGAATAATTTAATTTCAATTTTATTCTTATAAATAAAAAATGTCTGACAGCTACTTTTTCTTTCATCAAAAATAAAACACACACACAGATAGACAAGTTGTGTCAATATGGCCAAGTTCCTTAACCTCTCCATGTTTCAGCTTCCTTATGTATAAAATGGAGATAATAAAAGTATATACCTTATAGTTGTTAGAGTAAAATAAGTTAACATGAAGAGTTCTGAACTATATCTGTCACTTAGTAGTCAATAAATGTGAACATATATGTATGCTAAAATACAAGTGCTCAATAAACATTGGCATGTATAATGTACATAATATAAGCTCTCTTCCAGCTTTCTCCCTCAAGCTAGAAGTTCCTGGTAGGTAGAATAGCATATAGTTCAATGCCTCATTTCTTTAATGTATTAATAACATGACTAACTCCTCTTCCTCTAGCTTATAACAATTTACCTTAAAAAGCAATTATACACATATACACACATACATATATGTATCACACACACATACACATATGTATACACACATACATATATATGTATATATACATACATATATATATATCTTAATACTAGGCTATTTTTCTATTTTAACATATAGTTCTCATTTTAAAGATAAGGAAATTGAGACACTGAGAGGTTATGTTACAATGCCTTTTGTTAGAACTTATATCCACTCAACTAAGCACCCTTGTCCCAAAGGAATGGTCCAAAAGAAGGGTGTAAGGGTGTGTGTGGGTGTGTGTGTGAAAGAGAAAGAGTGCCTGCCGAGAGAGCACGTGACTGCACACGTAAGAAGGAACGTTCTCCAGGAAAGCTCCAAAACAGGATTTTGGTAAAACCTCCTCACTACTAGGAAGTCAGCTGGTATCCTGTCACTAACCAAAGTGCAAATTACTTAAGAATCTTTTGTAGTTTCATGAGTTTTCCCATTATTAATACAAAACATACTTGTATTATAACAATAATAAACAATACAAAACTAGAAAAGTGAAAAGTCCGAGTACTACCCTGTCTCCCAAAATCCCACTCCTCACAGGTAACCACTTAACATGCCTTAAAAAGCACAGTGATGATTTACTGCCCACAGTACTCCTTCTTGGTCTATTCTTCTATCCCAATAGTGCAGGGTAAAAGAAGGGCTACAGAACAGTCTTAGAGTTCATTTGCAACAGGGAAGGAAATCTCTGACCAGGAAGTAAGTTGCATGTACTACATGTAAGAAGTCCAACTTGAGCACTATCTACCTATTAAAATACTACCTAAAACAATGCATTATAATAAACAAGGATAAAATATTCTAAATGTTTATACAGTGATTTCAACATAAGTATCATCTCACCAACACTGGCTCTATCATGGCTTCAACAAGATTCCTGAAATGAATTTCTTCGGACATTTATTGTAGCAATGTAACTTTAGGGCTAAGGTGGGCTCTGCTGCAAGACTGAGTTCAAATCCCAGCTCTGCCACTTAAAGGCCTCCTCATCCATAAATTTCTGGTAATAACAAAGTCTAGCTCACAGGATTGTTAGGTGAGTTAAATGAGATAATACTTGTAAGCCCTTAGCAGGTTCCTGGAATACACAGCCTCATTAATTTTTGCTTACTCTTACTAAGTGCCAGAAAAATAAGCAACTTACCCAAAATTGCATACCAAACAAGTGATGTGAGGAGAGAAAGCAATAAAAGATTATCAGTAGACAGGAGAGCAGGCCAATTTACTCACTTACTTTTCAATTTCTCTAGCCTAACTCTTCACATAAAGAAGAAATATATATTTCTCTCAATTAACACATCTACAAAATTTCCAGCAAAACAGACTACTCTGTTTAGGAACCCTACCTGCTCTAAGTGCATAAACATGTTCAACACAAATTATACTGCTCGATGAAAATAAAAATAATCTTTAACCATCACTCCTAACTCTGAATTGATGTAAAACTCCACAGTGCCAAAGTTTAGGATCCAGATACATAAATTAGCGCATAAGCCCACTGAGATGATAATGTTCCTCTAGAAAGACACATTTCCCAATGAACAAATACCCAAAAAACAAAAAAATTTTAATTTTAGTAATAACTTCTATTAGCTGCAACCTTAACAGAAACACCAACCTGCAACTTGAGATAAATATATAACACAAACTAAGTAAACCAATTTGAACAAAGGATGAAATATTATAATTTTTAACAGGTTCAACTGTATGAAGTTACAGGTATTCAACCATTTTTAATCTATAAAATAGGTTCAGATGGTTCAACCCAATACTCAATGGCCTATGGTATAATCAATCCCCTAGTGCCTTTACAAATGATTATGACTGCCATTTTTTACAGTGTTCAGCGATTCAAACAAATTGTGGGTCACATCATTCTCATACATCTTTATTAGTGTTTAAATCTCAAAACTGCCAAAACAGAGTGACAGATGCAAAGTCTTACTAAGTTTATAGCTTATAAGGTTGGCCCTCAAATTTTCACCATAGTCTCTAGCAAATCTATACAATCATTTAAAAAGTCTGACTTATATACCAAGTTTTCTTTCAATTATAGCAATTTTCTGACATTTCTTTCCCAATGCCAATTTATTTGCCTTATGCAAAAAGGTACATGTATTTTTATAAAATTGTGACGATAAAGAAGCAATTTCAAGTCTTTTCCTTTTTACCCTTGGTCATGAACCCAAAATTGCCAACACTACAGAAAAATGCAAAAATGCAAAAAACTAGAACCTAAAATAATCCCACCCATTGTCTACTACCCAAAGATAACCAAAGTTAACATTTAGGTTTATTTTCTTCCAGTCTTTTTTCTGTATACTTTTTACTCAACAATTAAGATTACACTTTATAGTAGCTCCCGGCATTCAAAGATGTTTCCACATTTCTAATTTCAACCATCTGCAAAAGACTCTGAAAGTTGATGACATAAAAACTGCTGAAGTGCTACTAAATGAGAGAAACTTATAACACAGCCTCCATCCACCCAATTCTCAGTTTGGGTTTGTTTTTCCTTGTCTGTAGTCATATATCCGGAAACTCTCACAGTTACTCCAACCCCCCACGAAAAACATTTTTTTGGGAAAAATGTTCCCCCCAAATAAACGCAATTAATAATATTAATGATGAAAATGACAGCGGCAGTTATTTGCCATAAAAAACAAGCTTCAGGGGACTTCTCTGGTGGTCCAGTGGGTAAGACTCTGGGCTCCCAATGCAGGGGGCCCGGGGTTCGATCCCTGGTCAGGGAACTAGATCCTGCATGCATGCCTCAACTAAGAGTCCGCATGCTGCAACAGCATGAATGAATGAATAAATATTAAAAAAACAAGCTTCAGATAAATTACAAACTTATGTATTTATATAATACATTCACTGCATGTTAATGTTACTACCCTAGTAATATAATGCAGTGTACATGTTTTAATAAAATTTATTTAAATTTCTTTACAAATAACTCCAACTTTTGTGTTAAAATTGATGAGTAGTGAAGCTGTGTGATGGGTACATTAGGGTTCACTGCAATATTCACTCACTTCAATAAATTAAATTTTTTCCCATAATAAAAAGTTAACTTCTTACATTTCCCCACATTTTTGTGAGGAAATTTGTGTTTTAAGGGCATTTGCAAATTTCAGAACTAGAAAGTTGTCTGGCATCCATTACTACTGTCAAGATCCTACACTAGTTACTGCATTCTACCCTATGTTCTTCCAATTATACAAAAGCAATTTTCCACATTATTATGTTTTCATGAACATTATTTTCATGGCTACCTAACATTCCATTAAATGGATATACATTAAAATGTTTAATTATTCCCCTACCATTGGGGATTCAAGTGGTTTCTAATTTCTTGCTATTAAAAACAGTGCTGCAGCAAACACTGTCCTAGCTAAAATGCTTTATTTGAATGTAGGGTTATTTCCTTAAAACAATGACTCCCAAAGCATGATAGGAAAGACGACTGTAAATATTTACTATCCCTCCCCAGACTCACCTCAGCAATCTCCATCCAGAGTCATTAGGTAACTGTGCAGAAAAGTGCTAACACAGTAGACCTGAGGATGCTATCTTTAGAAAGTCCTCCCAGCAAAGAAATCCCCACCTTTCCCTAACTGATAAGGTGGCTCACAGTGCCTAGGTTATACAAACAATGTAGTATAACTAGGAAGAAGATGCCCCACTAAAAACCTTGAATGCAGAGTCTCTAGTGGATTTCCCTGGAGACACACATTGCACACAAGTTGCTGAAATTTCACTGCTGGGGTAAGTGTGTGCACTCCCTGTGCCCCCTCTTGTGAGGGAAAGAACATAAGGAAGCCTAAATATGGATCCCTCCAGGCTCTGCCTACGCTTTTTTCCCTTATGATCCGGCTGTTCATCTTTACTATGTCACCATAATACATCTCAACCATGAATACAACTATATGCTGAGCCCACTAGTCTTTCTAGCAAAACTGACACGATATCTGAAGCCCAGAGACCACTCTAAGATACCGTGTTCAGAGCTCTAGGCAAGAACTGGTGATTACCCTGCTTTCTGAGGTTATGGAGAACCCGCTATGTAAGTTAACTTTACATATCTCCTTCCCATGCCAAGATAGGTGAATGCTTCTTAGTTTTGAAACTCCTTGGCAGACACAGTCATTCTGAGTCTGCAACTGTATCAATGAGCTGGCTTATCTCCTCCTCTCACAAGAATGTAAGCTCCAAAAGAACAGGAATTTGGGGGTTGGGGGCGGTTTATTTGTTCACTGAAATATCCAGGTGCCTAAAAGAATGCCCAACACATAGAAGACTCTCAATAAGTATTTGTTTAATGAATAAATGGATATTCTCAGGTATCCTATCCCCAAATTCTCAGAATGAAGAAACCTACTAGGGACTTCCCTGGTGGCGCAGTGGTTAAGAATCCGCCTGCCAATGCAGGGGACACAGGTTCAAGCCCTGGTCCGGGAGGATCCCACATGCTGCAGAGCAACTATGAGCTCCCGTGTGCCACAACTACTGAGCCTGTGCTCTAGAGCCCACGAGCCACAACTACTGAGCCCGTGTGCCACAACTACCGAAGCCCACATGCCTAGAGCCTGTGCTCCACAATGGGAGAGGCCACCGCAGTGAGAGGCCCGCGTGCTGCGGCAAAGAGTGGCCCCTGCTTGACACGGCTAGAGAAAGCCCTCGCACAGAAACGAAGACCCAACACAGCCAAATAAATAAATAAATAAGTAAATAAAATAAAAAATAGATGCCGTAACACCCTTCTTACATAAATTCTTTGAGAAAAACGGTAAAAGAAAAAGTACTTCTCAACTCATTTTTATGAAGTCAATGTTACCTTGATAAAAAACCTAACCTTTTCAGAAATGAAGATTAAGCCTGAATGAACCCAAGAGAAAATACATACAACAGATAATGCTTTAAGAGAACGAGAGGGTAAAGAGTAGGAACAGTTTTGAAATCAAAAGAAATGAAGAGATTAAAAGGATGAGAGAAAGCAACCACTTAATGACATAACAAGGATCCAACATTCAGAAAACAGAAGTCTTTAAAATGCACTACCATAAGAGAATAAACAGTAAAAACTGTAATTCAAGAAAACTTTCTTGAAAATTTAAAAAAAAAAATTGAAACTACTGACTGAAGGAGCACCATGTACACTTAAGAATTCAGCCCAGGGCTTCCCTGGTGGCACAGTGGTTGAGAGTCTGCCTGCCAATGCAGGGGACACGGGTTCGAGCCCTGGTCTGGGAGGATCCCACATGCCGCAGAGCAACTGGGCAGGTGAGCCACAACTACTGAGCCTGTGCCTCTGGAGCCTATGCTCCATAACAACAGAGGCCACGACAGTGAGAGGCCTGCGCACCGCGATGAAGAGTGGCCCCCACTTGCCACAACTAGAGAAAGCCCTCGCACAGAAACGAAGACCCAGCACAACCCTAACTAACTAACTAAATAACTAAATAACTAAATAAATAAATAAGAATTCAGCCCAGTAGGCCAACAACTAATTTTTCAAAGGCAACACTTTATGCTAGAAGAAAACAGAATAATGTATTTGATATTCAAGACAAGAAAATATAAAGTGTCTTATATTCAGTAAAACTGATTTTTAGCACATGGAAGACACAGATAAACTGTTATCAAAATGCCAAAAATTGGGAAATACTGCTCCCATGAGTCCTCCCAAAAGAATCTAGAGAATAAGTTTGCGAGAAAGTTAAGTTATAGACCTATCTCATTCATGAACACAGGTGTAAAAATACTAAACAAAAGATCAGCGAAGTAATTTGTATAAAAAGAATAATAGTTCACAATTAAATTGGGTTTAGTCCAGGAATACAAGGTTGGTTTAATACTTAAAGAGCAATAAAATAATTTATCACATTAAAAAAAAAAACCTGGAAAAAAGTTAAATGATTGTCCAAATAGATGCAGAAAAAGCATTTGATAAAATTCAATAGCCATTTGTGATTTGAACAACAACAACAAAAAATTAGTAACTAGTAACAGGAATTTCCTTGACCTGAGGAAGGACAGACCCAAAATAGCCATATAATAAATTGTAAAATACTGAAAAATTCTCCCCCCACTTCTAAAATTAGTAACAACACAAGGATTCCCACTATAACCAATGTATTCAATACTGTACTAGAGGTCACAGTCACTATAATAAGGCTGGAAAAACAAATTAAGCATAAGGATTGGAAAAGATGAAATGAAATTATCATTCATAGGTCATATGTTTATAGAAGATGAATCTAGCTGAGATAAATTATCAGAATTATAAGCAAGGTTGATGGTTACCAAGTCGATATGCAAAAATTAACTGGATTTCTACATATCAGCAATAAATAGAAAATAATAAAAGTTAAAAAGAGATCCCATTTACAATATCAAAAAGTAAAAATAAAACATCTAAAAGTGCAACAGTAATTATGCAAGTTTATTACAAACTATAAAACATTATTAAAATGAGGAAGGGAATACACTATATACATGAATTATAACACTCATTATTGTAAAGATATGATTAATAGATTCAGTGTAATCTCAATGAAAACCCCAACAGATTGGTGTGTTTGTTTGGTTTTTGAAATTAGCCAAAAACAGCCAAGGCAATGTTGAAGAAAATCAATAAAGTGTGTATTAATTCCCTACTGCTGTCCTAATAACAAGTTACTACAAACTTAGCATCTTAAAACACCCATTTATTATCTACAGTTTCTATGGGTCAGAAATCTTGGTGCAGCATGGCTCAGCTGGTTCTCTGCTTAGTGTCTCACAAACATAAAATCAAGGTATCAGCCAGGCTGTGTTCCGGTCTAGACACTCTAGGAGAGAATACATTTCCAGGTTCATTTAGGATGTTGGCAACACTAAGTCCCAAGCAGCTGCAGGACAGAGGTCCCCATTTCCTTGCTGTCCATCAAGTGGGGTTTAGTCTCAGCTTTTAGAGGCTGCCTACATTCCCTGGCTCATGGTCCCCTTCCAAAGGCAGTAACAGCAGGTCAAGTCCTTTTCATTGCTTCTGAGTCAAATCCCTCTGACCTCTCCTTCTGCCCCTTTCCTCTTTTGCTTCCTTCTTCTGCCTTCTTCTCTTCTGACTTTTCTATTTTTAAGGGCTTGTGTGATTATATGGGACCCACCAAAATAATCTCACTATTTTAAGGTCTGTTGATTAGTAACTTTAATTACATCTGCAAAATCACTTCACAGCACTTCCTAGGTTAGTATTCAACTGAGTAATTGGGACAGAAATGTTGGGAGAACACCTTTAGAATTCCACCTATCAAAAAACAGGGAAGTTTGATTTACTGGATATCAACCTAATTATGAAACTACAGTAATTAAGAAAATATGATACCGGCACAAAAACAGACAAACATAATACAGAATATAGAGCCTAGAAACTGACCTGTTTCTGGGCACAGACACTTGGATTTACAAAAAAGGGTAGCACTGCAAAACAGTGGGAAAGAACAATTCTTTTCAGTAAATTGTGCTGGGACATCAGGACACTCACAGGGAAATGAAACCTACTCCCATCTCACACCACACAGAAAAAAATCAACTTCAGAAGGATTACAGATCTAAATATGAAAAGCATAATAACAACAAAGCTTCTGAAAGATAATACCGGAGAGTGGGACTTTAGGAATAGTGGCATGAGGGGCTCGGTGGACCATTTCTCCAGTAAAACAACGATTTAACTGGTGAAAAAAATTTATTTAAACAACCAACTATTTAATGCCTCTGAAAATTGTCCTAAGGGCATACAGCAAATGGAAAAACATTTATTCAAGAAAACATACTAAACAGAGGTGAGAACAGCAAGTATCCATGACATATGGGCCATAAGCCACTCCCAATTACACCCCACAACTCAGGGTGACAGAAGTTCTACACCAGACAGGTGCTACAGGAGCTCCCACACTCCAGCCTAGGACTAAAATTTCACCCCGGCAGGGGAAGGCTGCTGGCATCTCTTACCTGTCGCACCCCCCAGCTCCATGTTGCAGAAACTCTATGCCAGGGAGGCCTGGATGAGAAGACTAGGGGTCCCTCCATCCAACCAGCCCCCACTTATAAGGCAGAAAAGCTCTTCTCCAGGTGGAGTAGGCCAAAAACACTACTAGGTCCCTATTCCTCACTCATAAGGCAGAAGTTCTTTACCAGGAGAGGCAAGATGAAAGTAGGATTTACTCTCCTTGCCCAGCACACTACTCCTAGAGTGGGGTGTCACTTCAAGAGAAGTGATCTCCTTGCCTCTGACCCTAATTTCACTGAGGCAAGGCAGAGGTTCTTCCCAGGGGAAAAGGTAGACCATTAAGAACAGAAAGCTCTGCTCCCCCCCCCACCTAACAGAATGACTTTACTAGGGCAGACTGTGGGGAACCTCATTTCTAAGGGCAATGTCCAAAACTATGGAGATCCTGGAGGTGAATTACTAAAAGGAAGCGGGTAGTTCCACAACAGTAGTACCAACAAGCAAAGCTACAAACCAGCTAGAAGTTTAACAGAGAGAACTAGGCAAAGAAAAAGGCGGTAAGATTCCTCAAGGCAAGCAGCACAAGTCTCAAAGGCTGGCAACACTTAGCTTCTGCAGAGACCTGACTTAATGCAATCAAACTATGGAGCAATTTATGCCCTGGGATGTTGTTGAAAACAATAGAGCAATAAGCTAGCAGTCAGTGGAGGCTGACAGCTGGCTGTGACAGCAATAGAGACAGACCAGCCAAAAGCTTAACGGGGAGATCAGGGAAAGAGGCAAAGAAAACAAGGCCAAAACCTATCAGCTCTGGTGGTCAGGGAGACTGCACATGACTTTGAGAGGGCCCAGATGTTGGATTCATCAGACAAAGAGTTTAAAGCAGCTATTATAAATATGTTCAAAGAACTAAAGGAAACCACGTTTCAATAATTAAAGGAAGGTATTATTACAATGTCTCATCAAGCGAGAATATCAATGAAAAATAGGAATTACACAAAATAATCAAATGAGAAAATATGAATGCTAGTAAAGAGAGCATAATTGCATATTTCTTCTCCTTTCTTCCCTTAACTAATTTAAAAAGCAACTACACATACAACATGTATATAATTGTACTGTTGGGTCTATAACATAGAAAACATAATATATTTGACAGTAACAGCACAAAACAGACAGGTGGAAACAAACTTTATTGGAGTAAGGAAATAACATCATATGGTATTAATCAAATCTACATGAGGTAACATCGACATATATACACTACAAATGTAAAATAGATAGCTAGTGGGAAGCAGTTGCATAGCACAGGGAGATCAGCTCAGTGCTTTGTGACCACCTAGAGGGGTGCGATAGGGAGGGTGGGAGGGAGGCACAAGAGGGAGGGGATATGGGGATATATGTATACATATAGCTGATTCACTTTGTTATACAGCAGAAACTAACACAACATTGTAAAGCAATTATACTCCAATAAAGATTAAAAAAAAAACCTACATGAGGAAATGAAGAGAACCAGAAATAATACATAAGGTCAGTATAAAAACTATAAACGTGTCTTCCTTTCTTATCTCAGTTTCTTTAAAAAAGACTTTAAATTATATAAAATAACTATAACAATTTATTCTGGGGTAACATATAGTAACATGTATAACCAAAAAAGGGGAGGATGGAGTAGAGCTATATAAAGAATAAAGTTTCTATATATTGCTCGAATTAAGTTAGTGTAAATCTGAAGCAGATTTTGATAAGATGTATAACGTAAACTTAGAGCCATCACTAAAAAAATAACTCAAAAAAGAATTAAAAATCACAAAAGCAATTAAAATGTTACACTAGAAAATACTCAATGCAAAAAACAAACAGTAACATATGTACAGAAGGATAAAAAGACATGAGACACACAGAGGACAAAACGCAAAATGGCAGGCATAAATCCAACCATAACAAAAACATTAAATGTGAACGGATTAAGCAATATAATCAAGAGGCAGAGACTGTAGGAATCGATTAAAAAAGAACACAATCAAATTAAATACTGTCTACAAAAGACACACTTTAGATCCAAAGACACAAACAGGATAAAAATAAATGGATGGAAAAAGACCCTGCAAACAGCAACCACAGAAGAACTGAAGTGGATATACTAATATCAGCTTCTAAAATGATTTTAGAGATGAAGAGAAACATTTTATAACAAAGGGTCAATCCATCAGTAAGATATAAAAATCATAAACATATATGTGCCTTATAACAGACCTTCAAAATACTTGAAACAAAGCTGATAGAAACAAAGGGAGAAAAAGACAATTCAAAACTAGCTGGAAGATTTAAATACTTCATTTTCAATAGCAAATAAAACTAAGCAGAAGAATAACAAAGAAATAGGAAACAAATACAATAAACCAACTAGACCTAAAAGACATCTAGAGAATACTCCATTCGACAATATAATACATGTTCATTTTTTTTTTAAAGTGACTTTTTTTAAAAAAGCTCCTGACTTATTTTTTTATTTTTTATTTTTTTTTTTGCGTGTTGGGTCTCCGTTTCTATGCAAGGGCTTTCTCTAATTGTGGCAAGTGGGGGCCGCTCTTCATCACAGTGCACGGGCCTTTCACTGTCGCGGCCTCTCTTGTTGCGGGGCACAGGCTCCGACATGCAGGCTCAGTAGTTGTGGCTCACGGGCCTAGTCGTTCCGTGGCATGTGGGATCTTCCCAGACCAGGGCTCGAACCCGTGTCCCCTGCATTGGCAGGGAGATTCTCAACCACTGCGCCACCAGGGAAGCCCCCTAGAATACATGTTCTTCTAAGGCACACATGGAACACTCTCCAAGACAGACCATATACTAGACCACAAACCAAGAATCAACAAATTTAAAAGAAGTGAAAGCACACAAAGTATGTTCTCTGACCACAATGGAATTAAATTAGAAATAAATTACAGAAGAAAATTTGGGAAATTCACAAATATGCGGAAATTAACATACTCCTAAATTACCAATGTGTCAAAGGAAGAAATCAAAAGGAAAATTATAAAATGCTTGAGATGAATAAAAACAAAAACACAACATATCAGAACTTATGGGATGGAACTTGCACAAGCCTCTTAGATAGCTTCATCCACCAGAGGGCAGACAGCAGAAGCAAGAAGAACTACAATTCTGCAGCCTGTAGAACAAAAACCACATTCATAGAAAGACAGACAAGATGAAAAGTCAGAGGGCTATGTACCAGATGAAGGAACAAGATAAAACCCCAGAAAAACAACTAAATGAAGTGGAGATAGGCAACCTTCCAGAAAAAGAATTCAGAATAATGATAGTGAAGATGACCCAAGACGTCAGAAAAAGAATGGAGGCAAAGATTGAAAAGATGCAAGAAATGTTTAACTAAGATCTAGAAGAATTAAAGAAAAAACAGAGATAAACAATACAATAACTGAAATGAAAAATACACTACAAGGAATCAACAGCAGAATAACTGAGGCAGAAGAACGGATAAGTGACCTGGAAGACAGAATGGTGGAATTCACTGCTGTGGAACAGAATAAAGAAAAAAGAATAAAAAGAAATGAAGACAGCCTAAGAGACCTCTGGGGCAATATTAAACGCAACAACATTCGCATTATAGGGGTCCCAGAAGGAGAAGAGAGAGGAAAAGGACCCGAGAACATATTTGAAGATTATAGTCGAAAACTTCCCTAACATAGGAAAGGAAATAGCCACCCAAGTCCAGGAAGCGCAGCGAGTCCCATACAGGATAAACCCAAGGAGAAACACGCGGAGACACACAGTAATTAAATTGGCAAAAATTAAAGACAAAGAAAAATTACTGAAAGCAACAAGGGAAAAACAACAAATAACATACATGGGAACTCCCATAAGGTTAACAGCTGATTTCTCAGCAGAAACTCTACAAGCCAGAAGGGATGGCATGATATACTTAAAGTGATGAAAGGGAAGAACCTACAACCAAGATTACTCTACCTAGCAAGGATCTCATTCAGATTCGACGGAGAAATCAAAAGCTTTACAGACAAGCAAAAGCTAAGAGAATTCAGCACCACCAAACCAGCTCTACAACAAATGCTAAAGGAACTTCTCAAAGTGGGAAACACAAGAGAAGAAAAGGACCTACAAAAACAAACCCAAAACAATTAAGAAAATGGTCATAGGAACATACATATCGATAATTACCTTAAACGTGAATGGATTAAATGCTCCAACCAAAAGACACAGGCTTGCTGAATGGATACAAAAACAAGACCCATATATATGTTGTCTACAAGAGACCCACTTCAGACCTAAGGACACACAGAGACTGAAAGTGAAGGGCTGGAAAAAGATATTCCATGCAAACAGAAATCAAAAGAAAGAAAAAGAAAGCTGGAATAGCAATACTCATATCAAATAGACTTTAAAATAAAGAATGTTACAAGAGACAAGGAAGGACACTACATAATGATCAAGGGATCAATCCAAGAAGATATAACAATTATAAATATATATGCACCAAACATAGGAGCACCTCAATACATAAGGCAACTGCTAACAGCTCTAAAAGAGGAAACTGACAGTAACACAATAACAGTGGGGGACTTTAACACCTCAATTACACCAATGCACAGATCATCCAAACAGAAAATTAATAAGGAAACACAAGCTTTAAATGACACAACAGTCCAGATAGACTTAATTGATATTTATAGGACATTCCATGCAAAAACAGCAGATTACACTTTCTTCTCAAGTGCGCACGGAACATTCTCCAGGATAGATCACATCTGGGGTCACAAATCAAGCCTCAGTAAATTTAAGAAAATTGAAATCATATCAAGCATCTTTTCTGACCACAATGCTATGAGATTAGAAATCAATTACAGGGAAAAAAACGTAAAAACCACAAACACATGGAGGCTAAACAATACGTTGCTAAATAACCAAAAGATCACTGAAGAAATCAAAGAGGAAATCAAAAAATACCTAGAAACACATCACAATGAAAACACGACGATCCAAAACCTATGGAATGCAACAAAAGTAGTTTTAAGAGGGAAGTTTATAGCTATACAAAGCTACCTCAAGAAACAAGAAAAATCTCCAATAAATAATCTAACCTTACACCTAAAGGAACTAGAGAAAGAAGAACAAACAGAACCCAAAATTGGTAGAAGGAAAGAAACCATAAAGATCAGAGCAGAAAGAAATAGAAACAAAGAAAACAGCAAAGATCTATAAAACTAGAAGCTGGTTCTTTGAGAAGATAAAATTGATAAACCATTAGCCAGACTCATCAAGAAAAAGAGGGAGAGGACTCAAATCAATACAATTAGAAATGAAAGTTACAACAGATACTGCAGAAATACAAAGCATCCTAAGAGACTACTACAAGCAACTCTATGCCAATAAAATGGACAACCTGGAAGAAATGGACAAATTCTTAGAAAGGTATAACTTTCCAACAATGAACCAGGAAGAAATAGAAAATATGAACAGACCAACCACAAGAAATGAAATTGAAACTGTGATTAAAAATCTTCCAACAAACAAAAGTCCAGGACCAGATGGCTTCACAGGTGAATTCTATCAAACATTTAGAGAAGATCTAACACCCATCTTCTCATACTCCTCCAAAAAACTGCAGAGGAAGGAACACTCCCAAACTCATTCTATGAGGCCACCATCACCCTGATACCAAAACCAGACAAAGATACTACAAAAAAAAATTGCAGACCAATATCACTGATGAATATAGATGCAAAAATCCTCAACAAAATAGTAGCAAACAGAATCCAACAACACATTAAAAGGATCATACACCATGATCAAGTGGGATTTATCCCAAGGATGCAAGATTTCTTCAATATATGCAAATCAATCAATGTGTTACACCATATTAATGAACTGAAAAATAAAAACCATATGATCATCTTAATAGATGCACAAAAAGCTTTTGACAAAATTCAACACCCATTTATGATAAAAACTCTCCAGAAAGTGGGCATAGAGGGAACCTACCTCAACATAATAAAGGCCATATACGAAAAACCCACAGCAAACATCATTCTCAATGGTGAAAAACTGAAAGCATTTCCTCTAAGATCAGGAACAAGACAAGGATGTCCACTCTCACCACTATTATTCAACATAGTTTTGAAAGTCCTAGCCACGGCAATCAGAGAAGAAAAAGAAATAAAAGGAATACAAATTGCAAAAGAAGAAGTAAAACTGTCACTGTTTGCAGATGACATACTATACATAGAGAATCCTAAAGATGCCACCAGAAAACTGCTAGAGCTAATCAATGAATTTGGTAAAGCTGCAGGAGACAAAATTAATGCACAGAAATCTCTCGCATTCCTATACACTAATGATGAAAAATCTGAAAGAGAAATTAAGGAAACACTCCCATTTACCATTGCAACAAAAAGAATAAAATACCTAGGAATAAACCTACCCAGGGAGACAAAAGACCTGTATGCAGAAAACTAAAGACACTGATGAAAGAAATGAAAGATGATACCAACAGACGGAGAGATAGACCATGTTCTTGGATTGGAAGAATCAATATTGTGAAAATGACTCTACTACCCAAAGCAATCTAGAGATTCAATACAATCCCTATCAAATTACCAATGGCATTTTTTACAGAACTAGAACAAAAAATCTTAAAATTTGTATGGAGGCACAAAAGACCCCAAATAGCCAAAGCAGTCTTGAGGGAAAAAAATGGAGCTAGAGGAATCAGACTCCCTGACTTCAGACTATACTACAAAGCTACAGTAATCAAGACAGTATGGTACTGGCACAAAAACAGAAATATACATCAATGGAACAAGATAGAAAGCCCAGAGATAAACCCACACACCTATGGTCAACTAATCTATGACAAAGGAGGCAAGGATATACAATGGAGAAAAGACAGTCTCTTCAATAAGTGGTGCTGGGAAAACTGGACAGCTACATGTAAAAGAATGAAATTAGAACACTCCCTAACACCATACACAAAAATACACTCAAAATGGATTAGAGACCTAAATTTAAGACCAGACACTATAAAACTCTGAGAGGAAAACATAGGAAGAACACTCTTTGACATAAATCACAGCAAGATCTTTTTTGATTCACCTCCTACAGTAATGGAAATAAAAACAAAAATAAACAAATGGGACCTAATGAAGCTTCAACGCTTTTGCACAGCAAAGGAAACCATAAATAAGACGAAAAGACAACCCTCAGAATGGGAGAAAATATCTGCAAACGAATCAACGTACAAAGGATTAATCTCCAAAATACATAAACAGCTCATGCAGCTCAATATTAAAGAAACAAACAACCCAATCCAAAAATGGGCAGAAGACCTAAATAGACATTTCTCCAAAGAAGACATACAGATGGCCAAGAAGCACATGAAAAGATGCTCAACATCACTAATTATTAGAGAAATGCAAATCAAAACTACAATGAGGTATCACCTCACACCAGTTAGAATGGGCATCATCAGAAAATGTACAAACAACAAATGCTGGAGAGGGTGTGGAGAAAAGGGAACCCTCTTGCACTGTTGGTGGGAATGTAAATTGATACAGCCACTATGGAGAACACTATGGAGGTTCCTTAAAAAAACTAAAAAGAGAATTACCATATGATCCAGCAATCCCACTACTTGGCATATACCTAGAGAAAACCATAATTCAAAAAGACACATGCACCCCAATGTTCATTGCACCACTATTTACAATAGCCAGGTCATGGAAGCAACCTAAATGCCCATCAACAGATGAATGGATAAAGAAGATGTGGTACATATATACAATGGAATATTACTCAGTCATAAAAAGGAATGAAATTGGGTCATTTGTAGAGACGTGGATGAATCTAGAGACTGTCATACAGAGTGAAGTAAGTCAGAAAGAGAAAAACAAATATCATATATTAATGCATGTATGTGGAACCTAGGAAAATGGTACAGATGAACCGGTCTGCAGGGTAGAAACTGAGACACAGATGTAGAGAACAAACGTATGGACACCAAGGGGGGAAAGCGGTGGGGGGGGGGGGGGTGATGAATTGGGAGACTGGGATTGACATGTATACACTGATGTGTATAAAATGGATGACTAATAAAAACCTGCTGTATAAAAAAATAAAAATTTTAAAATTAAAAAAAAGATTTTTAAAAATTGTTAAATTTATTTATTTACCCTTTGCAAATTTTTATATTGTGTGTTTTACAACGTGTGTAATATATCAGCATATATTGTAACATTTTACAAAAAAGAAAAAGAACTTACAGGATGAATTAATTGAGTGCTTACAGGGAAATTTACAGTTGTAAATGCCTATATTAAAAAAGAGAAAACATAGGAAAACATTTTTCATGAACTTGAGATACTTCTTAAATACCATAAGGGAGTGGGGGAACAGGCCACAGAATGGGGGAGGGGTGTTAATAAAAAACAGAAAGTACTTATCCAAAATAGAAGAATTTCTTCAATTAATTTTTTATTTTTGTAAAGAGAAACAACACAAAGGAAAACTGATCAAAAGATCTGAACAGGCACTTCACAAGATATATCCAAAAGTCAATAAACTTATGAAAAAATGGTAAACCTCTTAACTCACCAGGGAAATGACAATTCAAACCACAAATACCACCTCATATCCACCAGAATATCAAAAATAAATAATATTAACAATTCCAGCTGTCGGTGAGGGTGTAGAGCAATGGGAACTCTCATACACTGTTCATGGGAATGTAAATTGTTACAACCACTTTGGGAAACTGGCAGTATCTACTAAAGGCAAACACACACATAGCCTATAACCCAGGAAATTTACTGTTTGGTATATATTCAACAGAAATTAATAGTACATGAAGAGACAGGTATAAATATGTTCATACAGCATTATTAGTAATAATAGAGAAGTGGAAAGAACCCAAACATCTATCAACAGACTGTATAAATAAACTGTGGTATACGCATACAAGTAATATTATAGAGCAATAAAAGTGAACAACAGTTACAGGAATTAACATGGGTGAAACAAACTCTAAAACATACATGAAACAAAAGCAGCTAGAAAAAATATACATACTGTGTGAGTCCATTTATATATAATTCAAAACAGGCATAATTAAGTCAGAGTAGTGATTGCTTTGGAGGGAAGGGAGAAGGTAGTGAATGACTGATGAGTGCAGGAAGAGAGCTCTGAAATGCTGCCAATGTTTTATTTCTTAACTGAGTGGTCGTTACGTACATCATGATTTATAGTAATTCACTGAGCATTATTTATCATGTGCATTTTCTGTATATATTAATATTATGATACAATAATGAAAGGTAAAGCACCATATAACATTAAAAAATAAAATCAATTGAATCACAGTAAAATTAGAGTACTTGAACTTTAGAGGGTAATAATTTTTTTAAGACTGGGCTTTTGATATAAATATTAAGTTCAATCTCACTAGCAATCAAGACATACCAACTGAAACAAGATGATAACATTTAATAGTTAAACTGGAGGAAAACTGTCTAATTCCCTTCTCTAGGGAATACTCTGTTCATACCTATTGAGAGAAATACAATTTCCTTCCTTCCCACTTTTCCTTTTTAAAAAACTTCCCTTCACAGCACTGGAGAGGGTTGCTCTATGATCCACAGGAGAATAGTGCTACTGTGGTTCCTGAATTTCCAGTTTCTAGTTCAGTCCCCTTGAGACCTAAATGGGTTCTAAGAGACACTCAGCCCTATATCCTTCTAATAATAAATTTGTTTTGCTAAAGTTTTTTTCTAGCAACCAAATGACCAATGAATATAACACCTTGACACAGGCTATGCTACAACCACATTATATAATAATTGTTTATATCAGAAGTTGAAACTGGCATCACAGATTGTTTTATCTGACCCACAGTGGTTTTTTTTTTAAGTATAAATTACATGTTATGAATTGTAGTCTTCCTCACTAGACTTTGGCCAAGCTCCTAGGAGACAAGGACTGTATCTTACATACCTTTGTTTACCTAGTGCTATGCTCCAGGTCCAAAAATACTTGCTGAATGAATAAACAAACTATGCCAATAAGGTTTCTATAAAACTCTAAAGCTCTGACAATTGATTTACTTCTGAGAAGCAGTAACAGATTTTAAAATCCTGGTTATCCCATAGGGAAAACAATAGTGACAATACACATTAAATGACATTAAAAAATTCATGCCCTTTTGCCCAGTAAAGCAAACCCTTAAAATGTAAAATAAAGAAATAAATCAAAGGAAGAAAAACTGTATGCATAATAAATGCCACAATATTATATAGTGAAAAGAAATGAGACTAACAATTATGATTATCACTTGAAATCTGCCTCTGTCATACACAACCCTGCTAGAATTCTTCAACAAGCCAGGGAGACAATCTATGTAAGTCAAGTGTACTCTGGCCATAAGGATCTTAATCCAGATGGTACGTGTTCCCTATTCTTGACATTGAAACAAAGAAGAAAAAATTTTTAATTGTAAAGCATCCTTGTATCTAAATATAATAGTAACAGTTAACACATACTGACTGGTTAACATGCCACAAATTTCTCATTTAATTCTCACAACCTTATGAAATAGTTACTATTTCTTATCCCATCCTACAAACAAGAAAACCTAGGAATTCCCTGGCAGTCCAGTGGTTAAGACTCCACGCTTCCACTGCAGGGGGCACGGATTTGATCCCTGGTCGGGGAACCAAGATCCTGAAAGGCACATAGCCAAAAAAAAAAAAGCATTTAAAAAAAAAAAAAAGAAAGAAAGAAAATCTACAGATGCGTGGAGAGGTTAAGTAACTTACTACAGTAAGTGGCAAAACCTAAACTGATATCTGGGTCTAACAAATATGTGCTTGTAACTACTTCTACATAATAATGCTTCTAACATAAGGTACCAATATCTAAGTATAAAAAACTAAGTATAATGCTGTCAACTAGGTCAGAGAAGTAGGAGACACAGACAGGAAAGAGGAGTAGGGGGCCAAGGGCTTGCCGAGGACTGCCATTCATTAGCCTTTTGGGTTTGTTGTTTAAAACTATAAAATAAAAAATTTTTAAACAGCGAGAGAAATGCCCGGAGAAAATATAATAAAGCATTTGATAAACTGGATTAGATACATGTTCAGTATGAAGATCACAACCCTTTGGTTAACTGCAAGGCACTGTGTGAATAATATTTAAGCCCAGTAATTCCTAGGATGAGGTGAACCCCGCCTGGTTCAAAAATACATGCCTATCTCATGCACTGCTGCTGTATGAGTGGAACACAATTCTTCAAATAATAATTTGACAATAGTTATCAAAAGCCTTTAATTGTTTTATACTTTTTGCCCTGATAATTCCATCACTGGGAATCCTCTTCAGGGGGTGGGGGGAGCTTTTACTCAGAGATATTATATCAATATCTATTGTAGCCAAAAATTAAAAGTAAAAAGAAAAGAAATAACCTAAATAACTAACTATGGTAGTTAAGATGTTTTTGTTCACCATGATCCATTCCTCAGGAAAACTACCACTCACCCAATTTGTGTGACCTTCAGCGGTCTGTCAATCATGGCTTTCTGTGGATTCCCCAACTCACTCTACCTACAGCCATAGTGGCTACCTTGCTGTACATCTCCCAGGTACCAGTGATTGGTTAAGGAACTGACAATCATAATGCATGAGCATCAACCCAGAAGTGACATGTGGACATTAGGAAAAAGTTTTGTCTTCCAAGTGTGGTTGCTAAGCCAAAAGGTATGTGACTGGGTTCCAGAATCAAGAGGCTAGAAGAACCCAGAAATGGAGTCCAAGAGGCTCAGTGACATTATTTGAGATATTGGATCTAAGCTGTTTCCAAAGCCATTCCATCCTCCTCCACACATACAATTCCCAGTTACGTGAACCAGTAAATTCCTTTTTTAACTTACCAAAGCTTGTGTTAAGTTTTTATCACAGGTAAGCAAAAGAATCATGACTAACACACTACCAAAAGAAGAATGGTTAACTAAGTAAATTATAGTATCCCTGTGGTTAAAATTCAGTGGAATAATGCTGACAGAATAGTATAACTGCTAAGAGCATGCACTCAGGAGCCTAGTCTGAATCCTGACTCTGCTACATATTCTCTATGTGTCCTTGGGTTAGTTAGTTAACCTCCCTGTGGCTCAATTTCCTCATCTGTAAAATAGAGGTACAATAGTACCTACTTCATGACTGTCAGAAGTAAATGAGTTACTATTTACAAAGTGCCTAGAACAAGTCCTACCATTAATAAGTATATGCATCTTTTCAATAAATGAGATAAGCAAAAATATATATACAAAGTTAACTAAACCATGTAACTTCACTGATGTTTTTTAAAATCTGTGTGCAGAAAAAGGAATAACTATGTTTTTAAAAAAGCAAAAGTACCCTATTTGTCAAAAAAGAAAAAAAAAAATGAAACATGCCTCAGGTCTCATGAAAGGATGAATCTGATTGGCTTCATACAAATCCCCCTTACCTTCTCCAGAGGCACCATATTCACCATCAGACAAGAAGCACATACATAGTGTCAAGTGTGGAATTATGAAATCACAATGTATGACATTTAACAATACCAGCAAGTACCAGGTTAAAGCTTAATTTAAACCTAGAAGTCATTTCTCCAACTAAACTAGTTTCCAGGGAAAGGTACAAATTTATGAGCAGAATGAACTCTTAATAATCCATATAAATGAAGGAGAACAAATATTATGTCAGCCCCCAAAACCACTCATATTTGGCTTTGTTCTGCATCCTTGTAGCATACAAGCATTTTAACTTAAATAGAGGTATAACCTGTCTTCGTGAAATTCACAAAATTTCAAACCTAACAGTGAAGCCACATTGAGAAGATTTAACTTTCACAACCTACCACCTGTTTCAGATCTGCATCTTTCTACATCATGCTTTGAATTCCTATCAACCCATTCAAATTCTGTCTCTCATTAGATACACTAAATAATACATGTTACCAAGGGATCTGTTTTGTATGCAATAAGGTAATTAAAGCTTTAAGTGTTTTAAAAAATACTTCTTACAAGATGAATCAGATTAAGCTTCAAGCTTCCTTTCCCTGCCATATTGAATACTAATAAAACTCAAACATCTGCTACTAAAGCATCTCAATTTTGTTCAGAGCCTCATGCACCAGGTTAAAACCCTCCACAATAAGTGGACTATTCCTATGTGGACAGTCAAAAATTCTCCATTCAAATTCTAATGTTTATTTGTTATTGCTGTAATGAGCTTATGAGGTCAAAATATTAAGATAAATGGCATCCCAATTTAATTATTAAACATGAAAGTAAGATTTTTCATTAGTATACCTCTAACATTTTCCATGAAACGTAAGATCTGTACAAATTGGTTTTGGATTTTTCTTTTTTTTAATCTTATCTCCACATACATACAAAACTCATGCAAAAAAATAATAATAACAAAGTTTACCAGTAAATTGAATGAGCCTAAAAGACTGATTAGTAAATTAAAATTTGTTAAGGAAAAACTAAGAAATTACCCAAAGCTAAATTTCCATATCTTAGGCAATATATCCCAGTGGTTAAAATGCAGACTTGATTCAAATCTTAGCCCTAACATTTACTACTCTGTGTCATACTGGGCAAGTTTCTTTACTTCTCTGTACTTTGGTTCCTCATCTGTAAAATGAGAATGATAATTGTATATACCTCACAGAGTTATGAGAATTAAATGAATTAACATGTACAAACAATAAACTTTAGCTATTATTGTTATCCATTATCACTCTCTAAAATATAACTTGCCTATGAATTACTAAAATGAGTATCTCCCTGGGTCTGAAATACGTGCATATTAAGTATATAATCACTCCGTTTTAAAAAAAAAAGTTTTAACAGATCTTCAACAAAACTTTTCGTTAGGTGCCACCTCTATAGAGCAGCAGTCCCCAACCTTTTGGCACCAGGGACCGGTTTTGTGGAAGACAATTTTTCCACGGACAGGGGTGGGGAATGGTTCAGGCGGTAATGCAAGCGACAGGGAGCAGCAGATGAAGCTTTGCTCACTCAACGCCACTCACCTCCTGCTGTGCAGCCCGGTCCCTAACAGGTCCCTAACAGGCCACGGACGGACCGCAGCTGTAGCGGTCTCCCGGGGTTCGGGGACCCCTGCTATAGAGGACATCCTACTATGCACTGAGAATATGCAAATGAACAAAACACAGTCTCTGAATTCAAGACCTTTCTGTCTAGTATGCAAAAAAATAAAACTATAATAAAAGGTAGTATGACAAAGGTGCCATAAAATAGACAATCCTATACGACACTAAAGAGCAGAGGCATCTAACTCGGGGGGAAACACACCAGAAATAATTTCTGAGGAACAATCACCTAGTTACTTCACTTCAGGGCACCACATTATTATTTATGTAATTTACACAGCTTTTAATATATTCATAACAGTATTTTAGAATGTAGATCATTAAAAAGACAAGATCACCTAGCACACTACTGCTTACCATGCTCATAAATAAACTTAAAAATCTTTTGGTAATAATGAAGATGAGTATCTTCTCTTAACAAATTATAACCTTGAAAAGGTCACATTGCTTCTTCAAGAAACATTTCTTTCACCAATAAATAAAAGCTACAAACTTTCCTCCAGTAAATTATAATTAGCACTAATGTCAAAAGAATAATATTTTTGAGCTGTTAGAGAACTCTGAAGGCTTCGAATTCAACTCCCTCATTTTACAGATGAAAAGGAGCCACAAAGTATAATGGAGAAAGCAGTAAGTTGAAAGTCAGAAAACTGAATCTTGGTCCCAACTCTCCTACAGTAAAAAGCCTGGGCAAATTATCTAAGTTTCCTCATCTGTAAAATGAGAGGTTTGGATTCAATTGCTTCCAAGGTCCCTTTCAGCTCTGTAATTCTCATTTTATGAAACTGAAGCAGAGAGATAAGCAACTTGCCCAAAGTCACCCAGCTAGTTAATGGCAAAATTGGGACTACACTTGGATTCTAATTATCAATGCACTTTCTCTTCTCTACCATACTTCTTCTCCTACTTCACCATTCCTCTAAATTATTCTAAGATTTCTGGAAATTATTAAAGAGCATGAAGGAGTTTATTAAACTAAATGACTTAATCCTATGGCTCTTCTATAGAAAATGAGCTTTAAGTCTAAATGCAAGAAATACATGAAGTCTCAAGCTGTGTCACTTACTACACTTAAGTTGACCCCAAGAAAGTTACAGGAGTTTAACCTTGACTTCCCAGCACCTAAAATCTAACCTTTCAATACATCTCACAGAAGAGATTATGTTCCATATTAAATTAAAATATGAATTGCTATAGGTAATGATAGCTATTACATACATAATTCTCTCAATAAGATGAGAATTTAAATTCTTCACTTTATGTTCTGGTTTTATTTAATATGCATTTTTAAATTCAAGAGAGATCAATTTAAACGCTTTGCCTTCATGCATCCTTTTTTCAGACTCTCTAGCTTTAAAACCATTAGATTAAGCACATTACTTCTGAAATCACATACACAATTACAAATGAAAGACTATACAGACTGCTGACAGTTTCTCTTTCTGAAATGAAAATCAGCTCCCCACAGCATTCTAAAATTCTGTGCCCAAGTATATGACAACTCTACTAAACTGTATCGTAAGCAGCATCTGATTCCCTAAAATGTCTTCGAAGCTTATTATATTTCACAGGGAATTCATTAGGATTTCAGGAAGACTAACAGTGTTGATTCCAGAAAATACAGAAAAATCCTCAGAGGAAAAGCACGATAAAAATGCAAAAGAGTAATAAAGTCAATGATAGTTTCATGCTACTGACTTAAGAGAATATTCAAAAACATTCACGGATATGTAAGTACAGTTTAACTATATTTACGAATTTTCAAAGAATCACAGAATGTTTGCAATTTTTAACTGGATGGGATCTTAAGTCACTTAATCTAATAGCACACAAAATAAGAATCTACAGAATTTATATCTAGCTCCCCCAAAAAAGTCTCCGTAGTTTGCTTTAAATTCTTTAAAGCAGTTCTTTCATTGCTGGCCAAGTCTACTAGTTATACAGTTTTTACATTCTTGTCAAAAATGATACTGAATTCATTCTGTGCCTTCCTAACTTTCACCTGCTGGTCCACCTTCTATAACACCATAATGAACACATTCTCTCTTCTATTTATGTGTTTGAAATGCCTGAAAACAGCTATACTTTTTCCCACCCTTTAGTCTCTTCTTTAGTCTAAATGTATAGTCCACAGATTTCTTGTGGGTCCTGAAGACACTTCCGGGATAAAATGTACTTCCACATCATAAGCACCTCTTTTTTCATTTATTTATTTATTTATTTATTTATTTTTGGCTGTGCTGGGTCTTCGTTTCTGTGCGAGGGCTTTCTCTAGTTGCGGCAAGTGGGGGCCACTCTTCATCGCGGTGCGCGGGCCTCTCACTATCGCAGCCTCTCTTGTTGCGGAGCACAGGCTCCAGACGCACAGGCTCAGTAGTTGTGGCTCACGGGCCTAGTTGCTCCGCAGCATGTGGGATCTTCCCAGACCAGGGCTCGAACCCGTGTCCCCTGCATTGGCAGGCAGATTCTCAACCACTGCGCCACCAGGGAAGCCCCCACAAGTACCTTTAAAAAAACTGTCACTTGTCGAATTTTGGTGTAATATCAAAGAATAACTTCCAAAAAGACTATTAAAATAACTCTTTTGCAACTACATATCTATGTGAAGTTGGATTCTCTTCACATGCCTCAATCAAAATATATCTCAACAGACTGAAAGAAGAAAATCCAGCTATCTTCTAGTAAGCCAGAAATTAAAGTGATTTGTAAAAATATAAAACAATGCCACCAGCCTCACTGAAGTGTGTTTTCGTTTTAATTTTTGGCTGCATTGGGTCTTCGTTGCTGTGCGCAGGCTATCTCTAGCTGCGGTGCGTGGGCTTATCATTGAGTGCAGGTTCAACGCAGGCTCTCATTGAGTGCAGGCTCAGTAGTTGTGGTGCACGGGCTTAGTTGCTCTGCAGTATGTGGGATCTTCCGGGATCAGGGAACAAACCGGTGTCCCCTGAATTGGCAGGCGGATTCTTAACCACTGTGCTACCAGGGAAGTCCCCTCACTAAAGTTTTTGTTTTAGAATATTTATCTTCATTTTAAAATTTGTTAACATGTAATCAGATTGTTATTTTTAGATAAATATTTTTGAAGTTATTTCATTTCAAATATAGTAAATATCAATAGACATAACCCACATAAACAAAATCTCTTCCTCAATAATTTTTAAGGGAGTAAAGGGGTCCTGAGGCCAAAAATGCTAAAGCACAGCCTATTTCTCAGGGGCAGATTCCCAGACTTCTAACTATCTTGGATTTCCCTCTCTCCTCTATTACGTACATATGCCTCTGTAAGGGAGGCACCTACCACATATCTATATATTCATGAGCTAGAATCCTTAAACATACAACCCTGTCTTGCTCCGGCAGGTGACTTCAAGAAATTAAAGGGCCATCTGGTACACTTAACTGTTAACATCTCCCTACAGGTATTACTCAATCATCTGGAGTCAAATACTTCAACTCTTCTGTCTAAAGGATGCAGTCTATAAATATGGAAACAGAGAGCAAGTTTATTTAAACTGTGATATTATCTTTTTGACCAAACTACTTTCGTTATTTATATAAAAGTAAAGCAAATTATTCATATCTGGCAAGATGGAACAGAAAAGCCAAGTCTTTTATATAACCATTTATTTGACTCTTAGCAGTAACCCATTCAAAAGTACCTATGTACTGATACGCAAAAAAACCACCTGCTCATCTAGCCAGTACACACACCAGGTTCCTCGGCCTCAGCAAACAAACCTGACCTTATTTGAAAATTTAATTTCTTAACTTCCTACATCCTTATTCACAGATGAGAATATAAAGTGGGATAGAGAATTTAGCCACAGGTTTAAAAGACCTAATGTGAAATCTAGAGCTACACTGCTGAGCACCTCTCAGAGAATTTTAAGATTGATAAAGGAAAAGCTTTGGGACTCCGAGGGAAGAAAGAAGTCTACACTATATCATATAAATTCCTAAATCTTATGAGTTAGGCTTATGGATAAGATACTTATGGAACAACTTTGAAAATAGCCCATTTTCAAAGTAAAGTTTGCTTAAAAGGAGTTCATCACATATGTAACTTTATATATGTACATATACATATGTGTATATCTCTTTTAAGTTTAAAAATTTCTATTATATATTACATTTAATTGGCTCAGTTTTTCAAGAAACCAAGTTTATTCTCTCCTTGATACATACACTCAAGTTCCATTAACAGTAATGGTTCTTACTATCTATCAGTCACCAGCAATCAAAGCTCTCAATTTACATCAATTTACACAACATACTAATGTTACTTGGAAAAGATGCAAAGCACTTGTTAAAATAAAAACTGGGATCACACTCAAAAGAAAATGTTTCCATCTTGATACCTAGGGCTTCATATATGCAATTCCTATTAGCGTTAGTGAAATCTGAAACTATAGCTTCAAGATGAATATATATAATCCAGAAGAGAATTAATAGTTTTAACTTACTTCCTGGTTGGTCAAAAAAACCAATGTACCACTGTCACCATACAGGTACTTGGGTGTGAAGTATAACTTCCACAAAAACATGTCCTGTTATTTAATTAGTAAATAGAGACTCACTATTCAGGTTACATAAAAATCCAAACTGCTGGACAAAATTTCTGGTTATTTGGAGGGTCAAGCTAAATTATTCCAACCCCTGAAAAATTTAAAACATCAGGAAAATTGCAGAATAGTATGAAAGTTTTTTAACTAGAGTTGAACCTCAGAAACTCACAATCTAGATTTTTCAGCCCCCAAATTATTAATTACAGATGTTACAGATGAGCAATTCAACACTATGCCCTCAGTATCGAACACAGTGCTTAGCTCACAGAAATGGCTCAGCAAATATTTAAGAAATGAATGAAAAAAAGGTATAGCCTTAAAAGAGAGTCTTTCCCAAGACCATCATTTACTATCACTCATTACACTATCATTCCTAACACTATCATTAAGCATCTTAATGAAAGTACAGACAAAAGCAAAAGGATGCTAAAAGCAACAACTGCTCTGTTTACAAAATAGATTTTAAAACATTCATTTACAAATTTTCAACTGCAAAAAGAAAAATTACCAGGTGTACTAAATTTGAGTGCGTCAATAAATAAACTTTTATCTTCTAATAATCAGAACTCAGGGTTGGGGGTGAGATGGAAAGGGGAAATGTCGTGTCAATGTATTCAGCATGCTTAATGGATGCCATAAATCAAACCTTCCCCTGAATTTTCCAGAGCAAATTCATACCAATCTTTGAGCCTATTGTCACTTTCACACATGCTCACAGAACAAAATGACAAAGAATGCTGTGCCTGAACCACTGGATTCAGGGCACAAACCACTTGATTAACAAATGTCAAGGCTCTGAGTCGTAAATATTGACAGATATTTTCAAGATAAATTAATCCCACCGACTCCTGCATAAATCAAAGCTCCTGGTATCTTTAAAGGATTCACTAGACTACTGGACTTCCAGACGTTTTTTCTGAAAATGTGGCTACAATCTCCCTGTGTGACACAACCGGCCGTGAACAACCCATTTACCAATTGCTGATGAATACCGCTAAACGTTTTCCAGACAAAAGAGCGTTAAACGTGATTCTACGCACATTTATTCTTCCCCCATAATTCTCCCAAATTTCATTTTATGTCGTATACTTAAAGTTAAATACAGCAAGTTGAAATTTTAGTCAAAAGCACTCCGGTGTCTTACTAGCTGTGTAACTGCTACATCTGGTGGCAGCACACTTGCATGCAAGAAGCCAGAAAACTTAGAAAACAATTGTAACCGATCTGGTGCGTGTTTGCAGTAACCTTTACGCAGATATTTCCCACAAAACCCACGACCCTGTCGAAGAACAGTAGCCTACTTGCAGTAGAGAGAGAACGCACAAACACGCAGGAGGTGATGGCGAAGCAAAGTTGCAACCATCTGGAGGGATGGTTTTAAAAGCCTGCCCACGAATCAGTCTGTCGTTTAAACTGCTCTAGGGGGCCAGGCAAGGGATCAAAGTCGGCTTTGATAATTTCCGAGGCTCCCCCCAAAGGGCAGAGACCCTGCAAACGAGTGGCATCCTCCAGGTCCCGGGCAGCAAAGCTCGCAGAGCGGGGACCGCCTCTAGGGGAGGAGTGCGCGAGGGAAGGGGAGGGGGCTCGAGGATGAATGCTTCACCAAGAGGGAAAATCCACCAGAGACCCGAGGCCAGGAGGTTAAGAGTACTGAGTGTACTAGCAAATGGAGCAGAAAGGGGCTCCCGTCCGGGGTCAGGCTTCCCATCCCAGCAGGACTGGCTCTTAGGAAGCCCAGGCGAGTCTGTGCGCCGCGCCTCGCTCCGTCCCCTCCAGCGCGCACCCCCTCGTCGGTCTTCTCAGCCACCCGCGAACCACCACCCACACACGGAGCTCTACCTCCCCGGAGCCGGGAGGCCTCGAGTCCACCTCGCCCCCTCCCCCACCCCGGGGTCGGAGGAAGGAGACGCGGGGGCGCGGGGGCCGCGGCGCAGGAGGGGAGGCCCGCGAGCGGGCGCGGGCGCGGGCGCGACGGCGCTTACCTTCCCTGGGCCTCCCGGATGGCGGCGTGTGATTCAGCAGGGACCTGGCCGCCGTCGCCGAGCCCGGGGTTGGAGACGTGGAGAGCTGGGACCAAGATGGCGGCCCCTCCAAACTTCCACTGCTACTTTGGACACTCATCAAGCTACTTTCTGGGAACCCGACTCCCCCCCTGCGACGGCAGCGGCGGCAACGGCAACGGCACCGGCACCCGCCTCCGTCATGGCGGGGGCCGCGCTGAGGGCGAGCGAGAGAGCGAGGGCAGGGAGGGGAGATTCAAGGGGATGGGGGAGGAAACCGAGAAGGGGGGAGGTGGGGAGGGTAGAGGGGAGGGTAGAGGTGAGGGGAGGAGAGGGGACGGGGAGGAGGAAAAGGGGGAGAAGTGAGGGAGCCGGCGGGCGCGCCGGGGAAGAGGCGGAGGGAAGGAGCGCGGCGGCGGAGATGTCGAGGGGGCGTCCGCTGGGGCCGGGGTCGGAGAGCGGGCGGAGCGCGGGCTGCGCCGGCCGAGAAGACTTCCGCGGGCGGAACCTGCCGGCACCTCTGCAGTGCGTCGGCCCCCGGCGTCGCCCGAGTGGCGGCGGCGGCGGCGGCGGCGGGTGGGTGGCGGCTGAGGCGGCGGGATAACCTCTGCATCAGTTACAGGCGGCGGCGGCGTCACGCGCCGCCTGTGCAAACACTATCGCGAGGCTCCTGCGCCTCCGGTAGCAGCGGCGGCGGCCGCGGCCGCGGGAGCAAGCTGGGGGGAGGGACTGCCAGGGGTTGGGGGCGGGGGGGCTGGGGAGGGAACGAGCGCGCGAGGGAGGAGACGCGGGCGCCGGGCGCTGCTGGTTCACCCGCGGATCGCAGCGCTGCGCGGGAGCCCGGCCGACCGATTGGCGTGCGCGGGGGTGGCCTCCCCGAGCCGGCCGGAGGGAGGCGCACCCCGCACGCGCCCCCGCCGCGCTGCACCGGCTCCCGCGCCCGATCCTCTGCCACCTGACTCCCCCTCTCTCTCGCGGAAGCGCGCCTGGCTTCCGACCCACACCCAGCCTGGAGAGAAATGCTTCTGCTCTCGCTGGGCTGTCGTTTCTCAGGAGTTCGATGTGATCATTTCTCAAAATGGAACTGAAAAGTTGAGAGTTGCTTCTTTCTTGCCCCTCTCTACTGTGCAAAAAAACCGGTGTGCCTCTCCCCGTCTACAGAATGGGAGTGATTATCGAATAAAAGAGCTAAGAAAATAAGTTGGGGGGGGATGGAAATAAAACTTTATGAATGTTTTCCAAAAAAGAAAATCTTTACCGGTGTTCTGCGCTGTATGTGTGGTCTAGCAGTTCTTTGTTTTAAAACAGTAGGTGGGAAATCTAAGAAAATTTTGATCACCGAATTCACATATTTAGGGAAACTATCCAGGGTTCATCTTGTAGAAGAGGGTATGGTTTCTAGAAAGTTCCAGGGCCGCTGCTGAGCCCTGACTACAAAATCCTAAAGCAAATTGCAGCATTTGCTGAAATTTATAGGTACAGTGTAACTTTCTACACACCCACACACGGACAGACACATCAGGGATTGGGCATCTTGTACATAAAGGAGCTGTCTAATAGTTCAGGAAAAATACAAGGCGATTGCTCTCTTTAAAAAACCAAGTTGAATAGAACACTAAAAAGATTATGATATAGAGCAACTGTACTGGCACGAGGAAATGGCATGCAGGGGGACAAAAATGTCATTTCTATTTTTTATTTTTATGACTTTGCATTTCTCATAGTAATGTTTTGTTCAGATAAACTATCATACTAGAACAGAACCTTGGTTGTCAGTTATCTCCAGAGGTAATTTTAGTTTTCTTATGCTTCAGATTCTTCAGTGAGTTTTTAGTAATGTTCTGCTTTTCAAACTTAAAAGGGACATCTCACAAATTAAACAATTTTATTATTTTTTAAATTAATTATTTATCTATTTAGGCTGCTCCGGGTCTTAGTTGCTGCACGCGGAATCTTCGCTGCAACACGCGGCTCTTAGTTGCGGCATGCATGCAGGATTTAGTTCCCTGACCAGGGATGGAAGCGGGGCCCCTTGCATTGGGAGCACAGGAGTCTTACCCACTGGACCAACAGGGAAGTCCCCTAAACAACTTTAGCGAGTTATAATTAACATACAGTAAACTACACATATTAAACTGTACAACTTGATAACTTTTGATGTGTATACAACCCTGAAACCATTTATACAATCAAGATAGTGAATATATCCATCAGCCTCCAAAATTTCCTCTACCCCTTTGTGGTTCCTCTTCCCCTACACCCCCATTCCCAAGTAACCACAGATACGGTTTTTGTCACTTAGATTAGCTTGCATTTTCCAGAACTTTAGATAAATGGAATCCTACGGTTTGTACACTTTTGTCTGGCTTCTTTTACTCAACATATTTTGAGATTCATCTACATTGTTGCATTTATCAGTAGTTCATTTCTTTTTATTGCCGAGTATTCCATTGTGTGACTATACCACACTTCGTTTATCCATTCACCTGTTGATGGACATTTGCATTGTTTCCACTTTTTGGCTATTATGAATAATGCTAGTATGAACATTGGTGTACAAGTCTTTGTGTGGACATATGCCTTCCTTTCTCTTGGATACATATCTAGAACCTTACCATTAGATTTTTATACCAAAGCACATTCACCCTAAGGCAAAACAAGAATTCCTATATGATAGGTAATAGGCAACTGTATGCTCTTTCAGTATTTTAAGAGTAAGCTTAGTCAGCTGATTGTGGTGAAAAGAGCACAGGACAGGAAGGAAGTCAAGAGGCCTGGGTACTAGTCTCAGCAGGTAACAATCCTTCTCGATTCAATTTCCTCATCTATGAAAAAGAGGTTAGAGTCACTAGGTGATCTCTAAAGCTCCCACCGATTCCAAGACTTTATACGGAGCTCTAGAGAGTAGTAAACAAAACCCAACCAAAGAGATTTGATAGTAGGTTATCTTCCTCCCAACCCTCCCCAGAGCCTCAGGTTACCTTTACACCAACCCTGGTTACATTTTATGCAGACTGACTCCTTTTATTTTAAATGGTAACTAGAGGATCCCAGTAAATAACATAATCCAATTACTTTTGATTTATTTTTGTTACAAGTGCTGCCTTGGAAAGACAATTAAATGATTGATTCCTGCTTTCTTGTAGCTTATGATAAAGATAGTCAACACTGACTTACTTATAGAGGCTACTGCCAGCAATAGGGAGCTACTTAAATAAACTGCGGCTTAGCCTGAAAATGGAATGTTATGCCATCACTTAAAATCATGTCTTTGAAGAATACTGAAAAGGATGATAAATTTTCATGTATATTTTAAGAGAAAACATGGGTATGATCCCGATTTGTTTGTAAGTATGCAAAACAAATGACTGCAAGGATGCACCCCAAAAAAAGTGCATGGCCAGCCTTGGGCTGTAAGATTGCATAATTATTCTTTTCTACTTTCTGCTTTGCCAAATTTTGTGCAATGAATCATGTATTTCTTAAGTAATTTAAGCATAAAAAGGGCCTGGATGCAAATAGTGCAAATACATAATTTTATTAAATTATTGTGATAAATGAAAGCTTTTAAATGGTAAGAGAGGCTCCCCCACTCCTTGCACATCAGCTAGTACACAGGCATTCAAATAACGTTTGATAGAGAGATAGATGGGATGGCTAGAGTGTTAGCTTGCTCAACAGGAAAAGATATAAGAAAGTAAGGAAAGTCCAGATTCAGCCACTCTGGGGAAAGAGAACTATCAAGAAAAGCAAGAAAAGATCATTGGAAGGGGGTTTAGGGCAAGATTTCTTGGGGAAATATTCCCAGAGGGAAAGCCAGCATGAAAACACAGGAGTAAAACTGCCTACAAAGAATTGGGGAGAATATTCTTTCTGTGAATTGAGAGCTCCATGAGGACAGGGACCCAAGCCCCTAGTGCAATGCCCGGCACAGAATCAAGGACTCTGTCATGGAATGGTAATGAGGATCAACGAGCTGGGATACAGGTGAGGAAGCAGTCCAGGAGAGGAGGTCTTCAAGCCTCTCCTGATAGAAGGTCACATACAAAAGGGGAGAACTAAGCCCTGATCTATAGGCTAGTCATAATTTACAACTATGTTTATTAGACTCTTTTCTATTTACATACCATAGTAAAAAATATTTACAAAGCACCCAATATCATAGGTATAATAAATTTTTTTTATATCTCTTAACATTTGATTCCTTCTAAATTTGAGGAAACAATTAATGCTTAAGTCCCTTTCCGCCAAACCAGTCAGAAATGAGCCCAGAGACTGGATGAAATGTCCTTTCTTAGTACTCCCCCATACAGGGGCTGCTGGAGTCATTTCATACCACCCAGAGAGCAGATTGTACAAGTCTCTCCCTCAACTCAAGAGTTCAATGATGTCACATTGGTAGCTTGAAACTGGCCATGGTAAGAGTATTTACAACACCGAAGTCAGCAAAATCTACAAATCAAGGCTTGCTCACCAGCACACCACTGCTCCCACAGTACATAGATCATTGCCTCATTATCCTCCATTTCCCCGCCTTGGCTAAAAGCCTGGGGAGGGCAAGGACCTTGTCTGTCATGTTTACAGTGATAGTCCCAGCATCTAGCACCTGCTCGGCATACAGCTGGTGCTGATACATATTTGTTGAGCCAATCAATTACCCACAGAGCTGGTTAGCAAGCACCTGAGCCCCCTGAGCTAATCTGCTCGTAAACAACTCTGTTGGCCATGCTAGCAGAGGAAGAAAAGGCCAAATACTCCCCCACCCACTCACACTTTCACTTCATTGGCCAATGTTTGTGATTTGGTAAAGTTCACTGACCTTGTTAGGGTTGCCAGATGAAATATAAATTTTGCAAGGGCCATACTGATACTAAAAAGTTATTTGTTTACGTAAAATTCAAATGTAACTGAGCATCCTGTATTTTTATTTGCTACATCTGGCAACCCTAGCCCTTTTGAACTAAGCGAAACATAGTTAATGATGTATTACCTAGTAAAGTTGAAGATACTATTACCTGGCAATTCCATTCCAAATAATATATCTTAGAGTAATTCTTGTTCATGTGCACCAGGAGAAAGAACAAGCCTGTCCGTAGCACTACTGTTAATAGCTACCGAAAACTGGAAACCACCCAAATGTCCAACAACAAGAAAATAGGTAAATAAATAGAGTTATGTATATTCACACAACAGGATACTATACAACAATTAAAATGCTCACAGGTATAATGCTGATTTATAAGAACAAATTAAAGAAGGATGAAGGCAGTTTGATTCATTTATAAAACATTCAAAAACATTCAAAACTAAATAATATAGTGTTCAGGAATATATATGTGGCAAAACTAGAAAGAAAAAAGAAAAATGAATGAGAAGCCAAAATCAGAGTAGGTACTTCCATCAGGGAAAGGGGGGGATGTGATCATGGAGGACCCACAGGGTCTTCAAAAGCATCAATAAATGCACTACTGTTAAGTCTGGTGAGAATGTGGAGGTATGTTTGTCTTACTCTTTTTCTTTAAACTATATATATTTATAATGTATATATATATATCAGATCTGCTCTCATATGTATGAAATATTACATTACAAATGTTTAGGAAATGGAGTGTGCTGGGCCTTTTTATTAGAGTGAACTGAAATGCCCAGCCTGTCTCCTCTTGCCTGAACTCACCCCCAGATTTGATTTCCTTCTTTGTCTGAATGTATGCACACAGATCAGAGCTCTCAAGATACCTGCCCTACCATCGTGACATGTCACCCTAGTAGTACTCTTTTGGGTAGATGCTTAGACAGATGACTCCATTGCATTGGATTATGAAGAATTCTCATTTCACTGAGTATGTTCTACCTGCCCTGCACAATTCACAAAGCCACTGCTTGAAGATTATGGTTTCCAAATCCCTGCAGAGATAGTTTCAGGGTTTTGTGCATAATAGGCTAGGTTACACTTCCTCTGCTCTCTCTAGCAGTGGAAGTGGTTTCCTTCTGGTTTGTCAACTCATTGGGGGAGGGGGAAGCAGTGCAGGAGAGGAGGTCTTCAAGCCTCTCTATACATAACAAAAGCTGGAATTATTAGATTCTCAAAACAGATTCATTTCACCTTAGGTTAAAAATTATGATCAGCTTCAGAACAATATTACCTCCCCCAAAGAGCACTAGAGGCTGTTCTCCAAGGGCATGAGTATTATGAAATGTTTACAAAAACAAAGTGCAACAAGCAAACAGTGCTCATAGCAGATTTTAAATCAACAATGTACCCCTTAACAAAGCAGTCTACTTAGAAAAGTGATTAAGAGAACATATAAAACCGATTGTAAGCTACTGTTCCACTTCACTCATCCTAGTCTTACTGATTAAACTAAAATATAAATTCATCACTTCAGAGGGAAGAACAAAGATTCCCAAAACCTTACTTTGCTGGACTTTGTTTCTGCAGTCCGAATTTTTCTGTAGGCAAAGAAACTGATGTTCCTTTTCATAAACATTAATATCAAATATCCTTGATTTTTTGACAATATCTTTCCAACTGTATAGTTTCAAGACTTTCAAAATCACTTAATGCAAAAAAAAACAAAAACAAAAAAGCAAACAAAATCACTTAATGTGTGACTTCCCTGGTGGTGCAGTGGTTAAGAATCTGCCTGCCAATGCAGGGAAAACGGGTTCAAGCCCCGGTGCGGGAAGATCCCACATGCCACAGAGCAACTAACCCTGTGCACCACAACTACTGAAGCCCACGCACCTAGAGCCCATGCTCTGCAACAAGAGAAGCCAACGCAATGAGAAGCCCACGCACGGAAACGAAGAGTAGACCCCGCTCACCAAAACTAGAGAAAGCCCGCGCACAGCAACAAAGACCCAACGCAGCCAAAAATAAATAAATAAAATAAATTTTAAAAAAAGACCCAACGCAGCCAAAAAATTAATTAATTTTAAAAAATCACTTAATGCTTTCCTAGCAAATAAAAAATGCTAAATCTTTCTTAGATACAATACAAAAATAATGTGAGATGTATATAACCTCATACATATTTAGAAACTTTGAAACAATACAAAAACATCAAATATTGATGAGAATTTCTCCCCCTTCCCCCGCGAAAGTCAAAAAGTCACCATGAAGCAAGAGGGGGGTTTCTGAGATGCAAATAGTATTCTGTTCCAGGTGCTCGTTAGAAGTGAGTGTCTAGTTTGTGAAACTGTACACTTACAGTAAAAAGTTAGAAAAATTTTTTTAGAAAAAATTCGGCATTTTGTGATTCTAAGTATTTGCACACGTCCGTGCACACACACGCATGCGGGCATACACTCTAAAGAGAAATTTCTTGTTTAATGAGAAAATAAAAAGGAGTATATTTTTAAAAAGGAAAATGTTGTTAATATGAGGGGAAATGAATGGCAGTTTCTTATGGAAAGAAAATGTCTTGAAATCAATAAACACATGATGAAATTTCCAAAACTGCCACCATGAAAAATTCCTCAAGTAAATATTTATCTACTTAGCTATTGCTCACTTTGAGCACTTAATAAAGTTGTTTGGGAATGGTTTATAACTTGTATATGCATTGGTTTTGAAAACTGTTACAGACTGATAAGCATTGGTTTCAGGAATTATTTGTTGAGCACCTATCTGGGATAAAGCAATTTGCCAGCTGCTGTGGAAGTGCAGAGGTGAGTCACACATGTAGCTTAGAGGTAATGATCAAAGAATAGTCCAGCAAATGACTACTATCCAAAGTAGAAAATGATGCATTTTCTAGAAAAATGGGAGAATTTGAAGGCAGGAAAGATTACATTTGAGGCTTCCTAAATGAGGAGCAATTTTAGCTGGGCCTTGAAGTGCATCAAAGTGATCTAAATTATTATTTCCTTTTCAAGATTCAAAATTTAACCATCAGAGTCTGAATCTATTCCATACACCAACTTAAGACTCTATTCTATTTTTTTATTATATTTTCAGTTTCAGATAGTCTTGAGCACCTAGTTAAATCTTTGCTTATTTCCCTTCTTTCCCCTGTTTAGAAGCCTCAAAACACTTTTCCAATCCCTCCTAGAACTGCATCTTCCAATTTACCATAGCCTTCTCCTTGCTCTATGAGTTGGGATAGGACATGGACACTAGTATCAAAAAGTAATTTTCGGGCTTCCCTGGTGGCGCAGTGGTTGAGAATCTGCCTGCTAATGCAGGGGACACGGGTTCGAGCCCTGGTCTGGGAAGATCCCACATGCCGTGGAGCAACTAGGCCCGTGAGCCACAACTACTGAGCCTGCGCGTCTGGAGCCTGTGCCCCGCAACGGGAGGGGCTGTGATACCGAAAGGCCCGCGCACCGCGATGAAGAGCGGCCCCCGCACCGCGATGAAGAGTGGCCCCCACTTGCCGCAACTAGAGAAAGCCCTCACACGAAAACTAAGAGACCCAACACAGTCATAAATAAATAAATAAAATAAATAAATAAAGTATTAAAAAAAAAAAAAAAAGTAATTTTCCTGGCTGGTTCACTTTGTTGTGCAGTGGAAACTAGCGCACCATTGTGGAGCAATTATACTCCAATAAAGATGTTAAAAAAAATTATGGACAGTTTCAAAAATATAGAGTAAAACAGAAGAGAAAGCAGAAAAAAAACGTAATTTTCCTCACTGAAACTAAGTCACCTGCTATGCAACATGGAGAAAAGAAACCAAATTAAGTTACATAAAGCATTGACTTTATTGGTAATCAACAAAAAAGCATATCAGGAACATTCTCCCATGAATCTGACACAATTTGATGAATCATAAAATGAGTCACTGAATCATACAAAGAACTCATAATTTGGAAGATAGGGTTGGAAAGAGTTGGTGGAGATGCCCAAAACAATAATGAGAGATGAATTGATGCTAAGTCTGAAATGCTAAAAGAACTATAGCAACAACACAGTTATACTGAGATTTTGTCTAAAATGATGGGATTTCTTTTGGGAAACAATTTGGCAATATGGATCAAAAATCCTTTAAAAAATGTATTCCTTTTGGGACTTCTCTGGTCCACTGGTTAAGACTTCCCGCTCCCAGTGCAGGGGGCACAGGTTCGGTCCCTGGTTGGGGAGCTAAGATCCTGCATGCCGCACACTGTGGTCAAAAAAAAAAAAAAGGTATTCCTTTTGACCCACTAATTTCATTCTGGAAATCTGCCCTAATGAAATAATCCAAAATTAGAAAAAAAGTGCTTTTTCTCCTTTCGCACAAAGATAATTTTATTCAATATTATTTACAATAATTAAAAGTTGAAAATAACCTAAATGTACAATAATAAGGATGTGGTAATAACTTATGGCTCATCTAATATGATACGGTCATTAAAATGATTGTGAAGATTTTATATAACCAAGAACAACTGGTTTGCTTATAAGAGCATTTCAGTGAATAAAGCAGCATATAAAAATTATATATACAATATAATCTCAATCACATAAAATGTATATAGTAAAAAGACTGAAGGGACATATACTAAAATATTAACAGTGGTTGTCTTCATGTGATAAAATGATGGCAGATTTTTGTTGCTGGCCTTTGTACTTTTGGGTATTGTCCAAATATTTTATAGGAATAGCAATTACTTTATGAGAAAAAAAAAAACTGTATTTTTCCAAAGGACTGGGTTTACTACCCCAGATTAGATTAATGAAGGCAAACAAAAGGAAGGGTCAGCAGGTGATAGGGAAAGAAAAAAATGTTTGGTGCCTCCTTTTCCATAGTTTCCAAAGGTTATTGTTTGGCTTTTTATTGGTACAATTAAACAAGTGTAGATTTTAAAAGTATTTGTGGAAAGCTCTCAGGAACCCACTAGCAGAATCAGAGGAATGTCCACCTTCAAAAAATCACAGTAGAAAATAAGAGAAAACAAAACCAAGCCTGCAGAGCAAATGACAAAACTGAAAAGAAACAGCATGCATGTATGAAAACAAAGGCACAAAATCATGGCAGTAGTGAGACTAAGCATGATCAGTTTACTTATTAAATTTAGATTCCCTACTAATAGAAAAAGCCTCTCAGATTGTGTTAAAGATCAAAATCCAATATTTTGCTGCTTATAAAAAATACATCTAAATAAAATAACATAAAAAGACTAGAGAAAAGGATGGGTGAAATGTAGTAAGCAAGCTTGCAATAAATTAGAGAAGCATTATTAAGTCAAAATAGAATCCAAGGCAAAAAATCTTAAAGGGTATTTTGATTTAATATGAATATTAGATACCCCAAAAAGATAAGTGGCAATAGACACAAACAATTCACACAGTGGAAATATGATTAGTTAATTGAGGGAATGTGATGGAATCATGATCTCTGTGGTATCTGTTTTTCCTCTCCACCCTGGGCACATGGGAAAACTATACTTCCCAGATTCCCTTCAGTGAGATGGGGCCGTGTTACTAGATATAGACCTCAGAACATGAGCTGAAATTGGGTGTGTCCCATCCAGGCCAAGAATTTAAGAGTCAATGTGCTACCATCGCACTCTCTCTTTTCTTCGAACAGGGATTATAGAGACCACATAATAATGTGAAGTCACATGATGGAAGTGACCTGGATCTCCCAGTCACTGCAGGGAGACCAGCTGCCTTATAAATTGGCCCACTGGCACTGGACCTTGCATGAGGAAAAACAAACCCATGTTATTTTAAGCCTCTGAAATTTGGTGCTTTATTTGCTACTGCAGCAGAGTCTATCCTGTCTTAATTAATACAATAAAGAAACGGCAAACTGCCCAAACAATCAAGAAATTTGAGTCTAACAATGAGGTTCCACTTCCCATGTGTTAAACAGAAGAGAGGAAAAAACCCTTAAAATATTAATACTCAGTGCAGTGGGGGAAAGGATAATCTTTTCAATAAATTAGACTGTGTCAAACGGACAGCCACATAGACTATGCATCTTGATCCCTACCTTACACCAACGACAAAAATATATTCCAGATGGATTGCAGATCTAAATATGAAAATAAAAAATAAAGCACTTAAAGGAAAACTTGGGGGGACTTCCCGGTGGTGCAGCTGTTGGGAGTCCGCCTGCCAATGCAGGGGACAGGAGTTCAAGCCCTGGTCCGGGAGGATCCCACCTGCTGCGGAGCAGCTAAGCCCGTGCGCCACAACTATTGAGGCCCGTGTGCCTAGAGCCCGTGCTCCGCAACGGGAGAGGCCACCGCAGTGAGAGGTCCACGCACCGCAACAGGGAGTGGCCCCCGCTTGCTGCAACTAGAGGAGGCCTGCGCGCGGTAACGAAGACCCAACGCAGCCAAAAATAAATAAATAAATTTTTTTTTTAATTAAAAAAAAAAAAGAAAACATGGGGAAATATCTTCATGGCTTACAGGTGGGCAAAGATTTCTTAAACAGAACACAAATGTGCTGACCATAGGAAGAAATTTGACAGACTGAACAATATTAAGAATTTCTGAGCACTGAGAGACTTTATCTAAGATAGTGGAAGCAAACATGGAGTCGGAAGATATTTGCAATATATACACCTGATAAAGGACTCATATTCAGAATATGTAAAATAACAACAATAACCTCCTACAAATCAATAAGGAAAAGACAAACGATACAGTAGAAAAGTAGACAAAAAGATTGAACAATTACTTCAAAAAGAGCATATCCAAATGGCTAAAAAACATATGATAAGGTGCTAAACATCTTTGGTTAACAAGGAAATGCAAATTGAAGCCAAATAAGATACCATTCACCAGAAGACTAAAATGAAAAAGACAAAATATCAGACAGCATGTAGAGCACCAGGAACTCCCATACACTGGTGGAAGTGAAAAGTGGTGCCCTTGGAAAATGGGGCAGTAATTACCAAAGCTGAAAATATACACATATTATGATCCATCAGTTCATTCCTAAGTACATTGCCAATAGAAATGCATACATATATTCATCAAAGGACATATATGAGAATGTTCATAAAGCAGCACTGTTCATAATGGCCCCAAACCAGAAACTACCCAAATGCTTACCAGAATAAATACATTGTGGAACTTTCACACAATAGAATACCATACAGAAATGAGAATTAACGAATCATAGCTACACCAGTGACATGATGAATTGTACAAACATAATGTCGAACAAAAGAAGGTAGACACAAAAGATTACATATTATGTGATTCCATTTATACAAAGTTCAAAAACAGTTAAAACCATCCTATAATGTTAAATCATTCAGTACACCTTTGGAGGGTATATGAGGGAGAATTCTGGGATGCTGGTAATGCTCTGTTTCTTGATTTAGGTTCAGATTATACAGTGCATTCACTTTGAAAATTCATCAAGCTGTACACTTAGATTTGTACACTTTGGTGCATGTATATTTTACTTCAATGAAATGTTTAACATATATAATAAAAATATATACATTCCACAAATACATAATACCAAATTATAGCAAGGACTTAATTAAACTTGTATTCTCATACATTATTGGTATCAAGGAGAAAATGGTACAACCATTTTGGAAAGTAATTTGGATGTATATGTGCAACATACATTAACTATATAACAACACACATATATTCCCATTTCTGAGAATCTTTCCTAAGGAAAAATTCCAAAACATGGGAGAAAACTATGAACAAAAGTTTTTATCACAGAGCTAAGGTCAACTATAACTATAGCATATCCTCTTGGTATATTTTTATTCAGTTTTGACCGCTTTGAAAACTCTAGTGCAACATGAGAAAAACTTTTGGTATAATGTAAGGTGAAAAAGGAAAAAGGAAATTGCATATACCTAATTATTATAATTAAAGATACAACTTAGAATAAAATGACTGGAAAGGAAAACACACAAATGACACATACACAACATCCCTGCCCAGTCTCAACCACTCCATAAATCCCATAGGTAATGATGCCTCTTTAATCTGTATCTCCAGCCCACACATATCTTTTGAGCTCCAGGATATTCAAACTCATCACTACACATCTTCCCTTGGATGTTTCACAGGTCCCTCAATTTTTTCCTCCTATATTTTTTACCTTGGGTGGAAACTCAGCCAAGAATAAGAACAGGAATAGTTATCTAAACCAGAGATCTGAGCGTCAGTCTTGTCATCCCTCACTATACATTCCTAATACCCCCATCCCTTACCATTCCCTAAGTCCACACTGTCTCCTAAAGACCCCTTTGAATTCATCCCTCTCCATCCATCCACCCATCCATCCATCTATCCATCCATCTATCCATCCTTCTGCCATTGCCTTTACCATTTCCCACCTAGATTATTGCAAGATCTCTCTAACTAGTCTCCCTGCTTTCAGCCTCTTTCAATTCAGCTGCTGTGGTTATAGTTGTAATACCAAATTTGAGTGTGCTTTTCCATTTTAAAATTCTTCTGGGGACTTCCCTGGTGGCACAGTGGTTAAGAATCCGCCTGCCAATGCAGGGGACACGGGATCGAGCCCTGGTCCGGGGAGATCCCACATGCCGCGGAGCAAATAAGCCCGTGAGCCACAACTACTGAGCCTGCGCTCTAGAGCCCACGAGCCACAACTACTGAAGCCTGCGCGCCTAGAGCCCGTGCTCCGCTACAAGAGAAGCCACAGCAATGAGAAGCCTGTGCACCACAACGAAGAGTAGCCACCGCTCACCGCAACTAGAGAAAGCCCGCGTGCAGCAACGAACACCCAACACAGCCAAAAATAAAAAAATAAAAAATAACTAAATTTTAAAAATAAAATAAAATAAAATTCTTCTGTGGTTACTCATAAGTGACTGGATAAAGTTCAAACTCTCTAGCACAGCCTATGGTGATTCTTTTTATCTTGTTATCTCCTGCCTATCTTTCCAGTTTTATGTCTGGTTACTCCCTCCCGGGAATCCCACACTTCAGCAACACCAAAGTTATTACAGTGGCCAAACAGGTTGTACGCTCTGTCTCACTTCCCTTGACTTCTTCCGGCTCAGAATTCTTTCTCCCACCTTTTCCCAACCTTATTTACCTGGCCCATCATCCAAAACTCAGTTCAAGATTCTCCTTGACTGGGAAAACTTCAGGGATCATATTTTTATATGGTTGTAATCATGGGGTACACTCAATTTTCCACCTGGTTTCTATCACTAACATTACAGCATGAGCAATTTTCTAGTTTGCCAAGGTGCTCTTCATAGTTATCATTTAACATGCAATAAATTCTCTGTCTTCTTTGCTCCCACCGTATGCTCCATATAACCTTTATTACATCACTTATCACTTTGTTTTGTAGTCATTTTTTTATGTGTTCACCTCCCCCTCTAGGCCGTGAATTATTTGAGGGAAGAGATTTTTGTTGTATTTGTTTCTACATCACCAGCACAGAGTCTGCTGCAGAGTAGGAATTCACTAAATAAAAGCGAACGAATGACTAAATAATGGTTGAGTTAGCTCAAGAGAATATGGTAATATATATTTTTTTCTTTTTCTCAGTTGCCCAAACTTTCTGTGGCTACTTATTTGCTTAGATTTGCCATCTTAAAAAAAAGGGGGGGGGGATTTAGAATATAATTTTCAGTAGTATTATATTACCTTTACTACTTTAAATTATTTTTGATTTATCAAATATATTACAACTCCCAACTTTGCTTAATATGTATGTGTACAATGAAGAAAGACTGGAAAAGCATTTGTTATCTCCTGCTCTATTTGTAACACACTTTCCTTGTACCTAATTAACAGTTAACGCTCAGTCCTTATCATAATAATCCTTCTAGTATGTATTTGATTCAGCTGATTACTCTGTCCTCCTTGAACCTCTGTCTTTCTTTGACCTCTGGAACAAACACTATCCTGGTTTCCTTCCTACCTTGATACCTTCGTTTGATCAGTCCTGTTGCTGGGCCCTCTGCTTCCTCTTCTGATCTGCTAAATGTTGGAGCCCACCAAGGCTCAATCCATGATTCCCCTCCTCTTCTCTTCACTACCTCACTCCCTTTGGCCCTGGTTCTCAAGCCTAGCTACACATTAGAATCACCTGAGAAGCTTTTAAAAAGAAACGCCAAATCCAGGTCCCTTTTCTATCAGAAACTCTATCAGAACCTCTGGGGGCAGAGGCAGGATTTCATAGGTTTTAAAGCATCTTAAGTGATTCTAATGAGGGACCAGTATTGAGGATCACATTGAATGGGTTTAAATAACATCTCTCTGCAGATTAGTTCAAAATATATGTCCCCAGCCCTGACCTCTCTTTGAGCCTCAACCTCAAATATCCAATTGGTTCTCAACAGCTTCTCTTGGGCTAATAACTACCATGTCCAAAACTAAATGCTTGATTTTTGCCCCCAAACCTGCTCTTTTCCCAGTCTTCCCACCTCTGCAAATGATCCCATCATTTAGTAGTTGCTCCCACCAAAATCCTAGGGATCATCTTTGAATCCACACTCCTCTCACTTCTCACATCCACATAATTCAGTCCTGATCTGTTGTACACTAAATGTATTTTCCGAATTTTACCATTTCCCCTCTCCTCCAAGCCTACTGCCCTAGCCTAGGCTAGCATTATCTCTTATAGAGCTAAAGCAATAGCTGGTAATTAATCTCCCTGCTTACACTCCTGTATTCCTAACCTCCATTTTTTTCCCCTGTGATGGGGACTTTTAGGATCTACTATTAGCAAATTTATATATACCATACAGCAGTGTTAACTAAAGTTATCATGTTGTACATTATATCTCCAGTACTTATTTATCTTATAATTTAAAGTTTGTACATTTTGACCCCCTTATTCCAATTCCCCCACCCCCCCACCAATAGTCAATGTAATTTAGACTCAATGAAACATGGTAGTAAGTACTCAAATAAATAACATAATGGGCTGGGGGAACTGAATAAACATATAAGTAATTAGAATAAATGTTATATATCTGGGCCAAAAAAATTATATCCTGGTTAATATAGAGAGAGAGGAAACACACCATAGAAATAGGAGATTTTCATTGGTGTGAGAGGGGCAGAAAACCCTGGGTTGCACCTCAAACACTGCTGTGGGAGCCCTTGGCATGCAGAACCCTAGGTGTCTTGAGGGCAGAGAGAGAGTCACTGGAAACAGAAATCAAATTTAGAACAGAACTGGTCACCAAAGAAAAAGAAGTATCAAAGATACTGGACAAAGGTTTGTCCAGAACCTGTCTCTTCTCAACTAACAAAGTGATACAAGTATAGCATTTTTATAGGCTCAAAGTCATTGCTGAATAAGGTCCCCCAAAAGATATGGGAGTATCTCCTACCAAGGGTTTAGTGCATTTTTAAAAAACAAATATATTTTTATATTAATAGCACCAGTGGTTTTTTAGCTAGCATTTTTTGATTAGGTTTGGTTTGGTTTTTGGCCACATGGTGCAGCATGTGGGATCTTAGTTCCCTGACCAGGGATTGAATGCGTGCCCCCTGCATTGGGAGCCTGGAGTCTTAACCACTGGACAGACAGGGAAGCCCTAGCTAGCATTTTTTAATGCTTACCATATGCCAGGTACCACGTGGAGTGTTTATATGCATTATCTAATTTGATTCTAACAATAAACTATATGAGACAGGTACTATTGTTAACATCATTTTACAAATGAGAAAGCTAAGGCTTAGAGGAATTAGGGAGCTTGTCCAAAGTCATGCAGATATTAAGGGAAGAAACCAGAATTGAAACCCAGGTCTGCTTGGGGCCAAAGTCCATGCTCTCAACTGCTCTGGATACTGCTTTTTATATATTTCTATCCTCACAGACTATGCTTCTAAATTTCTGGATGGAATGTCATGGAGCTTTCAATTACAGACTGGAGCCAAAAGGAAGTGTGCTTTTTAGGTTTTCACCCTTTCCTACTTCCTGACCATCTTTCTTCTTCCCTGAAGAAGAAATATAAGATAAACAGACTTGGTTGCAGACATACTTTGAGACAAGGGTAACAAAAGCTATCGAACCACCAGAACAACAGTGGAAAGATATCTCCAAGCTTGATGATCAAAGTAACCAAGATACAGTTAAGCAAAGTATTAGCCGAAATGGACTGTCAGGTTATAAGGAAAACTACACAGAAGCTTCAGATCTCACTTCCTAAATAGATTCAAACAAAGCTGCTATAATGTATATTGCCTTTATAGTTTTTGTTAAACATTTATAGACTTAATAAACTAAAGAAATATAAGTGTGAGTTATGCTTTGTGTCACTTTTCTGGCTTGGGGTATCAATTTAACTTAACATTATCAAAACAGGCTTAATTTTCAAGTACTATAGCCTTTTACCCTGATGACTTTTTTTTTTTCCAGATTTGATGTTCCATTTATTTACTGAAAAAGAGGGAGATTAGGCCTTCTTGATGAATTTCTTCCAATCTCCCAAAACTCCCTCTCTTCACTTTTCCAAAATAACACATTGAGAAACATGTTTGTATAAAAACCACATATTATTCCCCCCTCACAAAATCAGGTGGCTGTATCACAGGAATGAAACCAGATCAAAGACATAAAGAGAAAAAGTCACCACTTATACTGAAACATAACAGTGTAAGAATTCAGGTGTTCTGTAGAATTATTACCAGCATAGTAAAAATACTTCCACCTGGATCTTTTTTTTAAAATTATTTATTTATTTATTTATTTATTTATTTATGGCTGTGTTGGGTCTTCGTTTCTGTGCGAGGGCTTTCTCTAGTTGCGGCAAGTAGGGGCCATTCTTCATCGCGGTGCGCAGGCCTCTCACTATCGTGGCCTCTCTTGTTGCGGAGCACAGGCTCCAGATGCGCAGGCTCAATAATTGTGGCTCACGGGCCTAGTTGCTCCGCGGCATGTGGGATCCTCCCAGACCAGGGCTCAAACCCGTGTCCCCTGCACTGGCAGGCAGACTGTCAACCACTGCGCCACCAGGGAAGCCCCCACCTGGATCTTTTAAATTTGAAAGTGATCACATTAAAGACCTGAGGTTACAAGAGACCACAGTATGAACCAGAATTCCATTTTCCTTCTAAAACCTCAGTGGAAAAGGTAAGTATTTGGAATGAGTTTCCTTTGGGAAAGACTGGTGTGAAAATAAAACCCTGGGCATCGTCAAAAGGCACGGGGGCCTTTCTGGAGTCAAAAGCAATGGAATTAAACTCCAGTGGGAACAAGCTCATTTCCACTCCAAGAGTCCAGAATAAACTCAAAAAAGGAACAAGGTCTCCTTGGTTCCAGTACTCTGATGGTGACCAGGGCCACCTGGTTAGAGGTAACACCTGAGGGTTTGAAAGGCAAATCTTAATTGTGGTTTAATTTTTTTTTTTTTTTGCTTTCTGATATTAAGGAAGAAAGTTCTAGGGTGTTTTATAAACACCTTCCCACACCCTCACATATGTAAAGCCTTATAGAATATATAGGAAAGGTATCCAAAAGATGTTCCACTTTGCATTCTAAATGAAACTGCCACTTGAGACTGTGAAGAGGCCAGGTGCTTTGGAAATCAAGCTCTACTTAAAACACTCTTTCCTGACCCATGGAAAGACAGAGGGGACGGAAGAAGGACAAGAAGAGAAAACCAAGAACTCTTAAGCCACTCATACACTGATGACTATTAAATCTTATATATACTTTTTAAAAATATAAACACTTTTTATAGCATTGGATAATTCAGTGTCTTTTCAGTGCTGTAATTTTGAATGACTCTTTCCAAGGTTCTGAGGTAGCTTGCATCTGCTCTAGTTACAGCTTTTTATAGCCTCATCTAATGATGGATTTGAAGACTATTCTAATATTTATTGTTACACCAGAATAGGTCTTACATTCCATATAAGAAGGTATGGAATAGCAATTACCAACTGTATAGGGAAATTGACAATGCTTCTCTGATGACAAGCACAGTTGTGGTGGTGTGACCAATTTACTCATTTCCTTAATAACCTTCATAGCTGTAATGAGTCATCCCTGTTTCTTATTCTAAATTATAGGGCACCCTTTTATTCCCAAATCAAATGAATATACATGATGACATTTTTTTCTTTCTTACTCTCATTTCCAAGACTTAATTTTTCATAATCTGCAGTTAAGAACATCAGACAGACAGGAGTTGGAATCCTGGCTAAGAGGAATAAAAGATGAGAGAAGGTGTGGATTCCTCTGCTGCCCCCTCCTTGTCCTCTAGACATCTTTCAGAGGCTTTGAAACACGGCCAGGCTCTTCGTTGCTGTGAGACTGACATTAAGCAGCTAGCCCCTTCCATTCATTTTATGAAAAAGGAAAGAGGAAGAGAAAGAGGAGAGGAGGAAGTAGTTTTTGGTTTGACAATCAAGCAGACAGTATTTGCTCTATACATCAATTTCATTATTCACAAATATGGAATTTTTAAAGGAGCCATTAAAGAAAAGTCATCTGAGGGTGTGGAGAAAAGGGAACCCTCCTACACTGTTGGTGGGAATGTAAATTGGTACAACCATTATGGAGAATAGTATGGAGGTTCCTTAAAAAACTAAATATAGAACTACCATATGATCCAGCAATCCCACTCCTGGGCATATATCCAGAGAAAACCATACTTCAAAAATATACATGCACCCTAATGTTCATTATTGCAGCACTATTTACAATAGCCAAGACATGGAAGGAACCTAAATGTCCATCAACAGATGAATGGATAAAGAAGATGTGGTACATATATACAATGGAATATTACTCAACCATTAAAAAGAATGAAATAATGCCATTTGCAGCAATATGGATGGATCCAGAGATTATCATACTAAGTGAAGTAAGTCAGACAGAGAAAGACAAATACCATATGCAATCGCTTATATGTGGAATCCAAAAAAAAAAAGATACAAATGAACTTATTTACAAAACAGAAACAGACTCACAGACCAGACTTAGAGAAGGAATTTATGGTTATCAGGTTGGGGGGTGGCACGGGGCAGGGGGAAGGTTGAAGGGGAGGGATAGATTGGGAGTTTGGGATTGACATGTACATGCTGCTGTGTTTAAAACTGATAACCAGCAACGACCCTACTGTATAGCACTGGGGACTCTGCTCAATATTCTGTAATACTTAAATGAGAAAATAATTTGGAAAAGAATAGATACATGTATACATATAACTGAATCATTTTGCTGTACACCTGAAACTAGCACAACATTGTTAATCAGCTATGCTCCAATATAAAATAAAAATTAAAAAAAAAAAGAAAAGTCATCTGAGAAGGCAGAAGAACACATCCACCCTCCAGGTCCCAGTGTGTTAGTAGGTGGTATTTATCATAGGAATTCTGATGCTGAGCTGATGAGAAAGCCAGCCTCAGCATACTCCTAGTTGTTTTATCCATACTGCATTCTTTCTTCTGGAGTATGGATAATTGAAATCACAGGTTAGCAATATAGTAGTGCTGCAAACTAAAGAGACCAATTGTTTTCTCCTATGATTCCTCGAAACAGAGGAGGAACTATCTCAGCAGAGAAGATTGCAACATGTTTTAACTTGTTGCTTCAGCAGCACACAAGGCTTTTCTAAATTGGCTTAAAAATGAGTGACTGTTATTGAGACAAAGATTAGAAACCAAATTTTCAGTCACGTAAATTCTGCAAATGAGTCACTTGGCATGTTAGAAGGAGTATATGGGCATGAAAACAATGGTAAGAGGAAGTATTTTTTACTTTAACATAAAGTTCAAAGTTAGAGAAGATGCCACTCATAAAACTAGAGGCCTAACAAAAATGTTGAAAAGTTCACAGATGATTAACTCTGATAATGATGATTGAGGAGTTGTATTTACATGAAGGAACAGATTCCTTCTGTAAGAAACCTTGAGCACAAGAAAGTTTCTGTTTGGATTATATACAAGGACAATAAAGGTCTGCCATTTGTTCTCATCTTTCAACAGAAGCTGGAAGAATTAATGTCTCATTAAGGAAAATAGTAGCTGAAACAAAATATGGTGTTTCTTTTAGGAAATGGAAATAAAATATCAAAGTTGGTGGTGTAAAACTCTAACATCACCAAGACCCCCAAATTGTCAGACTCACAAGTGAAGGCAATGTTGTTTTTTTTCTTGACTCCAATAAGTATGGATCATTCCATGAGCTTAAGCAGTGAGGTGAAAATATAAACACTCTAAAGCTTTAGTGAACATCTGAGAAATCCAAAGTGAAAAGCCATGCCAACACTTGAACCCAAGTGTTCTAATGTCTTGTATCTCCAGACCTGCCCCTCCACCATGTTAACATCATCAAGGTTCTAGGTCCTCACCTCTCTCCATTTCTTCCTAATCTGTCAGCTCACTCTGGCTTCACTTCCTTCGTTATCCAGTCAGACCCCACAGTCCATCTCTTCAACCCCACTCTTGCCAAAGCAATTAACTTCCTTATTCCTTTGAAAGGTCATTCACTGAACCCACTCTGAATCAACCCAAGCACTGGCTTCTCCCTCTTATACCTGAACATCTGGAGAAATAAGAATCATCAAGCTATCAAAAATTGATGTTAGGGCTTCCTTGGTGGCGCAGTGGTTGAGAATCTGCCTGCTAATGCAGGGGACACGGGTTCAAGCCCTGGTCTGGGAGGATCCCACGTGCCGCGGAGCAACTGGGCCCGTGAGCCACAACTACTGAGCCTGCGTGTCTGGAGCCTGTGCTCCGCAACAAGAGAGGCCACGACAGTGAGAGGCCCACGCACCGCGATGAAGAGTGGCCCCCACTTGCCACAACTAGAGGAAGCCCTCGCACAGAAACGAAGACCCAACACAGCCAAAAAAAAAAAAAAAAAAAAAAAAAAAAGTTAAAAAAAAAAAAATTGATGTTAGTAATAAGAATCACCAGGCTAGGGCTTCCCTGTTGGCGCAGTGGTTGAGAATCTGCCTGCCAATGCAGGGGACATGGGTTCGAGCCCTGGTCTGGGAAGATCCCACATGCTGCGGAGCAACTAGGCCCGTGAGCCACAATTACTGAGCCTGCGCTTCTGGAGCCTGTGCTCCGCAACAAGAGAGGCCACGATAGTGAGAGGCCCGTGCACCGCGATGAAGAGTGGCCCCCACTTGCCCCAACTAGAGAAAGCCCTCGCACAGAAATGAAGACCCAACACAGCCATAAATTAATTAATTAATTTAAAAAAAAAAAAAGAATCACCAGGCTATCAAAAATTAATGTTAGTACTAGAGATCATTTTGTAATATATAGAAATATCAAACTGCTATGTTGTATACCTGGAAGTAACATGGTGTTGTAGGTCATTTATACCTCAATTACAGAAATAAAAATTAAGATTAAAAAATAATGTTAGTAATGGATATCTCTGGGAATATAGGGATATAGGGAAATTTCACTTTCTGTACTAATAAATGTAGAAGGAATGATGGAATTAGAAAATCAGATTTTGGCAATCAGCATAGTAACAATTCAGGCACGAGGCGTTAATGGATGCTAATACTAAAGTCTGAAAGAGGAATGAGGAACAGAGTTCTATACAGTCTCAAAGTACTTCCTTCAAATACCTATTAATTACAAAAAGGTAGAGGAGTAATTTTTCAGTTGAGAAACCTGTCAGATACCATCTTAAGCAACTGATCAAATCAGTGCCACCAGAAATGGGACAAATTGACGTCATAGGCTAGATATTGGGATTCAATAAGAAGAATCCAGCTTCACTTCTGTGATGTTCCAGGATGATCTGGGTCTAATCATAAGGAAACTTCAAATAAACCTATATTGAGAGGCATTCTACAAAATTATTGGCCTGTAGTCTTCAAAAATGTCAAGGTCATGGAAGTCAAGGAAAGACTGAAGAACTGTTTCAGGGTGAAGGCAACTAGAGAAATGTGACAACTGGGTACAGAACCAAAATATGTGTTTTTACAACATCACCAAGCAATTAACTCAATTCTGACATCACCTACCTGGAGACAGCATCAGATCCCACAGGTTAACGTCTCAGTCCAACAAGACTGCCTCCCCCACTTCAAGATGCCAGTCACAAATCTAGGTTGTTATTTGTACTTCTGGCTATAAATTAGAAGCTTTCACAGCCCTCTCCTCGGGTTCAGTTAATTCGATAGAGCAGCTCACAGAACTCAGAGAAACATTTACTTATGTATACCAGTTTATTATAAAAGGATATAATTCAGTAACAGCCAGATGGAAGAGATGCCTAGGGCAAGGCATGTGGTAAGGGGTGCAGAACTTCCACGCTGTCTAGGTGTGCCACTCTCCCCACACCTCCATGTATTCACCAGCCGAACTCTATCCTTTTGAGTTTTCAAGTAGGCTTCATTACATAGGCATGATTAACTAAAGCACTGATCATTGGTAATTGAGTCAACCTTCAGCCCCTCTCCCTCTTGGAGGTCAAGGGGTGGGACTGAAATTTCCAACCTTCTATCTATCACATGGTTGGTTACCATGGCAACCACCCCCCACCCTTGCAGGCTTTCCAACTCACTTCATTAACATAACTCAGGTATGGGACTTCCCTGGTGGCGCAGTGTTTAAGAATCCACCTGCCAACGCAGGGGACACAGGCTCAAGCCCTGGTCTGGGAAGATTCCACATGCCATGGAGCAACTAAGCCTGTGCACCTCAACTACTGAGCCTGCGCTCTAGAGCCCATGAGCCACAACTACTGAAGCCTGCGCGCCTAGAGCCCATGCTCCGCAACAAGAGAAGCCACCACAATGTAAATCCCGTGCACCGCAACAAGGAGTGGCCCCGCTCACCACAACTAGAGAAAGCCCGCGGGCAGCAACGAAGACCCAATGCAGCCAAAAATAAATTAATAAATTAATAAATTTAAAAAACATAACTAAGGTCTGGTTGAAAGAGGTTTGTTATGAATATCAAGAACCTTTATGGCTTAGAAAATTCCAAGGGTTTTAGGACCTTTGTGCCAAAAAAATGGGGTGAAGACCAAATATATATTTCTTATTATAAATCACAATATCACAAACACATGAACCTGGAGTAAATCCTTTTGCTATAAAGAATATTATTGGGACAATTGCCAAACTTGAGTAGGGCTTCTAGACAAAGGATATATGGGAGTTCTTTGCATAATTGTTGCAACTTTCTCTAAGTTTGAAATTTTTTCAAATACTGTAAATTGTTTCCAAATAAAAAGTAAAAAACAAACCTGCTTTTCCATTTTTGAAATCAAGAATCATTGGATACATACACACAAAAAATAAGTATAATGTATATATGTTATGACCTTTAAAAATAAAAATGAACTCCTCTGAATTTACCACTCAATTTGAGAAATTAAATATTTATCAATAATGTTAAAGTTTCCAGTGTGCTCCTCTCCACCTCACCCCCACCCCAGGAAATAGTATCCTGAATATGTTTTATCATTCCCTTGCTATTCTTTAAAGATTTACCACATATATAGAAATTCCTAAATAATATTTTCTAATAACTAAAGAAATTTAGCTTTTCCCTCCTTCTTTATTTATTGGTTGCTTTGATTTCATCTTTAAATCATCTATTTTTATCATTTGCCCATTTTTCTAAGTTTTTTCCTTATTGGTTTGTAAACACTCTTTATGTACTACAGGTATTATCTTTGTTATGTATGTGGCCAATATTTTTTCCTAGTCTGATGGTTGTCTTTTAACTTTGTAAACTTCTTGTGGTGCTTTTCACTTTACAGATGTTTTGAATATTTATTGGGTCAAGTCTGTTGATAGTTTTATTTACGACCTCTGGATTTCTTATCCTATCCAGGAAGGTCTTCCTAATTTAAAGATATCCTCCTGTGGTTTCTTCTAATACTTTGGTAGTTTTGTTTATTTTTATGTTTAGATCTTTAATCCATAAGTAATTTATTCTTTGTTTATGGTGTGAGGTAGAGATCTAAATTGACATTTTTCACCTGTGATAGGCAGAATAATGGCCCATAAGAGAGGTCTATACCTTAAACTTCAGAACCTGTAAATGTCACCTGACATGGCAAAAGAGATTTTGCAGATGTGATTAAGGTTATGAAATTTGAAATGAGGAGATTATCCTGTGTCATCCAGGTGAGCCCAATCTAACCGTATGAGTCCTTAAAATTGGAGAACATTTCCTGGCTGTAGTCAGAGGGAAATGTGACCATAGAAGAATGGTTAGAGGGAATTCCCTGGCAGTCCAGTGGTTAGGACTTCACGCTTTCACTGCCGAGGGCCTGGGTTCAATCCCTGGTCGGGGAACTAAGATCCTGCAAGCTGCACAGCATGGCCAAAAAAAAAAAAACAGGTGGGGGTAGGGGGAAGAAAGAAAAAGAGTGGTTAGAATGGTTAGAAAAATGCATTGTTGCTGGCTTTGGAGATGGAAGGGAGGCCAAAGAATGAGGATGGCTTCTAGAAATGGAAAAGACAAGGAAATAAATTCTCACCTACAGCCTCCAGGAAGGAATGCAATCTTGCTGACACATTGATTTTAGCCTAGTGAGCCCCACGTCAGACTTCTGACCTACGGAACTGTAAGATTATGCATTTGTATTTAAGCCACCAGGTTTTTGATAATTTGTTAATTGGAAAACTAATATACCCCTCTAACCAACACTTTTTTTTAAATCAAATATTCCATCTTGTTCCTAGTAAATTAAAATGCAATCTTTATATAATTCCCAGGCACATGCTGGTTTCTGAACTCTCTATTCCGATCCATTGATCAGAATGGATCTCTTTTCCTGATCCATAATCATATTGCGTAATTACTGTTACTTTATAATTTTTTTATATTTAATGTCTTAAATCCTTCCTCTCCTTTTAATCCCCACTCCTACTTTTCTATTTAGGACCTCTTCATTTCTCTCCTCTTTCCTGACATCTTAACCACTCTGTCTCTGGTTTATCCCTCCTCCAGTTCATTTTCCACTCTATTGTTAGAATGATTTGAAATGCAAGTATCCTCAGACTTCTATCCTTTAAGTCCTTCAGAGCCATCCTTCATCTCCAATTCAAAGTCCAAATTCCTTAGTATGGTACATAGAAGTGTTAGGACAAATGATGCTGCCTATCTCACCAGTGTCATCTTCTTCCTCTCCCTAATAGACACCAAAGAACTTGAAGCTCACAGAATGCACCACACTGAATCCTTTGTAGCTTGGATATGTTACTGCATCTGCCCAGAGTATCTTCAGTTCCTCCTCCAAGCCAATGAGCACTGTACATTCAAAACTCAGATAAAACATCAGATTCCCTCAGCAAACTTTCCACATTCCTCATTGTGAGATTGAGCTAGTGCCCTTCCTTTGCATTCCCATAGCCTCATAAGTATACCCCTTCTAGCATGCACTTATATGTTTGTACTGCAATTGTTGGTTCACTTGCCTCCCTACCTTACTAGATAGTGAACTCCTTAAAGGCAGGAATTGCCTTTCATTTCTATACCCACAGTACTTAAAACAGAGTGCTAACAACATTGTAATAATAACGAATATGAAAAACAATGAAATAAGTGGTACCTGTTATTAAAACCTGGGTTAAGTGCTTTTCATAATTCAATAACTACGAAGTGTCAGCTCATAATTTTGTGTTTTGTGGAACTGTTTTTAATTACAAGTAATATTATCCAGCTTGTTCACTCATCTTATTCACAAGGCTTGGCTACAAGTGACTTTGGGTTGTTTCCAAAGGAAGAAAGTTTCCTCTGTTGAACAAATTCAAAAGAACATGACTCAGGCTCTAAAAGTAATCCAGAAGAGAATTTCTAAAATATTTTGAGTAGGAATGGTATTATTGGATTGTTTCGGTAGGAATAACACTTAAACACCTGTGAGAACCACCAGATTCATTTAGGTGCCCCTCCTCTGTGCTCCCATACAGATGAACACAAATAGCTAGCCTAGCACATATCATATGGGAGTAAGGTACAGTCATCCCTTGGTACCTTGGTACCCTTGATATTGGTTCCATGACTCCTGTGGATACCAAAATGTGCAGATGCTCAAGTCTCATATAAAATTGCATTGGACAGTCAGCCCTTGGTATCCCCAGTTTCACATTCATGGATTCAACCTTGAATATCTTTCTACCAGTGGTTTTCAATCAGGAGGATAATACAGCTCCCCCCTCCCCGTAGGGGTGTTTAGGGAAATTTTTGATTGTCCTAATGATGCGGGAGGGTGGGGGGAGGGTGTGCCCCTGTCATTTAGTGGCTAGGAGCCAGAGATGCTAAATATCCTACAATGTGCAGGACAGTCCTGCACGACAAAGAATTATCCTGCTAGTGTTCACTAAACTTACTGTGGTAATCATTTCATGATGTATGTAAGTCAAATCATTACTCTCTACACCTAAACTTATACAGTGCTATATGTCAATTAAATACCAATAAAACTGGAAGAAAAACATATCCTCCCCAAATTGCCCATAGTGACCCATTAAGAAGCTGACTTTTTTTTTTTTTTTAAATCTTTGACTTCCCATTGGCTTGGAAAGCCCAGCAATAAAAGTCACTCTGAACTGAAACTGCAAAGGGATGGGGGCAGGAATACTTAGCCATAGACTGTAGGTTATGCAGGCTTAAATAATCAGCCCGTTACTTTGTGATCACCTTTCATAATTACTTCTATATTTCTCTCATATAACTGATGAAACATGAATGATTAGAGAATAAAGTCATTAAATTCAGCTATTTCTTTTTTCTTTATTTGGTTGGTTCAGTTAAGGTTAATTCTAATCGAAATAGCAAGAACAAAAAAAGTTCATCTTCGGTACTTTCTTCCATTAATCCACCCATCTCTAGGAGTCTCCTTCATATTTTGGCATCCACCTCCAAAAGCCTCCCCAATTTGGCGCCAATCTAGGAAACAGACATCTTGGCCTGGAATATGTACACCTGATAACACCATTCCTTCAGGGTCCAAGGTCTTAATTGTTTGAGCTGGTAATTCAGGTAGCTCTCAGATAATACAGTTTCTACATTATATCCAAATTCCCTTCCGGTTTTAACATTCTCTGATTCAATACCATTAAAAATCTACAATATTTTCACAAGTCCTTTCTAAATTTACTCATGACACTAAGCTATTTATCAGTGTTAACAGTTTTTACAAGAATAGTGCCAGTGCCATGAGTTGAAGTGCAAGAGAGAATTTTAAGGAGAAGGGGGCACAAGACCGTTTCAGCCAAATGGGAGATATTTTTTGAACTGCTGGATTTTGGGTTCCTCTAATCATGATTTTTAGGAAAGCAGCTTGCCACCTTTCCCTAGATCCATTCTTAGTTTTTATTTTATTTTATCTTTTTAAGATTTCTTTTTTAATGTGGACTATTTTTAAAGTCTTTATTCCATTTGTTACAATATTGCTTCTGTTTTATGTTTTGTTTTGTTTTTTGGCTGCAAGGCATGTGAGATCTTAGCTCCCTGACCAGGGATCAAACCCGCACCCCCTGCATTGGAAGGCGAAGTCTTAACCACTGAACTACCAGGGAAGTCCCCATTCCTAGTTTTTAAAACAGCATTGTTTATTGCTTGCTTCTGCTAAAATGTCAACTTCATAGGAGCAAGAACACTGTCAGCTTTATTTGTACTGCATCCCCAGCACCCGGAACCATATCTGTTCTATGGAGGCGCTCATTAAATATTTGTTGAATGAAAAAGTAATTTACTATAAGTAGAGATTTAATCACTTACCAATACAAGAATACAGTGATATTCTAAAACAAAAGGAAACTTCATGTTTAGAGGAGATTACATGACATATTGTGAACCCTGTACTGAATTGCAAAGTCATGGGCGGGGAGAGAAGCAGGAGCCACCCATATGCATAACATGAAATATAAAAACAGATATCACTGAATTATAAGGAGCACTTAACCATGGTGCAAAGGTCAAGTGAAATTCATTTATCCCTATGTTTGATTTAGGTGAAGAATATCTGGTAGGCTCTCAGCAAAAATAAGATCAATTTTAATGTATTACCCTGAAAAGCCCAAAGTCCACTAGTTTAAGCAATAATTCTGGACACACTTAAAATATTATTTTGCAAGATCCTAATATGCACGTTAAGACCTAAGCAAAATACTTCATGAAATAATGTTTAATACTTTACTGAGGACATACAAAGAAATTATAACAAACTCATTTACCTCATTTACGTTTAGTAGGAACCAGCAATTATTTCCATTTTACAAAAGGACAAAATAAAGATAAATGAAATGTAAGTCAACCATGGAAAAATCATCTTAAATCAATACCACATCCTAAGTGAAATTTCCATGCAACAAGATAATATTAAGGGAATTCAAATAAAACTGAAAAAAATCAACTCAAATATTGATAGTATAATCTTAAAACTTCAAATATTCCTGACTTTAAAATGTCAATGAGAAGCATGGGAAAGACTTGTGAAAACACTGTGCATTTTTCATTGCATAGGCAACCAATTTTTTAAATGTTCCAAGTCCCACAGAGGGTTGCAAAAGAAATTCTGTCTCCTGGATCCTTAATTCAAAATCAATACCAAGGGAAGCATTTTAATTTGTGATTGCATTCAGCAGCAAATAACAGAAAACATGACAAGTTTTTTTCATGTACCAACAAGCTTGAAGGTAGAGAGTGACCTCAGGTTAGGAGCCTTATATCTTTCTGCGCCTCCATCTTAGCATATAGTTTTGCCTTCATGTTTTTATTTTGTGGTCACAATATGGCTGCTCTACCTCCAGCATTGCACATGAGTTCCAAGTAGGAAGAAAATGACAAAGGCAAAAGGCATATGCCAGCTAAAACTTGGAAAGAGCTTTATCAGAAGCCTCTATTCAGTGAATTTTTGCTAAGGTCTCATTGACCAGAACTTGTCTCACATGGCCACTCCAAGCTGCAAGGAAAGCTGTGAAAGGTACTGTTTCGCTGGCATTATGCCACACTCTTCATTTCTATAGGATTTATGCATAGTAAGCTGTTCCAAGTTAATGTAGTATTGACTATCCAGCTGCGGGGTCCTGAGTAAGAAAGGGTGTGAAACTCAGAGGCAAATTTACCCTGATGCTAATGAAGCTTAAACTCAGCTTCCCTCACTTATACAGATCCCTCCAAGACCCTGGGAGAAGTTCTGGAAATATGTTCACAAGGTCATAAATTTTTGTAAAATTTGTACACTTAAGATTGCAATTAATTAATACTACTGTTCTTTCCTACTCTGACTTTCCCAGCCCTCAGGACACAATATAAGTGTTGTTGGTGTGGCCATGGGTATTTGGAGGATCAAGCTAAGAGGAAGCTAAATTGAGGACACATTCAGTTTGAATTTAGTGGATTATATTAAGGAGGGTCACAGGTGCTTCAATGTATAGTTGAGTTACTGCCACTCATCAAAGTGTAGGAATCATTTTCAGGAATACTCCTGCTGCCCACTGTGCTAACTCACCTGGCACCATGATGGGAAGGTAAGGGTTCAACATAAAGGTCATTAGTAAGCCACTACAATAGGACATTGGTGACAAACTATTCAACAAATGTCTTCAACTCAAAGAGTTACATTAATTACTGACAAGAAAATTTGAAATGCTAAGTCTCATATATGAAAGACACTAGGTAAAAGTTTGCCAAAATTTGAAAATAATCCTAAAATTCTACATGCCATTTCCAATAAGTTTTGATGCTGAAAGAAACTTTTCTGAACGATCAATAGCAAAAAACAAAATTCAAACTTGTTAGAGGAAAGCCTGGATTATCTTTCTATTCTATATAAAATGTTATTTCAAAATTTGAAAGCTTCATATGAAGAGACAAATAACAAGGATGCAGCAAAAAATATTTTTTAAAAAATAGAGGTGTGTTAGGCAGTTAATAAAATGTGTGTTGTTTTTCTGGGTTTTGTGATATTCATGGTTTTTGCCAGTTTTAAAATTTTAATTTGTTGTGATTCCTTTCCTCATTTTAAATAGTCACTTTTGTTCCTAATTTTGTATTTTATTTCTCTTATCAAGTTCCCCCAACCTCCAAGTTGGGTAATTTTCAAGCTCCATAGAACCTGGTTCTGCCCTTGTGCCTTGGGACCCCAGTGAGTCCCCTAACAAGAAACACGCCCTAAGACCTTCCAAATTTACCTCCACATCCATTTTGGGAAGAAAGTGTAAGGAGAGTGCCATTCTCCTAAGTCAGAACTGGAGCTGGCCAGAGGTGCCTACTTGAAGTGTCCTTTCCCCTGAACTGCACGCTGAATTCACTTAGCCTTCTTAGATGAAGGTCACCGTCAGGCATCTCACAGCAGCCAGGAGACGGCCACAAGAAAAAACAAAAGGGAAATAAGTTTAAAATTCTCTTACTCCTCCCAGTGAAAACTAAACCCCTTGGTCCCACCTAGGAACTCCATTTTGTCATTGACCCATATTGGCATTCTTTCTAGCTGGATGTAAGAAGGGGTTCACCCAGCATGGCCAACACACTTCCCTGAGGGTGTCTTGTGAAACAGCAGTCTAACAAATCTCTGCTCCTTGGTATTACAGAATATAAAACAGAAATAGGGGCTTCCCTGGTGGCACAGTGGTTAAGAATCCGCCTGCCAATGCAGGGGACACAGGTTCAAGCCCTGGTCCGGGAAGATCCCACATGCCACGGAGCAACTAAGCCCGTGCACCACAACTACTGAAGCCGTGTGCCTAGAGCCCGTGGTCTGCAACAAGAGAAGACACTGCAATGAGAAGCCCACAAACCTCAACGAAAAAAGTAGCCACCGCTCGCCTCAACTAGAGAAAACCCACGCGCAGCAATGAAGACCCAATGCAGCTCAAAAAAAGAAAAACACACAAAAAAAACCAGAAATAGACCCATAGACATAGAAAATGAACTTATGGTAACCAAAGGGGGAAGTTGGCGGAGGGGTCGCGGGCAGGAGAGGGATAAATTAGGAGTTCGGGATTAACATATACACACTATTATATATAAAATAGATGACCAACAAGGACCTACTGTATAGCACAGGGAACTCCACTCAGTATTTTGTAATAACCCACAATGGAAAAGAAACTGAAAAAGAATATATATATGTATATATTCACATATATATCTAGCTGAATCACTTTGCTGTGCACTTGAAACTAACACAACATTGCAAATCAACTCTACTTCAATTAAAAAATAAATAAATAAAAAATAAATTGGGGGAATGCTGCATACTAGAATCTTCTCTAAAGAGTCCCAAGGCACACTAGCATCTTCAGAGCTTACAGAAGTACAGAAGTGAGTTGACTTTGATTCCACATTTTCTAATCTAATTTGTCCATAGGATCCTTTCTACCCCAGAATACACCTTGAGAATTTTTGCTCTAAATACATGTACAAACAGTATTACTATTATTATTATATTCATAACATAAGCCGCAAGCCTCCAAAGGGCATTTGGATTTTAAAGATTCTTGGTAACAAAAGAAAGCAATCTGTAACACTGGACTTCAAGGGGTCATGGCCACAAGGTCAGAGAATTTAAGACAATGTTAAGGGACATGTTTCAAATCCCAACATCTTGATAGTTGTTGTTCTAGCCATTCATAAGTCTTGAGCCTGTTCACGAAAGAGAGGATTTATGATGCAGGATGTTATTTGTTACTTGATTATGTTTCCATGCTATTATACTCAGATTTGGAATTAGTTGCCTAATGGATCAATAATACTTTAACACATGAACTTGTTAGTTTTTAGTTACAGAATCTATAGAATGATTAAGATGTAAAGCCTGCTAATTTTCCTTGGTTAATAATAAAGCCAATTTAAATTGCTATGAGAAATTTTGTTTAAATTTGCTCTTTAACACATTCTGCTCAGGTACAAACTTGTACAGTATTGGTAACCACACATTTGGTAAAAGAAGGAAATCTGTGAGCTCAGCCATATGCTAAGATAAATCAGGTATGTGAAGCCAGTAGCCATGCTTAGAAAAATCAATACGAGGAGTGAATGAATGAAAGGCCTAATTTAGGGGGAATGGACTCACTACCACTAGGACTTCATAAACCTAACCAAAACCCTTGTGTCTTCAAGGATATAAAATACATCTCCATGGTGACTTTTAATTTTTTGTTTGGTTTTATTATTTATTTATTACTTTAATAATGCAATTGCCCTGGTCATGGCATGTCTGGATCTTTTTCTCCTCTTGTGCCAAAAGTAAATGGTTTACATGCCAGTGTGTCATGGATATAGTTGGGGCTCTCCATTGATGAAATGTATTTCTTTAATTTCTCTTCATATTAATCTGCAAACACAATGCTCAGGAAATGTAGGAAAATGAGCCTCTTCTATTAGGGCTACCATATATAGTTGTGCAGGTTGTGGACTGTACAACAGTCCACAGAAGTTGATCGTTCATTATGTAATTTTAGTTTCCACATTCTTTACTATGGAATAAACTGAATTTTTGTGGTTGAGAAAAAAGTTCAGTGAAATAAAATTTGAATAAAATTAGAAGTGAAAGCCATTGTATTTATTTTCCATTGAGAGGAAAAAATCCATTTGTTTAATATTAGAAAAAAAAGAGAGGAGATTGAAGTGCAAGGCTCTTGGCAACCACTATGTGAATCATTATTCTGCTCATTCTTTGCTCCTTTTCTAACATACCCTTTTCCTCAATCAGTTGAAAATGCAGAATGGGGCTTCCCTGGTGGCGCAGTGGTTGAGAATCTGCCTGCCAATGCAGGGGACACGGGTTCGAGCCCTGGTCTGGAAAGATCCCACATGCCGCGGAGCAACTCGGCCCGTGAGCCACAATTACTGAGCCTGCGCGTCTGGAGCCTGTGCTCGGCAACGAGAGGCCGCGATAGTGAGAGGCCCGCGCACTGCGATGAAGAGTGGCCCCCGCACCGCTATGAAGAGTGGCCCCCGCTTGCCACAACTAGAGAAAGCCCTCGCACAGAAACGAAGACCCAACACAGCCATACATACATATATACATACATAAATAAAAAGAATGTAAGCAGACAAGAATAGCATTAAAAAATAATAATTAAAAAAAAAAAAATGCAGGGCTTCCCTGGTGGCGCAGTGGTTGAGAATCTGCCTGCCAGTGCAGGGGACACGGGTTCGAGCCCTGGTCTGGGAAGATCCCACATGCCGCGGAGCAACTAGGCCCGCGCGCCACAACTACTGAGCCTGCGCGTCTGGAGCCTGTGCTCCGCAGCAGGAGAGGCCGCGATAGATAGTGAGAGGTCGCGCACCGCGATGAAGAGTGGCCCCCGCTTGCCGCAACTAGAGAAAGCCCTCGCAAAGAAACGAAGACCCAACACAGGCAAAAATAAAAATAAATTAATTAATTAATTTAAAAAAAAAAAAATGCAGAATGTCTGTGTCTGGCAAGTGGAGTCAGCAGCAAAATTTCTCTGAGATGCATTTTTATGTATTTGCTGTCAGTAGAGATGAAACTAGTGGAATTCTTCTGGCCCTCACCATTGAAGACATGAAATACTCTTCACAACCCCAAACACCCTTTTCCCAACAAGATAACGTCAGGCACTAAGAAGAGAACAGTACCTGAAGAAGATCTATAGTCTATCATTTTCCAGGGGGCAATAATTAAATATATCCTCATGTTTTGCTCCTGAAATTACACATATAGTCCCTGAATAATCAATACTGTTTATTTTGTGTGCTATCGTCTTCTTAGATCTCTTTTTGGTTGAACGTATGGATAAAAACCTAAAAATGATTGCTCTTGTAAGATTTTCTGTTGAGATCCCAACTGGCTCAAAGGCATCATAGCTGCTTTAAGTGAGATGTGGTGGGACTTTTCATTTTGTTTAAATGTAATACAGACAGTTGTCTCTTCCTTATTAGAAAACATCAAATCCAGGAGGATTTTTTTTTAATGATCTCAAAAATTGACATATATATGCCAGTATTACATATATAATCATATATATATATATAATATAGGGCAGCCAAGTAACTGTCAATTTATATATATGTATATATGTATATGTATCTCCTCAGGTGCATCGACAGAGGTTGTAGAGAACTAAGGCGAGGGGAATAGATTTCCTCTCTGTAGGGTGAGTGAGGGCATCCCTTTAATCGGCTCTAAAAGACTAAGCAGCTGGCAGTTGAAATACAAAAAAGGTATGGGAGGAAGGAAGTAGTCTGGGGGTCATTATCAGCCTGGTTTTAAGAGAGACTTCACAATGAGTTGAAAAAGAAAGTTTAAGTACTTCCCTGGTGGCGCAGTAGTTAAGAATCCGCCTGCAAATGCAGGGCACACGGGTTCAAGTTCCTGGTCTGGGAAGATCCCACATGCCGCAGAGCAACTAAGCACGTGAACCACAACTACTGAGCCTGTGCTCTAGAGTCCGTGAGCCACAACTACTGAGCCTGTGTGCCACAACTACTGAAGCCCGCACGCCTAGAGTCCATGCTCCGCAACAAGAGAAGACACGGCGAGCACCACGATGAAGAGTAGCCCCCGCTCGCCACAACTAGAGAAAGCCCGCGTGCAGCAACGAAGACCCAACGCAGCCAAAAATAAATAAATTAATAAATTAATAAATTTAAAAAAGTCACCCAAGCGTACGTTCTTGAAAAAAAAAAAAGTGTAAAACTGGAATTGGGGTAGGGAGTGGGTGGTGGGACTCTGCCTGATCAAACTTAAGCATTAGTGAAAAAAATACCAAATTCTACCTGTATGAATGAATAGGTCTCCAAAAACTTACCTGGTAGATTATTTAATGTTTTGCTTTGTTAAAACTTATTTTCATAGTCTCTTTCAAAGTAGTGAAATATGGCTAGAATCTGCTTCTCAAGTAAATCATGATTTGGGTCTTTAGTTAGACTAGAAAAAACTAAATGTTCCTTTCCTCCTGGAAGCGGGAGACCCTACTTTCAGGAAGAATATCTGTGAAGAAAAAACAGACTCAGAGTAGTATACTTCGAAATCTGGACTTCTACAAAGTGATAACATTGCTGTAATAGTGTTATAAAGTGTTTAACTGTATGGTTTAATGGGGGGGAAGTGGACGAGACGATATATGATAAATGTCTAGGTTTTTCGCAAAGAACTCATACTTTAAATCTTCTTATACTTAAGCATTAATCTCTGAATATGAGAAGATTTCTTAGTTAAAAGTGACAGAGAAAAAATATTTATGGAAAAGGAAACTGGTTAAATAACATTTTCCTTTAAATAGCATTTTGAAAAAAAACTTCATGATAACAGTCCAAAACTACAGGCACAAATATTAAACATTCAATAGGATTTAATGTGGTGCTTTCAAAGGCTTATCAAGAGACTACCTGCAACAGACTCACTGGGAGGGTTTACTAAAATACAGATTTCTGGGCCGTACCCCATACTTTTAAAATTGGGGCAGATGACAACTCCAGAATCCGAATTTCAACTAATACCCTCACATGACTCCTAAGAACGCTAAGCTATGAGAACCACAGCACCCAGGTTTCTTGTAGGTAGAATAAATACAATGTATCCATTTTTGTACCCTCAGTACCTAGCATCCTGCCTGGCCCAGAGCAGATGTTCAGTAAATGTTTACTTAAGCAACTTGTGTAGGGGAGATGGTCTTTCTCCTCTAATCATAGGGTAAGTCCAGGTGTTTACTTAAGGAAAGTATTCATCTATGTCCTATAATTACCAGGGGAAAACAAATGCAGAAGAAAAAAGTGAAACCCAAAGGACATGGGCTGGAGAACTGGAAATACATTATAAATGTATTTGACATGCATATTTAATGTGTGATATAAATGCATAAGCTCAATTAATGTGCTATAAAGGTGTCAGCTCAATTAATTAAAGCATGAAACTTTTCTGCTCAGAGGCACCATTTAAGAAATAGCAATGGATCAACATAGCCCAACATCTCAATTGCAAAAAATATGTAAAATATCTGCCTCTTATGATGAGTAGGATAATTTTCAATATAAAAATTAACACATTTAAAACTGCAATGGAAAGATCCTGGAATGAGTGTGCCAAAGTAGAGGATTGGAATGGCTTTGGATAGGATAAATAAAAGGGCCATTAAAGCTATTCAGTTAGCAGGTTGTGAGACAGCTGGGCGGGATAGACTTGGTGGTTGGGTTGGCGGTAATGAGAATGGGAAGTTAGACCAGTATCCAAAGATGTACCAGAAGTAGGTCTGATTGACTGAAGGATGGAAATGAGAAATGATTGCAAATGCCCTTAAAACCCTGCATGATCAGAAAAACCTGAACCTAATATACTTATCCTCCCATCTACAAAAGAAAACATTTGCCTATTTTAGCTCTTTTCTGATTACAACTTAAAGTCTTTCCTATCTATTTACCTACTGATCAATTTTAAAATAAATTTATAGCACATTTCTGCAGTTAAGGAATTTATTTAAAAGATTAAAATGAACAAAGCATGGCTCTGATAGCGCCAGAATCAACCTTTTTTGGTAATATGTAATGTGCATTATTAAAAAATAAAAATCAAGTCCTGTCCATCCAGTAAGTTTCCAATGAAAGGGTCATGTACCCATTTTTCAAAACAATGGAAGAATTGCTTTTTTTTAAAAGGTTATCTGTAACTAAGTTGTTTGCTACTTGGAACTATTTCTCTTAGAAGTAGTGTTATGTTAGTCATGTGCCCCTTTTAGATTAGTTTTCTACGCTAGCCCACAAAATCATGCCAGGGTCACTCTGAACTCAGAAGTCCCAGGAGTAGTGAGTCTTTCTGAGCCTTGAGATCTGAAACCCAGAGTCACTCTGAAGTTGGAAGGATCCCTCACCAGTGGGTCTTCCGGGAGGTATGTGTTGGGGTGTGGCACAGTCAAAGCGGTAGATCCAGCGGTCCTCTCTGTTGGGGAAAAACTTCTCTGTCGTGGGAAGGTTCATCTTGTAAATTCAAAATTTGGAGGTTTCAGAGCCTGATCTATTGAAAAGGTTCTACAAGGCAGAAGTCATGGAATATGAGGTTTGGTATTTTCATGTCTTCATCATACAGAATACCAGTGAACAAGTAACCTGAGATTTTGTTGATAATTCAGACAGAGCAAGTCTAACGGGGGAAAAAAAAGCTATCTCACAATGGGTAATTAGCAATCGCCAAGTAGATGGTACACCTTTGACACAGCTTACAATAATGGCTCATGGACTCCCTTTTCTTTGAAAACGTGGGAACCACTAGTATTAAAGTGGGAGACTGTAAAGAGGCCAACATGGCAAAAGTTTTTTCCCTTAATTAAATCAGAACCAATACTAGTAGAAAATAAAGCCGCATTGAAATATACAAATAAATGTATTGCTTCTTTGAAAAACATGATAGAAATAGAAATTGTAGGTTTTTCATTTTCCCCTCCCATCAAAATGCTATTTCTCAGCATTCCACAGTTATACTACATTATTTTAAGTGTGTTTCAGTGTATCCTTCAGGTGTTTCTTTTGCCATCCCATATCCTGGGCTGTTAAATTTCAGTTGAGTGATACCTTTGCACACAGGAGTTTTAAATTTTTGTCTGTGTAGCAATAATGATTTAGGTTTACCTTTATCATATGACTATCAGGAAATGGTTCTTTTCTCTGCATACCATTGGGATGACTTACATAGCCCACATTTTATAATCTTGGTGTGATGTATTGGGATCCATAAAGGTAGGCTTGATTGCTAGTTCTAAAAATCCACGGACCTCCAGGTTAAGAACCCATTCTTAGAGGGTTTTTTTAACTCTCCACTGCAAAATTTACTAAAACAGCTATTTGATATAGTGTTAATATTGTTAATCTTCCAATTAACTTCACTAAACTTTGAGGAATAAAGCTAGTGCTTTTTCCATTGTAAAAGTAATTTTAGGAGAAATAGGTACTCTCATACCGTACTGTTGAAAGTGTAAATTTTAAAAACATCTTAATTGTGGTAAGATACACTTAGCATAAAACTTACTATCTTAACTATTTTTAAGTGTAAGTTTCAGTAGTGTTAAACACATTCACATTGTTGTGTAACCAATCTCCAGAATACTTTTTATCTTGCAAAAATAAAACTCTATACCCATTAAACAACAACTCTTCATTCCCCCCATCCCCAGCCCCTGGCAACCATCATTCTACCGTCTAGCTCTATGAATTTGACTAATTTAGGTAACTCATATAAGTGGATTCATACAATACTTGTCTTTCTGAGGCTAGCTTATGTCACTTAGCATAATGTCCTCAAGATTCATCCATGTTGTAACATGTGTCAGAATTTCCTTCTTTTAGAGGCTGAATAATATACCATTTTATGTATATACCACATTTTGTTTATCCATTCATCTGTCAATGGACACTGGGGTTGCTTCCTCCTTTTGGCTATTGTGAATAATGCTGCTATGAGCATGAGTGTGGAGAGTGAAAGTTTATACAAAATTTCTTGGAGGAAATTTAGCCATGTCAATAAAGTTACTGTGGATTGGCGATTGATGACCTAAATAAGGATTATAAAAGAGAGGATGATAAAATTATGGTTAAGTGAGGGGTTAAACATTTAAGTAGGTATGTTGTATAGATAACAAACTAAAAATTTGTGTATTGGATCAGAATTTTGAAGGATTTAGAGTTAGATTGGAATATTATTGTTAAAGTGGATAAATTAATGTAAACTCGAGATTTTCTAGAGAAATACCTTTTCCAGCTCTGCATTAAGGTGGCCTAGCAGTGTTACCATCCCGGCTACACCAGGACAACATGAAATGATATAATTTGTAACCTGAGCATGTACCCAGATTTTGGTCTTTAATTCTAGCAGCCATTACAAGTAGCTAATTTCATGTCCTACAACAGGGAGAAAAATCAACATAGGCTTAATATATCTTAATATTTTCAGAAAGCAAGGATGTTTTTTAATAGTCACTGCAATGTTGAAAGGACAATGGAGCCAACTTAAAGTTAGTCCTGGTTAACTTACGTCAATTTGAACTTTCAAAAAAGAAAAAGATAATTATGGCTAATTGAAATGAGTTGCATCTGTGAAAATCCATGAGTCTGTAATGGTGCTCAAAAAAGAAAAATCTACATATATTGTATAAAAGGAAATTGTGACCTAAATATGGCAAATAAAATAGAATATGCTAAATTTTTAAAATGTATTTAAATGTATTTAATTAATTGTATTTAATTCAGTGTATGTAAATGTATTTAAATGTATTTTTAATAAATAGGGAAATGACATTTGTGGATGTCTTATTTTTTCTGTTAAATATATCACAATTAATAAATTATAGATACATATTTATGATTCTAAGATAGCTTTTTTTTTGCATTTTAATATGTCTGAAATTGTGCTTCTACAGTGGATGATGGCCTTTTCAGTTGCTGTTGGTGAAGAGCTGTATGTTCATACTTGGTCAGAGCTGTTTATAATGTTTTCACTTCAGTTGAGTAATGTGCATTGTTGGTATTTTACAGGTTGAATTTAACCACCATTTGAAATGTCTTTTAAAAAGTTTCTACTGTAATTTTGGCATTGAAATGAGGTATTGTGTACACAGAGAGGCAGTGAAACAGAGCAATGGAATGTGCCTTTGATATTAGCTAAGGCTTCATCTTCTGAGGAATGTCAACATATTTTCCATATTTTCTTTCAATCCAACAACTATGTGCTTTATGGAAACTGAGAAAGAGAGATACCCACAAGTAGATGAAGCTATGTTATATTTTGTCACTAGGATACATACAAAAAGATTCTTATTACTCAACAAGAAATACAACTGAAGGCAGGAAAAATTGCCAAATCCCTTGTAATAATTTCAGAGCAATGAGAGGCTAGTTTAACTGATTACTAAGTCATGCAAGACTATTGTTAAGGCATTTTGTCATAGTTTAATTAGTTTTTTCCTTCTTATATAAAGGAAGGTACATAAAGGTATATAAAATAATGGAGCAGCTGACAGTAGCATCTTATGCTTGATAAAGTATGGTGTGCATTTTTTTCTCTATTTGATTAAGAAGGGAAAGAAAAAGTTATGGAACTCTGAGATAGCCAAATAATAATGGAAAAAAGGAGGAACTCTGCAAGGATAGGAAGAACGAGGAAAGAGAGTCCAAGAGAGGGTGGAAAGATGTTGGATTAGACACATGTTCCAAAGAGGCAGGTGGGGGCTTCCCTGGTGGCTCAGTGGTTAAGAATCCGCCTGCCAATGCAGGGGACATGGGTTCAAGCCCTGGTCTGGGAAGATCCCACATGCCGCGGAGCAACTAAACCTGTGCGCTACAACTACTGAGCCTGCGTTCTAGAGCCCGTGAACCACAACAACTGAGCCCCCGTGCCACAACTACTGAAGCCCGTGCGCCTAGAGCCCGTGCTCCGCAACGAAGGGTAGCCCCCGCTTACAACAGCTAGAGAAAGCCCGCGCATAGCAACGAAGACGGAACACAGCCAAAAATAAATAAATTAAATAAATAAATGTGTTTTAAAAAAATAGGAGAATTGTAAAATAAATTACGATGTCTCTATGACAGAATACTATATAGTGATTAAAAGTGATGTTGTAGGTATATAAATTCATAGAGAAATGTTAAAAATATATAATGGGTAAGAAAAGCAGGTTATAAAAAGGTAATAATGTAGGATCCTATAATTTGAAGAATTATATTCACTTCTTTAGTATAGCTTCCTAAAGGTAGAATAACTCAGTAAAGTGTCCTTTTTCAAAGTCTATTTGTTTAAATCCTAATCCCCAGTAATCTCACAATATTACTATATCTGAAGGGACTTTAAAGAGGTAAAGTTAAGTTAAAATGAGGTCATTAAAGTGGGCCCTAATCCAATATGACCTGTGTCCTTATAAGAAGAGGAAATTTGGACACAGATACATAGAAAAGGAAGATCATGTGAAGACACAAAAAGATGGTCATCTGCAATTTAAGTCCTCTGTACTTCTAGCATGTAGCTTCCCAACTGTAATAAACATTATAAATCCATTCTGTCCTCATCATTTTTATCATCAAGGAGCGAGGCCTCAGAAGAAACCAACCCTGCCTATACCTTGATCTTGGACTTCTAGCTTCCAGAATTGTAAGGAAATAAATTTCTGTTGTTTAAGCTACCCAGTCTGTGGTTTGTTATGGCAGCCCTAGCAAATGAATACACTATTGATCCACCTTCTCAAAATTTTCAGGAGCTTGTACCACGAGCGATGTATGAGAATACCTGTTTCATACCTTCTACTAGTTAATTAGTCAGCCAAAATATAGTATCATATCCTAGTTTGCATTTCTTTGCATTTTCCTTATGTTAAAAAGTTGTATGACTCTTCTGAATTTGGATGTCATTACACTGCCATGATCGGTGAACCAATTGATTACTCTTAGATGAATAAAGCTGAGCTGGTGACCAAGGTGTGTATTCATCGTGCCCCTCTGAAGGGGAATCAGTTATCATGCCACCCACACCTTCACCGTCAATATCGCACCCCCTGTGTGTGTGACAGCCCTGGCTAGGGCTGCTCCCCACCATTCCTCCTCTTACCACCCCTTCAGGCCTCTCCATGACTACTATTTTTCCAGTTTTAACACCAGTTCTCCCAGAAACCACACCCAGGCAAGTATGTGGGGCAGGCAAGTATTTCAGTCCCAGAAATAATCAGAAAAATCTCCATAGTGAGCACATCTAATGAGCTGAGCCCCGCAATAAACAAAGACAATTTCCCTGTGCAAAACCTAAGTAAAACAAAACAAACAAAAACCCCCCAAAACCCAGTCTTAAAGCTCAGGGATACTTTGGAAGCTGAAGTTATTTGCCTTGTATTGCAACATCCTTATACCTGAACCACCTAGTGACTAAACTAGGATGCTTTACAAGGGAAAACTTGCTAGTTAATTAAATTAGGGCAAGGTTAATTCATAGAGAATGCCATGAAATGTGAAGGAAATAGGCTTTTCTGACTGTTACCAGCAGGAGAATGGAAGCTGCATTTGAACCTGAATACATCCCAGAGGCTGAGAGTAACTTCACCCAGCAGGTGTGTACAGCTGGGCGGACCAGGGAGAGCAGTTAGGAGCAGGCAGCCCAGAAGGTAGTTCTAAAGATACGTCTACTTATCTCATAACATCTCTGTGGCGACCTCCTTTGGGCACATGAAAACCTTCCTTCTGGTTGATTTCTCTACTTCCTGCCCCATGTTACATTCTTAGAAACTGAAAAGTGCTCTGAAGACGGATGCTCAACAACTCAGAGAACTCGAATCTTACACGACTGTCACTGTCCATAACACAGTACATATTGCTGTAGAAACTTCATGCAATAAAATTTAAAAATATCATTTTGTTACTTACCTGGCTCACTTTCTATAACAGATTTTGGTGGTAGGAAGTCTTTTGGTTTTCACCACGAGTTATTTCAAACCGTTTGCCATGGTAAATTCACTTCCTCTTCCTTTTCTTGCATAAACTCATCTAAGGTGCCACAGTGTGGTTACCCCACATTCTAATACACCAGAAGTATAACTATAATGCTTCATTGATGTGCACAACAAAGCTTAATTTTTCAATGTTATTTTCTACTGACAACTCTCAGTCTAATATTCTACACCATAAATATGTTTGGTGATATCTGAGTTAAATGGACACTCCTTCTCCCTTTCCTCTCAGTTTAAAGCCTGACTAACAAGCCTTGCCAGTTTGGAACTCCAGAAATTGATTAGCATCTGCATAAGTGCAGCCTGGCCACTCCAACAGTTGTGTTTTATCATAGAAAAACATTCCAGATTCCCTCCCCCCCATCCACTCCTCCTTATGCTGACTTTTTGTCGCTTGAACCTAACATCTCCAAATTTCCTGAGATCTCTTGGGTTGATATTATCTTTACATCTTATAATAAGTCCTGATGTTTGATTCCATCGTATCTTTCTTGCCTGGGTAAGTTAATATGGTTCCCTCAAGCACACAAGAGACATCCTATTATACTTCCTTTGTCAACGTCAGTGTGGTCTAAGGGAGAAGGATTCTCAACCAGGAGACAGAAGATTTCAATTCCAGCACCAGCTCTTTTTATAACTGGTTATGTGACCTTGGAAAAGCAATTTAAGTCCTCCGTGCTCCTAGCATGCAGTTTCCCAACTGTAATAAATATTATAAATCCATTCTGTCCTCATCATTTTTATCATCAAAGAACATTTATCAAATGCCTACTTGGTGATGGCACCTTGCAGGGTGAGGCAGGCAGTCAGTGCCCCTGTTATTCAGGGGTCTAAAGCAGAGAGTTTGAGCCTCATATGAGCATTTGATCACAAAATTTTACTGCTCTTTGGAGAAATAAGAGGAAAACACACAGTAAAAAAAAATTTTTTTAAGGTAAATGTATTTAATATTTTAAAAAATCTGTCTTTTATCTAAAGATTAAATCTAATATATTTTTGGTATAAAAAGTCATCTCTTTTATGAAACATGTCATTTCTTTTATGAAATTATGGTCATGGTAAATGTTACTTTCTAAAATTGTTCTCACCAAAATAAGAAATTTTGCTTTTTAAAAAATTTTATCTCCAAAAGTTTTTACTCATGGGGGAATTTCAAATCTGAGATCTGGCTGGGCCATATATCCCTTGAGAAAGGGTTTTCATCCCACCTCTAGAAGCCATCTTCCACTTGGAGACTCTGTGGTGTGTAGTTCTAGAACATTCTGAGTTGGTAGTCTCTGGGCAAGCGGGGACCTAGTGCCCCTACTGCCTTTTAGTGTCCGTGTGGTGTGGGTAAGCCCTTTAGTCCCTCTGCACCTTAGGCTCCTCATCTGTAAAATGGACTTGAGAGAGGTCACCTTTTATCCTAATGGGTGACAAAGACTCTCTTCTTGCCGTAACTCTAGTCTGGTTCCTCTAAACTCTCAAGGCCCTGACCTCAGGCTCTGTCCTTGAGCCATTAGTCCAGTTTTAGCAAGAATCCTGCTGGGTCAGTTTAGTGGAAAATCCCGCACCCTTGATATCTGATCAAATTCCTCATCCCCCACTCTTAATATCTTATCACCCTGGCTTGCCTTCAGCAAGAATCCTGTTGAGTCAGTCTAGCAACAATCCCACTGGCTTTGATATTTTATCTTAGTAATTTTCCATACACTGATCCCCATCCTGCTCTTTGGCTATAAATCTCCACTTGTCCTTGCTGTGTTAGGAGTTGAGCCAGATCTCTCTCCCCTCCAACACACCCCATTGTGGTAGTCCCCTTGAATAAAGTCTTCCTTTTAACAAGTATCACAAAGAACTTTTTCTTTAACATAGGACACCTGAGAATGACATGTGTATTTGCATAGCTCTCTGGGCCCCATTCCCTGGGCACTAATTGTATACAACTTCACCCCTCTCACTCTCCCTTGATAAAGCACACCTGGATGCCAAGTGAGTTAAATTAATTCCATTTTAACAGTGGTTCTCAAACCGGAGTGTGCATCAGAATAACCTCTAGCACTGGTTTATCACAGGCTGCCCCACCCTAGAGCTTCTGATTCAGTAGGTCTCCGGTAGGACTTGAAAATTTGCATTTCTGTTAAATTCCCAAGTGATGCTGCTGCTCTTGCTGGTGGTCCTGGAACCACACTCTGAAAACCATTGTAGGGTAAGAACTTTGAATCCACTAGAATTTAGTGATCAACCAATCAATCAGTCAATCATTCACGAACTCTACTCTTATTATTTGTAATAAATTACTTTCTATACTTTGGTTTATCTGCTGAATTAGCGACCTCCAAGGACCGTCCATCTAAACAATTCTTTGATGTTTAAGTGAGGCAAGACAACGGGTCTTGATTCAGTTGAAGCCTGACTCCCTCTGCAATCATATCCTCTTTCAACTCTTTCCAGTACCCCATCCACCCCAACTACCTAAAGACTCTAACACTCAGTGTCGTAGGGACCAAGGAGGGCACATCGTGTCTTGGTTTCCTGCATAAAAATGGAGTGCTCTTCTCCAGGTCTTGTCAGCTGTAAGGAGAATCTTCTATTTTCCTCAGGGATCTATCTAAGGGGATCAAATCTACATTCTGGCTCTCCTGAGGGTGGAGGGAGGTCATTCCAGGCCCAGCAAATGCTGCAATTTGCTTTTAAGAATGTCCAAGACAGGCACCACGGTGATATATTGTTCTTTCTCTGATAAAGCCTACAGGTCATTTTAAGTTGAAATCCAAAAGGAACCAAAGAAAATACACACACACACATATGTGTGTATATATATATGTATGTTTTCCTAATAGTGACATGTTGTCCGTGAAATATTTTAATGAATTGTTCTCCAGAGGCTGGTGGTCTAAAAGAAAGAAGAAATATTTCTCCGGGAATTTTGGAAGTCTACTGGAAGTCTGCCAGAAGCCAGGAAAGACAGCTTAGCATTACAGGGAGTGAGAAGTACACTGGGCAGCTGCCCCTTCACTCCAGGTCCAGTGTCTTTTAGAAGGAGGCTCTGATAGGTGCATTCACACAGTGGAACGCTTTATCCCCTCAGGCTTTTTTCCAACAAACCACCACCATGCCTTTCTAATGAGAATTAATTATAAGAATAGTGAACTCATGGTAGCTCATTTTTAGTTAAAAAAGCTAACATGTATCGCGGTTCTCTATGTGGCAGGCATTATTACAAGGACTTTCTTGGTATTAATTCATTTAGTCTTTACAACAATCCCATAAGTACTATTAGTATCACCATGTTATAGACAAGGAAACCGAGGCACAAAGAATTAAGTTGCCCAAGGTCACACCACTTAGTAAGAGGTAAAGGTAGGATTCAAGCCAACTCCGGCCCCAGAGTCACAATTTATGCTGCTTTTTTTTTTTTTAAATAGAGGACAACAACCTTGCAGATTAATTAAATTCATGATTCAATGTTTTATTGATCCACTCAACAATCAGAAATTGTACTGGGTTAAATTGTGCCCAACCTCCCTCCTCCCCGCTGTGAATATCTCCAAGTCCTAACCCACAGTACTCCGGAATGTGACCTTTAGAAATAGGGTAGTTGCAGATGTAATTAGTTGCGATGAGGTCACACTGCAGTAGGGTGGGCCCCTAATCCAATATGACTGGTGTGCTTATAAAAAGATGGCCATTTGTAGAAGACCTTAATAGACATCTCTCTAAAGAAAACATACAGATGGCCAGTGAGCACATGAAAAGATGCTCAACATCACTAATTATTAGAGAAATGCACATTAAAACTACAATGAGGTACCACCTCACACCAGTCAGAACGACCATCATTAAAAAGTCTACAAATAACAAATGCTGGAGAGGGTGTGGAGAAAAGGGAACTCTCCTACACTGTTGGAGGGAATGTAAGTTGGTGCAGCCACTATGTAAAACAGTATGGAGGTTCCTCAGAAAACTAAAAATAGATTACCATATGATCCAGCAATCCCACTCCTGGGAATATACCCAGACAAAACTATAATTCAAAAAGATACGTGCACCCCTATGTTCATGGCAGCACTGTTCACGATAGCCAAAACATGGAAACAACCTAAATGTCCATCAATGGATGAATAGATAAAGAAGATATGGTACATATATACAATGGACTACTGCTCAGCCATAAAAAAGAATGAAATAATGTCATTTGCAGCAACATGGATGCAGCTAGAGATTATCATACTAAGTGAAATAAGTCAGAAAGAGAAAGACAAATACCATATGATATCACTTATATGTGGAGTCTAAAATATGGCACAAATGAACCTATCTACAAAACAGAAACAGACTCATAGACATAAAGAACAGATTTGTGGTTGCCAAGGGGGAGGAGGAATGGGGGAGGGATGGACTGGGAGTTTAGGGTTAGTAGATGCAAAGTATTATATATAGAATGGATAAACAACAAGGTCCTACTGTATATAGCACAGAGAACTATATTCAATATCCTGTGATAAACCATAATGGAAAAGAATATTAAAAAAGAATGTCTATGTTTGTATAACGGAGTCACTTTGCTGTACAGCAGAGATTGCCACAACATTGTAAATCAACTCTACTTCAATTAAAAAAAAGAAAAAGAAAAAAAAAGATGGCCATTTGAAGACAGAGGCCCACAGAGATAACACCACGTGACTATAAAGGTAGGTGTTGGAGTTAGGCAGCTGCGAGCCAAGCAGCACCAAAGATTGCCAGCAAACCATCCGAAGCTAGGCAGAGGCAAGGAAGGAGTGCCCTCCTAGCCCTCCAAGGAAAGTTTCAGAGAAAATGTGGCTCTGCCAACCAACACCTTGATTTCAGATGTTTAAACTCCCGGACTATGGAGATGATAAACGTTTGTTATTTTAAACTCCCACTTTGTGGCATTTTGTTATGTTAATAAATGTTGTGGATTGAATGAATTCTTCCAGCATTTACTAAGGGACTACTCTTTGCCAAGATTATCTAAAAATGGGGCAACAAGTCTTAAAAATCAAGAGTAGACAGTGAATAACATTCCCCCCCTCAAATTTACAGATAACTTGATAAACATTAGCCACCAAAGCGTCTTCCAGAATCCCTAACACAAACATGACTGTGTTAAGGTTTACTTTCTGGGCCCTCCTGTTCCATTAATCTGTCTATTTTCCAGTAATGCTTCACCTCTTTTCCAGTTCCTTGCCCCCCTCTGGTGGAGGTGCTAAAGAATGGAGAAAGGTATGAAAAGCAGACGGCAGGAGGGAGAAGCACAACTCCCAAAGCTGATCATGAGAGCCTACACACCACTGTCAAACTGTAGAAAAAGCACTCTGAAGACGTTTCAGACATTAGTATCTAATGAAGGCTTATCAAGGTACTTTAAAAAAGGTTTGCCCAAAGACAACGAAGGTAACGATTATTCTGAGAGTAAATTTATTGAACATGTTGAGTGAAAAGAGCAAAGAAAAGTATATGTCATATAGTCTCATTTTATAAAACAATGATAAAAATTCCTGTGTACATATGTGTGTGCAAAACTGTTTATGTACATTTATGTATATTTGAGATTGTATGAACATGGAGAAAGAGGTGAAAGTATACCGTATTAGTTTCCTATGGTTGCTATAACAAACTGCCACAAACTTGGTGCCCTAAAACAACAGAGAGTAGTTAAATTCACACAGATGGAAAGTAGAATGGTGGTTTTCAGTTACTGGCGAGAGAGGGAGAGGGGGAGTTGTTACTGAATGGGTAAACACCTTCAGTTTCACAGGATGAAAAGAGTTCTGGGAATTAGTTGCACAACAGTGTAAACATACTTAACGTTAAATGTACATTTAAAAATAGTTAAGATGATAAATTTTACATTCTGTATATCTTACCACAGTTTTTAAAAAAGCTTTACACTCTTCAGATAAGTATTATTTTTAACCCTATTTTGGAGGAAATGAGGCACTGGAACTTGCCCAAGATCACAATCATAGTAAATGGCAGAGCTGGGATTCAAATCCAGGACAATCTGACTCTAAAGACCTTCCTCCTAATCACTATGATGTATCAAAGATAACCTAAGTGGGAGGGAAGTCCAAAAGGGAGGGGAGATCCGAATGTGTATGGCTGACTCACTTTGTTGTGCAGTGGAGGCTAACACAGCATTGTTAAACAACCACACTCCAAAACAAATTAATTAAAAAAATTTTTTTTAAATAAAAAGAAAAAAGACACCACCCCCCCAAAAACAAAAACAAAAACAAAGTCATTCTCTTATGGTTCTGAAGGCCAGAAGTCTGCCATCAGCTTCTCTGGGCCAAAATTAAGGTACTGGGTGGGCTGCACTCCCTCTGGAATCTCTAGGGGAGAATCTATTCCTTACCTCTTCCAGGTTCTGGTTGTTGCTGGTGTTCCCTGACTTATGGCTGCCTCACTCCAATTTCTGCCTCTGTGGTCATATTGTCTTCTCCTCTCCTATGTGTGTCAAATCTCCCTCTGCTTCTCTCTTATAAGATCCTTGTGATTGTATTTAGGGCACTCCTGGATAATCCAGGATAATCTTCTATTTCAATATTCTTAATTTAATCACATCCGCAAAGATCCCTTTTCCATACAAGATGACACAGGTTCCAGGAATTAGAATCTGCTATCTTTTGAGGACCATTCTTCAGCCCACCATAGATACATGGGGAGGAGCAGAATGGTAGCCAGCCTTCAAGATGAGCCCCAGTGATCCTTTCCTTTTGATATTTGTGCCTTTTTGTAGTCTCTTCCCACATTGAATGAGGGCAGTCTATGTGTCCAACATGAGGTGGAGAAGTGACAGTGTACGATTTCCAGGCTAAGTCACAAAGGGCATTGTAGTTTCTGCTTTGCTCTCTTGGATAGACTGCTCTGAGGGAGACCAGCCATCATGTGAGGACACCCAAGCAGTGCTGTGGAGAGGCCCATATGCAGAGGAACTGAGACCTCCCAACAACAACAAGCACCATGTTGCCAACTATATGAGTGTGCCACCTTGGAAGTAGATCCTTGAGCTCCAGACAAGTCTTGAATAATGACAGCATTCTCAGAACTGCCCAACTACCCAGCCAAGCTTTTCCTGACCCACAAAAATGTATGAGAGATAATAATGCTTATTGTTGTTTTAATTGTGGGGTAATTTGTAGCAATAGATAGTGCCTATGGGAAAAGGAGAAACCAAGCCAAAAAACCAAATAAACAAAACTATAGTGAAAGAAATCCCTCTTTGTACCCCTGCATTTAAGTAAAATTATATATTAAAAAAATTCCACAGAGAACATTTTGGGCTCATACGATATTCATCTCTGAGAATAAGAAATGGATTTGAGCAACATACAGCATTTTACATTCTCAGGAGCAGAGGGGAAAGAGCCTGAAGTTTTGTTGTAGTTACTCTGCATCTTCTATACTGAGGAGTATAATTAGTATCTGTTGTTATTGCTTACCCTGTATCCATTCTCCTTCTTTCTAGCAATAGGGCTCCACTTTTCCTCTAGGGAACTACTCTGGAAGAACATAAAGGAGCAAGAGAATGAAAAAAAGAGCCTATTAGAAGGCAGAATTGATTGAAAAATAAATAAACAAAGGAAGCCTCTGGATGCTCTGCTTATAACTTCAATAATCTGTGTGAGTCATATATTTAAAGGTGTACCTAGTTATGTGTGTGTGATGCCAATGCACTCCTCTTCTAAACCACATAAACTCCTTGGATAAAAAAAGATGATGTATTGCTGTACAAGCTGTTAACAAATTCAAAGCTTTCCACTGCTTCACAATTAAGTATTGATTAGTTTAAAGCATTCTACAATATGATCCAACCTATTTTTCTAGTCTTCCCTCCCTCTATGTGGCTAAAACATTGTATTAGTCAGCTCAGAGCTGCTGTAGCAAGATGCCATAGACTGGGTGGCTGAAACAGTAGACATTTATTTTTTCAGTCTAGAAGACGAAAGTCCAAGATCTGGGTGCCAGCAATGTTGGTGTCTGGTGATACCTCTCTTTCTGGCTTGTAGACAACTACCTTCTCACCATATCCTCACATGGTCTCTTCTCTGAGCACATGTAGAGAGAGAAAGAGAGAGATATCTGGTGTCTCTTCCTCTTCTTATAAGGATACCAGTCCTATTGGGTTAGGGCCCCACCTTTATGACCTCATTTAACCTTAATTACCTCCTTGAAAGTGCTGTCTCCAAATACAGTCACATTGGGGGTTAGGGCTTCAACATATGAATATTGGGGGGAGAACACAATTCAGTCCATAACAGATATTGACTGCTCACCAAATATCCATGTGCTCCCTAACATTTCCCAGGCTCCTTACAGTCAGTCAGGGTCATGTGACTAGTGGTGGCCAGTTGGCTGCAGCAAAAGACATTTCTGATTGAAGATTTTAAAAGCTTGGTGCATGACCTTCAGTTCTACTTTCCTCTTAATGACCTAGAAGCCATATATTCCAGATGGTGCAGGTATAAGATGACATGGCCTCCATTAGCCTGGGTCTTGAAATGACTATGCTGGGGCAAAACCCCCTGTCAGCTTGCAGTGGATATGTGTCATGAATTAGAAGTAAATCTTTGTGGTGTTAAGCCTTTGTGATTTCAGGGTAAATTTGTAATTAAGCAAAACCTTGCATTTCCTGACTAATTCTTAAACCTTATCCTTCGAACTACTAAATAAATGGAAAGATGGTCCATGTTCATGGATCTGAAGTCTTATTATTGTTAAAATGGCAATATTCCCAAAATTGATCTACATATTCAACACAATCCATATTAAAATCTCACTTTTTTTTTTTTAACAGAATTTGACAAGCTAATCCTAAGATTCATATGGAAATGCAAGGGACCCAAAATAGCCAAAACAACCTTGAAAAAAGAACAAAATTGGAGGAATCACATTTCTCAATTTCAAAACTTACTACAAAGCTACATTAATCAAGTCAGTGGGGTACTGGCATAAGGACAGACATATATATAAATGGAATAGAATTGAGAATCCAGAAATAAACATTTACAATCAACTGATTTTTCAACAAGGTTTCCAAACAACTAAGTAAGGAAAGAATAGTCTTTTCAACAGATGATTCTGGGACAACTAAATATTCACATGCAAAAGAATGAATTTGGAACCCTAAAACACACAACATACAAAAGTCACTCAAAATGAATCAAAGGCCTAAATGTAAGAGCTAAATATGATGGCAGAAGCACAAACAACAAAAGAAAAAATAGATATATTTGACATCATCAAAATTAAAAATTTTTGTGCTTCAAAGGACATCATTAAGAAAGTGAGAAGCAACTCACAGATTGGGAGAAAATATTTACAAATCATATATGTAATAAGGGTCTTGTATGCAGAATATATAAAGAACTCTTACAACTCAACAATGAAAAGAAAAAATTCGATTTAAAAGTGGGCAGGACTTCCCTGGTGGCTCAGTGGTTGAGAATCTGCCTGCCCATGCAGGGGACATGGGTTCGATCCCACATGCCGTGGAGCAACTAAGCCCGTGCGCCCCAACTACTGAGCCTGTGCCCTAGAGCCTATGAGCCACAACCACTGAGCCCACGTTCCACAACTACTGAAACCCACACGCTCTAGGGCCCACGTGCTGCAACTACTGAGCCCGCGTGCTGCAACTACTGAAAGCCCGCACGCCTAGAGCCCGTGCTCTGCAACAAGAGAAGCCCGCACTCACTGCAACTAGAGAAAGCCCATGTGCAGCAACAAAGACCCAACGCAGCCAAAAAATAAAGTAAAATAAAACCCCATATTAAAAAAAATAAAATAAATTTTTAAAAAAGAAAGTAGTAGAGCAACATCTTTAAAAAAAAAAAAGTGGGCAAAGGATCTGAACAGACATTTCGCCAAAGAAAAAATAAAAATGGCCAGTTAGCGCATTAAAGATGCTTAACATCATTAGTCATCAGGGAAATGCAAATGAAAACCACAATGAGTTACTACTTCACACCCACTATGTTGGCTACAAGAAAAAAAGGAAAAGAATTTTGGAGAGGATGTGGAGAAATTATAATCTTTGTACCTTGCTAGTGGGAATATAAAATGGTATAGCTGCTTTGGAAGATGGTTTGGTATTTTCTTAAATAGTTAAACATAGAGCTACTATGACCCAGACTTTACACTCCTTGGTTTATACCCAAGAAAACTGAAAACATATATCAGCAAAAAAACTTGTACATGAATGTTCATATGTTATTATTTATAATAGCCCCAAAGTGAAAACAATCAAAATGTCCATCAATTGTTGAGTGGATACCTATGTGTTCTTTTTCTTTTTTTTTTTTGAATAAATTTATTTATTTATTTATTTATTTATTTTTGGCTGCACTGGGTCTTCGTTGCTCTGCGTGGGCTTCCTCTAGTTGCGGCGAGCCGGGGGCTACTCTGTTGCGGTGCATGGGCTTCTCACTGCAGTGGCTTCCTTTGTTGTGGAGCACAGGCTCTAGGCGCATGGGCTTCAGTAGCTGTGGCTCGTGGGCTCTAGAGCATAAGCTTAGTAGTTGTGGTGCATGGGCTTACTTGCTCCTCGGCATGTGGGATCTTCCCAGACCAGGGATCGAACCCGTGACCCTTGCATTGGCAGGCGGATTCTTAACCACTGCACCACCAGGGAAATCCCTACATATGCGTTCTTAATGCCTCCTTAATTTCTGGAATAATCTTTACCTGACCCAAACCTAGAGTCAGCCATTTCTCCAAGGAGTCCTGGTTTCTTTCATCATTAGTGAATGGAATTTAGAACCAAAGATCTGGACACTAAGTATACTCGTTGCTATTGGGCTAGTTGCTTCTAGGCACTATCAATGGACAGAGCTGGGTCTTCTGGTATTAGTTTTAAAAATAAAGCATCCTAATTTATAAATTTATAGGATATCCACCCACCCCTTACAGTCTTCTGTGAGTATTTATGGATTTCCCTTGATGGAGTACCACATACCAGAGCCCCAAGGAAACAAACTATGGTAATCCATGGAAAATGGTGGAACATGTAGTGAGAATGAGAAATAAGCTTTTGTTACTGTAAACCCTTGAAATTTGGGGTCATTTGTTACAATCAGCCTAATCTAGCCTAATCTGACTGTTACAGTAATTAGCACAAAGCACTGGGCTAGATACAAATAGTCATTTTAATATAAGTAGCAAGAAGTATTAGGAAGTTAAAATCTTGCTTGCTTTCACATAAATCAGTAAGGCATCAGCAGAGCGAAGACCTATCAGAAATTTCTAACTTGCCAAATTTCCTAAAAAGCATCTGGTACTCAATTCTGACATAATAAAGGCCAGTCTCTATATAACAGAGGTTAAAACCCCAGGAGAAACAGGGTAACAAGGGCCATGTTTTCCATATCAAAATTACTTCACTAGAATATGAGGACTCCATGTCACTGTACAGATTTATGAAGAAAACAGAATTCTTAATAGAGCCTCGGGCATCTGCTCATATCATGAAGGGAAAGCACTCCCAGAAGCAAGTAGACAACATTTGCCTAGAACCTGCTATTATTACACTCTGTGCATATGGTAGCTAAAAACTCATTAGTTCTATAATTCTGGCTGAAGTTGGCAAGCCACCTCCAGAAATATTTCATACAAGCAAAGTGACAGAAGGCAATTTCCTTTGTTACAGGATTAGCTGGTTAGGGTAGTGGTCATGCACACAAAAATCATCAGATAAGACTGAAAACTACTCTTATGAAATTTATTTGCAGCTTCTGGTAAGTCAGTCTTCATGTCATTGGCCTCATTTTTGTCATCCAAGAATACATTATTGGTCTGATTTACATAATTTCTTTCAAATAGGATTAGAAAATATATTTCAGTAGCCACCATGAGGTAGATATATATTTATTTTGTAGCAACCAAAAACCAGGGTGTAGTTGCTTTGTTTTAATTTCCCTCCCACAGCCTCAGTTCCTTCTGTAGGCATTGTTTGTTTTCCTCTCCAGTGTACCATCCCCATCCTCTTTCTTTTAGCAAAAATGCCCCAGTAATACTTTGAGGCTCCCTACCACCTCTCCCCAGGTAGAGCTGACCCCCTCCCCCATCCTCAGGCTCTAGTGATGAATACAGGATCCAGACCTGGCCAATGAGAATATCAGTATGTCTTGCCCTCATGACTGGTTCAGAGATGGGCATGTGACCCAGTTTGGGCCAATGAGAGTCTCCCTCTGGTCTTGTGCTGAAACTACTAAGAAAGAGATACTCTCTTTCCAATGGATAGAATGTAAGCCTGGAGTTGCTTCTGGAATCTTTGCTACCACTTCAGGAGAGCCTGTCAGACAATGCAGCCATACAGAGGAAAGAAGAACTAAGAGATTCCTGGCTTTATCTTTTGTGTACCTAGATCCAAATAATCTCAAAGCCACCAACCCTGCACTCTTTTCATTTACATGTGTCAGTAAATACTCTTTTTCCATTTAAACCAGTTGGATTTCTTTCATTTGCAACCATAAGAATTCTAATGCACTCACAATTATAGGACATACAGCCAGAAAAATATTATAGTCCTCCCTGGTATTATCTCTATGACAAGTCATTGAACCAGAAACACAACACAAATAAAATTTCTTCCCAATATAGTACATTTTCCCAAAGAATCTCAAAGCATTTACAATCTCAGAAAACCATACCCTGAAATATAAGAGTCACCTTGAAAGGACACCTAACTCTTGTTTGTAGAGTTGAAAATAACATTGCTCTTTTCCTGAGAATAGGCTATGTGCCAAGAACTGTACAAGGCATTTTATAGCTTTACCGTATTTAATATTCACAACTATTTTACTAGGTTGGTATTATTATGCCTACTTTACAGATAAGGAAGTTGAGGCCCAGAGAGATTAATTTTCCTGAGGTGATTCAGCTCATAAATGAACTCTCCAGCATTTAAATTCATGTCTTTCTGGCTCAAAGTCTGTGCTCTTCTATTTATTTATTCATTTATTGTTTATTCATGTATTTGGCTGCGTCGGGTCTTAGTTGCAGTGTGTGGGGGGCTTCTCTCTAGTTGTGGTGCGTGGGCTTTAGAGCACACAGGCTTTTTGTTACCTGTAAGATATACTTTTTCAGCTTAAGGAACAAAATGGTCCTACGTCTTTCATTTTTCCAATAATTTACTCAAGTTCTCACATGTACTTTTCCAGGGTCTCCTCTGTGAGGACTTCCCCCTGAATTGTCCAAGGCTCCCAGGGGCTTTCTTGGTGCAAAAGGATCCACCCTGTCAAACCTCAAAAAGAAAGAACTAGAAAGGTGATTAGTTTACTAGCAGTATTAGTCTTGTCCCTGCCACACAGCATTATGCTTCAGTGCTGGTCTTGTGCCTGCTGGTGGATGACTGCCTGTCTTCGTTAGCCCAGAGTCTTATACTTGGCCTCTAAGATCAGACCTTTGTTGACTTGCATTCACTTACTCAACACAGTGCCAGGAGAGCTGGGTCTCACAGAGAATCCAGCTATCAGAATTTTGTGTTTAGTTCAGGTCACCAATTTAAACTCACCCTTCCCTTTGGAAGGTGCCATCTTTTTGGAAACTGTATTGTCCTCTTCCACCAGAGGACAGGCCCACCTTGGTTGACCCTGATAGGCTACTGGACTTCATTTCTAAGAAAAAATGGGTAGAGGGTCTCTGTTCTTCTGTCCCAAGAAGTCCTTTCCTCAAGAGAAAGGTGCTAATGGCCCTTATATTTACATGATTAAGGAGGGGGCATTCAAAGGATTCCTTCATTAACAATGAAACTTGGTTCCTGGTTTAGTTACTGTTTCCACCTAAGAACACAGACACCTGCTAAAACAATTTCTAAATTGTACCTCACCATACATCCTGTGCCATCTTGAGTCAGAGGCATGACGAGTTAATTAGTAGAGGAAGCTGACTGATGAGAGAGAGAGAGACTTTCTGAGTTTGCATAAAGCTCCAGTTCCAGTGCATAAGACCTTGCTGTTCTTCTCACCCTTCCTAAGTTCCACCCATGTTAGTAAGTGGCCACCTCTGTTTAGGAGTTCATATTGCAGGTCAAGGTTATATTCCAGGAGAAGGTAACTTAACAGTACAAAAGACTAATAAAAGGTAATTATTTCCATAATGATTAGTATGAAAAATTAATATACATTTCCAGAATCCCACCCTCCAATTCTTCATCCATTAACTGCCACAAACACTTTAAATAATACTACATTGTCTTGCATAAATAATAAAGAAATTAAAAAAACTTTGTGTAACCATTCTTGAAAATGCTAATGTTGGGCTTGATGCTAGAATTTCTGGGGACTTCCCGGGTGGCACAGTGGTTAAGAATCCGCCTGCCAATTTTCCCGAGCCAGGGGACACAGGTTCGATCCTTGGTCCAGGTAGATCCCACATGCCGCAGAGCAACAAAGCCCATATGCAACCCGTGTTCTAGAGCCCAAGAGCCACAACTACTGAGCCCACATGCCACAACTCCTGAAGCCCACGCGCCTAGAGCCCATGCTCCACAGCAAGAGAAGCCACCACAATAAGAAGCCCATGCCCTGCAACGAAGAGTAGCTCCCGTTTGCTGCAACTAGAGAAAGCCCGCATGCAGCAACGAAGACCCAATGCAGCCAAAAATAAAAAATAAATAAATTAATTAATTAAAAAAAAAGAATTTCTGAATGTTCTATGGAGAACACCAAAAGCAAGAACTATAAAATTTTTTGGTGAAATGGCCAGAGTTATGTAAAGGAGAAAAGGGGCAGAGTTCTGTCACTATCCTCCACTGTCGAGCCTGCAGGTATCTCGGGAGCCAAAAGCAGTTGGGAGACACGAAGATGCATTTTTTCATAGGCTTCATGAAATATATATAATATATATATATGCTTTAAAATTATGAGTTGTTTGAAATATATAGAAAATGCAGAGAATAGTACCCATAAACTTCCCAGATTTCACATATTTTTACTTTTTGCACCATTGTATCAGTTTCCTAGGGCTGCCATAACAAGTTACCACAAACTTCATGGCTTAAAAAAACAAAAATTTATTCTCTCACAGTTCTGGATTCCAGAAGTCCAAAATCAAGATGTCGGCAGGGTTGGTTCCTTCTGGAGGCTCAGAGGGAGAATCTTTTCCATCCCATCACTGGTGGCTGCCAGCAATCCTTGGTGTTCCTCTGTGTGTCTTCTCCCCTTCTCTCCTCTTCTAAGGGTACAGTCAGCCCTTTGTATCCACGGGTTCCGCATCCACAGATTCAACCAACTGCAGATGGAAAATATTCAGAAAAAAATTTCTAGAAAGTTTCAAAAAGGAAAACTTAATTTGCCATACTCCTGCAACTATATACATAACATTTACATTGTATTTACAACTATTTACATATAATTTACATTGTATTAGATATTATAAGTAATCTAGAGATGATTTAAAGTATACAGGAGGATATGTGTAGGTTATATGCAAATACCACACCATTTTATATAAGGGATTTGAGCATCCCTGAATTTGGGTATCCGCAGCAGGTCCTAGAACCAGTCATCTGTGGACACCAAAGGATGACTACACTTGTCATTAGATTTAGGGCCCACCCTAATTCAGGATGTTCTCATCTCAAGATCCTTAAATTAATTTCATCTGCAAAGACCCTTTTTCCAAATAGGGTCATATTCACAGGCTTTTTGTGGAACATATTTTTTGGGGGGGCCACTATTCAATCCACTACAACTATTTACTTCAACTCTTACAAATAAAATGGCACAGATATCATTAAAATAACTTCCTCAACCTTCTTCTATTTCACTTCATCCTCAGTTGTAACAACAATCCTAAGTGTTGCTGCTATGTAGGTTTTAATACTTTTACTACCTTCGTATCTGCAAAGAATTTGCAGTTGTTTATATATAGATACTAACTTTGTAAGACTAAAAGATTTCTGTAAATGATATCACCCTGTACATTTTCTTTTGCAACTTGTTTTTTTCACTGACTATTAATATTTTAAGACTTCCCTATGCAGATACATATAGCTCTGATTTACTTATTTTGACTATGGCATGAATATTCACAATTTATTTATCCATTCCTCTGTTGAAAGAGATTTACTCTTTTATGATTTGGGGTATTATAAACTTTGTGGTCAGGATCAACCCAGGATGTATCTCCCTATCCTTATATATACACACATGTGAGAATTTCTCTAGGGTGGATACCTTGAAGTGGAACTAATAGTTGTTGTTTTTTTTGAATTTTATTTATTTATTTATTTATTTTTGGCTGTGTTGGGTCTTTGTAGCTGAAGGTGGGCTTTCTCTAGTCGCAGCGAGTGGGAGCTACTCTTCGTTGTGGTGTGCGGGCTTCTCATTGTGGTGGCTTCTCTTTGTTGCAGAGCACGGGCTCTAGGCACGCAGGCTTCAGTAGTTGTGGCACGCGGCCTCAGTAGTTGTGGCTCTCGGGCTCTAGAGTACAGGCTCAGTAGCTGTGGCGCACGGTCTTAGTCGCTCTGTGGCATGTGGGATCTTCCCAGACCAGGGCTTGAACCTGCGTCCCCTGAAATGGCAGGCGGATTCTTAACCACTGTGCCACCAGGAAAGTCCAATAGTTTAGTTTTTTTTTTTTTTTCCCCCTCTATTTTTCTATTCTCTTGAAGAGCATATGTAGATGTTAACTGTTGCCTCTTGAAGGTTTGCTAACACCAGGTTATAAACTGTCTGGGCCTTATTCTGTTTGGGGGATGGATTTTTTTTTTTCACTATAATTTAATTTCTTTAATGCTGTCAGTATATTAAAGCTTTAAAATTCTCTTTTTAGTTAATTTTGGTTTTTTATATTTGTCTGGAAAATTTGCCACTTTATGTTTTCAAATGTTTGCGTTTATGGTTGTTTATGTAATGTGGAATTGTGGTTTTATTATATAAGGTCAAAAGGTTGAATATTGGCAATTTCATGTGACGACATAATAATTTCTTGTGGCTTTAAATGTTCTTTCTTCCTTTGTAATTATGAACCCCTTTCATTACTAATATCATTATTTGTACCTCCTGCATATTTTTGGTTTATCACCAAACATTTATTTTACCAGTCTTTCAAAATATGATTATCTCTCTGTTTCTTCATTTTTTATTTCATGAATTTCTAGTCTTGTTTTTATTTCTTCTTCTTGCTGCCATCTTGTGACCTTTGAATTTACTCTGTTGCTTTTTTCTAGATTCTTGAAGATTGAGCTCATGGCTTTTTAACACTTCTATTATCTGATATACATGCATTTAAGGCTATACTCTCCCAGATGTATCCAAATTTTACCGAGGCATTTTCATTGTCATTTGGTTGTACATATTTTTTATTTCTCTCTTAATTTTTTCTTTGAAAAGTAAATTATTTAAAAGTATATTTTTTAGTGTCTAAAATACATGAGGGTTTTGTTCATTTATTTACCATCTTTTTAATAATTCATTTAAAATTTTATTTAGAGAAAATATATCAATTTTTTGGTATTGCTCTCTTTTTTACGGCCTAATGTATGATTTATTTTTGAAAGAGTTTATGTGTGCTTGAAAAGAATGGGTATTTGGGGACTTCCCTGGTGGCGCAGTGGTTAAGAATCCGCCTGCCAATGCAAGGGTCACGGGTTTGATCCCTGGTCCGGGAAGATCCCACATGCCGTGGAGCAACTAAGCACATGTGCCACAACTACTGAGCCTGTGCTCTAGAGCCTGCGAGCCACAACTACTGAGCCCGCACGCCACAACTACTGAAGCCTGCGTGCCTAGAGCCCGTGCTCCACAAGAGAAGCTACTGCAATAAGCCTGTGCACCGCAACGAAGAGTAGCCCCCACTCGCCACAAGTAGAGAAAGCCCAAGCGCCGCAACGAAGACCCAATGCAGCAAAAAGTATAAATAAGAATGGGTATTTTACAATTTTTATGGTGAAGTACTGTTTTTATATGAAGCTGATAATTATGTAGTTCTAGTCTTCTAGAAACTTACTGGGTTGTTTTGAGTCTTTGATCTATCAGTTTTGGATGGATGTATTAAAATCTACTATGATTCTAGATTTGTAAACTGATCCTGTTCATTTTTGCTTTTTATATTTTGAGGTTTGTCTATTAGGCATATACAAAGATGACAGTTATTTTCTCTTAGCATTTTTAAGACATTAATTCCATTTGCCTCTGACTTCTATTTTGTTGTCTATTCAGCTGTTGATCCAGTGTAGGCAATTTGTCTTTCCCTGCTGTTAGTTTTTTAAGATTTTTTCCTTTGTCTTTAATGTCCTGCTATTCCATTATGATGTTTCTAGGTAGATTACCCTACTTGGAAATCTTACAGAGTCCTCAGACTACTGGTGCTGCCACTCAGCACCCATTCCCTATGGCCAATATCCTGGTTTGGTCTTACCCTGAGCTATTGGCAACTTCTGGCTCTTATTACTCTGGTTTTGAGTTTTTGCTTTATTTCCAGAATTCATTGTTTTCTTTCTTTTTTTTTCATTGTTTTATTTCTCTTGCTTTTTTCTTTAATTTTTTCACATTAAAAAATGATTAAGGGGCTTCCCTGGTTGCGCAGTGGTTGAGAATCTGCCTGCCAATGCAGGGGACACGGGTTCGAGCCCTGGTCTGGGAAGATCCCACATGCCGCAGAGCGACTGGGCCCATGAGCCACAATTGCTGAGCCTGCGCGTCTGGAGCCTGTGCTCCGCAACAAGAGAGGCCACGATAGTGAGAGGCCAGCGCACCGCGATGAAGAGTGGCCCCCACTTGCCGCAACTAGAGAAAGCCCTCGCACAGAAATGAAGACTCAACACAGCCATAAATAAATAAATAAAATTAAAAAAAAATGATTAAGGAATATTTTACCCAGCATTTTTATGTGATTATAGTGGGAAGAGGTTCTTTGTCAGCTCTGCTTTCCATACTGATGAATCAGAAGGGTCTGAAATCCCTTTTTTTTTAAGCCTTTTTTTTTTTTTTTGGCTGCATTGGGTCTTCACTGCTGTGCGCGGGCTTTCTCTAGTTGCGGCGAGCAGGGGCTACTCTCTGTTGCAGTGCGCAGGCTTCTCATTGTGGTGGCTTCTCTTGTTGCGCAGCATGGGCTCTAGGTGCGCAGCCTTCAGTAGTTGCAGCATGTGGGCTTCAGTAGTTGCAGCATGCGGGCTCTGGAGTGCAGGCTCAGTAGTTGTGGCACATGGGCTTAGTTGCTCCGCGGCATGTGGGATCTTCCTGGACCAGGGATTGAACCCGTGTCCCCTGCACTGGCAGGTGGATTCTTAACCACTGTGCCAGCAGGGAAGTTCTGAAGTCCTCTTTATTCTTCTGTGAGATCGTGAGAAGAAAATATAGAGTCAACTGCTTTCCACTAAGAGCCCAACATTGAGAATCAAGGAATAATATTCTCTTCCATCCAAAATCCCTGTCTGACTTAAGATCAGTATACTTAAAAAATGTGATGACTTACAGAATAAAATGTTTTGTAGAAGTGAGTGATGCCATTATGAAAGGACATATTACTATTCACATTTTATAGGGGAGGAACTGAGGCTCAGAAGCTAAATAACTTCCCAAAGACAGTAAGTGGGAGAACCAAGATTTTAAGCTATGATTCTGAGACCAAAGCACACATTTCCCCTACTATGTTGCCTCCTAGGAAATTGTAATCTTTATAACAAGAAGAGACATTTTAAAAAGGTAAGAATTAAAGAATCAGAATACATTTAAGGGCTAAACTGTGTAGTACAGAAAAAACTATAAAAGGAAGATATCAATGTGGGGTATATATATATATATATATATATATATATATATATATATATATATATATATATATATCTCCTTCATTCCTGTTGAGAGAAACCAAATAGCTGCATGTCAGTTGAATGTATTCCTCACAGATAGAATTACCTGTTGAGAACAGTTTTGGAAGAGCTCAGCAGATGGCATTCCAAATGAGAGATGCCCACATGGGCTGTGAAGGCTATAAGGGATTTCAAATGTCTGTGTCTGTCTCTCTGGTAAATGACATTGCTTTGAAAAGGGGGATTTTTTTTTTTCTTTGTCTTTTAAAGGCTGTATTCACTTGTAGAGAGAGGCACATTTGCCTTATATGGATTGGATCTAAATCTGTGTGGACATCAGACTGTGTGTGGGAGTTGACCCAATGATATTGGGTGATTCTGAGGTTAGAGGTACTCTAGCTGATTTTTTTACTCTTAATATTTCAATTCTTATTTCTTCATAAGATAAAGGGATATTTCCTGATATAAAGCTGATGGTAGGAGATGTCTCAGGTTTTAATTTTAATGTTTTTTTGTTGCATATAACAGAAAACCCAACTAAAGGTGGCTAGACAGTAAGGAATTAATTTTTCCACATAGGAATTCTGGAGATAGAGTGATTTACAGGTTGGTTAATTTAAGAGCTCAGGAGTGTCATTAAAGACTGACTCTTTCCCTGTGTTCTTGCTCCATCCCCAGTGTGTTGGGTTTTGTCCCCTTGCTTGTCTCATCATAGTTCTGAGATGGCTGCCTCATCTTCAGAAATCTTCCCCTCATACAGCAAAGGAGAGACATCAAGAAAGGGCAGTTTTTCCTCTCTCCTAGAAGCTACCACTCACCCCAGAAAAGTTTCTTTCACACATCATTTGCCAGAAGTGCCTCACACACCCATTCCTAAACAATCAATGGCAAGAAAAATGGAGTTTCCACAATGGATTTTGCTAACAGAGGCTCATCCTTTGGAGCTGGAGAGGGCCTCCTTCACCGAGTACATGGTCATGGTAAGGCTGAACCAAATCAGGGCTCTACTGGTAAGCAATATGGGAGGGATTGGCTGTCGATAGGTAACCAATAATACTTGCCACACTTAAGTCTTGTTGGACTGGGGAAATGTGCTAGCAATTGTTACCTTGGTCAATTGGTTTAAAAAGTGACTATCATTATTTAATCACCAAAGAGCTACGAATGACATTTTGTTTTTAACCAGAAATACTTTCTCTTTTTCAGTTCATGAAGCTTGCGCCTATATCTTAAAAAACTACAGTTCTGTCTGCTCAAAACATCATCCCTTTTCTTTTTTTTATTATTTATTTTCTTTTTCTTCTTCTTTTTTTTTTTGAATGCTTTGGGGCTTAGTTGCGGCACTCAGAATCTTCACTGAGGCGTGTGGGATCTTTTTCGTTGTGGTGTGTGGGCTCTTCCTTGCAGCATGCGGGCTTCTCCCCAGTTGTGGCGTGCAGGTTTTCTCTCTCTAGTTGTGGTGCGGGGGCTCCAGAGCATGTGGGCTCTGTAGTTTGCGGCAGGGCTCTCTCGTTGAGGCGCGCAAGCTGTAGTTGTGGCACGCTTGGGCTTAGTTGCCCCGTGGCATGTGGGATCTTAGTTCCCCAACCAGGGACTGAACCCACGTCCCCTGCATTGGAAGGCGGATTCTTTACCACTGGACCACCAGGGAAGTCCCCCCTTTTCTTAAAAAAAAAAAAAAAAAATCAAAATTTTCACCACTCCAAACAAGTGAATCTTTTGGCCATTGTTAATCACTGTACCTACTTCTCTGGCCACAGAGCTGAGCATGTGACTCAGGATGGCCATAGCGATTGGTCTATGATGGGCACACAGCTCAGGCTAGGTCAAGTGTCTTCCTCAAGATTCTTCTAACTGGAGATGGAAGAAAATAATCATTTTTTTGAGGGTTAGGGTGGGAGTCACATACAGAATTATAAAGCCTAGACACAAATGCAGCCATGATTCTAGATGATATTAGGTTGGCCAAAATTTTCATTTGGGTTTTTCCATATCATCTTACAGAAATAGTTATAGCTGTCCTGAAGTGATGAGGTCACATGCAGAAAAAAATAGAAGCAAGGTTTGGGGTGGAAAGAGGAAAAGAGAAAGAAAGAAGGACAGAAAAATGAACCCTCCTACACTGTTGGTGAGAATGTACATTGGTGCAGCCACTATGGAGAATAGTATGGAGGTGCCTTAAAAAAATTAAGAATAGAGTTACCATATGATCCTGCAATCCCACTCCTGGGCATATATCTGGAGAAAACTCTAATTTGAAATGGTACATGCACCCCAATGTTCATAGAAGCAATATTTACAATAGCCAAGACATGGAAGCAACCTAAATGTCCACCGACAGATGAATAGATAAGAAGATGTGGTATATATATACAATGGAATATTACTCAGCCATAAAAAAGAATGAAATAATGCCATTTGCAGCAACACTGATGGACCTAGAGATTATCATATTAAGTGAAGTAAGTCAGACAGAGAAAGACAAATATCATATGATGTCGTATGTGTGGAATCTAAAAAAAATGATACAAATGAACTTATTTACAAAACAGAAATGGACTTACAGACATAGAAGACAAACTTATGGTTACCAAAGGGGAGAGCTGGGGGTTTGGGGAGATAAATTAGGAGTTTGGGATTAACATATACACACTACTATGTAAAATAGATAAACAACAAGGACCTACTGTATAGCACAGGGAACTATACTCAATATCTTATTATAACCTATAATGGAAAAGAATCTGAAAAAGAATATATATATATATATATATATATAACTGAATCACTTTGCTGTACAGTTGAAACTAACACAACATTGTAAATTAACTATACTTCAATTAAAAAGAAAGGAAGGAAGGAAGGAAGGAAGAAAGAAAGAAAGAAAGGAAGGAAGGAAGGAAGGAAGGAAGGAAGGAAGGAAGGAAGGAAGAAAGAAAGAAAGAAAGAAAGAAAGAAAGAAAGAAAGAAAAAGAAAGAAAGAAAGAAAAAGAAAGAAAGAAGCAGAAAAGGAAGAAAGAAAGAAGGACAGAGACAGAGACATGGTAGTGTTTGATTCACTGAACCCCTCATTTCTGCCTTTTTTTGAGGTTTGGTGTTTTGGACCAATAAACTCTTTTTTATTTAAGCTAATTTGAATTAGATTATTCTTAATTGCAACAAGAAGAATCCTGACTAAACAGAGTCTTTTAGTTATCTAAACTATATAGCTGAGGAGGATCAACATTCAAATTATACAACAGAGGCACTGTATCAGTCAAGGTCCAATCAGGAGGCAGAAACCATACAGTAATTTGAACAGAGGAAGCTTAATATAAAGAATTATTAACCATAATAGAGGATCAGAGTAATGAGGGAATGGGTAGTAAGAGGTAAGGAGAATTCTAGATAATATAGGAATAGCAGATGTAATGGAGCAGCCACTAACCCTAGGGCTGAGTTAGAGTAATCACGGAAGAGTCTGCCAGCCCCTCTAGGCTGAGAGCCAGACCTTGTTCAAGTGGGTGGGGTGTATGACTCACTGAATGGCAGAGAAGTCCCTGTGGTGCCATGTTAGGGCAACTTGCTGGAAGTACACCTTCCTCAGAAAAGTTTCTAAAGGAGAGGTATCTTGCTGGAGGCATTCCACTACAAAACATTCCGAGTGGAGTGCCAAGGGAAACTGCTGGCTACTGGGTACTGCTGACCACCACCCACTGCAGTAGCCCAGTTCTAGAGAAAACTCACCTATCGCTGGTTGCCAGAGAAACCACCTACACTGCAGGAGCCTACTGCAAGCCACACAGGAGCCAGTAAGAAAAACATCTTCCTGAAGTGTCTCTCCAGCAGCCCCTAATGACAAAGCTTAACATTACGTCAGTTGGCAAAGGAAACATATTTAAAGGGCTCAGCTTCATTTTTGTAGAGCAGGCAATGAACAGTGAATTTGGAGCTGAGAGGCAATAAATTGAGAAGTGGCAAAGGTATCTTACTGGAATGTCTTGAGAACCCCATAATGTGCTGAGTCTGGGGTCCAAGAATAAAGATTGCCTTACTTGACCTTGAAGAGACACGCAATTTTAAGAGTGTTTCAGGGTAACTGTTCCTTAAGCAATTTCTTTCAGCAATCAAAAAATGAGACTCAGGGCCATTCAGCTCACTTTATGGTTGTTTCATAAACAAACTGAACACCAACAGAAGATTCTGACATAGCATAGATTTTGTTGGATAGCTTATCCCCTGCCATGAAAGGCAGTACAGCTTGTCAAAATCATTTGGTAATTTTGTTAGTCTACGGCTTAGAGAAAAACATTCTCCTTTACAGGGAAGAGGATACTACATAATGGACAGCATGCAGGTTCTAGAGTTGAAGCTTCATTTGGCCCTTTAGTAGCTATTCAATCTTGTGCAGGATACTCAACCATTCCCTCTTCTATTTCTTTCATCTATAAACTGATTATAATAATAGTCTCTCCCCCAGTGGTTGCTTTGAGGATTGAATGAGTTAATATGCTCAGTTGCTTAGAACAATTCCTTACCTCATAGTAAGTGGTTGGTAAATGGTAGCTATTATTATTAAAATCAGACCCTGGAAAATACAACCACCAGAGAGGGCTATAAAAGAAGACAAGGTTAAATCATTTGCAAACCCAAACTCTCATGTGCTCTAAATCTTGATGCTTTTCTCTACCAAAAGACCTCTTCTAAGTGGGTAAGACAAAGAGAGAGGAGAGGAGAGAGGACACACACACACACACACACACACACACTATGGGGCCCATTCATCCACTGTTTTCTTGGTCCCTCAGTAACAAAGTGACCAGTTTCTGCTCTATTTTCCCATGCTCCTGATTAGGATTTACTTGACTGAAGAACCCAACATTCTTTGATTTCTATAGTGAAGTCTAGGTCAGTGGCAAGAGGAGTCTCTATCCTCCTCAGCTGACACTTTCTCAGAGAAAAGAGCAGCTCTGTTCTGATTTTATTGTGTAACAGATGATTGATAAAGTGAATAGCCATTGTGTCAGTTTAAATTATGCTGTCTATCCCGACCCTAAACAAAAAATTGCAAAAGATCCTCTCTTCAAATTGCTATGCTCAGAAGTACCCTCCCCATGAAGCTTTTCCTTCTATTCATGGACCCCAAAATGCAGCAGTGGGACTGGGGGGAAAAGAGCCTGGGAAAGGGAAGGCCTATGGCAGCGGGGGCAGGGTAATTTGCTGACTTGAAATAAGGAAGTGGCTGACTGTGCGAATTCCAGGTGGCAGAACAAAGACCCAAGAATAGAAGCGAGGGGCAGATTTTGGCTGACTGTTAGGTAACATTTCCTGATAGAGTCACTCTAAAACAAGATGGGCCACTGTGCTAAGTAGTGACTTCTCCAAAGTAGACACGTTCAAGTGCAACGGATGGCTATTGCAGAGCAGACTCCTGCCTTGGTGGGGAGAATGGACGAGGTGACCTCTAGACTTTCTATGATTCCATGACACTTGATGGGACAAAGGGATAGCTGTGCTCTGACAATCAGTCTTATAGAGAGCTACTGGATAATGGTTACTTGTTCAAAGGCTTGGGCATAAACCAATTCTTATTTGGGTATCCTGACTGACCAGACATTGTCAAGCCTTTCCTTACTTAATCCTCTCAGCAAGCCACTATCAATTATTATTCCACGTTTACAAAAAAAGAAACTGAGGCTCAGAGAATTTAGGTTGCCAGCCTTAATTAAAATCCAGTCTCAGCTGTCTTTGGAGACAGCATTCTTAAACACTTTACTAAACAGAAACACTGGTTACAAATATGTAAACATATTTTAGATACTATACAAAATTAAGCAAACTTTAAAAGTAGTCCAATAAATTCAGATACAAAATTTTGTTACTATGTCATTAACAGCCGTTCCTTAACAAAATCTTGATTTTTCTCATTTACTTTTCAGAAAAACCTTCCCCCCCACCCCCACCCACCGCCTCAGTTTTAAAGCTTTCAGGCCCATGGCATGCTGTGAAAAAATCACTCTTTAAAAATCATAATAGACATCACGGTGTTTCTCCTTTTGCATATGCTAATTCAGAATTTTGAATAGTATGACTTCCATGTCTTTAAATTGCATCCATCTTTCTCTAATATCTCATTTCCTTGCTCTTTCTTCTTTCTGCTCAGAAAAAACTCATGTTCTTATAGGGGAGGAAAAAATTTCCTTTCTACCCTTGTAGGTTCTGTGGCTGGTCTAAGAATTAAATTGACATAAGACAGATTAACAGGAGGAAGACATTTTTAAAATCATGGGCAAAGGAGCTTCACAAAAGTATGAGGCTCAAAAGGCAGCTTCTTTCAAAAGCATCTGAAGAAGAGTATATACATATGTGTGTGTGTGTGTATATATATATATATATATATATATATATATGCATATATAACTGAGTCACTTTGCTGTACACCTGAAACTAACACAACATTGTAAATCAACAATGCTTCAATTAAAAAAAGCAGCCAGACAATTAAGACACATACCTTCCTGAGCTGAGGAAAGAGATAGGGGTTTGGGGCTTCTAGGTGGTGGAGGGGGTGAGGCAATTTCTGGGAAGGTGAGAGGAGGAAATACATGGTAAATAATGAATGCATTGTTATGCAAATAAGCCACTCAGGTGAAAAAGTTATTTCTGGTAGTAATTCTCTTCCTGGTCCGGTTACCCTTTCTAATGAAAATTTCCTTTATAAATGTAGATTTTCCTCCTACAAATAGAGAAATTTACACTTACTTTTAGGTAGTTAAGGGAGGGGGGCGGCATTTAAAAAGCTTTCCTGAGATTGCTGGGCCTTCAGCTAAAAATAATCCCCATGCCAAAGTGGCATATTTTGGGGTGCCATGTTTTGAACCCCTTTACTCTCCTGGGCTGTCCAAAGTCTGTGTCTAACCACTTTGTTTCCTTTTAACAGGAAACATTTTCCCTAGTAACCAAGTTACTAATTCACTTAATTAACTTCCTCCTTCATTACCTCTCAGTTGGTTTAAGTGACTTCTTTGCTAAACCCTGCAGTTTTACAATCTGCTCTGGCCAGCCTGCATCGTCAAAGAGAGTTTTTAGTTTAATCAAAACACTTTAAATACTTCTTAACAGAATAGAACCATTTAAAAATTAAGTTATCTATGATGAAGGCATAGGCATAGCTAGTCCATACACCTTACTTGATTTATCTTCTCAAAAATGGTGCTATTAATAAAACTGATGTAAATTGAATCTGATTTTCTCCTTTCCCCGTAGGAAGGCGATGAAGCATCTGACTAAGGGCCTGAAGCCCATGATTTAATGAATGGTAGTGAAACTGCACAACTCAGATTGGGACTTGAACCCACTATCTTTTAATTGATATCACACACCTGGTTTCAGGACTTAATGAAGTTCAGGTTCTTTATGTCTGGTTGCAGAAAGAATTCAGTGAGAGATAAAGTGATAGGTAAGAATTGGATTTATGTGAGAGATACACATTCAATAGACAGAATACGGTGTGTCTCAAAGGTGAGAATGGCCCTGGGAGAAACACACTTCACAGACAGAGTGTGGGCCATCTCAGAAGGCAAGAGGCCTCAAAATATGGGTTGGTTACTTTTTATGGGCTGGGTAATTTCATAGGTTAATGAGTGGGAGAAATATTCCAACTACTTCAGGGGAGGGGCAGGGATTTCCAGGATTTGAGCCACCACCCAATTTTTGGCCTTTTATAGTCAGCCTCGGAACTGTCATGGTGCCTGTGGGTGTGTCATTTAGCATTTGTTAAGGCATTACAATGAGTTTATAACGAAGCTTAAGGTCCACTGGAAGTCGAATCTTCTGCCATCTTGGGCCTAATCAATTCTAACTAGTTATGTCCTATCCTCAAGGGCTGTGTCATTCTTTTAAAGGTTGTGCCCTGCTCCCTTTCCTCCTGTTTCATTAGGAATTCATTAAAATGTAACAAGTGAGAAACTAGTAGAAAACTTAAAAATCAACCAGAGACTCCATTTCTTCTATCTTACAAATATGGGATAGCAAGCTCACACTTCACAGTCAATAACTTATATATTTAATGCTGAAGAGTGTATAGTTTTCAAAAATATATGTAATCCAAATAGGAATTCATCACATCCAACTTCAATTTTCATGATAATAACAAATAAACACACTACAAATAGTCTTTTTTAATATTCTTCATAATTTGTTCCCTATTTTTGCTGTAGCAAAGCAAAAATTGAAGGATTACACCTTGAGGCAAATGAATAATTTCTAATGGAGATTTTGAGAAAGCTTTTTGGGAAAGCAACTTTACGGGATATTTCAGGAGAGTTTTGGGTACCTAGCTCAGGAAAGTTTGTTTCATTGTCTAACTTCCTAGCTTTATAAATCAAATTAATTGTGTTGGATTGTGGTATAATAAAAATATATGTTTGGACTTTGTCCCCAGTTTCTGGCACAGAGCTCCTAAAACGCTGGGAAATTTCCTGAGTGATAGGAGTCTTTTGTTGTTCCTAAGGCGTCCCTTTCACACATATCAGAGTCTGTACTAATGAGATGACTCAGGGTGGGGCCCCTAGATAGTTTCAGAAAGCCCAAACAAGTATTAGTGGGTTGCAACGTTCAGCAAACCCTCCCCTCCAGGGAGGGGATGGGGGCTGGAGATTGAGTTCAATCACCAATGGCCAATGATTTAATTAATCTTGCCTACTTAATGAAACTTCAGTAAAAACTCTTGAACATTGAGATTCAGAAATTCCGGGTTGGTGACTCAGATGTGCTGAGAAGGAAGGCATGAAAACTCTGCACCAACCCCAACCCTACTTCCAGTACCTTCCCCTATGGATCACTTACATGTGGCTGTTGCTGAGTTGCATCCTTTACAATAAAGCAATAAACAAAAGTAAAGCTTTTTCCTAAGTTCTATGAATTGCTCTAGCAAATTATCATACCCAAGGGAGGGTAATGGGAACCCCTGAGTTTGTAGCCAAGTCAGACGTAAGTGCAGGTAGTCTGGGGACCAGGGAATTGGGACTGGCATCTGAAGTGGGGATGGTTTGAAGTACTAAGCCCTTAACTTGGGTCTGCACTATCTCTGGATAGTGTCAGAATTGTGTGAAATTGCAGGATACTCAGTTGGTGTGGGAGAACTGGAGAATTGGTGTTGGAATGACATATTTGTTGTTGGAAAGAAACCACACATTTGTTGTCAGAAAAAAACATGCATGGATGTATGCAAGGTTTGTGTCCCCTCAAAATTCAAATGTTGAAATTGTAATCCCCCAATGTAATGGCATTTGGAGATGAGGTCTTCGGGAAGTAATTAGGTCATGAGAGTGCTACCCTCATGAATAGGATTAGTGACCTTATAAGAAGATGAAAGGACCAGAGCTTTCTCTTTCCACCATGTGAGATTACAATGAGAAGTTGCCAGTGTGCAACCCAGGAAAGGGTTCTTACCAGGACCTGACCGTGCTGGCACCCTGATCTTAGACTTCCAGATACCAGAACTGTGAGAAATAAATGTCTGTTCTTTATAAACCACCCAGTTTACGGAACTTTGTTATAGAACTAAGACAGGATCCATTTTCTCCCAGCTGATCAGATGATGCCACCTTGCAGCACTTGTATCACTATGATGAACTGCTTGTTTACCTGTCCGTCTGACCCACTAGACTGTGAGCAACTGGAAGACTGAATTGGGCTTTAAAGCATCTGCATTCCCAAAGCTACATATCTTAGGCAAATCTAAGTTCTATGGCCATAAAACTTATACAATTTGGGGAAGAGAAGATTCTTCAAGGGAACACAAAATTAGGTGAGAAGAAATCACAACAAATTACATATATTAAAAGCTGATAAATACCACCAAATTTATAAAAATAAAATATTTTTATTTATTAACTGCTTGACACATCTCTATAATACAATTTTTCCTACCTTTTTGACTTGTACTCTTTGATTTCTTCTTTCTTGTGACAACAATTTATAAGTTCATTTTCTATAGTGATTAGAAAGACAGTTCATGCTTTTCCCTAGTGTGGTTGATCAACATGTTTTCTATTATTGATCATTTAAAAAAGCTTCTTTCAGTTTCTCAACTCATTATTGGTTAAGTCATAAATGCATTTATAGGAATGTTGTCAAATTTGGGAAAACCTCTACCAAGTTTCTTTCATATGTGGGCTATAAGATTTCAGGGCATTTCAAGTTATGCTGTGCAGTGAATAATCTTAAATATTCTTTGAATTGACCATACTCATATTAACCAGTGTATCATCAATGGCTCTGCACATTCAGGTCACAGCAGAAGGTGAGTTGGCACAATGAAGGGTAGGAGTATACCTACCAGCCATTCCCATGCTGGCATGGCCAGCAATAACTTAACTATTCACAGAAATGACTGCCAACTACATGGATTTTTACCACTAAACTCAAACAAAATGTGTTCCTAACTTAACTTCCCTTAGTTGAATCCCTGAAATGACCACAGACTCTCCAAGGCCATCAGAAACAAGGAAAACTTATGATAGAAGGGATGTCAGATTGGAAAGAGATAATAGTCTTAACCAATTGTGGTTAAAATATTTTACTTTTCCAAATTTTGCAAAAATATATAACCAGTGAATATATTGCTAGGTGTACCCCTGGAAGAGGTCCATGAAATTGTGAGTCCCTGAGGATCAAGCTTTTTTGGCTTCATGTCAAATTTTCCACTCCCTAGCATGGTGCCAGGCACAAAATAGGTACCTAACAAGTACCCGAAGAGTGCACGAGTGAATGAGAGAGTTCATCTCTGTGCAGCCTGTCAAAGGGCAGTAATGATAACATAGGAAGGGAAGGAGTAAGTGCTTTAAGTTAATTATTCTAAGTCAGGGATTGTCTGATCTTTCCTTTTAAACATTTGTTCCAATGTAGTAAAAGAAATAAAAGGTTCTTCCGGTTAAAAACAGTGAAGTGATTAAATCCTAACAGCTCTGAAAATAACTTTTGCAGCACATACCTCATAGTCTCTTCTTGTTGCGTAAAAGCAAAGAGAGGGCTGGCAAATCCACTGGAAGATGAGGAGGCCTTCCAATTCCCTGCTGTCTTGATTCTGAATATCCCACTAGTCACTTAGCCTTATCACCCCAGTGAGTATCTCGATAATTTGGGGCATTCTTTAAAAACTTTGATATGATAAGGTCTTTCTCATTTTCAGATCAGGGTTTAAGTTTTATATTCATCAAATTAAAATGTGAAAAGAAGCTTTTAAAATTTTAATTGGCACTCATAGGCACCATCAGGAGAATGCCTTCACAAACTGTTTAGGGGACATTTCTGATCATGAAAATAACCAACATTTCCAAAACTTGAAAGAATAACTTTAAGAGTTCATATAGGACTTCCCTGGTGGCCCAGTGGTTAAGAATCTGCCTGCTAATGCAGGGGACACGGGTTCGAGCCCTGGCCCAAGAAGATCCCACATGCCGCAGAGCAACTGAGCCCACGAGCCACAACTACTGAGCCTGCGTGCCACAACTACTGAAGCCCATGCACCCTAGAGCCCACGAGCCACAGTGAGAAGCCAGTGCACCAAAACAGAGTAGCCTCCGCTCGCCGCAACTAGAGAAAAGCCTGTGCACAGCAATGAAGACAAAATGCAGCCATAAATAAATAAATAAATAAATAAATTTGTTTAAAAAAAAAGAGTTCATATAAAAGCCTACCCCATCCTAATAATTTGGGCCACTTACATCCTAGCTGAAAAATCAGCTCTTTGCTAATGTTATGGAGTATGGTAGAGGTATATATTGTTGTATGGTTTATTTTTTCCTCTTACAGCCTCAGTTCTGGGTTGTGCCCCAAGTTATGACTTAGGGGGGCAAGTGACTATGACCTCGTTGGAAGTCAGAAGTGGGTTTTGGGTTTTAGCAAGAACAAGATTGAGAAAGAGAAAACTTTAGTTTGAGAAAACTAAAGCTAATAAAAATAGACTATTTAGGGCTTCCCTGGTGGCACAGTGGTTGACAATCTGCCTGCCAATGCAGGGGACACAGGTTCGAGCCCTGGTCTGGGAAGATCCCACATGCCACGGAGCAACTAGGCCCGTGAGCCACAACTACTGAGCCTGCGCGTCTGGAGCCTGTGCCCCGCAACAAGAGAGGCCGCGATAGTGAAAGGCCCACGCACCGCGATGAAGAGTGGCCCCCGCTTGCCGCAACTAGACCCAACACAGCCAAAAAAAAAAAGACTATTTAGATGGCCAATAAGCACATGAAAATATGCTCAACTTCACTAATTATTAGAGAAATGCAAATCAAAACTACAGTGAGGTATCACCTCATGCTGGTCAGAATGGCCATCATTGAAAAGTCTACAAATAATAAATGCTGAAGAGGGTGTGGAGAAAAGGGAACCCTCCTACACTGTTGGGGAGAATGTAAATTGGTGCAGCCACTATGGAAAGCAGTATGGAGGTTCCTCAAAAACTAAAAATAGAGTTGCTATATGATCCAGCAATCCCACTCCTGGGCATATATCAGGAGAAAATGCTAATTCAAAAAGATACATGCACCCCAATGTTCACTGCAGCACTATTTACAATAGCCAAGACATGGAAGCCACCTAAATGTCCACCAACAGATGAATGGATAAAGATGTGATATACAGATATATATATATATCCATCTTTATACATTCTCTCTCTCTCTCTCTCTACGCGCGCGCGCGCACACACACACACACACACACACACACACACACACACACAGACACAGGAATATTACTCAGCCATAAAAAAAGGATGAAATAATGCCATTTGCAGCAACATGGATGGATCTAGAGACTATCATACTAAGTGATATGATATCACTCATATGTGGAATCTAAAATATGATACAAATGAACTTATTTACAAAATAGAAACAGACTCACAGACATAGAAAACAAACTTACGGTTACCACAGGGGAAATTTGGGGGCAGGGGGAGGGATAAATTAGGAGTTTGGGATTGGCAGATGCAAGCTATCGTGTATAAAATAAACAAACAACAAGGTCCTATTGTATAGCACAGGAAACTATATTCAATATCTTGTAATAAACTATAATGGAAAAGAATATGAAAAAGAATATATATATATGTATAACAGAATCTGTTAGCTTGCTATACACCAGAAACTAACACAACATTGTAAATTAACTATACTTCAATAAAAAAAATAATAGAATAGGCTATTTAAAGGATAAGAGGCCACAGACAGGAGCACTGGGAACATACCCAGGTTATAGGCCAGTTCTGCTGGATGTGTATTTGTAGTTTCTCCAACATCAGGTAGTCAAACATCTCCCCTTAAAAAATCCCACATAAGAGATATTTATTGTCATCGATGTTTATACTCAGCATCTGAAACTCCTCCGTTTGGGGAATGAATGTTATGTTATGAGTCTCAATGGGAAACAGTGCCTACTTTTCACTGTAGAGGCAGAAAATGCCAAATGCTTATTTCCCAGCTTCCATATTGGAAGGTTGTGCCACAGTATGGGTAAAGCCAATGAGAAATACCTGCCTCAGTGACCCAAAAGTGAGAGTCCCCCCCACTTTTTTTTTGCAGGGGACGGTGGCACCAGCAGCAACATCAGTTGAGGGGGCAGCCTTTGGTGACACGGTTTTAGCCATGGTCCTGGTTGCTTCCTGCCCTCCTTATTCTTACCCATTTTTCATTTGTGGGGAGTTGCTCAATATTGTTTCAAAAAATTTCTTTCTCACACACTCCCTTAACAAAATGTTTTTTTCTCTTAAATCAGCCAGAATTAGTTTTTGTTGTGTGAAACTTGTGACCAAATTGTAGCTCTGACACCTCGGTCACAGGTAAACTGCTATTTTAGGGGGTTTGAAGGGCACTTTGAAATTCTTAGTAGTTCTCTTAAGTATTTAAATAGGATTCTATCCTGAATTTTAAACCTTAAAAAGAATGTTGACATCTATTATGATCATTGACCCTCACTGTAACACTTAAATAATTGGTGCACATATTATGAATCCAATTTTACAGCTTAGGAAACTGAGGCACAGAGAACCAGAGTGCTCTGCCCAAGTAACAGATCCACTTAATGGCAAAGCTGAGACTGCTAAAACCCAGTCCCAGATCTTTCTCTTTTTTCTTTACTAAATCTTTATTGTGAAAGCAAAAGAAAAGCAGAGAGAAAGGTCCAGTATCAGAACTCAATTCATATAAAGAGCAGAAAGGTAAAGACCAGCAATCAAAATGACTTGAGGCAGCTGCTTCTGTCAAGGCAGCCCCTGAACTCAAAATAGGACCTGAAGGCAGCAGAAAGGGCTTTCAGGTCCCTCACTGTCTTCTGCTGCTAAAAAGACATCTCAAGAGAGTCCTCCTTTTCCTATGGCCAGCTTAGACTGTGGCCGATTGGGAAGGGCAGTGACAAGATAATCAATCATCAATTTTCTGTGTTTAAGAATGACCTCTGTGAGGTTATCTTAAGGGGAGCAATTACTGCTAAAAACACAGTCATGGAGTAGTAATCAGAAAGGCTTTCTCTAATAAAACGACCAAAGGAGATATTTGTACTGAATAACATACTTAAACAAACCTACTTTGCAGAATACATTTCAGTTTCCTCCTAATGCTTCTGCTTTATATAAAACTCAACTCTGTAAAGAATAACTTGAACAATCAGAGCTCCCAGGATATCAACTCCCAAACAGTCGTATGCGTTTAATGAAAACTTCAAGGAACGTTCCTTAATTTGGAAGAGGTGCTGTCTATAGGCAATGATTGTAGTTATTGCAGGAAACCACTGAGAGTTCAGCTGTTGTGTTAAAAACAAACGGTCGGATTCCATCTTGGAGTTTCTCACAGATTATGTTCTATTCACACTGACAAAAAACAAAATGCTTTGGGAAGTTATTTTTTTGTGTACTGCTTTAATTCAGGTTTTTGTCTAAATTAGTTTAAAAATGTGTAGCTTATCCTTTATTTCCTCCATCACCCAGCCGCAGAAAATAAACTGCAAATTGAGTGCAATGTAGAGAGCAACTGCTGTCTCTGGTCGTCTGTGGAAGGCTGGGGAGTAAGTCTAGCAAAAGGGAAAGTCGAATTTTTTCTTTTTAATAAAGCTTTTAGTTTAAAACAGTTTTAGATTTACTGAATTATTGTGATGATAGTACAGAGTTCCCATATACCCCACACCCAATTTCCCCTATTGTTAGCATCCTACATTAGTATAGTACATTTGTTACAATTAATAAATCAAAATTGATATATTGTTATAAACGAAAGTCCATAGTTTATTCTGCTTTCCTCAGTTTTCCTCTCATGTCCTTTTTCTGTTCCAGGATCCCATCCAGGACACCACATTATATTTAGTTGTCATGTCTCCTTAGGCTCTTCTTGGCTCTGACAGTTTCTCAGGCTTTCCTAGTTTTAAAGACCTTCTGAGGAGGACTGGTCAGGGATTTTGTAGAATGTTCCTCAAATGAGATTTGCCCAATGTTTTTCTCATGTTTACACTGGGGTTACGGGTTTTGGAGAGGAAAACCACAGATGTAAAGTCCCATTCTCACTGCATCATACAATCAACACAACCTGTCACTGTTGAAGTTTGGAGAGTCCACTTTTTCTCTCATTCTTAGGTACCTTCTTCCAGGTCCCCAAATAACACTCACTTGCTTTCTTTCCCAATTACTGAATTATTATAATTTCAAAAGTAAAATTGAAGATCCAATATTCAAAGGTAGAGAGAGTACCTAAGGTAGGCAGGAATTGTATAAATTCCAAACCTGTAACATAGGAGAAGGCAGAAAGAGAAGCCGTCTTGTCTAAGCCTCTGCCTTCCTATTGTTCCCCTGACAAATCAAATCACCTCAGACTGAGGAGGCTCTTCCACGTCAGCATATAAACCAGGTGATACTGTCAGTAAAGGACAAGAGGAATTGCCAACTGTGTCAATCATACTGTCCAGTATATTTTTATACAGCTTTCTTTTGGCTAAATATAGTTGTAATCCATTGCTGTTGCTAAGCATCATATTTTTATTAGGTGAGGTACTCTATTTGAAAATGCAAACAGAGTCTGAGGCTTGTAGTGAAGTGCCTGGAAAAAAAGGGACAGACTCTAAATGTCAATGACTTTGGTCAGTTTGAGCTTCCAGACGAGTGTGGTACAGTTTCCTAAACCTACCTTACAAATGAGTCCGGGGAGTGACCTGCTCTCATCTTGCAGCCTCCTTGATTTTATTGCCATCTCTGTGTGTCTTATTTCACATATCTTTCCTGTCAGCTACAGAGAGGCTGAGCTACGGCTATGGCTGCTGAGCTGTGGCTCTCCACAGTCATGTGGTTCAGATGACAACAAAACAAATAGCTCACTCAGATGAGCAAGGGCTCTCCAGAGCAGGGTGATCTGTAGGAGAGGGGAAACAAAAAACTATTTAAAATCCTTCCTCGTGAAGAGATGCTGGGAATATATTAGACAGTGCAAGGAGTCTATGGGTTGCTAAAAATTGCAGCAGGTGACCCATGGAGGTTTATGTAGAAAATTCTTCTCCGGCAGTTGAAGAAGAGCAGAATGGATGTTTGTCTATCTCAGTGGCTTATGAATAAACTTCTCCGAAACAGGCATAGGCTAAATGTATTAGTCAGGGCTCCTAGTTGCAAATCAGACACCAACAGTAGGTCCTTTAAGCACAAAAGGAATGTTTTTGCAGAGCTCAGCAAATTGACCTGCCACTTACTTTTGTATGGCCTGAAAGTCAAGGATAATCGTTACATTTTAAAATATTGGATAAAATTTTTTTTAAAAGAATGATATTTCCTGACCCATAAAAATTATATGAAATTCAAACTTCACTATCCATAAATAAAATGTCATTGGAGCCCAGAAACACTCATTTGTTTACATATTGTCTTATAGCTGCTTTCATGCTACAGTGGCGGAATTGAACAGTGACAAAGACTATGTGACCCACAAAGCCTGAAATATTTACTAAAAAAATGTCTTAGCTCAGGCTGCCACAATAAAATACCATAGACTGAGTGTCTTAAACAACAGAAATTTATTTTCTCACAGTCTTGGAGACTAGAAATCCAAGATCAAGGTGCCAGCATTGGTTGATTTCTGGGGAGAGCTCTCTCCTTGGGCTGCAGACGGCTGCCTTCCTGCTGTGTCCTCCCATGGAGGAGAGAGAGAGAGAGATAGCAAGCTCTCTGGTGTCTCTTTTTACAGGACACTACACCCATCATAAGGGCCCTAGTCTCATGACCTCATCTAAGCCGAATTACTTCCCAAAGCCCTATATTCAAATAGCATCATATTGTGGGTTAGGACTTCAACATATGAATTTTGGGAGGACACAATTCAATCTATAGTAACTAACAATTCCTTTACAGAAAAGGTTTGCTAATCTCTGTACTAAAGGATATTAGGACACACACAGACTCTCCCAAGAGTGCCAGAGAACCATGCTACAAACTGTGTTGGAGGCAACACAGCCAGGACATTCACAAAACACACTGCAAATTGGTTCAGGGAGACTCCACCTCTACCACCCCAAGGTGCTGCTAATACTCCCAGCACCAGGCACTGGACAGGACTGCTAGGGGCCTTGGCATTGCTGCCTCTGTAAACTGGGGTGTTGCTCTTTGCACCCTACCAGAATGCATTCAGCCAGTGTCTGCTACTTGCACACAAGCTTTTGATTCAAAGTCTGGTGTGGGTGAAGCTGATTGGTGGATCCCAGATCACATGTCTGTGTTACCTACAGCTGCAAGGGATGCTGAGACAATGAGCTTCTGCAGGGAAGGGGGTGGGGAACCCATGATGTGGCAAATTCTCTAAAGGTACTATCTAATAGCAAGTCACAATGTTAAAATGACTTCTTCCTACATTGTTTGTCCTCCACCACTTCCCCTGAGAATTGTTACCTCTTGAATAAACCCCTCTTCTCCATGGGAACTATCCCCATGTGGCATCCCAATATTTGACTTCCTGGATCCAGAGATTGTTTCTAACAGAATTCCCATTTTGGGGAAAAAGTGGGGCTCAGTGATGAGGAACCTCTCTGCAATGGCATGATGTGCTGCGTCGCTCCTTCCCTCCCTTATTAAATTCTCTGTACCAGAGATGAGCTGCTATCAGTGTTTCCCACTTTGGAATTAGGATTTGCCTCCTCTATCTGGGTCAGAATTTACTTTAATTCTTTCTTATTACAGCAACGTGGGAACTTTGGGAGAACTAGAAAGAAAAAACTCAAAGGGTTTCACATTCCCCTTATTCTTTTTAAAATACCATGTGAAGAGAACCTCCACTTTTAGCCAAGATGGGGTAACAGGGACCAGATTTGGCTTCCATTCCAGAACAACCAGATTTTCCCCTTTCCACCAACACCCCCACCCCAAACCTAAAAAAAAAAAACAACCCAAAATATATAAAACAATGGGTTTCTAAGCACTGGACATCAGGCATTGAAAGATACAAGATGAGCCCTATGATTGACCTTGAGAGAGATTCTAGATAATAGTGCAGGGAGGAGGAACCCAGAAGGAGTATGGCAGACTCTCTGAGTTGAGGAGAACAAGCTGAGAGTCCTGGGTGATCAAGAAGGCTGGAGTTCGAGGGAGGAAACTGCTCCACAGAGAGAGAACTCTGGAAATCTGCAGAGATTCCCACTTGAGCATTCAGTAGAGTACACACCAACCCATGTGAACAAAGAAACTGTCCCAGGCTGGAGAAAAAGCAATCTTAGGGCTTGAAAGAACAGTGTTCATTAGTAACACAGGACAAGAAATACTGACTGTTCCCACCAGCTAATCTGATAAACCTCAAAATTCACAAGGCATTTAGGAAAGTACTAAGTAAGACCTTAGTGGGGAATTGGTCTCACCTAACAAATCTCAAAAGCAAGAGGCAAAATGTTCAATCTGCTTCCAAATAATTTAATTGCATCCCAGAACAAAACCCAAGAATGTTTATAAGCAAACAAAAATATCCATCTGCCAATAGAATAAAATTCACAATATTTGCATACAGCAAAAACTTATCAGGTATGCAAAGAAGCAGGAAATGAGGAGAAAAATTAACCAACTGAAACTGATAGGAAACTGACACAGATACAGTAATTAGTGGCAGGGACAGTAAAACAGTTGTTATTATTGTATTCTAGATATTCAAAAAAATTATCAGAAACAGGGAGAAATCAAATTTCTAAAGATAAAAACTAACAGCTGAGATGAAAATTTCACTGATGAAGTCAATGGCAGAAGAAAAGATTAATAAACTTGAATACATAGCAATAGAAATTATCCAAAAATAAAACAGAGAGAAAAAAAGTTTTTAAAAAAAGAAGGGAAAGACCATCAGTGAGCTGTAGGACAACTTCAAGCATCCTAAAATACATGTAATTGTATATCCAAGCTGGGGTAGGAACAGAAAAACTATTTGAAGAAATGATAGCTGAAAATATTCCAGTTTTGATGAAAACTATAAACTCACAGATCCAAGAAGCTCAATGAATTCCAAGCATAAGAAACATGAAGAAAACTACACTAAAGCACATCAGAATCAAATTGCTCAAAATCAATGATGAAGAGAAATTCTTAAAAGTAGCCACAGAAAAAAGACACATTATGTACAGAAAATCAAAGATAGGAATGACAGAAAATTCCTCATAGGAAACAATGCAAGGATAAGACAGTGGAGCAACATCTTTAAACAAATGAAAGAAAACAAAGCGTCACCTAGAAATTTATACCCAGCGAAATATCTTTCAAGTAAGAGGTTAGAACAAAGGCTATTTCAGACATACAAAAGCTGAAAGAACTCATCAGTAACAGACCTGCACTATAAGAAATGTTAAAGGAAATCTTTCAGGCAGAAGGAAAATAACACCAAATGAAAATGCCTAACATCAGGCATATATCAGAGATATCGCGGGTCCGGTTCCAGACACTGCAATAAAGTGAATATCACAATAAAGCGAATCACACAAATTTTTTGACTTCCCAGTGCATATAAAAGTTATGTTTACACTATAACGTAGTCTATTAAGTGTGTGATAGCTTTATGTCTAAAAACAATGTACATGCCTTAACTAACGAATACAATAAAGTCAATAAAGCTAAAAAATAATAACCGTCATCTGAGACTTCAGTGAGTGGTAGTAGTAACATCAAAGATCACTGATCACAGATCACTGTAATAAATATAATAATAAAGAAAAGGTGTGAAATATTGTGAGATTTACCAAAATGTGACACAAACACAAGAAGTGAGCAAATGCTTTTGGAAAAATAGTGCTGCTAGACTTGCTAGATGCAGGGTAGCTACAAACCTTTAATTCGTAAAAAAACTTGAAATGTCTGCGAAGCACAATAAAGTGAAGCACAATAAAGGGAGATATACTTTTATGGATACACACAAGAATAGAGAGCAACAAAGATGGTAACTACATAACCAAATATGTTAAATTTATTTTTCTTATAATTTGAATATCTTTTAAAAGATAATTGATGGTTTAAACAAGAATAATAACAATGCATTGTGGGGATTATAACATATGCATAAGTAAAACACAGGAAAACAATAGCATAAGTGTTGGGAGGGAGACATGGAAGTATACCATTATAAAATTCATATAGTATATGTAAAGTGGTATAATATCATGTGAACATTATATTAAATAATGTAATAAATTAAACATATAGTAACAACCTTAAAACAGCCACTAAAATAACAAAATGAAAAGTTATAGCTAATAAATCAACAAAGGAGATAAAATGGAATCATAAAAAATACTCAATCCAAAAGAAGACCAAAAAAGAATAGGATAATCAAGAATATATAAGTTGGGCTTCCCTGGTGGCACAGTGGTTGAGAATCTGCCTGCCAATGCAGGGGACACGGGTTCGAGCCCTGGGCTGGGAAGATCCCACATGCTGTGGAGCAACTAGGCCCGTAAGCCACAATTACTGAGCCTGCACGTCTGGAGCCTATGATCCTCAACAAGAGAGGCTGCGATAGTGAGAGGCCCGTGCATTGTGATGAAGAGTGGCCCACACTTGCTGCAACTAGAGAAAGCCCACACACAGAAACGAAGACCCAACACAGCCATAAATAAATTAATAAATTAATAAATTAATTTAAAAAAAAAAGAATATATAAGGTGAGGGACTTCCCTGGTGGTGCAGTGGTTAAGAATCCGCCTGCCAATGAAGGGGACATGGGTTCAAGCCCTGGTCCGGGAAGATCCCACATGCCACGGAGCAACTAAGCCTGTGTGCCACAACTGCTGAGCCTGCACTCTAGAACCCATGAGCCACAACTATTGAGCCCCCGTGCCACAACTACTGAAGTCCACGCACCTAGAGCCCATGCTCCGCAACAAGAGAAGCACCACAATGAGAAGCCTGTGCACCACAATGAAGAGTAGCCCCCACTTGCCACAACTAGAGAAAGTCCACACACAGCAATGAAGACCCAATGCAGCCAAAAATAAAAATAATGAATAAATAAATTTATTAAAAAAAATACAACACATCAAAATTTGTACAATGCTCCTAAAGAAGTACTTAGAAGATCATTTATGGCTCTAAATAAAAGAAAAGAAAGGACCCAAATTAATGACTCTATTTTCCACCTTAAGAAACTAGGAAAAGAAGAGCAATGAAACTCAAAGTAGGCAGAAAAAAAGAAATAAAAATCAGAGTGCAAATCAACGAAATAGAAAACAAAATCAATAGAAGAAATTGATGAGACCAAAAGCTAGTTGATTATCCTTACCTGCAAATGGGATTTGCAAAGCTTATATCTGATAAAGGACTTGCATCCAGAATATATAAAAAAACTCTCAAAACTCAATAATAAGGAAACAAGCCACACAATTAAAAAAAAAAATAGGCAAGAGAATTAAACAGACATCGATGGCAAATACACATATGAAGCATACGAAAAGATGCTCAGCATCACTAGTCATTAGGAAATGCAAATTAAAACTACAGTGTAGTACCACTATATACCTACTGAGGGCTAAAATTAAAATAACTGACCATATCACGTGTTGGCAAGAAGGCAGAGGAACTTGAACCCATATATACTGCTGTGGGAATATAAAATGGCACAGCCACTTTTGAAAACAGTTTGTCAGTTTCTTAGAAAGTTAAACATACACCTACCATATGATCCAGACATTCATTCTTAGGTATTTACCCAAGAGAGAAGAAAGCATACATCTACACAGTCTTGTACTTGAATGTTCATAGCAGCTTCATTTATAATAGCCCCAAATTGGAAACAACCCAGACGGCCCTCTATGTGTGAATGGGTAACAAACTGTGGTATATGCACCCAATGGAATACTACCCAGCAATAAAAAGGAATAAACTATTGACACATTCAACAACATGGATGAATCTCCAAATCATTACACTGAGCAAAAGAAGCCAGACAAAAAAGAGTATGTGCTGTATGAGTTTATCAATATAACATTCTAGAAAATTCAAACTAATGTATAGTGACAGAAAACAGGTTAGTAGTTTCCTGGTGGATGAGGAGATGGAGAGGCACAGAGGAAGGGATCATAAAGGGCACAAGGAAACTTTCAGGAGTGATGGATATTTTCACTATCTTGATGATGGTGATGATTTCATGGGTGGATACATACATCAAAACTTATCAAACTATACATTTCAACCATATGTTACTTGTTATATGTTAATCATACCTCAAAAAAAAGTCAGTTATTTAAAAAAAATCAAGATTGGGCATTACGCATACTGTGTTTCTTCAGCCATTGTAATGGTTCAGGCCCAGAAACTGGTAGTTCTTTCGTGGGGTTTGGGGTGTTCTCTTACAGCCAAGTCTTTGCAAGCCATCCAAGGTGATAGGAAGGGGAGGGAGCCACAGAGTTGAGCTTCTGTATTTCTTTCTTCAAGGTAGAAATCAAAGGTCTTTGGGGTCTTCCAATCACAATTCTTTTATCTCATTTGAGTCACTGATGGGTAGGTTTCTTTGTTTAATTTTACAGAAACATAAAGAGTGAGCATGATTCCTAAACAAAATAGGGTATTTGTAGATGTTCTTGTCCTTTGACGCAGATATAAAGCCTATCTTCTGAGGCTGGTGGTCCAGTGGTTAAGACTCTGTGACTCTGTGCTCCCAATGCAGGGGGCCCGGTTTGGTCCCTGGTCAGGGAACTAGATCCCGCATGCTGCAATGAAGATCCCACGTGCTGAAACTAAGACCCGGCACAGCCAAATTAAAAATAAATAAATAAGTAAAGCCTATCTTCTGAGAAAGGACAAAGAGATTCATATGTGCCTTAACATATGAACATATAACATATAACATTATATATTAACATATATGTTATATATATATATATAATATGTTACATTAACATATAACAGCCTGTTAATTCCGTCTGCTTCCCCTAGCAAGAAAGATTTTTTACAATGAGGTGTCAGAGGGTCTTCAGGCCCCATGGAGGGGATTTTCCTGAGGGGATCCCTTAACAACCTTCCCGTGTATTTAAGCCAACATGCTCCATCTCCTAGGGTAGTATGCCTTATCTCTAATTGTGGAACATAAGGCTTTGTTTTATTAAAAGAATTTGAGGCATGAGGAGGATGGAAAGTATTTGGTTGGTGGGGGTGAAGTCACGTGGTTGCATACTTCTCTGGCCTTGATGAAATCATTTGCGTAGGGAAGAAACATCCAAAGTAAAGTACTGTCAGATATATTCCAGAAATTGGTAGCTTTCCCAAGGCATTCAGTGACTGGAGCAGATAAATTGCTGGCAAAAGACAGTAAGGACCAAAATAAAAAGCAAACAAACTCAACTTTGAAGTCCATATTTTCCCCTTCTTTCTTTTCTGGGTTTGTGGGGATATGTTTGCACAGCAAGAGGTGCCCCTTTTCCTCCCTTCCCTAGCAGAACTTCCCAGACCTCAGCTGCCTCCCTGGCTCCAGGGCTTCTATCCCAGCAGGCCAAGGGCCAGGCTGCTCTGCAATGTGATGCATGGGCATCCAAAGGGCTTCCACCCAACAAACTTCCCTTCTTTTACGATGATTCTAGCCATCTTTCTAGTCTTCTGCATACTCGGAGTGTGTGAGGGGAATCCTCACAGGGGAGTTACTCATGTGAAAATGAAAAAAAGGAAACTTCATTTAAATTGGAGTCAGGGGACTTCCCTGGTGGTGCAGTGGTTAAGAATCCGCCTGCCAATGCAGGGCACACGGGTTTGATCCCTGATCCAGGAAGATCCCACATGCCGCAAAGCAACTAAGCCTGTGCGCCGCAACTACTGAGCCTGCGCTCTAGAGTCCGCGAGCCACAACTACTGAGCTTGCGTGCCACAACTACTGAAGCCCGCACGCCTAGAGCCCGTGTTCCACAAGAGAAGCCACCGCAATGAGAAGCCTGCACACTGCAACGAAGAGTAGACCCCGCTCGCCGCAACTAGAGAAAGCCCGCACACAGCAATGAAGACCCAACATAGCCAAAAATAAATAAATATTTTTTTAAAACCCACATAATTTTTTTTTTTTTTTAAACCCACATAATTTATTAAAAAAAAAAAAAATTGCAGTCAGGAAGGCCAGAAGTGGGAGCTCTCACACTCTACAACTCCGTGATATCTGCAGACCCCAAATAGGCCTAGACTACCTTGCATCTCCAACAGGAAGAAGGTTACTACTTCACTACCCCAGCAGGAGGAAGGAAGATTTTTTTCCTCACCTGGCAACAGCTCTGCCAATGAGAGACCATCATCACAACTCAGCCAATGAAAAGCCACTACACTTTGAACTCCCAGTTTCCTCCAATGGACTCTTTCTTTATAACAGCCCAACTTCCCCTTTCTCCTATAAAAGAATGTTCCTCTCCATTGTTTCTCCAGACTTGCCCATAGTTTTTGCTACAGCGTGCTTACCTGAACTGCAGTTTTCTGCTATTCCTGAATGAACCCATTTTGCTGATAAAATAACTGGCTATTTTAGTTTTAAGGTCAACACTTCCCTACTCCTGGCAAGTTTCCCTGCCAAGGAATGCGGATTTGGCCTCAATCAGCTGGATGGGGCCGGAATGTATTTTGCATATCCAGGTTCCCAGGATATGTGTTCCTGCTTCACGAGAGTGTGAAACTGGGGGTCAGCTGTATGGCTGGGGAGATGTGTGAAAAATAGTGTGGGCATTTCACATTATGCCTGAAAACTACTATGAAACACTAGGGAGAGCCTCAAAAGTGCATAAAAATAAAAATTGTCCTCTAGTAATGTAATCTCTCCTCATAAGACCTCAGAGAATATTTTCTAACAAAGGTAAGATCTGAATAAAACGAAAAGTGTTACTTTTATCCCCATTACTTGTTGGACAATGTTAGGCTACTCTATTCTTTAGTGACCCGTCACCAGTCCCAGAAATCTTCTGAGTATAGGAAAATTTTGTGTGGGCACAGAACATTAAGATAAACCATATTGACTAACCTTGAGTGAAACCCAACTCTGTGCTTTGTCCTCCCTCAAAAAGTGCCTAGTGAATTAGTTTGAACAGAAATGAAACCAAAATTTAATTTGAAAAATAAATACATAAACATGAAAAACATTCAACGGTAAAAAAGGGGAATACAATGAAAGTAATTCCTCATCTAATCTCTGCCCCTTGTTCTCCTCCAAGGAGCACTGTTAATAATTACTTAATCTATACATAATCTATATATGGCATTGACATATATGTATATATTATATATATTCAGACACATACACACAGAGAATAGATGGATTGATAAGTAGATAGATATCGATATCTCATGTATTCTTTTTTAGATTGTGAATTTCTCCATATATACAAAAGATTATAATGTATAAGTGAGGGACAAAGATTATGACTAACATAAACACTACTGTATCAGTCATGGTCCTAGAAACAGATGGCAGGCTCAAATTGGGAAACTGAGGAGAGTTGAATAAAATATTTTCAAAGTTGCAGGCAGGTTTACGGGAACAATAAGGATAATGCAGTACTCAACGGTTTATCCAGATTTTGTGGAGTTCTAAAGCATATTCAATTTTTAAAACCTTCTTTAAGAAAAAGAATGCAAAACCATTGATATAAAAGTACGTAGAGAAATGAATTTAGAATGAGAAAGAAAACATCAAATCACAAATTGATAAAACTACAAATACCACAAATATCACAAAATCACAAATATCTCATCATATCACTATTAAAGTTATTATATCTCTTTAATACTTTTCCCTACTTTTTTTTGCTATGTGCTCTTTGACCTTCACATGACATTGACATCATCCTCCACAGAAAGAACAGAAAGCTAATTCAGACTTTCCCCTGGCATAGTCTCTTTCTGGGTTCCCTATTCTGTTCTATTGGCCCATGAGTTCCTCCCTACAAGAGAATGAGAATAGTCCAGTGCCACAGTTAGAAAAACAAATGCTAGCACTTGTCCCGCAGAGCGCTGGTCAGAGGTACCATTTTGTAAGAGTAAAGGTCAGGGCATTTTACAAAGCTAAGGAAACTCTCAGTCCATCTTCCACGCCTAAGAATGGTTTTGTCACTGCCTATGCCGAGCACTTCCATGGCTCCTTATGCCTTCAGGACAAAGTCTCAGCTTCTCTGCATGACAAATGAGGCTCTTCATCCTCCTATTCCCACTCACCGGCCTGGCCTCATAGTAGCACCTTCCTTCAATTACCTCTACCTGTTCCGTACAGTTTATACTCCAGGAACACTCAGCTACCTACGGTTCCAGAACATCCTGTGCTCAGTCCCATTCCTGAGGCTTTCCACATGATGTTCTCTCTGCTTGGAATGCCCTCCCCAGCTTGTCCACCTGGCAAACCCACCCCATGCCTTAAAGTCACAGATGAAATGCTGGTCCTCCTACAAAACTTTCTTTCACTCCCTCAGACACACTTCAGGTTTTCTTCTCCTTTGTCACAGTCCCACTGATGCAATGATCTCACACTAATGCAACTGTTTGTAGGCTTATCTCCTCACTAGCCTGTAACTTTCTGGAGATCACAGACTGAGACTTCCCATCCTTGGATCCTAGGCACCCAGCACAGGGCCTGGCACACAGTAGGCACTCAATAAGTGTGTTTTCGATGAATGAGCATTGAGCAGACTTCTATATGCCTAGCACCATACTAAAATGTTATCTCATTTGTGCTTATAACAACCCTATGAAGAAGTAGTCTCATCCTTATTTTACAGATGAAGAAACGGAAGTTCAGTGAGTTTAGTTTGCACATAGCTCTTTCAACCCAGTTCTGATGCCAAAAATTTATGCTGTTTACTACATCACCCTGTTCCTCGAAGCAGGTAAACTGTGCTGTTTCAGTAGCACTTAAGCTAGCTGCATACGGCATGGCTGATCCACCTTTTTCTGAAATAATATACTGTTTTTCCTTCTCTCAGAGATCAAAACCCCCATTATGTTTCTGTCCCAACCACTCCCACTGAAATTGCTCTTTTTCAAGGTCACATGTGATCTCTCTGCTGCTGAATCTAACGACCATTTTTCTCTTATCTTTTTTTGACTCTGGATAGTTCTCTACAAAGTTGATCACTCCCATTGTTCTGGGAATAATTTTCTCTCTCAGCTTTTGTGACAAACCATTCTCAGCTTCTTCCTGGCCTCACTGGGCACTCTGTCTCAGTTCCCCTTTCTGGCTCTTCCTCCTCTTTCCTACCTCTAAACACTGGATTTCCTCAGAGTGAGGTCTTGAACTAGCTCCTCTTCTCTACCCAACCTCCTGCCCCAGGTGAGTTCACCTGGTCCTGTGAAATTAAATAGGATCCACATGCTGTTTGCCAGTGGCATATCTCCAGCCCAGTTGTCTGCTTACTTTCATATATCCAACTAACTACTTGATATCTCTACTTGATTGTTTCACTGAAATGTCCTCAATTTTCATTGGCATCTCTTAATTTCTCCAGTCTCCCAGTGTTCCAGTTACTATTGCTATGTGACAAACCACTTCAAATCTTTTTTTAATTGAAGTATAGTTGATGTACAATGTTGTGTTAGTTTCAGGTGTACAGCAAAGTGATTCAGTTTTATATATATATATAAAACTTCCTGTTTGGTAACCATAAGTTTGTTTTCAATGTCTGTGAGTCTATTTCTGTTTTATAAATAAGCTCATTTGTATCATTTTTTTTTAGATTCCACATATAAGTGATATCATATTTGTCTTTGTCTGACTTACTTTACTTAGTATGATAATCTCTAGGTCCATCATGTTGCTGCAAATGGCATTATTTCATTCTTTTCTATGGCTCACTTCAAATCTTAATAGGTCAGGAATTTGACACATGATAGCTAGCTAGCTAGCTAGCTGTATTCATCCAATGGCAGCAAAAGAAGAGATATTTCTTCCTCAGTGCCTCTTTAGCCAGGAAGAAAAAGTAATTCCCTTAAGAAATCCTCCCACGTGAGAGCCCAGGTCCAGACTTCTTGAGATTCCAGACATTAGATCCAGGTCCTGGAATGGACCTGGCTTCTTGGATCACGCTCTGTCCCTGGAGAAGTCATGCTTGTCAAATGATCAAAGCAATATATCACTTATATCTCTTATAGGAGGTGACCTCATTAAACCACACTTGTTTCTGGAGCTCGGAGAGGTCTGTGTTGGGTTTCCTAGGATCCCCATTTTTATCCAGGCAACCATCTGCAGCTAGGCCTGACCATCCACTTTTAGATCATCTCTGTAAATATTGTGCAATTACAAACATTCAAAGACACAGACACAATGGTTTCCAAACACTCTGGATTTGTTACAACACTACATTTATGCTTTTTAGTCCCCACTCACCTAAGAGCTATAGGCATCTATTTGATTTTCTTGAACTAAAAAGAATTACAATGAAGTGATTTTGAAAGCATTTTTGAAACTTTTGCCAATTTCTTTAAGCTTGGTAAACAGCCTCAGGTGTCAGAAGACCAGCACTCCAAATCACCCATCTAAAGGCCTCTTGACAATGTCATTAGTACTGAAGGTTGGTTTACCATTTCACTTGGCCTTTTCAAGATGTTATTTTTTTCCCTTTTATTCACACTAGAGCTTCAGCCAAGAAAATGTACTCCCAGCTTCCCTTTCAGGAAGATTTTGCTTTTATTGTTTTTACTGCACTTATTTTTCTTTATTTCTTTTCTTATGGTAACTTGCCATATTCTCTCAATATTTTATTCTTAAGATGATATTTAAGCCCTTGATACCTGCTACCTTTATTGATAACAAAATGGAAGCTTATTTGTCTCTTCTCTTTGAAATTCAGGAAGGATTTGTCAAGTGTGATGTTTTTTTAAAAAAAAAAAAACCAACAAACCAACTGTATCGGTTTGGCAAAGATTCACTGCTGCATTTGTGACGCTTTTCTCCAGTACTTTTCCTGGGACTGACAGTTTTTTGGTCTATTTCACTAGCTGCTGTAATGTGTTCCCTTACACTGTCTCATCCCCAATGGTTTGGTAGCAAGTCTGTATGATGTATGAGTCATGGCGAACTGGAAACCAGAGTTAACACTTGGAGCCCTCCACACTCTCCCTCAACCCTGTAGAGGCCACCTCACATCCTCTCCCTGTTGCAAAGAGCCAGGTAATTTACTCTAATACCAATTCATCGGTCCACAAGATGAGATTGTAGAGACCTCACTGAGAGACCGTGAAACTTTAGGGAGTACAAATCTGGGATTTTCTCAGCTACCCATTTCCCAGTGGAGAGTTTGCACTGTTTAAAATTTAACTATTCTGATATCTAAAGGATAGTTTTCTGGTTAGGAAAAAGAAAGAGTGAATGTTAATGAGCAACATTTTAATTAATTCTCTCAAGCTTTACCCAAACCCCTCAACTATCTTATTGCTAAGGAGGATTCTACAAACTCTTTTAAGATGGAAATCCTTTGGACTGGTGCCTTACAGACCAACCTTGAGAACAATTTAATGTGACTGGTCTTTTATTGTTTTCAGTTCCTTCAAAGAAAAGCAAATATTTACTACATCGGATACTTTGTCTCTAGTCAACTGATGTTTTAAAAAGACAAGGTCTCTTTGAGCACTTTATTTTCTTCTAAGTACTCGGAAAAGTATTCTGTTCTGCAATGCTTTTCATAATGTCCCATCTGTTCTGATTTTTCAGAGGCTTTTTTTTTTTAATCTCCTCAGAAAATTCAATGAAAAAAAGGTAAAGGCTTTACTGCCAGTAAATTTTTGTTCCTCTTCTTTCTGGGAAAGAGCCAGTTTGAGTTTAAAAATAGACCTGAGAAATGTCTACAGCTTGAGATTCTTTCAACCCACTAATATTTGCTCTAGAATAATAAGGAGATTTGATACATCTGAACTAAAATGATCCCCATATTTGTTACCTTTCCATTTCAGATCAAATGAAACACCAAAGCAGCCTTCTCTCGAAGCAAAATCCATTATGTCAACCACCCCCTCTCTTATTTTTAATTTATGCTGAAAAAAGTGAAGTTGGCAGTTTAGGTCATTCTAAGTGCCCCATGTTAAACATTTATCAATTGATGCTATTTATTATTAATTTCCAATAGCAGTTACTGTGGTTCTAACACCAGATTTTTCTCCACTGGGAGAAACATATTGCGGCAATAAAAAAGAATGACTTAATTTTAAAGTTAAAAAAATGATATTACTGAGGTGTAATTGACATCAATAAAATTCACAAAATTTAAGTGTACAATCAATGAATTCTCTTAAGTGCGTATATTTGTTTAACTGCCCTCACAATTATGGCATAGAACATTTCCATCAACCCAAAAGGTTACCTCTTGTCTCTTTGTAATTCTTTTCCTATCTTTGGCAACAACTGATCTGCTTTCAGTGACTCTAGTTTGGACTTTTCTAGAATATTACATAAACGGAATCACACACAGTGTGTGGTCTTTCATGCCTGCCTTCTTTTGCTTAGCAGAATGCTTTTGGGACTCATCCACGTTGTTGTGTGTATCAGCAGTACGTTGTTTTTTATTGCTGAGTAGTATTCCATCATTTAGATACATCATACATTGTCAACCCATTCACGAGTTGATGAACGTTTGGGTGTTTCCAGTTTTTGATTATGAATAAAGTTGTTAGGAATATTCAAGTACAAGTCTTTGGGTGAAATATGTTTTCATTTCTCTTGGGTGAATATCTAGGAGTGGGATTGCTGGGTCTGATGGTTAAGTGTATGTTTAATTTCATAAAGGATGGCCAGGTTTCCAAAGTAGATGTACCATTTTGCATTCCCACCAGCAGTGTACAAACATTGTGGTTGTTCCACATCCATATCAACACTTGGTATTGTCTGTCTTTTTTATTTTAGCCATTGTAGTGCTGGTGTAGTGGTATTTCATTGTCATTTTAATTTGCATTTCCCTAATGACTAATGGTATTGAACATTTTTTCCTGCACTTATTTACTATACTCTTCTTTGGTGAGATGTCTATTCAAATCTCTTGCCTATTTTTAAAAATCAGGTTATAGGCTATGGAAATAGCTCAGTTGGGAAAGCGTTAGACTGAAAAAAATTAGGTTATCTTCTTATTACTGAGGCTTAAGAGTTCTTTATTCTGAATATAAGCCCTTTATCAGATATGTGTTTTGAAAATATTTTCTTTGAAAACAATGACTTAATTTAGCTAAAAATTGGAGGACTTCTGATGAGCTGACAAATCCAAAAGTGTGGTTGCTTGGATTTCTAATGTCAAATTAGAGTTATTGCTATTAATACATTGATGCTGTGATGCAGCCTCAAGGACAATGTCAAAAGACCTCTATAATAAGATGATTTGGATGTTTTGCCCTAGGAGCAGTTCATCTATGCATACAAAATCTATTCTAAAGGAGCTGTGGGTAAATTTCTCATATAAACTGTTTCCAGAGTGAAGTAAATATCCCTCTCCCCCACAATGGAGATGAATTTAAATTATGGCAATTCTAAGGCTTAGAGGAGTAGAGTGTTCTCTAGGAAGAGGAGTAGATAAGGGACATTTAGGTAGGCAAGGTCCTTTGTGTCCTCTACTGGTTTCTGTCTTACTCTCCCTAAAATAAGTTTTTCCTCTTTTTGGTAACTTTTTATCCTGATATAATTTCAAACTTACAAAGAAAAGTTGCAAGAATAACGCAAGGAATTCCCATATGCCCTTACCCAAGCTCACCAATTTTTCATTTTGCCCCAACTTAAATAAATTTTACATTTAATTTTTTTGTTTCAGAAAAAAAACTAAGGCCTGCTTCTTTTTGAAGTTTTTATTCCCACTTATCTCCAGCCTAAGTGGCAGAAAAAGTAGCAATCAACACTCCCATTTTACAGCCTGGGAGACTTGACACACAGAGAATCCTATCGCAGGACTCTGGGGAGCCAGTACTGCCTGTAGCCACCATAAAGAAGCCAATCACCATTCAGCTTTGTAGTCTTGCTTTACAGTCCATTTCCTTACCTCCTCCTGGCATCCTTGGCTCATATCTAAAGTGCTTGCACCTGACTCTTTGTTTTGATAACTGCTATCGCTCTTATTATCCTGATCTTTGATGTGTCCTCTACCTTTGGTCATTCTGGGAAACAAGGTAAGGGACCTGAACTTGGTAACCTGCTTTGCCTCAGTTTTATCAGCAGGCAACTTGACAAGCAGTAGTATTTTCAAGTCTGCATAGCTAGTGATACCCGGTATCCCAACACCTACAATCAGAGAACCAAGACATATTAGTGCTGAAAGGACCTTGAGATCATTCAGTACAACTCTTTCATCTTCAGATGAGGACACTGAAGCCCCAAGAGATATAATATTTTGTCCAAGGTCACACAGTGAGTTGGTAGCAAAGGTATGACTAAAATTCTAGTTTCATGCTTTTTTCCTACAATACACTGCTGCCTCAAATTTTATTACTACTAATAATTAATTCTCAGTTGTAAAAGTTCATGTATTTTTTCATGGAGTTAACATATATTTATTGCACATTTATGATGCACTATGCACTAGGTGTACAAGAGACTTAATTTCTCCCCCAAAGCTTACTTTCTAGCAGATAAATAGATGATTAAAAAGTAATTATGCATGGTGGATAATAGTATTGTGGTTCCTCAAAAAATTTAACATAGAACCACCAGCAATTCCATTTCTGGGATTGGAAGCAGGAACTTGAACAGATACTTGTACACTGTATTTGTCAGCTTGGGCTACCATAACAAAATGCCACGGACTGGATGGCTTAAACAGAAATTTTTTTTCTCACAGTTCTAGAGGTGAGAAGTCCAAGATCAAGGCGCCATTTGGGTTAGTGCGATCTCTCTTCCTGACTTGTACATTGATCATCAGGAAGAGTATTCAGAGAGGTATTGTTCTGGTATGGCCAAACCCATAACCATAGTCTAATCATGAAAAAACATCAGATAAAATCTAATAGAGGGGCATCCTACAATATACCCTTCTTGCTATGTCCTCAGATGGACTCTTTTCTGTGTGTGCAGAGAAATCTCTCGTGTCTCTTCCTCTTCTTTTAATGACACCAGTCTTACTGGATTAGGGTCCCATCCTATGACTTCATTTAATCTTAATTATCTCCCTAAAGGCCCTATCTCCAAATATAGTCACATTGGGGGCTAGGATTTTTTTTTTTTTTTGGCTGCACTGCGCAGCATGCGGGATTGAACCCATGCCCCCTGCAGTGGAAGCACGGGAGTCTTAACCACTGGACTGCCAGGGAAGTCCTGGGGGCTAGGACTTTAACATGTGAATTTGAGGGGGACACAATTCAGTCCATAACGTACACCAATGTTCATAGCTGCATTAGTCACAATAGCCAAAAGATGGAAACAACCTTAATGTCCATCAACAGATGAATGGAAAATCAAAATGTGGTATATACCTACAATGGAATATTAGCCTTAAAAAGAAATTGTGAACCATGCTACAACATAATTGAGCTTTGAGGATATTGTGCTAAACAAAATGAAATGAGCCAGATACAGAAGGGCAGATTGTATACAATTCCCCTCATTTAAGGTATCTAGAGTAGTCAAATTCATGGAGACAGAAAGTACAATAGTGGTTTTCAGAGGCTGGGAGGAAGGAGAAACGTTATTATTTAATGGGTTAAGGGTTTCAGTTTGAGATGATGAAAAAGTTGTGGAGATAGATGGTGGTGATGGTCGCACAACAATGTGAATGTACTTAATGTCACTGAACTGTACACTTAAAATGATTAAAAGTAAGTTTTATGTTATCCTTATTTTATCACAATAAAACAAAAAAGTAATTTTGGCTTCAGTATGCAGCTATGATACTGAGAAAGTGTTATTACCCCCCTCCCCTGCCAATTTTAAATTGAAAAACAAGACAAAATATGAAGTAATGGTTTTCAAACATTGGAAACACAACACCTAGGACAGTAATCCCTCAGAGAAAATAAATAAATGAGGTGAGCCTTATGACTGCCCTAGTTTATTGCCTAGAGAGTTCCAGGCTGCAGCCCAGGGAGGAAAAACCCAATCAGAGCCTAGCAGTCTTCCTGAGTTACGTAGCCAGAGTTGAGAATCTGGAGGATATAAGGTGGAGAGAATTCACAGGGCAGAGTGTCAGAGAGGAGAGAGCTGCACGGAGACAAAGTGAGGGCTCTTTCTGAGTCTTCAGTTAGGAACTAACCAGATATGTGAGTGAGGAACCCATCCAAGTAGGGGGAAAGACCCACTGGAAAGAAGCAGACATACAATCTTCAGACTTTACACAGGGCCAGGAATAATTCATGTTCTCAGCAGCCAGAGTGGAAAAATTCTGTGCTACACTGATCATCAGGAAGAGTGCCCATGGGACTTTCCTGGTGGTCCAGTGGTTAAGACTTTGCCTTCCAATGCAGGGGGTGTGGGTTCGATCCCTGGTCGGACAGCTAGGATCCCACATGCCTCACAGCCAAAAAAACCAAAACATAAAACAGAAGACATATTGTAACAAGTTTAATAAAGGCTTTAAAACTGGTCCACATCAAAAAAAAAATCTAAAGGAAGAGTGCTCAGAACGTATTGTTTTGGTATGGCTAAACCCATAACCCTCGTCTAATCATGAAAAAGTATCAGATACCATCCAATAGAGTGGCATCCTACAATATACCTAATCAATACTCCTGAAAACTTTCAAGATCATCAAAAATAAGGAAAATCTGAGAGACTGTCATAGCCAAGAGGAGGGTGACGTCTACTGGATGGGATCCTGAAACAGAAAAGTGATAACTAGGGAAAAACTAAAGAAATCTGAATAAATGAAAAATTTTAGCTAATAATAACATACTAATATTGGTTCATTAATTGTAATAAATATACCACATTAATGTAAGATGTTTATAGTAGGGGAAACTGGATGTGGGGTAGTGGGTGCGTGGGGTGGGTAATAAGGAAACTCTCTGTACTACTGTATTACTCTTCTACAGCTGCCCTAACAAAATACCACAGATCTGGTGGCTTAAACCATGGAAATTAATTTTCTCACAGTTCTGGAGGTGAGAAGTCCAAGACCAAGGTGCCCTCAGGGCTGGTTTCTGGTGAGATCTCTCTTCCTGGCTTGTAGACAGCTGCCTTCTCTCTGTGTCCTCACTTAGTCTTTCCTCTGTGCACATGTGTGGAAAGAGATTGATCTCTGGTGTCTCTTGCTCTTCTTAAAAGGACACCATATAGAGCCCCACCCATATGACCTCATTTAACCTTAATTACCATCCTAAAGACCCTACCTCCAAATACAGTCACTTAGGGGGTTAGAGCTTCAACATATAAATTTTGGGGGAGAAGGGAGACACAATTCAGCCCACAACAGAGAAGAAAGAGATGGGAGGACCAAAAAAATTTTTTTGTAGAAATAATGGCTGAAAAGTTTCCAAACTTGATGAAAACTCTAAACCTACAGATCCAAGAAGCTTAACAAACCCAAGCACAGGAAACAAGAAGAGAACTACACCAAAACACATCATAATCAAATTGTTCTAAACCAGTGAAAAGAGAAAAATCTTAGAAGCAGTCACACACAAAAGAGATATGTACAGAGTAAACAAAAATAAGAATGACAGTAAACCAGCAAACTCTTGTCAGAAAAAATGCAAGCCAGATGCCAGTGAAGGAACATCTTTAATGTGCTGACACAAAAACAAAAACAAAAAACCCTGTCATCCTAGAATTTTATACCCAGCAAAAGCATCTTTAAAAGTGAAAGGCCAAATAAAGACTTCTTCAGACACAGAAACACTGAAAAGCTTTTCACCAACAGATCTGCACTACAAGAAATGTTTTAAAAAATCCTTCAGGCACAGGAAAATTATACCAGATGGAAATCTGGATTACACAAAGGAAAGAAGAGCACCAGAAATGGTAACTGAGGGTAGATAAAAGACTTTTTTTCCATTGTTATTTTTAAACATCTCTTTAAAATATAAGTGATTGTTGGGACTAAGAGATACAAACTGCTATGCATAAAATAGATAAGCAACAAGGATACATTGTACAGCACAGGGAAATACAGCCATTGTTTTGTAATAACTTTAAATGGAGTATAATCTATAAAAATACTGAATCTTTATGTTCTATACCTGAAAGTAATATATATTGTAAATCAACTATACTTCAATAAAAAAATATAATTGATGTTTTAAAGTAAAAATAATAATATATTATGGGGTTATAGTAAGTAATTATAATAAAAGTAAGTTTAGAGTGATGTTATGGGAATAACCTGCAGCTATAAAACAGGGAGAGCTGCAAGAGTTTTAACTAAAACTGCCTATTTCCTCAGAGAGCTTACAAAATAAACCATTTTTGTTTCACTCCTTTAGCATTAGTTTGATCATAAAGCAAGATGATTATGGGACTTCCCCGGTGGCGCAGTGGTTAAGAATCCGCCTGCCGATGCAGGGGACACGGGTTCGATCCCTGGTCCGGGAAGATCCCACATGCCGCGGGGCAACGAAGCCTGTGCGCCACAACTACTATGCCTGAGCTCTAGAGCCCGTGAGCCACAACTACTGAGCCCGCGTGCCACAGCTACTGAAGACCACATGCCTAGACCCCATGCTCTGCAATAAGAGAAGCCACCGCAATGAGAAGCCTGCGCAGCGCAACGAAGAGTAGCCCCCGCTCACCACAACTAGAGAAAGCCCAGGCGCAGCAACGAAGACCCAACACAGCCAAAAGTAAATAAATAAAAATGTAAAAATAAATAAATAAATAAAGGTAAATTATGGTACCTCCTGGTAACTGGAATATTTGCAGCCATTAAAATCTGTGGTTTATAAGAATATTTAATAACACGGGAAAATGTTCAAATTTTAACATTAAGTCTAAAAAGTTACATGCAGTGTTATGCTATTTCAAAAGAGAATTATATGTGTAGTTTAATTTCCCAAAGGAAATAGACCCAAATATTAATAAACATTATCCTTGGGTAATAAAAATATGAATAATTTGGGCTTCCTTACCCCTTTTGCTATTTTCAAAAATTCCTACCATGACTTACTTTTATAATTAGAACACACACAGTATTATTATTACAATTATTTTTAAAGAAGTTGGCTTGTAGAACTGGAGAGTGGTTTGTGGCACTGAAGCAGACAGCCTGGGTGTCAATTCCAGTTCGGCCAGTCCAGCAAGCCACTGTCCCTTTCTGTGTCTTAATTTCCTTATCTTAAAACAGACATAATGATAGCACCTACATAATAGGGTGACTGTAAGATTAAATGAGTTAATTCATGATAAAGTACTTAACATAATGCCTGGCAGTAAGCACCCCCCAATTAATCTATTATTACTACTAATATTATTGTAGATTGAAAGTTCCAGCGTCTTACCAATTACAAGTTTAGCTATTTCAAATAAAGGCTATTTTCTGAATATAATCACAGACCTCCAAGACCAAGGGGACTGCATACAATATTTATTGCAAAAAACTGTAATGATTTCCTTGAGGATTGGGTATATTTAGCTGTTGAATTAGGCAATGGAGAGCAAACTAGCTAGAGAGCAGCTGTGGCTGCTTTTCCTCTTTCTCTATGGCTTTAATGCTCCAGGTGGGATCACTGCGTTATACCTGTTTATTCAAAGAGTAGAAGGTTAAAGGAGGCCTCTCCGAATTTTTCTTTGGTGGGCTCTAAATTTAGAGCTGTATCTCCACCTCTCAGAGTTTGGTTCAATCCCATGAACCAAATTTGGGTGAAGAGATTCCCTGCCCAAGATTACCCAGCTAATAAGGGGCAGATGTGGAACTTGAACTCATGTCTATCTGGCTCCACGGGTTAGTGTTTAATTTATATAATACCTTCCAACTGCAAGACGAAAAGCTTCCAGAAGGCCACTTCATCCAAGACCCAACAGTGGGACATAGAGAGGATCAATTTGTTTCCCACTTCTCATTCCTAAATGTCATCAACATAAAACAAATCAAGATCTAGCATGGCATTCATACAAAGATCAGCTCCTGACTCTAACATAGAGCATAGGGCAGAAGGGACCTACTTTCTTCATAAAACAGAGAAAGAGTTATAAAAGAGGCCCCATGTGCACCATGAATTGGGCTAGAAATCTGTGCCCCAGTGTCATTATCTCAGGGAAATCAATCTCAGTTGAGGCAACAACTCTAGGTGACTGCTTAGGAAGGGAGGGGCAGCTTGGTGCTCTGAGAGCCTAGAGTTTCCCTGGCTCCTGCAGCACTTACAGTCTGTGCCATCAATCCCTGTCTGTTGTCTGTATCTCTGCCTAACTAGTAGTGATCTCTTTCACATGTCTCGTTCCTGCTTAAAAACTAGAATACCACCACCTCTGTGAAGCCTGCCCCTACTCTCTGGGGGCAGCTAATTATTTCCTCCCTACTGAGCTCACCAGCTCTGGGCCTGTTCCTTCACCGCAGTGCTTCTCCCACTGTGTATTGCTGTTCTCCGTCCTGTCACAACCCCAATTAACTCTCTGAGGTCAAAGACTACAACTTTTTTTTTAAGGTTGATGGGAGAATAAGTTGAGATGATGTAAGTAAAGTGATAGACAGTGCCTGGTACACAATAGGTATTCAGTAAATGTTCTCCCACTTTGTTGGTTCTGTCACTTGTAGACCCAGTACTCAGAGCAATTCCTTCAAGGCCACGGTTACTAAACACATTTTTCTTGAATAAATGAATGAGTAAATTAACAAGTGCATTCCCCCTCCTGCCCCCAGGGCAGGCGTCACATCTTATACTGATCTATATCTCCTGGAATATCTTCTTCCTTTTATGTATATCCTCTGAAACATCTGTAACAATAGTGATCACATGACTGGGCACAGTACATGACGGACTTTCTCTTCTTGCAAAGGGTATTGATAGATTGAACATTTACCTCTAGGACAGCTACAGGAAATATATTTTCTATCATCTGTTTCATCTTGAGTAACTGAGATTGCCTGGGGTCTTATAGACAAAGCTTTCAATCTTGCTAGTAAAACTCAATTTAACCCACGTGCCAAGGAGAGGGCTGTTTTCCTTTCTTTCTTTCTAAACAGTTAAGAACGAACATAAACTAAAGAAGGATAAGCCCTCCAAAGTGAGAACCCTGATGAAATCCAAGTGTTAACTGTTTTGATCCTAAAATCTCATTTATTTCCATATCCCCATGCCAGCCTCATAGGTACTCAAAAAAGTGTTTCTTTAATAAATAAAGTCCCTTTTAAGGAGATAAAGAGAAGGAAAGTGATGAACTCTACAGTGTAATTTTGTGACAGTCTGTGGCTTTAAAGGCAAACAGTACAGAGGAGAGATGAAAAAATAATAATTCACATATCTGGATAGCATTACACAATTGTAAAAGCATTTCCCCCACATGTTATATAGTATTAGTTACATAGCATTAATTGAACCCTTACTGTATAATAGGTGATTTAAATACCATTGTGTCTAATCCTGACAACAAATCTTGAAACATTATGACAGTGCTCATTTTATAATTGGAAAAAACAAGCTTAGACAGGCTAGATGATTTGCCCAAGGTCACAGACCAATATTGATTACCTTCCCCACCATTAAAATGTGAGGTTCATGAGGGCAGCATCTCTAGCACCTAGAACAGTGCCTGGCATATAGCAGATGCTAAATAAATATTTGCTGAAGAATTAACCTTGTTGGCTGACTCCAAAGCCTTAGCTCTTTCTGTAATGTCACCTGCTACTCTGTTAAATGGTCTTTTGAAGCATCCAGAAGTAGTACCCTCTTTACACCCATGAGAAACTGAGGTTCTAGGAGATGAAGTTAATTTGCCTAGAGCTAACAAGGATAGCTGGGCCAGGACTGGAACTCAAGGTTCCAGACTCCTAGCAGTATTTTTTGCTGGCTAGTCCGCATGGAGGCCACAAGACAGACACAAGCTATAGCCCACTTTCTTTCTCCAAGAAAATCCACGGAGTCTGGCCTGAAGAGAAACAGTTAACAAAGAGTTCGGGTGAGGGAGGGATAAATTAGGAGTATGGGATTAACAGATACACACTAACATATATAAAATAGATAAACAACAAGGATTTACTGTATAGCACAGGGAACTATATTCAATGTCTTGTAACAATCTATAATGGAAAAGAATTGGAAAAAATATATAAAACTGAATCACTTTGCTGTACACCTGAAACTAACACAATCTTGTATAACACTATACTTCAATTTTAAAAAAAGAGTTACATCCAAGACTTTCTGCCTAGAAAGCAAAAGGCAACCTGATGCTGGAAGAAAATTATGACCCCCAATAGATGAGTGGACATTTAGGGTTACCTTCTTATTACACCAGAATTTGATGTTTTGAGATAGGGCTAGTCATGTGGTGATGTCTAACCAGGCAGCGGCAACCTGACAGAAGCTACTTCATCACACAATTGTTTTTTTCTCCTAATCGTATTACTTCAAATGGTCATGGGCCTTTAATTTTTCAAGGAAGAGATATGTATTCAATTAAACATCTTAAGGTTATACAGATATCATATATATATATATTTTTTGCCAAAGACTTTTTTCTTCTCTTTTTTCATTTTATTTTTAATACCAAAGAAAATGTCTATGTATATCCTACAGTTATTATAAGTTAGTAGCTATGGCAACTCCTATATCGATTTGTTAAGTACCCAACTTAACATAGTGTCCCTATGCTAGGTATAGTGTAAGACAAGTAAGTAAATATATACATACATAAGTTAAAAGTTTACAACATTCCATACAGCATTAAAGAGGCCATGTAAAAGCAGATAAACTTATACCAAACCCACAGACAATCAAATAAACCTATTATTATCTGATATAATGGACAATGAAATATTTATACCTATATAGGTCAAGGGACTAGCCCATCTCAACTGCCATTCCTTTTTTACTTTCAGGCTATCCTTCCTCCTTCTTTTTTATTAAAAAACAACAACAAAAAAACTTCAGAGTATTTTGTCTGTTTTTCTTTTCAAAGCATCAAAATCAGTGGAGACAAACCAGAGCCTATTCTGGTTACATCCACCTCAGGAATCCCCAAACCTAAGTATCTGGCAACAGCTTGCAGAAGAGCCATACAAACTACTCCTGGTGGGGAAAGAAGTCATCGACCTACTAGCAGCTCATGTGCTGACAAAGCCCCAACAAAGGAGATTATACATGGTCATAATAGCCACATGGATATGCCTTTTGCAGCTGACACATCAGTCCCTGGATTCTCACACTGTGTCTGCTGTATGCCCTGGCAAAGCTCACTCTGAGGACACCGTGGAGAATTGGAGCCATGTTTTCCTTGGCTATTGTTCCTTCCCTCATCTCCACATTTAATAACTCCACATTGTACAGTGAAATCCTTGGCAAGGTAAGAAAGAAATCAAGCCTGGAAGCCAGGGACAGCTGCTGTCACTGGAAGGGATTCATGACTGTCTCTTGCCCTTCTCTCTCCGCCTCAGTGCACTTTTGCTCTCGCCTAATTTTTCCATCGTATACATCTTTTATTGTTTTCTAAATATAGACTTGCTAAAACCTCAGTGGAAAGATCGTCTATTGAAACCAGAGTGATAGCAAGTAATGTGCCGGCAAATCGCAAAACAAATAGAGGGTACACTCAGCACTTTTGCTTCTGCTGCACAAAAGAACCCAAATAAGGCTCCTGGAAACATGGGTTGAGTAATCAAGTCTTTTTCCTGGATGTACAACCACACAGCTTTGGGAGATAACGAATTCAGCTCGTGTAACTGTATACTCATCTAGAAGAGCAAAAGGAAGCACAAAAAGAGAGAAAAGGAGAGCGGGCCAAACTTCTAACTGCTTGCCCTCCTTCTGCACCTGCCATGACTTGCAAGCATGATACCACGTCCCTGCTGGCCACCTGTCCTGAATTCTGAGACCCCAAGACACCCATTGCCCTTGGAATTAAAGAATTACAAATGGAATTTTTGTACCTGCAAATTAAAAAAAAAAAAAGATAAGTGAGAGAACTTAGAAAAGATCCTTTGAAATGTTTCTATCACCCTTGTCAGGCTGTTTTCTGCCCCTGGTGAATGCTAACCAGACATATGAGTAAGGGCTCCTGAGGACCATTTGGCTGTTTTACTGAAATTAATTTTGGTTCCTACAGATTAAGCATAAAGACATGCATTGGCTGCAGGTGTGCCAAAGCCAGCATTAGGAGCAAACCCAGCAAATTTTGTGGAGATGGCTAATGACTCCTGCAAAATTAATTTAAATTGAAATAGGATAAGAACATATGGAAAGAATCAATCATTCCCCATTTTGAGCGAATATTATTTTAGTATGCATAGATTTCTGATATAATTTTTTTTCCTTCCCTTAAGGGCTGGGATGTACTCACACACCAAGTCTTTTTGCAAAAGAAAAGATTTTCTTTTTTCCCCAGGAAAGAGGAGATATGTGTTTCATAAATCTTTTTCCTTGTCTAATGCCGAAACATACGTCTGGGGCTTCACAGATGCTGATAAAAGCCCTTGCAGAAAACACAACTCTGTTCTCGGGGTATTTATGCTTTCCTAGTGTCTGGACACTGGCTCTGGCTTCCATTTAGAATAAGATCTGGGCCCACTTATTATGCATGTCCACATTAACTGGACGATTTATAGAATTTAAATGTGAAATGAGGAGAAAGCAGAGAGGCAATGACAATAGAATGGAAAATATAAAAGAAAAATATTTTTCAAGTGTTTGGAAAGAAATGACTACATTAACAAAAATCTCACAGCCACATGTTCACACTCTTGTACTCCCATTTCATGTGCAAAGCCATCTCCAAAGTTTGGCTCCAGTTTTTCTGGAGAATAAGACAGAAGTAGACACACCCATTTTAAGGGATGGGTTCCCAGAGCAGGACTTACACCAGTGTAGTCCCTTCTTCTCCATAGACATTCTTCTAATACTATTTATAGTTTATGTACCTAAGTTATTTATACCTTATTCCAGAAAATATTTAAGGTAACGTTATTGATATAAATCTTCATCCACATCAAACACTGATATTTACTGATATTTATTTAATGATATTTATTCATTCTTTATTCAACAAATATGGATTAATATTCTGTTCTGCACCAGGTATTGTGTTAGGCACAGGGTAGGGGAGGATACAAAGAAGAATGAAGACTAGTTCCTGGCCTTGAGGACCACATAATTCAGGGATGAAACTGCCACCTAACCTCCTAAATTTAAATATAGCAACATTGTTCATGCAAAAATGATCTACTGATTTTTTCCTCTCTTTTCACTTTGGATTTATTTTCACATGTATTTATTGGACATCTATTATGTGGCAGGCAGTATGCTAGGAATTGGGGATATAAATTTGGATACAAAAATCAAAAGAAGAATTTCAAAACAACATTCCACAATTCTAGGGACAGCAGACGAGAAGTCAGAAGACATCTATTTGTAATATTGTGCCAGTGGAGGTGGAGAAGAGAATTCACAAAATTAAAAAAAAAAATCATTCCTATGTGGCTTTGGAAGAGATCCTAACTTTTGTGGAAAGCAGGGAAATAGGGAGTGGTGAAGAACTAATGAGTGTCTAATTCAATTTTCCTTAGGCTAATGTTATCACTAATCCCTGTTCCCTGAGCATTCATCAGCTGGGGACAGGATGGGGATGGGAGGTTGGTGGCGAAGATTAAATCCAGATTCCAGTAGTCGGGTTTCAAACTTTAACTGTACAAAACCCACAAAAGAGATCATCTGGAATTGGGGATGGTAGGGAAAGAAAGGGGACATGAGGTAGCCAGGAAAGGAAGTCCTCAAGAGAAAAGGCAAGCTGGAGGAGAGTAAAATAAAAGACAAAGTCAGATAGTAACAGACCAAAAGAACAGCACTCTTCTTCTAGCCTTGCTGACTAGAATCCTGGTGTAAGCACTTAACCAAGTAATCAGTTTATGTGCTCCATCTGCCTAGCTAATCCCTAGGGGGCTGTGACTACGTTCTGGTCATCCGTATTGCTAAACCTCAGCAGGGTGCCTGGCCCAGAGTTGGCCTTCAGTAAGTGCTGGTTAAATAGATAAGAAAATGAATCAAGTGAAGGAGAGGACAGAAATAAGTTCAACATGCATGTGTATTCTGTGCACCGGAGGCTTTAGCTGCATCCCATAAGTTTTGGTAAGTTGTATCTTCATTTTCATCCATCTCAAAGTAGTTTCTGATTTCTTCTTTGACCCACTGATTATGTAGGTGCATACTGTTTAATTTCCACATACATGTGAGTTTCCCAGATTTTCCATAGGAAAATGATACTGTAAACTGCCCTAGTCCGGGAGGCCCAAGAAGAACACCATTTGGAGAGGACATGAGTGTACAGATGAGAAAAAGCACAAGATTTCCTGGTAACCTCGGCTCTGGATGAACTTATCGATATAAACCTGCCCTTCAGCTCTCCACCCAGAGAACACACATGTGTTCAGCAAGTGAATATTCTTCCAAAATATAGATGAAATATATGTCCAATCACACATGATCCCAGACACGGAAAGGCGTGGCACATAGCAGAATCAGGATTCCAGGCAGGCCATAGAGCATCATGGTTAGGAGCTTAGGTTCAAATTCCTATTCTGCCATGTTTTTGGCTGTATGATCTTGGGAAAGGTGTTAATTTCTCTAGGTTTCAATTTCCTCCTTTGTAAAATGGGGATAATAATAGTACCTATCCCATAAGGTTATTGTAGTAATAATAATAATCACATAAAACACAGCACCATAGGAAGCTTTCAATAAATGTTAGCAGGTATTGTTGTTAGCACTTTGGAGCCTGGAGTCTGAAGCTTTCAATATCAAATATGCTGCTGTATGTATGCCCCCCTGAATAAAGGAACTGGAGCCATCCTTCCTGAGTTTGAATCCCTGCTCTCCCACATAATAGCTATTTGACCTTTATCAGATTACTTAACCTTTCTGTGCCTCAGTGTTCTCATTTCTAAAAGCATGGTCAAAAAGACCCGCACAAGGTTATTCCGAGTAGATGAATTAATATAGGCAAAGCTCTTACAATAGTGCCCTTCCCATGCTAAGTAGCCAGTCCCTGCAATGATGAGACTTAAATTTTTATTAAGGCAACAGACAAAAACCCATAAAAAGACAATTAAACAAAAGTTACAAATTGTGGTAAGTGCTATGAAGGCAATAAAATAAGGCTGAAATAAAGAATGGGGAGGGACACCTAATTAAGCTATCAGATGGTCAGGGAAGCCCTTCCTGAGGAGTAAACATTTGAGCTGACAGTTAAAGGAGGAAAGGATTGAGGAACATTCCAATCTCAACCTTGCCGAGAACTGAAGGAAAAGCCTCTTAGGCATAGGGAACAGAAGAAGCAATGGCCAGAGGTGTATTTCAAATTGAATTCCTAACAATATCTGCAATTGTCCCATTCCTTAACATATCATGTCTATGTATCTTGTTTATATCAGAAGCATGATGTAAAATGATGTAACATGATGAGATGTGAGGACATGTGCCAAATTCACATGCCTGGACCTTGCTGGGCACTTCCTTGAGCTATGCACGTGTGTTACAGTGGTCTACTAAAGTGCACCATTTTATATGAGAACATGTGTAGATCTGAATTTTTATAAAAGACTAATGCAGACCTAAGCCTTCCTAATTCATGATCATTTAAGACATTCAAATAAAAGTACAGAAGAGGCAGGAGGATTCTTATTTTTAGGCTTGCACAAAAACAAATTTACCTGGCAGCACAAGCTGATGATGACTTGTTTCCAGTGTGGTCACAATTTTGATATGTAACACGTGTGCGTGTGTGTGTGTGTGTGTGTGTGTGTGCATGTTGTGTTTTAGCAGAGTCTTTTAAATAGTTAGGAAATATATATATTTAAAACAAAGGAAGAAATGTCTATGGAACCCCTGATTTCACTAAACTCAGTGTCACAGACAGTTTGAAAAGTACTGTTGCAAAAATATCCCAGGTGGGAAAAAATTAATTTATCACTGTTCTCCATTCTCTCCCCATTGGCTACTTTTATTTCATTCATTCATTTAACATATTTATTGAGCTCTGTGCTAGTTATTCTTCAACCTCTGCCCCCTCCTGCTCTAATCTATTTATTCTCCACTTTTCTCTGCACTGCTTAGGGCCCTGGGAGGGGCATCACTCAGCGTCCCTTGCCCGTAGGCTTTTGGTTCCCTACAGCTGGTGGGAGCAGAGCAGGAGATCAAAGGTGAGTTCTCTCCCTGCTTGGTTCCTGGTTCTGGCAGTGACTGGGTCCCTCTGTAACTAGAACTGCTGCTAGGTGATCCTCTATGGCACCTCCAGTGCTCATCAACTATAGTAACATCATTTCCTCCCCTTCTTTTTTAGACTGTTAACTACTCCCCTCTGTTGCTAGTCTCTTGGTGCTTCAGCCTCCTTTGTGGATTTCTTTAACCACACTTCTGTGAATTGTCCCTTCATTAACATCTCTTCAAAATCTAAACTGAGTATATCTTCTTTTTGCCTGCTAAGACTCTGACTTGAACAAGCCTCTGCTATGCTCTAGACCAGTCCTGTCCAATTGAAATATAATTTTAAGCTTTTTAATAGTAAAAAGAAACAGATACAATTAATTTTAATAATACATTTTAACTCATATTCAAAACATTATCATTTTAATGTGTAATCAATATAAAAACTTAGGAGATATTTTACATTCTCTTATTCATATGTCAAAACCCGATGTGTATTTTACATGTCTCAATTTGAACTAGCCACATTTCAAATGCTCAATAGCCACATGTGGCTGGTGGCTACCTTACAGGATAGTGCAGTTCTAGATACTGTGTTGGGGCTGGAGATACAGAGAGGAGAGATCTTATCCCTCCCATCATGGAGTGGATGCTCCAGTAAAAAATATGGACAAGCAGACCATTACAAAATAACGTAGTAAATGCATAATCAGTGCTATGCATAAGATGCTATGGAAGCAGAGTTCTCTCTACCTGTGGGGTTTAGGGAGAGAAGATAATAGGGAACACTTGAGTGGGTCCTGAACACTGATTGGGATTCCACCAAGAAAAGGAGAGTGGAGAGAGCAATGCAAGAGGATAGAGAGTCCTCACCTTTCCATCTGCCCTAGCTACGTCAGGCCTTTTGGACTACATCTGAAATGGACATCCTGACCACTTAGAGTACACTTGAATCTCCCTAGTTATTCTGGTACAGATTTGGATAGATCTCTGTAGTCTTAGGCTTCGGGATGAAAAGTTTTCAAAGGAAACTCAACTAGGCAATAATGGGGAGGGTGCTGGTGAGATATGTGTGTGAGGAGAATGCCTTATAAACAGACAAATTGAGAGAACCTGGATCCATATTCCAAGGTAATGAAAATCTGGCCACTGATTGGCTTAGTTGGTTCAGGTTCCTGGGCACAGAGCCCAGTTTTATTTTCCTCATCTGTTTCCCTTGCTATTCTATAAGTGTTGTCACTGGACAGATATTAAAACTCACTGTTCCTATCTTTTGGAGATGCTTCTTTGTTGTTGTTGTTGTTGGTTGTTCATTTATTCTCCTTATATGACCCTCATTTCTTCAGCGGTTCTGAGGACTTAAGGCTCAACATCAACATCCCTGAAGTCTGTGTCTCATATGAAAACCCTACTGCCTTTAGCCAAATATATCTGTCTTTTCCCATTTCAAATGCAGACTCCCTTTAGGGCAGCTCAAAAAGTTCCTATTTCCTATCTGAGAGGCACTGCTGGTTCTCTGCCCTTTGAAGAGAGGATATAACTTAAGTGACAGTAAGGAATGGTCACATCTTTTCTGCCTCAATTTACCTTCGCAGCATACTTCATCAGATATTTCTGGAAGACTCACCTGACTCTCCTGAATCCCCCAACTTGTTTTCTAGCATAGAAGTACTTCACACATATAACAATAACAAAATAGAGCTGCTCACCTTCCAAGCCTAGGGCCTTGTTCGAGGTTCCTCTGATCCTGTTTAGAAGGTAATAAAGTACGCTGCAGATCTCTTTGGGTAATTTCACAGTGCTTAATGGCTGGTGAGGATTTCTAAGGATACCCAAACAGTAATGAGAGAGGAAAGGAGGATAACTATTCTTAGATACTAAAAAAGAAGTATGTGCTTAACTCAGACAAACATTCTGGAGCCTTTCTGTATGAGCAGAGCTCTGATTTCCAAGAGGTTGGAGAGCTATGGCTGTTTACATCCTTTGTCTGCAGCAGTCAGATGGTATATACACTGCAGCCTTATTTTCCTTGTCTCCTTCTTAAGTCAACCATAAATCATTTTCGATGCCGAGCTTTCCACAAAAATTCCCTGTGGTTTCTGTCGGTCTCACACTCCAACTATCACGTTGCGATTTCCACTGGCAATAATGTCAGCATCTGTTCTTCATATCAGCACTATTTGCAAATACTTTGAGACCAAGTCCTGATTACTATTCAAAAGTTCAACTTCTGTTTTCTCAGAGCCAAAACACATACTGTATTATCCAGTTTAAATAGTTTCCAATCCTCATCTGGGCAGCGGGCTTTTTCAGTTCCTCCCACTACTCATATTACTATTTTTAAATTTCTCTTTATCCTTTTCTTTCAATTCATTCACTGTATAGATGATTAACTTGGGTCTTGAACATGGCTAACTTTGCTCTTCTGAGCTCCCTATATCCCTTCTGAATTCCCCCCCTAAGGATTTCTTCCGTCCATGCTGATGTGGACTCTGAGTTCTCTTACTCCCAAAGGCAATTTATTTATTGATGCCACCTTTTTGTTTTTCCTGAGTGGTCTAAGTCAGATCTCAGTGTGCCAGAAATCAGGCAATGGTTGCACACAAAGAGTCAATTACTCTTAAAGAGAAATTTCCATGGCTTACATCTGGCTATCTTTCATCTCTCTGGCTTAAAACCTCCACAGTTTTGTTTATTTGTAATGTGCATGTATTTACATGGTTTGTTTTTGGTTTTGGTTTTATAAGTGAGTGTATGTATGTGGTTTGATTTTGCTTCTGGTTTTGTTTATTTGTTATTTTTCTAAATGACTTGGTTGAACAGTTCTTCAAGTGAGCTGGGTGTGCCATTCTAGGCACTGTCTGCAATAAACATTTTTATGAGCTGCCCCTTTTGCACAGACACTGTGTTTCTGGATTTGTGAGAAAGTATGTACTCATATGCTCGTGTGTGTGTACACATACACATGCAAAATACAGAAATTAAAACAAGAAACGGGAAACTATCTTACCAAACCCAGTAGACCGAAGGACTTACATCTATATTATATAAAGAGGTCTTCTATAAGTTAATCAAAGATAGGTATGCATTTATACAAGGACTAGAAAAAATCATATAAATTATACAGAAAATCACTAATATCTTATTAGATAACTAATACCAGTGCTACTACTAGCTCTAATTCTAACTTTTTTTTGAAGGCCCTCCATGTGTCAGGTACTCTTCTATATGCTTTACATTTAGAAATCCATTTAATCCAACAACAACTCTATAGATAGGTACTATTATTAGTCTGTTTACAAATGAGAAAACAGTCACAGAGAGGTTAGGTGACTCATTCACGGTTGCACAGCCAGATAAATGGAAAAAGGGACAATGAGAAAATTCACAGAAGATAAAATGCAATCACAAACGGAAAAATGTTCAAGATTGCCAGTAATCAAAGAAATGTACATTGACAGTAAGTATCCTTTCATACTACACCTTTGATGAGGCTGTGGTTAAACTGTCACTCTCAGATATAGTGAAAACAATGTAAATCATTGTAAGTTTTTAGGAAATCCATTTATCAGTACTTATGAACAACTGTAAAGAGACTCTCTTGAACTCAGTAATCACATCCCTAGAATTTATTCTTAGAAAGTTATTCAAAAGAAGACTCATATGAATAAAGTTTGCTGCAGCATTTTTATATTATCAAATATTAAAAGCAATCTAAATTTACAAATACAGAAATACTTAAGTAAGCTATGGTACATCAATGAAATGGAATATTATGTAGCCATTTAAACTATAATTATGAGTGATAATGATAATATAAAAACGTTAGATAATGTTAAGTAAGGTAAGTCAAATATAAAATTTTACCTATTTGTAATTATATAAAATTATGTATACATATGCTCAAGGACCAGAATGGAACATAAAATGAAAACACTTGCAAATGTTAGGATGGCAAAATTTTTTTTCCTATTTTTAATTGCCTTTATTTCTGTTATTTCCCATATGATGGCAAAACCAGGAGTTGGGACAGAATAGAAGATGCTGTCTTTGCCTTTTGATAATATATAATTTAGCTAAGAATTTATAGAATCATTGACTTTTAGAGCTGAAAGGGACCTTATCGGACTCCTGGTTCAACTCCCTGATTTTACAAATAAATACTCGGAGGCAGAAAAAGATTGACTTGCTCAATTGCTCATATTTAATTAGGAGCTAGAAATTACAAACCCAAAATGACTCACGATCATTTAGGGTACATCTGTTGCAGAGAAATTAAGTTATTAGGACCCTATTTTGAAATATATCATATCCATAAAAATGACTATTTTACTAATTCTACTTTCTTATCTGCATTATCAACTGTCTCCTTTCCCCACCTGAAATAAGCTTTATGCCAAAGCAAGAGCTCTAATTCTTGACTGTATGGTACACATCATGCATATTTTTGGCATTTCAAAGAATGTCAAAATATTTATCAAGAAGATGAGTATTTCAATAACAATAGGGAAGCTGCTAGTCATTTTCCTCTGATGGTAACAGCAGGAATTCAATTAAGATTTGATAAATCAATTAAATTGAATTCCACTTTAAAGCATTTAAAAAAGTGTTTTCTAACACTGACTAAAAATCTATTTAAACCTCTTAAAAACTAATTTCTGGGATAGGGGCTCCCTGGTGGCGCAGTGGTTAAGAATCCACCTGCCAATGCGGGGACACGGGTTCGAGCCCTGGTCTTGGAAGATCCCACATGCCGCAGAGCAACTAAGCCCGTGCACCACAACTACCGAGGCTGTGCTCTAGAGCCCGCGAGCCACAACTACTGAAACCCGCGCGCCTAGAGCCCGTGCTCCGCAACAAGAGAAGCCACCGCAATGAGAAGCCCGCGCACCGCAACGAAGAGTAGCCCCCGCTCGCCGCAACTAGAGAAAGCCCACACGCAGCAATGAACACCCAACGTAGCCAGAAAAAAAAACAAAAAAACAAAAAAAAACAAAGTTCTGGGATAAAAATGAAGAATATAGGTGAATATATAAATGTTTACACAGGCCTTGTAAAAAGGCTCCCATCTACTCACGCATGATCACAAAAGAAAAACATGTCTTCAGGAAAAGTAAGACCCACCTGGCAGGTGAAGTTCTCTACTCATAAACCCATTTAGATTATGATCAATTCTGGCTGGGCTCCTCTGAAAGGACAAATGAAAAACAAAAAACATGGGAAGAGGCTAAAGAAATTTTGGAAGTTACAGATTGGTGTGGTGATACTAAAGCTGTTCTAGTGCATGTGTGTTGGGGCCGTTACATCATGCCCCCATGGCTGATTTGCAAAAGGTGTGTTTAAGGACAACTTGAGGTCATGAGGTCCTCACTGCTGGGATTCTAGCATGCCTGGGCAGAGTGCACTAGTACAGTGAGTTTCTGGGGGCATCAACCAAATAGCACCAGCAGCCAAAGTGATAGTAACAGCTGCTCCCACCAGTACCCTGTACCTGAGCCCTCGGCAGCAGCAGGAAGCAGCACCAGCTTTGGGCGCTGGGACAGGAGCATGGGCTGGATGGAAAGCCCTGGACGCCATTTAATAGAAGAGAGCTGTTGAGACACTCTAAGGACTGAGGAAAAAGACAATAAGAGACAGATAAGGAATAAGAGAGGAAGACTTTTAAGTAGAAATTGCTTATACATACAATCGGTAGGGTTTTTTTTGTTTGTTTCCTGATATGTAGGATTTTATGAATCTCTCTTGTTCTTTCTCTCTCTCTCCTCTTTGCCTCTCTCCCCCCTCCTCTTTGTCTCCCTCTCCCCTATGTTTCTTTTTTTGCCCCAGGAAGTTAAGAGATTTGATATACTAAGAAAACCTTTCCTGAGTATGTAATCTGTAGTTTCAAGTTAATATTCAAATATGTAGGTTCAAAACCTATTCAGATTTAACAGTCTGACTCTACTTTTTTACAACTCCAAATCAGTTCAAAATCCATGGAATTCTATGCGATAGTTTTCTTTAAGTCATACCCTCAATGGTCCTCCACCCTGGCTAAGTATCAAAATCTCTGAATCACAAACAAACACCAATTCCCAGGGCCCCCGTGGACGGATAAAATCAGAATCAGGTGGTGGGACCCAAGCATCAAAACGTGTTAAGAGCTTCCCAGGTGCTTCTAATGAACAGCCAAGGTCATGAGATTCCTTGCTCCAACAGGAGTAGTTAGAAGCTTTCTAGAACAATTCTAGTTTCAATATGCATATGAATTACCCGGGGATCTTGTTAAAATGCAGATCCTGATTTAAAACGTCTGGGATGGGGACTGAGCTGAATTTCTAACAACCTCCCTGGTGATGCTGATGCTGCAAACCACCTTTGAGTACAGAAAGGATCTAGGATAATTAGGTCCAGAATAGAGTGGGCAGAGATAAGCAACTAACAAAGTAATAAACTTTTTAAATAAAAAAGGGCAAAACAGAAAGTGTGTATAGCCTCATTTTATATGACCAAAACTTGTAACTTGGTCACAGATTCTAAAGAATCTAGATATTCTTTAAAGTCAAGGAAATACTGAAATTGGTAGCACGGACCTTTCTATATTGCCTCTTACCTCCCAGGTTTGCCATGTGTGTCATATTTGTGACACCCCTTAAGACCAAGCCTTAGGGAGCACAGTTGGGATGTTTGGATTGAAAGATCAGGGGAGCCAAGGTAATAGGTAAGAAGATGAGCATGAACTCTGAAGGGAGATATAAGAATCAGAAAAAGGGAAATGAACATTTTTGTCCGAAGGCAGGAGGCAGAGAGCTGGAGTAAATGCAGTGCCTAGAATTCCAACTAAGACCCTCAACAAATGCTGGGGTGGTTTTTTTCTGTTGCGCCAGCACACTGTGTGGGGAGAGTCAAATGTAACACATTGCTTTAGGCCATCTCCAACCTATCCATTGGTGGCAGGTCTGAAACTTTTCCAGGTCTGCTTGGTGAAGGATTTGATGGTACATTCTTAGTGGTGGGTGTTATGAGAAGGTACTGTGGTGGTGGGAGCCCAGGATCTCTTGTACTTAAGCCCTCTCTCCTGGGAGTGGGCAATGAGAGTGTATGCAAAATGCCAGGCTGAGGCCAAGTGGGCTGGGCATAGTTAAGACTGGTGGAAGGCACGGTGGTGTGTATGGAAAGTGGACGGGAAGGGCAGAGAGCTAGAGACAGAAGGCAGCAAGTTCACGATTTGGGAAGGCCAGGCTGAACACCAGGGCTAGTTTTTGTTTGTTTTTAACTGTGGTAAAAATACACATAACACAAAACTTACCATCTTAACCATTTTTAGTGTACAGCTCAGTGGCACTAAGTACATTCACACTGTGTTACCATCACCACCATCCATCCACACAACTCTTTTCATCTTGCAAAACTAAAACCCTGGAAACCCCAGTCTACTTTCTGTCTCTATGAATTTTAATACGGTGTCATATTCCAAGAAATCATTGCTAAATTCAATGTCATGAAGCTTTTCTGTCTCTGTGAATTACATGTACCTGTAAGTGGAATCATACCTTGTCCTTTCGTGACTGGCTTATTTCGACTACCATAATGTCCTCATGGTTCATCTATGTTGTTATAGCATGTGTCAGAATTTCCTCCCTTTTAAAGACTGAATAATATCACTTTGTATGTATACACCATGTTTTGCTTACCCATTCATGTGCTGATGAACACTTGGGTTGCTTCCACCTTTTGGTTATTATGAATAATGCTGCTATAAGTGTATATGTACAAATACCTCTTTGGGTCCCCGCTTTTAACTCTTTTGGATATATACATAGAAGTGGGATTGTTGGGTAACACGGTAATTCTACTTTTAATTTTTTGAGGAACCACCATACTGTTTCCCATAGGTGCTGCACCATTTTACATTCCTACCAACAGGGCACAAGGGTTCCAATTTCTCCACATTCTTGCCAACAATTATTTTGTTTTGTTTTGTTTTGTTTTTTAATTTATTTATTTATTTACTTTGGGCAGTGTTGGGTCTTCGTTTCTGTGCAAGGGCTTTCTCTAGTTGTGGCAAGCGGGGGCCACTCTTCATCGCGGTGCGCGGGCCTCTCACTATCGCAGCCTCGTTTGTTGCGGAGCACAGGCTCCAGACGCGCAGGCTCAGTAATCGTGGCTCATGGGCCCAGTTGCTCCGCGGCACGTGGGATCTTCCCAGACCAGGGCTCGAACCCGTGTCCCCTGCATTGGCAGGCAGATTCTCAACCACTGCGCCACCAGGGAAGCCCTATTTTCTGTTTTTTGATAGTGCCATCCTAATAGGTGTGAGGTGCTTGGCAACTGTGGTTTTGATTAGTGATGTTGAACATCTTTTCATGTGCTTACTGGCCATTTGTAATATCTTCTTTAGAGAAACAGCTATTTAAGTCCTTGGCTCATTTTTTTTTTATAAATTTATTTATTTTTGGCTGCATTGGGTCTTCGTTGCTGCTCGCGGTCTTTCTCTAGTTGCGGCGAGCGGGGGCTACTCTTCATTGTGGTGCGCGGGCTTCTCATTGCAGTGGCTTCTTTTGTTGTGGAGCACGGGCTCTAGGCGCACGGCCTTCAGTAGTTGTAGCACATGGGCTCAGTAGTTGTGGCTCGCAGGCTCTAGAGCGCAGGCTCAGTAGTTGTGGTGCACGGGCTTAGTTGCTCTGCGGCATGTGGGATCTTCCTGGACCAGGGCTCAAACCCGTGTCCCCTGCATTGGCAGGCGGGCTCTTAACCACTGCGCCACTAGGGAAGTCCCCTTGGCTCATTTTTTAATCGATGTTTTTGTTGTTGAGCTGTAGTTCTTCATATATTCTGGCCATTAACCTCTTATCAAATATATGATTTGCATATATTTTCTCCTGTGGGTTCCCTTTTCACTCTGCTGATTGTCTTTTGATGTACAAAAGTTTTACATTTTAATGTATTCCAATTTATCTTTTTGTTGTTGCTGCCTGTGCTTTTGGTGTCATATTCCAAGAAATCATTGCTAAATCCAATGTCATGAAGCTTTTTCCCTTATGTTTTCCTCTAAGAATTTTACAGTTTTAGGTCTTACATTTGGGTTTTTATCCATTTTGAATTAATTTTTCTATGTGGTATAAAGTTAGGGTCCAACTTAATTCTTTTCAAAAATTAATTAATATATATATATATTTTTGGCTGCATTGGGTCTTCGTTGCTGCGTGCCGGCTTTCTCTGGTTGCGGTGAGCAGGGGCTACTCTTTGTTGTGCTGTGCCAGCTTCTCATTGTGGTGGCTTCTCTTGCTGCAGAGCACGGGCTCTAGGGCAGAGGCTCAGTAGTTGTGGCTCATGAGCTTAGTTGCTCCGCGGCACATGGGATCTTCCCGGACCAGAGCTCGAGCCCGTGTCCCCTGCATTGGCAGGCGGATTCTCAACCACTGCACCACCAGGGAAGTCCTCAACTTAATTCTTTTGCATGTGGAAATTCAGTTTTCCCAACATAATTTGTTGGAAAGACTGTCCTTGCCTCATTGGATGGTCTTGGCACCCTCTGCAAAAATCATTTGAGAATGTATGCAGAGGTTTATTTCTGGGCTCCACAGGGGCTAGTTTTTGAATTTATGTGATCAGGTGATGACTGTGGCAAGAGATGAGCCAGATGAGCCAGGTTTCTTGCTTGGATGACCAGCTCAGGTGAACGGTGTGTGGGGTGGGGCTTTGTAGCACTGATAGCGGGAGTTTGCAGCTCTCTTGAAGGCAGCTCAGACCTCATCTCAATTGTGACAGGTTGGATGGGTTGTGGTAATGCAGAATGGTGCTGAGAGGTATTATAAGTGGAAGCCCTAAATGCTGTGGCAGGAGGTGATCTATGCAGAGGTATGGGCAGAATTATTAAAAGGGAACTTACACACAAGAGGGTCTGTGACACAGGGGCTACACCTTGTTTCACATGATTTGTTTGGCTTTTGCTGGGTAGTACGTGACTAGATTTATTCACGGAGGGCTTTGAAAAGGGTCTCAAAAACTAGGATGCAAATTTATATGCTGGGGTTGGGTAGACTATGGTGGTCGAATGGCAGTGGCCAGCTGAAGCCAAGAGATTTAAGTAGGAGATACCACATCTGAGACAAATGGGCATCCATCCTAAGTTGTGGGCATCTAAAGAGCAAGGGCTGAGTCTTATTCATTCCAGCCTTGTGTCTGGCAATTTCTGGCACACAGTGGATGGAGGCTTAATGTATGTTTGAACTGAATTGAATGTAAGTCAAGAAAACAGCAATAATTTGAAATAAGAAAACTTAACTCTTCATAGTTAGGAAAATTTCTTATGGCTAATTTAAAATATGTATATTATAGGAAGAGTGCATTTCTCCTCCCTTAAAAAAAGATAGACTTGATCACCATCCTTTCTTAAAAAAAAAACTATTAATTGCCACTTATTAAGCACCAGTTATCTCCAGGCATCATGTCTTGCACTTGATGTGCATTACATTTAGTCCTTACAACAATCTTCAGGTAAGCAATATCATCTCCAATTACTGAGGCTCAGAGATGTTACGTGTCTTGTTTCAGGTTACACAACCAGCAGGAGCGAAGCTAGGATTTATATCCAAGTGGGCCCCATGTTTCTTCTCTGAGAACCCTTTTTACCTGTTTCTACCTGGGAGCTATCATTCTCATCTTCTAGCATGCTCTTCTTCTAGGGTTAATAAACACATTTTCTTCAGCGTCTAATCATGGCCCTTATAACAAACCATTACTAATCGTTTATCTGTCTCTGGCCTTTCCCCAAGTTCTCCACGTTCTTTGAGTTTGGCATCAATCCAGCATTTAAACACTATTGAGTGGGGGAAAAAATTACAAGTTTTGACTTCAACAAAAGAACTGAATCATCTCCCTTTCCATTTTACATTGGCATAGAAACTATTTTGCACTGATTCACATATTCACAAAAAGTCAACATTTTAAAAAGTGAACAAATAAAAGGAACAATAACCACCAGGAATCCTGGTGACAGCTGGGTGGTGAGATGTGGTTTTGTGTACTTAACACAGACAATTGTATGAAAAGGATAGCAGCCAAAAGCACTGAGCACCTGGACCAAGCATTTCTAGGTGCAAGAGCCCAGGCCCTGGCATTGTACACTCTGAGGTGAAGAGAGACAACAGGGTTCAGGAGGCAAAGCTGGAGAAATACCGTGACATGGCTTTTAAGTCTCCCTGTGGTTTAGAGCAGTGCAGCTCAAGGGGTGGGTTGAGACTGGGTGCTGGTCTGGGAACTGTTTCATTCCCAGTCTGTGACAGGGTGAGCAGAGAGACCGAGTAAGTTTATAACTGATGAATCTAGTACAAATCTTCGGCTTGTCTGCCTTTCCTTTTTCCTGTTCAACCCTTCATTCCCAAAACCTAGACCAATGCCTGACATGTAGCTGGTAAGCACTGGCTGACAGGGCAGTAACAAGGAGAGATTGTGGGGCGAGGGCAGAGACCAGGAAACAATGCCAGAAACTAGAGTACATCTTTTTTTTTTTTTCCTACTAATTCATCTTTATTGTGTTTTACAAAAGTACTGGTCTGTGACAGGTTGGAAACGGGCAAAACAAAACAAAAAGCAACTACTGGTCCTTCACCTCGGATAGTTTGAGAAGTGCTGGTGTACAGTGCGTCAATGTAGAAGCGGTGCTTGGCAAAGTTGCTAGACCTCCTGGCCATTTATTTAGCAATCTAGTAAAGGTTTAAGTGTAGTAGGGTTCCTAGAATAAGTCACTGGTTGTAACTTTGGAAATTCATTCTGTTTGCAGTCCCCGGTATTCTAACCACATACAAGTCCCAGTGCATACCCTGCGGATTCCACCCATCACTAAGGCAGATGCTTACAGGTAAGCTGCCACAGGCTTACAGGTAAATGCTGAGCAGATGACTCAGCAAGTGACAAAAGGACAAAATAGAGTCCACTCCACATTGCTCTAGTCTCGGTAGATGTGGGGTATGCTTTACCCAGCACTTACAAAACGTTCAGGTAATTCCCACTCCTGTTGTTTCTCGCCATGTGGAGGGACAGCAACTGGTCTCTTCAGTCCTGTCTTCCTCATTCCTGGGAGAGGTGAAGTGACTTAGCTAAAAAGTGAATTTGGGAAATGAATTAGGCATGTTTAACCTAGTCCTTTTTCACTCTCTCTTGGAAGCCAGCTACTCTGTAAAAGGCTCTACAGGGGCAGACCCCCCATGGGTAGAGTCTCGTGGCTGTCCAGCTGTGGGTCTTGATTCTGGGGTTCAGTACTGGGGGGCAACTGTTTCCATGCAGCCTGAGCCATTCTCTCCTGTACCAGCTTCATCAGTAATTAAGCTCATGTTTTAATCTTCATCTGTTGGCAACTCAGTCTCTCAGTTGGTTTAAAATGTGGGCAGGGAACACAGGAATAATACTTTGGGGGGCTTCTCAAACCTCACCAGATGGTGGTGACTGCATATCATGGTATTGTCTCATAGGCTATTCTGGCCTGTATTCTTTACTTGCCCTCCATTTATTTCCTTGCAGAGGGTCAGCAGATCTTAATCACTTGGTAACTCTATTATATTGATACCTAATCTGTTCTCTTGTGCAAAGTAGGAGCTTAAACCTTCCTCTGTCACACTGGGGAATGAGGACGATCTTCTGGCTTGGCCAGTATCCCCTTCTGCCTGCACCTCTCTGGGCATGTTTTTCCTAAAGCTGCACCCCATCTTTCCAGGTTTATGAACATCAATAAATTCATACTTTGTGACATGTCATGATGGAAAACAAACACAAGGGCTCTGGAATCAAAAGTAAGAATCAGATAAAGGCAAGTCTTTGCTCTTCTAAAAAGTATCAAAGGGGCTTCCCTGGTGGCGCAGTGGTTAAGAATCCGCCTGCCAATGGGGGACACGGGTTCGAGCCCTGGTCTGGGAAGATCCCACATGCCGCAGAGCAACTAAGCCCGTATGCCATAACTACTGAGCCTGTGCTCTAGAGCCCGTGAGCCACAGCTACTGAGCTTGCGTGCCACAACTACTGAAGCCTGCATGCCTAGAGCCCGTGCTCCACAACAAGAGAAGCCACCGCAGTGAGAAGCCCGTGTCCGCAACGAAGAGTAGCTCCCGCTCGCCGCAACCAGAGAAAGCCCACGCGCAGCAATGAAGACCCAACACAGCCAAAGATAAAAAAATAAAATAAAATAAAAATAAAAAGTACCAAAAAAAAGTATCAAGAACAAAATGTCTTAATGGCTATTACTGTGATATAATTCAGGTAAACAGAAAAAGAGCTCATGGCCTCTGCAGCCTTCCTATTCCCAAGGCTCAGTGAAGTCCCTTTCTTTGGTTCTCCCTGAGCCAAGCTAGGAGGCATTTAAGCTTACAGTCTAGTTCTCTGAGGTTCAGTTTCAAGTCACTCTTGCTACAAACTTCTCTGACCTCGCATTTTTCTTTGGGTCACTGGAACAGTGTTTGGCTATTCTGCCTGTGAACACTGCCTACTTTCTCTAGGCCAGTGTGCCAGACGCTTCTGCTGGTAGCCCTTCCTAATGGTGACTGTTTGTATGTGTCTGGCTGAGCTTTAGAGGAATGACTGACCCTAGATTCCATTGTCATCATATTGACATGGTACGCTTCCTCAAATGGACCTTGTCTATGCCAATAACTTTGTCTGTAACTCCCCCCCATAAGGTATTTTATTTGCCATATTATTTTATATTATAGATTAAGTCCTTAAAGATAATGCCCACCCTGATGTAGTTAAGACCTTTGTCAGTCAAGGTTTTCTATTTTTATCATTCAACTATCCTTTTACATTAAACATCTTTTAATGTAAAGAATGCATTAATATATAAAAATATAGGCTCCAGGTTTAGGAAGCCACTCTCTTTGGAAAGTTACTGACACTTCATAACAAACTATTAATAAATACCCCAAGGCAGGATGAATCAAGAGTAACTTACATTCATATATAAACATAACTATAGTATAGATAAAGTTGCATAACGAGAATAAAATTTAATGTAAACGTGCCAAAGAGAAGAAAGCACGAGATTTATACAGCTTACATGAAGTCAGAAAATGTTCAAATGAGTAATAAGCAAAGCTTCATTAACTTGGCAGTCTTGGGGACTTAGAAAGTGAGGTGGCTCAAGCCAAATTCCTTGGGTGTTACAGTTCCTGCTGTCCCAGGCCAGGCAACTGGCAATGGAACTGCAGTAGGGGTAAGCACTGCATGTGTTGTACATCGTTTTCATTGTAGGTAAAACCCAGCAAACAGGGAATTCTTTATTCTTGAGAGTTTCCCTGTGCCCATGATCAGCTTCTGCATGCACTTGGAGGAGAGACAACCCTATTAAAATGTCTTTTAAAAAGCTAAAGCTAAATGACTAAACATTAAAGCTTTGAGGAATGGGGGGAAGAAACCTACAAGGAAGGCGTCAGCTTGCTTATCCAGGGAATGAGCAGAATTTAATTCTCATTCCAGCACGGGGCTGCTAGGCACCCAGCTCCTTTCACTCTGGGTAGAAAACAAATCCCCAAGTTGCTACCGAGCCAAATTTTAAAGGCCAGTCAGGAAATGAGCAGCACTCCCGAATGGGAAAGGCTGGATCCGTGTTTTTTCTAAAGTAAACAAAAGATCTGCAAAAGTATTTCCTTGCGCTATTTGGCAAGAGAAAGAAGCACCTGGAGAGTGAGTTAGGAAGAGAAAGCCTATAAGACAAGGGAGTAAAACAAGGATGGTTATAATGAAGCTTTGTCTTTGTCTCACTAATCTCCAGAGCCCAAGTATTCTATTACGAAACAAAGCAGCAAATGAAGAAATGCTCAGAAAGACTGGTTGATTAAGAATACATTCATGGAGGGGATAAACAGAGTAAATGCTTTTCTGGATCCTGAATTTCATCTTTCATTTGGATTTTTAAAAAAACCTTGAAAAATATCTTCCAGAGAGTCAAAGTGGAATATATACATTAAAATAAATGAGGGCTGTGAAGGAAGACGTATGAGCAAGGAGAAAAGCTATTATCCTTAGAGGCAGAAATTTCCTTGCTTCAATGCGGCATGTGACACTGGCAATTTCAGCCATTCTCTTTCAGTGCAAGTTCCCAATGCTGCTTAAGGGGACGCCATTCCAGCTCACCTGAGGGAGTGCAGCGTAACTAAAAATGTATGGAGAGCTATAACGTCTGTTCAGCAGGACAGCCTCAGGAGAAAGACGTTACTCTCAAAAGGCAGGAGGTGAGAGAAATGAGGCAGCAGTTGCATAGTGTTCCTTGTGTTAAGTACACAGCATTTAAAAAAAAACCCAAAACCAACAACAAACTAATGCAAGAGACTCAACAGCATCTCATCATTAATTTTAGGAAGTTACACAGTTTTAGAGCTTTTTCTCAATGAGAAAGGCTTAAAGACTTGAAGGGTGACTGCCCTTCCCCGAAGTTTTCTGAAACAACCAACAATTGATATATAAAGATTAAGTAAGAAAAAAACGAATTTCTTTTTCTGCAATGAACTAGGAAGTGTCACATAAAGGAGCAATGGGTTGAAAACACTGCCAAAGAATTTGTGTAAGGATAACAAAACTCATAGTTTTCCTGGACTAAACCCCACCAGCCCAAGTAGGAGAGATGTTGGGGGCATTTTAGGAGGCAATGAACAGCTCACTTAATTTAGTAGTTAACACCTGATAGAAAAGCATATATTTTCTGGAGTCCAGGCTCTACTTAGTGCCTACCTGCTGGAGAAAATCAAAGATAAAGACATAAATCACTGGGATGCCAAGGACACAGCTAACTAAACGCCATTTGTGACTACTTGAAAGTCCATGTGCTCCTAAATATTATTTTTTTCTCCTTATGTAATGTTAACATGTATTTATCCATTCACCTGCCTCTAGCTGTTCCTGACTAAAGGTTAAGTGGCTGTGAAACCACATGCACCGTAGAATCCAAAGCAGCTGTTTTAAACTCTTGGACAGTGGTGGTGCCTTGTAGCTTGCTTTTGATGAGCTCCGGGAGCAGCTGAGCGTGAGCTGTCTTTGACCATCTGGAGGTTTTAATGTGCTCCATGCAGATCATGCCAACCTGGCTTGCCAGAGCTGGGGTCATTGTGCCCTGAGACACTTCAGGACGGTGCTCAAGGGAGCTGTGCTCTACCGCCACCTGGGCCCCTCCGGCAGGTGAACTCGCATTTTCAATTTAATGCTGTTTTTCTTACCCTCTGTAGGGACTCACACGCAGAACTATTATTACTTGCTTGTTACTGCATGTTGCTGACTCATACGCAGAGGAAAAAGTAATTTTGTCTTAACACCTCTTCCCTGTCATTTAAGGCATATGTTAATGAAAGACAGATTTTGGCATCCACTCTCCTCTGCAGCTTTGAGGCCACAGTATATATTCATTATAAATGAAGATGCAACTGTTATTTTACTTCTATTTATATTTATAACTACACCAAAGCCAACCTGCAGGTAACTTTGTGCCTCTCAAATCCCAAGCCATATTCCAAGAAATGCTCAACATGTCATGCTTGAATTGGCATTACTGTACATACAATGTTTTAAACAAAGATGTTTTCACTCATTTTATTATTGACACTCCCTGATCACATATTTTAGATTATGCTGGAGCTGATCCCTTTGAGGGTTCCCCCTACCCCCTTGAAGTACAGACTGATTTATTTTCTTTAAGTGAGGAGTATGCAAGTGATAGGTGCTCTGTGTGCTCGCAGGGGAGCCAAGTGGAAGGCTGAAGCCCGAGGGGGGTGGGGCGAGAGCAGAAGTAAACATATGCAGAATGCTGAAAAGAGCTGACTGCAAGCTTTTGCTTTGTCATTCCTCTCCGTTCCTTTCCTTCTCTTCCTTCCCAGTTTGTAACTGTGGATAAGTATACCTACTTTTTTCATAGAATCACTGGATCTAGAATGAGCTGTCTCCTTGAAGATCGTCTGATCCAAACTTCCACCCATTGCTATAATTCTCCGCTTGATTCAGGAGCTCTTTTTCTTCTCCAGCAGCTTTCCCGAACAGCATTTGAGTCTGTCAATTAAAAGTGTACTGATGAGACTAGAGGTTTTGGAATCAGACACTTCTGGGCCCAAACTGTGTTTCTGCCACTGACTCGCGGTGATATCCTAGGCAAATTACCCAATACTTCAGAGCTCCAGTCTTATCTGTTAAATGGTTACAATAAAAACTAATTCATAGGAGTTTGAGGATTAAATGAAGGAATAATGTGGTATATAAAAGTGTAGTATATAAAAGACTTAGCACTCAGAGGTAAATTAAGAGCAGCTAAGCAGTTCAACAGGAACTAGGACCCATGCTTCCTGTCTGACTTGCAGGCAATATTTTTCCATGCATTTTACTGTCTTTCTCACAAGGTCTCATAAAACCACTGAAAAAGTTTCTGTTGCTGGAGTACTCTATATGCTGCCTTGTAGACTGTAAATGCTGTTATTAATAACAATACCTCACATATATTCAGTGCTTTAGATTTTACAATGCACTTTTCACAAGGAGGGGAGGTGAATACCCACACCAACATGTCTACTGATGACTAACAGAGGCAGAAAGCAGAAGGAGCAGAGGCTCAGAAAAAGGCCTATTAATGATGCAAATGTGAAGTTATCTGCACTTGTGAGGAGCATAACAAACATTAAAACCAATTAGAAGTAATAATGCGTGATATATTCTGGCTTCAGAAATTGGCTTTGATGAGTTGGAAAACCAGAGGAATACAGCATAGGAGTCTGGGGGCAAGAATTTAAGTCACCTGATGTTGAACGGTTTATGTGGCCCTGATGCCCCGGAGGGCAGCTCTTCGCATATGGGTGAATAATTTTCACGTACAAATGAGTATAGCAACGATTTAGACTGCATGATGGTGGAAACCTCGATGTGTTCATAATTTAGAGACAACGCATATGGAACTGAGACAAGCAAAGCAAATAAGTTCTCAGAAGTCAACATTAACTGGGTGTTTCAATACGACAAATGTGTCATACCGAAATGCAAAACTTTTAATAATAGAAACCGTTACCTTGGCTTTCTCACAACCTTATGAAACAGTACTTCATGTGTGTGAGAATTTTTACATTTGGAAAATGTTCAAAAGTGAATTTTTATAAATGGAAAACGGAGGATGCATTTTTAATATAGCATATTTCATTGTTTCTGTATTATAAAATGAAGGAACACATCTTTTTCTGTTAGAAAGAAAATAGTCCTTTTGAAATTCAGCTCCCTCAGCAGATGAATTTTTAAATATCAAACTCTGCCTAACTAGTCCTAGCTCCATGGATGTGAGGGAAAAAATGAGAATTTCATGCAGTTATCAAATATTTTAAACTAATACCCAAGCAGATACATTTGCAACATTTCGTGATTTCTTAATATCTATAGGCAATATTCCAAATCAGGTCTTTCTCTTTTTTTTCCTCTGCCAAAAAAATCTACATTTTGTCTGGCAGCAAACTCTAAGTAGGGGGTTGATTCAGGTAGGCTAAGGGAGAGAGACTGACCAGACAAGCAGAAGACACTGATAGAAATGGCCCATTGAGCAGCCATGTGGAATAGGAGGTCTATGCTAGACAGAGCCCAAAAGAGCCCAGTTTGTGTCTCACAGTCCAAATTTGGTTGATGTATTTTTGAAGTTTCTAAAGGTTAACTACATGCTGTAATACATTATAGAAAGACACGGAGCAGAATTTTACTGTGCCAGTCAAGAAGCTGGCTTGAATCTGCTATTTAGGACAGAGAGAGACAGTACAATTTACATGTATGAGAATGTGGGAATAATTTTACCTTCTGTTGTTTTTAAAACCACCTTGGGCCATGATTTTTAAATTGAGACACAAGAAGATCTGCCGGGGTTCCCATAGCAACATTAACTTATCTAACTGCCCTTGCTGTACGTAATACTTTCGTTACTAGTTTGGCTTTTAAATATACACTTTAATTAGGAAAACAACTGAGTTAAGAGTCTCAGGCAAATTTTGACTTTTATATTTACTGCATGTTTAAACAGAAACCTTGATATTGTACTTCTGAGGACTTGTTATCAAGGCAAATGTATGCAAAAACCTTCCGTGGTTTTCCTTGCCCCGATCTCTGACCTCACTGCATTCCATTCTGTTGACGACTCCTCAATCAATCTCTCTAAATATATTTATAATACGCCATGGCTAGGATAAAACAGAAACAAACCAACTTCAGATGGCTCTAGTCCAGATACTAGAACCCAACGCACCCTCTATTCAAGGCTGTCTATAAGCTGACGCCCTCCCCATCTTTTCTCCACTATTCCGAATCATGAATATCCCCACCGAACATACCTGTCTTCTCACCATCTTCTGAGAGCATATGTTCTAGGACTAGCCTGAGACCTACCTCCTCCCAGAACCCTGATTCTTTCCCTTCCATCCCATAGCTGATCTTTCTCTCTCTTCAGAACCATTATTACTACTGCTACCACCACACGATGTCTGTGACTGGGCAGCAACCCTCCCCTCTTTTTTGACAACAGTGTCTTGATTTTCCTTTGAGGAACTTGCCTCCATTCCATATAGTCTGGTGGTGCCATCAAATAACCTGTCCTGCCCCAGTCTGTCAAAAGATGAATCCATGATCCAAATCGGACCAATCATATTCTTCCGGGAAGTTGAATTTTAAGTGAGTTCAAAAAGGAAAAATAGTTGGAACTGATCATTCTGATGGTGGTCCTTTCAAGAGATTGTCCATGTCTTCCAGATTTCTGTGGCTCATAATCAATCAAGCATATCAGCTAGCTGATAAGCTCCCTATTTGAGTACTTGCTCACATATTATCTTAGATCATGATTTAGAGGCTTGGGATGCGCACAGTTTGCTTTGCCAGCTAGAGCCTATTTATGCTCTCAGAAGACAAAGCTGGGTCTTTATTTATTGTATTATTCCATATAATTCAGCACAACGTAAGTACTCAGTATATGTTGTATAATGAATGACAGACCAGTTTTAGAAACTCCATTTTTACCAAGTACAATTTGCAAGCCAATTTATGTCTTTTTTGAGGCAAGGTGGTAAATAAATTTTTAACTGCTACGATTTAAGAATTTTCTTGCGTATGACAGTTGTCTTAAAGAAGGCTTCCAACTTGTACACCTAAGAATAGCCTGAAAATAATATTAGCATTGGTCATACTTCCCCAATTTTAGGAAAGGAAAGAGAAACTAAAATTCTGTTTCAGACATTCGTCTGTGAATTAAAGAAAAAAAAGTTTTGGGACGAACAACGACAAAACAAAAAAATATATACTTTTGTCTTGGTCTTGTGACTTTCCTTGGAAACAAGGTGAGCTGCCTCTCTGCTATCAGTTAACAATGGAGGAGAGTTCAACTGTGTTCAACTAATGTATAAATAAAGTAGATGGGTTTTTTTCACTTCTAAAAAATGGCAGGTTTCTGCTTCTCAGAATCATCTGACTTATATCGGTAATTTAACTGAATGCTTATAAAACTCAAAGAACAAACAAAATGGTTAAGATGTAATAAATCCAAACAAGCTTTAGCATATTAAGTTTTGAAAACACAGAATATTGTGCTCTCTTCCAAATCACTTACATGTGCTTAAAATGCACAAAAGAGCCCACCCATGGTACACAGCAGGGTATACAAATTCTCTTCTTCTGACTGTCTTTTCAAAAATGAAAGATTTACAGAAGACTTTGAATAGTGTAATCCTCTGGTTTGTACCTTAACATGATACATAGTTCAGCCATGAGAAAAGAGTGAAAATACCAATTTGGAACTTTTTTAAGTGAAGGGTAATGGTTTCTGGAATTTTCCTTGAACCCACACTCGGTGCATTTTCACTTTTTTTTTCCTATTAACTTGTAAGCGACGATCGACCAGATTTTGCTTCTCATTTAACCCAGCCTTGCAGAACATATCGTGGACTTCCCCTGTGAGACAAGAATGGCAGTCAAATGTATGATATGTGACTTGGGGGGAGGGGCAGTCAGGAACAATGGAACATTAATGGAATGAATGACAATCTGAATTTTCATTTATACCAAGAAACATTCTCTAGTACAAATTGGTGAAGGAAACCCGTGACACCAAGTGGGTTTCTTCTATTTCACACAAACACACCAAGTATAAACAGTTGAACACAGCAGGTGTAACAGATTACAACACTATCGGTTGCAGCTTTCAATATTTTGAAAGGTGCCCAGATCTGAGTTTTTGTTGGTTTGCAGAGACCCCAAATGGCACATTGTAAAAGTACTCACATAAGTTTGGGGAAAGTCCGTCAATGCAGGATTCATTTTAAATGCTTTTTTAAAATGAGAAATTGACAAGAGATAAGTAATTTTCTATGGACTCTTAAAATCACATTCCTTCTTTTGGCTGTGGCATGTCATCAATTTTTTCATATCTGGGCTAACAGTACCTCCGAAATGGAAACTTCGTTAGGGTATGAGGATGAAACAAGTGATTCTTTAAATTGGAAAAAGATTAAAAGGCAAAAAGGCCATTTTCAAGCTTTTACATAGAACAGTTATAATCACTAAAGTGTAAAGACATCTAATGTTTATTCAATTCCTGAAGCCTCATTTTTAGAGCTTTTGAGTTTCTCCCTGCAAATAATACCCAAGGAAAGTTTTTACGGCTAATTATTTCCTCTTATAGATAAGCATACCTTTTGTAAAGAAATATGCTCTGGTACCATCTCCTCGAACATAAAAGTTTTCAGATAAACAATGCCCTAAAAAAAAAAAAAGTGTGACAAGAGAAACTTAGTATTCCTTAAGAAAACCACCACCAACAACAACAACAAAATTGACATGAAATGTTAACACAGCATTCTTTGAAACACAAGAAAATAACTCCAAACTGAATATACCATTACCCCTTTTAAAACGAAGCTGAGTCTTATCATATCTTCCATAGTCCCGAAATAACAGCATCCCCCCAGGTTTCAGTAACTTGGACAGTCGGTTTACAACACCTTGCATCCTTTGAAAACAAAGCAAGAGACTCTGTGGAAGTCTTGTTTTATACGTCACATTTAACCTCCTTAATGATAAAATAAGCACAGCTCAATAAGGCCAAAGAAATGTAAGCCACAAATATAAGGGGAACAAAACCAAAAATATTGTGTATAGAAAGAAAAAAGGACACCAACTTGCTAAATAATCAGATTCAAAAAGCCTAGACTATCAAGAAATCACCCAAATGACCAGAGCGGTAACTTCACAGAGCTTGATGTGTGATGTCAAAGCTGAACTGCAAAACCACATAGACATTCCTGATATTTACAGCAAATTAAGGTAGTTCCAAGGCAGAAAAAAATGAAGTCGTTTCATTTTCCTTGCAAGATAAAAAATATGCCAGAACTGTCCCAATGAGACATACCTACTAAACGGGGATCACCTTTCCTCCAAAACTAGCTGCTTTTCCTCCTGACTTCTTTATTTAGTTCAAAGGTACTAAATTCACCAAAGTGTAACACCTCAGAGAAATCTTTGACTCCTTTTATCTTTCTCTTCTTCCACTATCCTCAGCACAACCATTTGGTCATCAAATTGTTATGTCTTTTTTTTTTTTTTTTTGTTATGTCTTTTTTTAAAAACTACATATTTGATAGTTTCTCTCTCTCGTTTCCCATTGGTACTCCCTTAGTATACAAACTCCAACATCCTCAGGCTGGAAACAGAATTGCTTCCTAACAGGTGTTATTATTCTCCCTCCCAATCCTTCCTGCATATTATTGATGAATTAGTATGCTTAAAATGATGGTTTTGTCAAATCATCCCTTTGCTCAAATTTTCATGATTTTAATCCATAGGATAAAATCTTAGTTTCTTATTTGAGCCCTTAAGATCACCTGCAACTGACCTCAATCTTTCCAACATCTTTCCCACTACTCCCTAATCTGAAGCATCTTTAGCCAAACTGTTACATGCTTGGTTCTGAGCAGTCCATGCCTTTGCTCACGTGGTTTCCCCTCAAAGAATTCTCTCCTCCTTACTATTTGCCTGTTTAAATTCTATTCACACTCTAAGCCCCAGTTCAATACTGGGAAGCTTTTACTTTTTTACTTTGCCTGTTTAAATTCTATTCACACTCTAAGCCCCAGTTCAATACTGGGAAGCTTTTACTTTTTTACTTTCTTTCTTTTACTGCTTATTCTACCCACCTGGCTCCCAAACATGACCCCCTTGTGACTGTTTTTTTGTTTTTTTTTTTAATTTATTTTTGCCTGTGTTGGGTCTTCGCTGCTGCGTGCGGGCTTTCTCTAGTTGCGGCGAGCGGGGGCCATTTTTTGTTGCAGTGCGCGGGCTTCTCACTGCGGTGGCTTCTCATTGCGGAGCACAGGCTCTAGGCGCGCGGGCTTCAGTAGTTGTGGCATGCAGGCTCAGTAGTTGTGGCTCACGGGCTTAGCTGCTGCGAGGCATGTGGGAGCTTCCTAGACCAGGGATCGAACCCGTGTCCCCAGCATTGGCAGGCGGATTCTCAACCACTGTGCCACCAGGGAAGCCTGTGACTGCTTTTGATTTAATGTTTTTGGTTAAGTGTTCAAGGCCTTATATGTGATTATGGTACAGAGACGACAAAGATTTCAGATCTCATATCAACCAAGTGACTGACATTGGCTGCCAACGAAGCTCTACTGAAAAGGACTCTTAAGACTCACAGGGAATGACAATCTACAAAATCAATTATCGATGTCTGCCCTGGGCAGCGAATGGTAAATGGCAGCCTGTGTACTAAGTCCTTGCTGTCTCTGCTTTATCGAAGCTTCTTAAAGCTTCTGAGCATTCCTTATTTTAAAAATGAGGAGTTTTGATCAGATAATCTGTAAATTCCTTCCAATTAAAACACTGTTCAGGGACTTCGCTGGTGGCGCAGTGGTTAAGAATCCGCCTGCCAATGCAGGGGACACAGGTTAGCGCCCTGGTCCGGGAAGATCCCACAAGCCGTGGAGTAACTAAGCCCATGTGCCACAACTACTGAGCCCGTGTGCCACAACTACTGAAGCCCGCGCGCCTAGAGCCTGTGCTCCGAAACAAGAGAAGCCACCGCAATGAGAAGTCCACGCACCGCAACGAAGAGTAGCCCCCGCTCTCCGCAACTAGAGAAAGCTGGCACGCAGCAACGAAGACCCAATACAGCCAAAATTTTTAAAAATTAAAAAAAAATAAAAATTTAAAACACTGTTAAGTGGAATAACAGGGTGAAACAGTATGTCAGGTTATGAAAGAAGTAGGTAGTGAGAAAATGAAAGTAACCATGAAAACAAGAGAGAAATGACAGAAAAAGGTGCCATGATTAGAAAAAAAGCTCTTTAAAAAAACTGGAACATGAGTACATGAAAGAGAAAAAGAAAAGTATTTTTCCTTGTTTATTTTATTACAGGTTATTTTCACACTGCGCTTATATCCTTAGAATTTGGCAATTAAAGAAAACCATATCTAAACCGTAAAATATTCACTTTCCGGATAAATGTTTTACGTACAGAGAAAAAAAATCTCTTTCTGCAATTATTAGCAAAACAAGCATGAAACGAAAACACAAAAAACAAACAGCCAAACACTTCAAAATGTAGCCTCCTTCTGCAAATCCTCTCCTCCCAACTATCCTTTAAAGTCTGAGTTGCAGGTGAAGGCAAGAGGTGGGGAGTTGCTTCTCTTATCAGCCCATCTTGGCTCATAATGCAATTCCAGAGCCAGTTCCTGAGAAATGCAGGTGGGAGTGGCCTGCAGGTGACATGGACAAGAATGGGGAAAGCTCCTTTTCTTTTTTTATCTGACTTGGGCCAACTCTGCTATCCTCACCTATCGCTGGATGGAGGGAGAGGAGAAGGAAAAGAAGAGATTAAAAAAAAAATGAGTGTTTATTGACTATTCTATACTTAGATCTTTAGAAAACATATTATACTTTTATTTCAATAAAAAGAAGGACAGCTACCTCTTTTTTGGTAGCCTTCTATGGTTTATTCCCATTTGAGCTGGGACCCCAAGACTCAAGGTCTAGCTGAATTGCTTTTCCAAGCTGGCAATAAGCCATTTTTCTAGAATTTTCCTGGGGCTGAATCTACTACCACAGTGCTAGATGACCCTAAAGATACTGCCTTACTTTTCACTTACTATTACCCAACTTCTACTCATTCACCTCACTTTTAGATCATTTCCACGTAGGTAAGAAAGTGGCTACTGACATGATACATCTGAACTTATTTTATAATAAATAAATAGAATGAATACATGTACTATAAAAACAATCTTTCCAAGATATCTGCTTCCCCTTCTCTTTAACATTCAATTCAAATCATGACAAAAATACATTATCTAAACTAATTCAAATAGTCTTTTTGAGGTCTTATTTTGAATTTAAACATTTCCTGTTATAGATGTCAGATAGAAAATCTTGTTCACTATCCACCTACTCTATCCTTTTTACTATTCATCCTTTTAACTGTGAAACAAAATACACAGATGACATCCTTCTACCAGTACCTGAATAATGCCAACAGTATAAACAGATCAGCAGAAAGAAATAGGTTATAGAAACTGGGAGGAAGTAACTTCATGGAACTTGATATATCTCACCAGGTGCAATTATATATTTCATTCGTTATTTGGAAAGCTAACTTGCTTTTCCATAAGTAATCAAAGTGCACATCTCTGAATGAGAAGTGAAAGGACTGTAAAGGGTTCTAGTGACCTTATAACAGCAAAGAAAGGACACAATACTCGATTTCTTTGGGAAAGAGTCACACTCACCAAACAAAAAGCGGTTGATGCCAAGTCTGTATCTATTACCAGAAGATCACGAAAACCCAATTTTAAGAAACGTTATGAAGGCACAACCCCTGACACTTACCACACATGTATCTTAATACATACAAGGTGGCAAAATTTTAAGAACAGTGATCATTTTAATTGCTGGTAATATCTCTTTGTGCTTCCTCTTTGGAGAAAAGCTGTATTTACTTTTTCAAAACCTTATGTGAACAAAAATATTTAAGTCATGAATATTTAAATGAGGGCACTAAGCCAATCTTAGATTATAAAGGTCCGAGGTTAATCTGGCAAATCTTGATAACCCCTAATTCCCTAGTGGGCTTCTTTAAAACAAATATTTTAAAGCCCATCGACAGACCAGTGTGAAGCCAAACATTTACAGCCCACCTCTTCATGAACACTCAGCAAGATGCTAAATCAAAGATGTTTGTTTCTGATCACCATGTACAATTTCCCTCTTGGGAGTCTATTAGGCTGTTCTGAATTTGTAATTTCCTTGAAGCTCTGTCACTTTTAATAGGTATGTGTCTTGCCAGAAGATGCTTACTTCATTCTGACAGTGACAGAAAGCTCACTAAAGAAGTAGTGTCACCAGTTTCTTTCTGAAAGTCTGAAGAAAGGAAAAACTGCATTTAAAAGGCTGCATATTATACATAATGTAGTTCATTAAATAATAAATTCAAGAATTGTCATTTTTGCTTTGATAGTTCTGAAAGCCACTCCTGATAAAGGGGCTGTACACATTTGCTCTGCCCTTTCGTCTTCATTTACCTGTCAGGATGAATGGAAGAGAGCACAAAGACGAGGAGAATGACATCCAGGATCCCATCTGGAAAAGGGTAGGGTAGGCCATCGTCACAAACGTCATGAACAAAGGCACAGCACTGGGCTGCTCTGTATGACGCGTGCGACTGTCATGATAAAGGAATGAAAAGACAAAAAAAGTTGTTAGCAGACTTCTAGTATTTTTCTCAAATTAAAAAGGTCAATTTAACTTCTCTCAAGTGCCTTTCTTCTATAAATTTGATTTTTGGATTAGGTATTCTGTTAGGTTATTTCAAGCTGTCATAAAAATTTAAGTCTAGCACTTGGACTTGATAACAAACATTCTTTTGCAATCCCTCTTTAGCTTGAAAAGTGGAGTAGGGCAGTCTTTCTGAGTCAGTAGGCAGCGTTGTTGGAAGCCCACCCTGTGTTACTTCAGAGGCAATGAGATGGTCCTCGGCTCTCTCACTGCTTATTCCATGCCTCCTTTGGCATTAATATATAAATATCCTATAGTACATAATCAACATTAGGTAATGGTGATGGCTGTACAACTCTAAATATACTAAGAATCACAGGATTGTATACTTTAAAATGGTGAAATTTATGGTATGTGAACTATCCCTCAATAAAGATGCTATTTTAAAAAACCACATTAGAGTACACACACACACAATTTGCCTATAAAAACAACACTAGAAGGATATATACCAAAATACTAACAGTGATTCACTCTAGGACTCTAAAAAAGCATATTATAGGTAAATTTTATCTTCCCCTTTAGGCTTTTCAGTATTTTAGAAAATGTCTACAATGAAAAACTATTAACTCTTATTATCAGAAATTATGTTCCATGTGTTTACTATACATTTTTGTTAGAATTTCCATTCCTTTTCCATTTCCTAAAATTACCTCTTTTTGCTACGATAATGCTTACTAGCATTTGGGAATTGGTCAAATAAGGCCCGGTTCCCACCACTGTTTTCCTTACAGTTGAGGACATTTTAGATTTGTAATATATGCCTTTTCAGACCTCTTTTATTTTTTTTCAAAAGTTTTAATTTAATGAGTGCCTACTATGTGCCAAACTGTGTGTAAAGCTCTAGGGACATAAATATAAATACCACCTTGTAGGAACCACTCCCTTGAACTCTATATTAAATCCCAAACAACTTCTATCGTTTTAGGGTAACATCTTAGGCATCAGTTGATGATATGATTCGCAAAATTGGAAAAGCTCAGTTAAAAATGGTCACAGATTACATTTGATGCAGTTACATTAAAAAATAATCACTTCAACAGCAAAAAAATAGATTTTTTAATATAGCTCTCTTTAAAGAAAATATAAGGCATACCTTTACCAGCTCCACAGCTCCAGAAGCAAAATCACAACAATAAAGAAAGAACTCTGGAGCATTCCTATGAAAATGAAAGAAATATTTAAATCTAGAGTCCAGATATGCTGAAGCTACAGAAGAAAGGAAAGTGTAGGTTTGAACTTATATTTCTTTAACAGAATTTTGGATGACACTTGGCTTGTTGTTTCTTCTTTTTAGACACTGTTCTCTGCAGTGGTGTGTGGATGCCTTCATGTTGTTTCTGAACCAACATTATCTCAAACACTTATCAATTACACGGTGACTTTCAAATTCCTGCCCTGATTTTAAGGCCCTCCATTATGTGGGCCTACTTGCTCTATATCCCATCATACTCTCCCATGGGAAACCTCCAAAGCCATCCATCAGCATTGCTCAATCTTCCTCCTACCCCTCACAGGCACTTTTTCTTGTCTGCCTCCAGCCAGCATGGCCTGTAACTCCTCTTAGCTTAGCCAAGTTCTATCCTCTCCAAGGACCCTCAACCCCCTGTGTCCTTTGGTGCTTCGTTTCTCTTCCCATGTGTACGTTCCTCATTTGCTCCTGGACCTCTCACAGAGGCTCTGATGCACGGATGATGATGTATATATATATATTTTAGAAATTGCATTTATGTGCTGTTAAATATAATATTAATATGTTTATATTAACAGCATGTAAATACAACTTCTAAAAAATAATAAAACACTAATATAGTCTTATCTTTTCAAGTGATTTTCAAACTTTTATTGAGCCTTATATATGGACCAAGCATTAGAATACAAAGTAGTAAATGAAACTGTCTAATAAAAACTGTCTAGTAAGAGTATGGGATTTGCGAGCCAATTACACCTGTGTTTAAATCCTGGATTTGCCACTTATTAACACTGAATTTGACTTAACTTCTCCGAGACTCAGTTGCTTTACCTACAATATGTAAATAAAGTAAGCAAATTCAGGGGTTTTTTTGGGGGGGGGGGATGTTTACCCATATGAAAATCCTGACTAATTTTAATTGGCCTCCACTGAACTTAGACAAGTTCTATTTGGTCTTTACCTGAAATTCAGTAACAATGGCTGAGCCATGGTTACTAATGGGCAGGCACATACAGCTGTCCCTTGAACAATACAGGTTTGAACTTCGCAGGTCCACTTACACATGGATATTTTTCAACAGTAAATACTAAGTACTATATGGTCCGTGGTTGATGGAATCTGCAGATAAAGAAGGAACCACAAATATGAAGGGTCGACTATAAATTATTCGTGGACTAACCCCCCACATTGTTCAAGGGTCAACTGTACTTTGAATTTTGTGGGTCAGTACCCTTCCTAATCATACCTTGTATGCTATTAGCAAAGGATCCTTGCATCATCTTGCTTAGTAGTGTGTCTGAATCACAGAAAGAGATCAGTATGTCCTAAACAGTAATTAAAGGTATGGTCCTGGCTCTTGTGGATTTTATAGCCTAGTTGGGGACATATACAATTTCTATAGAAGTGTGCATAAGGCAGGCACCCTCAGGTGAAAGTCTTAAGAATTTTGAAGGAGGGGGATGGCATTGCTAAGTGGGGAGAAGGGGAAAGGGTTTAGAAGTGGGAGTCACATGCTAGGGATGAGAAGCAGAGTTGATCCTGAGAGCCCAGTGTGTGACAGGCTATATGGGCTTTGAAGCACATAATTATAACTTCTAATCTGATTCAGGGAGGCATTTCAAGCAAGGAGGACTTCTAAATAAATACGGAATATAAGCACAAATATGCATTTAGCAAAATCTCACCCAGGCTCACATTACTCTCTTAAATGCTACTCATTGATGAATACTACATTCATGTATAATATTCATATATAGTATAGTATTCATATATAGTGCCATTCTGTGGCACTAGGGGTTTGCATTCAAATTAAGATCTGTCCAAATAAATTAATGTATCATGAATAGGATTTGGTTATGAAAAGTTAACCAGTACTGAATCAAAGTTAAAACTTGTGCTGCTTGTCTTTTCTCATCCATCCCATATAAAAATTGTGCTTTATTGCAGCATATATACCCTTATTGTTTCCTATGAAATCCATATATTTGTGACTTGTAATTGTTGGTTGGTCACACATGTTTGAAGTGTCTCAAAAAACACTCAGATACATATAGTACTATGTGGTATGATGGCTAAGGGCAAGGGCTCTGAAACCAGACTGCCCAGGGTTGAATCCTGGCTCTACCACTTAGCTGGGTGACCATGGAAGAGTCATCTAATCTCTCTGTAATTGGTTTCCTCATCTTTATTTTTTTAAATTAATTCTTTTATACTGTAGTATAGTTGATTAACAATGTTGTGTTAGTTTCAGGTGTACAGCAAGGTGATTCAGTTACACATATACATGCATCTATTCTTTTTCAAATTCTTTTCCCATTTAGGTTGTTACAGAATATTGAGCAGAGTTCCTTGTGCTATACAGTAGGTCCTTGTTAGTCATCTATTTTAAATATAGTAGTAGTGTGTATATGTCAATCCCAAACTCCTAATAGAGATAAATATGGCATCTAAGTTGGTTGTAAGGATTGAATGGACTCATATATGTAAAGTTTCTAGAAAGGTGCCTGACTCAGAGTAAGCACCTAATAAATGTTAGTCATTCTTATTATTGTTGCGATCATCATCACCATCATCATTATCATCATTGTTATCATCATTAAAGGAAGATCTGCCTCTGCCTTCCAGGAACTTAAAAACTTAAGAAATTAACATGGTTCTATAAATACTTCCATATAGCTCAAAATGCTTCTCTGGACACTGGCACATCTAGCTATTATGAAAGGTATGCAGTCTATCTTTGGGCAGTAGTTACTAAACACTCACAAGATACAGAACAGTCTAGTAAGCTAAAGGAAGGCATGTGCCATTTGCCATGTGTCCTACCAGACGGCAGCTTGACCTCTGAAACTGAATTCCCACTGCATCAGCAACCCAAGTTGGTCTTGTGATCATCCAATGACTTTCCAGAGCTTTTCAGTAAAAACGGCTGACTGCCTTGGCCCTTCTCCCAGCAAACAGGTGTAAATATCACCACTACCACCACACCACCAAGCACTCTCTTGGCAAGGGGTTTAAGAATTAAATGATCCTTGGAGAATGATATGACCTCTCAATTCCAGAGGTCTAATTATGGTAAAATATTCTAAAAATTGTAAAACATTAATCCTATCCTCTCCAAAAGTAATAAAACACAATTTCTGTGGTGGGAAAAAAAAGTCTAATCCTCCCTTTGGAAGGCTAATCACTGGTTGCCTTTTAAAGATGAATTAATTATCTCAGGTTATTGAGCTACAGTGATTTCTAAAATATGAATATGAGGCAAAAAAAAAAAAGACACATCCACAAAGAAAGAGTCAGGGGGTGAGGAGGCAAGGGCTTGCAATTATTAGTTGGAGGGAGAAGTAGAAGAGGGAAAAATACAACTAACAAGTGGGGAACCAGAGATATTAATCAGTCAGTATGTACCAAGCTCTATCTATATTGTATTGTTAGGCTACCTGAAAAATCAGGTTAGAGTAAAATATGCTCTTTACCTCAAGGAATATATGAATAGTAGTTGAAGAAATAAGACATAAAGAAATGATATGCAAAATAATAACTTGAGATGAGTCATAAAGTAACACATAATCAACTGCCAGTGTAGTAGATTTATGTGTATTACAAGTTCAGAGATCACTGGGGTGAAGGAATCTGGCTATGTGATATAAAAGAACAGGAAAATTTGGCCCAGAAATTGGAAAAGGGAAAACAAAGAAAATAAGTCCCGAAAGAGAAACACCATTCAGAACTGCAAATTGGCCAGCGTCACTTCTGGCTGGACACTTTAACTTGTAATTTGATGATATTAGGGAATTACTTAATTTTTATTATGTTAGGTTTATAATAGTAATGAAGTATGTCCTGCTTTTTGGAGATCCATCATAAGTACTTAAAGTGTCATGATGTTGGCCTTATGTTAGTAACTGTTGAAACAAGGTGGTGGGTGTATGAGAATTCACTGTATTACTCAGTTTTTCTGAATGCTTTTACATTTTCACAATGGAAAGTTAAAAAAAAAAACTTTCTTAAATTTAAAAATAGGCATAGTGAAAAGACTGAAAGGAATTATAACAAAAATTCTGTCAGCAGCTATGCTATGGTGGTGGGAATAATGGGTGATTCCCCCCAACCCATTTTCCTCTAATGGGAACGTTCTACAATGTGCTTATGTTGATTTTATAATGGAAAAATAACGGGAAAGCTATCATGTAAACTTAAAAAAAAATAGGGACTTGACAGACCAGCCATAGGTAAAAGGTGTTAAAGTTTTGTAAGGCGTATCTTCTTCCTCACCTACTAAAACGCATAGGTGAGGTGGTGAACGGGAAGGGCAGGTCAGGAGAACATCTTTGTTCCTATCACCTACTTCTGCCTTTTTGAATCTTAGGGTTAGGTGCTATAACTCCAAACAATTTCAAGTCTAGATACAGTCATTTGACATAGGAAGGTTTTATGCTGGGTGTGGCTCCAGAAGTGATGACAAAATAAAATGAGTTTAAAGCTTACACTTTATTTTGTGTAAGCTTTAAACTCAATTCTCTATGTGTAAAATGACACCTAAGTAACCTGGAGGGGTAAATAAATCTCTAAAGTTCAGCAATTCCCAGCTTAGCGGAAGGATCAGACCTCTTACTCTCTTCTTATTCCCTCATCCACATAAACACAAGCTTAAAAAATTACTTCAACTCATGGTGGACAACCCATGCCTCTGAAACATTATTTTCAGAGTAATTCTCAGTTCACATGAAATTAGACGCTCAGACCAAGACACTTCTTTTGAAATTTCATTTAGTCATTGTTTATATGGGAACAAGAACACTACTGGCATATACATGACAACTTTTTCCCAGAATTTCTCAACCTCCCATACGTATGTAGAATTTTGTAGGAGAAAACTCTAAAACTCACTGCAAAGTGTTCAGAATTGGAAAAACACTATTCCCAGCACCACAGCCAACCTAAAATCAAAGAGTAAACAAATATCATGAAAATAAAGTTAAATTTTCCTCACCAATGTCATATTTTTTTTATTAAAAAAAAAACTAAAAGATATTTACTGGATCTCTGGGTATAGGAGAGTTTTCTAAACTCAAAAGCAATGAAATAAATCACAAGAATAATATGCACTGAGAAATTTGACTATGGAAACATTTAAAATTTTAACATACCAAACCCCAAAATAAACCAAATTAAAAGGTGACAAACACACTGTGAAAAAAACATTTGCATTAAATATGATAAAGGGCAGAGCTCGTTTTTTAAAAAGCATCTGATAAATAAAGGAAATAAACAGAACACAAAAGAAGTACAAATGACTTCTAAACGTTTGAAGGACTATATGACCTATTTAACAATCAAAGGAATGCAAATTAAAATAAGGTATAATTTTTGTCTAACAAAGCAGAAAGCACTAAAATAAGAATATTCCAATCAGTAAGGGTGTGATGAAACAGACCTACACTGCTGTGAATTGGTATTAGTACAACTTCTTAGAAAGCAATTTGGCAATATATTTTAACAGTATTAAAATTTTTTTATAAATTATGAACTAGTAAATTGAACCCAAATAATAAAGGAAAATGCAGAAAAGTCTGTATCCAAAGATGTTTGCTGTTGAAAACCTGAAAACAATTTAAATGCCCAGTCAAGTGAAAACAGGTAAGTAGAATCATAGTATTCCACATAGTAAAGTATTTTGCAGCCATGAAAATGTTTATAGAGAATTTTTAAAGATAGGGAAATCCGTTTATGTTATAATGTTCAATACAAACAAAGCAAAACCCCAAAATGCAGGTAGATTATAGCTCAACTATACAAAACAGTATAAACAAAAGGAGAAAAAAGTCAGTTAAATGTTAACAGTGGTTAAATTAAATCCCTTGTTTATGGGACTGTAGATTATTTTATTCTTTCTCTTCAGCAAATTCTCTGTAATCAGTGTATATTATCTTTACAATCAGAAGGAAAAGGTTTATTTTTTAAAATAGAAAATCAAGGTCTACACCAGATTATAGCAAATTACATACTTCACTTATTTCTATTTCACCTAAAAGTGGGTAATAACAGAAAGAGATAGAAATTAAGGCCAAAATTTTATTGGTATTTAAAACTTCCTTCAAGTTAGAAATTAAAGTAGACAAATTAAAAAAAATTTAAATCACAAACTTAAAACCTGACTAATTAAAGATATGAGCCCCTTAAATAATTTTTATGCACAAAAGTATATGAACACTTATTTAATAGTTAGATTTGATCATTTTCCCCCCTAAAAAATCTGGATCATTATTAAAGTAGTATGGAATGTACATTAAAAAATTTTTGCCCCTGCAGTACCATACCTCTAGGATTCTGAAAGTGGCGTTGCTACCAGGAAACAATTCAGTCTTCAGAGGTCCTTTTCTGTGTTCTTTGGAGTCTAGGTTGGAAAAATCAGATCCTGCTTTGTTTTGACCATCTGATGAGCCAGAACTTTCTCTATAATGATTTTTTTCTTCAGGCATAGTAGGGCAGTGCATTCTTGAGAAACAATTTGCAGCATGAACTTTTACATGATTCCATGATAATTCTTTTACCTTCTCTTCAGTTTTTTGACCAACTGGAAGAATTTCAGGAAATTCCCTCAACAGCCAATTACGATCTTTAAAAAACTTATTCTTATGAATCTTATAAAATGTGTCCCAATATTTACTAGCTTCACTCTCATACTTCACTAAAATAAAGAGAAGAAAAAAGATTTATTTTACTATGAATTATATTTATCATTAGTTACTATTTTAATAATGAAATATATTTAATAATTAAATACTGTTAAATATATTACATATACTATTCATTTATAACAATTATATTTACTATTGAATAACTTTAATATTATAATAATTTTTATTTATCTGACTTTTTTTTACCTTTTAAAGGTTAAAACTACAGAGTATTAATCCTCACAAAATGTGTCAATGTGTGGGGTATTTGGGCTTACCCTGGTAAGTCTGCTTCTGTCTCAATAGTTTAGCCAATAAATTTTTGTGAGGAATATAATCATTGCACACTGCTTTCTACAGTCTAATCTTGAAATCTTAATGATCACATTTTTACCAGTAACCTGTAAGGCTCTTTATTATCTTAGAGAAATGATACCTCATTTTTTATGTCTCTGTAAATGCAGTTTCAACACGACAAATGTCTGTGCAAACTGGTAATCAAACAGGAAATTGTGGAATAATAAATGACATAATCTTAGAGCTAGAACGGTCCATTGAAATAATCTACTCCAACCCCCTTGTTTCACGTTTGAAGAAAGGACACACAGAGAAATGAACCCACTTGTCCGGGTCCTGCAGCCCTGTCACAGCAGAAGCAGGACCGTATGTTCTGACTCCTGGGGTCTAGGGGCCATCCCATAACTCCATTCTTCACCCACCTCCAGAGGCACCTCTTCTTATTGACATCTCCTAATATGAAGCCTTAAAGAGAATTTCTGATGCAATTTAAAAAGAGATATGCATTTTGTGATGTCATCCCTTCGATTACCCTGGGTCCCAGCATCAGGGTTAGGTCAACAGTCTCAGACCTTCAGGCAATTCTTAGCTTTCTGCCTCTTTCTATCTGCAGCTTAAATTAGTATAATCATTAATTCACTCACTTTCTCACTCACTCACACAAGAAACATTTCTTGGATACTATTACATACCAGACCTAATCCCTGGGTTAGGAATTACTTTCACCCAGTGTAGACACGTGACATTTCTAAAGTGCCTTCAAAAAAATTTAAAAACCTTCCATTAATATAGAATAATTTTCAAGACTTAATGTTAGGTGAGAAAGCAAAATGTAGAACAGTAAGTATATGATGCAACTATTTATTAGAAACAAAAGAAGAAAAAAATTCATGTGTGTACCTACACAGAAAAACAGTCATGTATGTATATACACATATTTACTGCTATATGGGCAGAATACTTCTGGAAGGATAATCACATAATTAGTAGTACTGGTTGCCTCTAAAGAGTGGAACTGAGTGGCTGGGAACCAGAGTTTGAGGAAGAATTCTCATTTGAATTTTGATCCATGCGAAATTACAATCTATTCCAAAAATAAACTAAAACTAAAAACAACAGACTCATTTCTTTGAGAATTTTAAAGAAGCCCTTACCCTCAGAACAAGCAGTTGCCTACAGTCAGGTTTGTCTCTGTTACAGAACCCTGTCCTGAAGCCCTTATATTTTTTCTTTTCTTTCCACTTTTATCTTTATGGCCTTGTACCATGGATCTCCACCCATCTGGCCACAAGACTTCCTTCCCATCAGGGCTGAATTGTATCTGGCAGCAGGACTGCTAGAAAGACAGAAACTCCCATCTGTATTTAAGGTCTGAGAAATGAAAGTAGATCTCTGTAACAAAAGAATTATGTGATGTTGAAGTCCAAAACATGCTCTCATCTGCACTAATGGGAGGAAGCCTATTTATCACTAATCTAAAAATGCTGTATATCTTTAAAATAGTTCTATCTCTACTTTTAAAAATTGGAGTGTACCTGATATACTGTGTAAGAAAACAAAACAACATTCCAAAAATCAGACTCAGGAGGAATTAGGAAACCGTCAAATTTCCCCAGGGTCTTCTCGCACCTTCTCTTCTTCCTTTTATCTTAAGAACTCTCTTTGTAACTCACTCTATGTTGGTAAAAGATTTTTCTGCTTAATAAAAAGTGACCCACCTAAGAAGACCTATATTTAGTCAAATCTCTAGCATTTGAGTTTCCAATACCAAGTTACTTGTGAAGTGAGTTTGAATCTAACTATAAGTAACTAGAATGTAATATAAGTGATTAATTTGTGGGAATATCCCCCTCGGAATTAATTGGCAGGGGAAGAGATAGACAGCAGGGGAGTAACTTGAAAGAAAAGATGTTCATAGCAGTGCTATTTATAATAAGACAAAGTAGAAATAACTCAAACAGCCAGCAACATAGGAATGACCAAGCAAACCATGCATGTCAAAACAGTAATCTTATGTAGCAATTAAAATTTAAAGGATAAAAATATTAAGAGAAAATATTCACACAGAATGGTCTATACACTGACTGCAACCCTAAAATTTATTTTATATTCATTTATAACCATCAGATGGAAATTTGGAGTGATGGTAACAACTTAACGATTATTAGGTAGTTCTTTCTTTTGCAAAGTTTTATCTACATCTTACATGAAGATAAAGAATCTTGGTTGAATTCTTCATTCTACTTGCCCAAAGAGTTTCCTCATTTGATGAGGGGTTGAATTAGAGCAGCGGCCCCCAACCTTTTTGGCACCAGGGACCAGTTTCGTGGAAGACAATTTTTCCACGGAGGTCGGGGGGTGGGGGGAGGGATGGTTCAGGAGGTAATGCGAGCGATGGGGAGTGATGGGGAGCAACAGATAAAGCTTCGCTCACTCACCTGATGCTCACCTCCTGCTGTGCGGCCTGGTTCCTAACAGGCCACGGGCCGGACCCCCGAATTAGAGTATCTCTATGTTTAAGCTCTAAAAAGTCTATGTACTTTCCTATTAAATCCCATGAATTTATGAAGAACATTAAACATTCAGTTTTAAAAACTGCAAAATCTTGGATCAGATTGCTGTCATAAATATGAGCCTGTACTACTGTTTAATTTCTACGGTTTATAAAGAAAATGAATCTGCAGTGAGGTGACTAGAGTCTGGTTCAGGTACCAAATATACCAAGCACCTAAATTCAACCCTAGCTTATCCCATCTTTAAAAAGGATCTGAGTACTATTAAAAGATGATGGTCAAGGTCTGCTAATATATACGCTTTCAAGCCTTTTTCAAGTATTTCCCACTCAGGAATTAGGAGGAAAAAACCAAACATCACATAAATCATTGTACCAATAACAGCAGCACAATAGTACATACTAAGTGTTTGTGCCAGGCACTATGTCAAATGTTACTTGGATTTTTTTCCCATTTAATCCTAATAATACCTCTCAGATAGACATGTTCTTCCGATTTACAGACAAAGAAGTTCAAGGTCAGAGGGGATAAAAAAATTTGCCCAAGGTCACCCAGCAGAGCCAGGACCTGAACCAATTCTATCAGACTTTATGCTCTTAACCATTATACTATACTGCCTTCCTAACATAAAATCAAGATTAACCCCCTCCAAAATATCTCTGAAAATAATGTTTATCTGATTTTGTACTTTCCTCTCATTATGAAGCATCAAGCTGAAATTAAAACCTCAGTATGACTTATAATCAGTATAACCAAATAGTAAAAATAATGCTGATTGGAGTGAACCTACATAAAGACAGATCAGAAAAACAGACTTAATTAAACCCCATTTGAATTATATAAAAAATAAACTATGCAAGATTGTATGATGAAATTATGATGAGCAACAGGAACATAAAATGCTCTATGAGAATGGATGGGTTTGTGGGACAGCAACAAAACAGAAACAAAACAGGATAGGCTGGGATAAAGGCTAATGAGCTGGAACTTTTTTTTTTTGCTTTTTAAAGTTGTGCTTTTAGCAGTACCTTCAATCAATGCTGGCAACTCCACAGTTCCCAGTAATGTATAACAGCTTCTGAGACCCCACAGAAGCTCAATCAAACTCATAATTATGGCTATGAGACAAGGTAAACACCTCCAGCATATAATTTAATTTCCTGAACTGCAAGAGTATCTGTGATAACAGGGGAATTGGAAGAGCAACTTTTCTGACCATGAGTGAAAAATTTAGTTTAATCTTGCTGTTCACTCAACTCAAGTTCAGGCCAATAATGATAAAAGAATATAGTGTAGAGAAATCTGCCCTGTCTTCATCTTGTCCAACTGATTTTCTAAACAGGTATATTAATGATCAATTTTTCTTGGAGGAGAAAATTTTCCCTTTACTCTCCAAGGTTGCCAATTCAGAGTTAATTGCTCTCTGCCAACGGCTGTAAAAGGGATGTAGTGATCTGTTTAACCACAGCCAGATGAAGCAACTTTTCAATTATTCATTTATTAAATTCAATACTGCTGAGGGGAAGAAGGACTATGACACACTAACCATACTTAAATAGTCAGAATTCACCCTGAATCACACTGAATATAACTAAGAAATTGAATTAAACCATGTATATGTATCTGACATATATGATATGATTAATATGAATTATGAAAATTTATTCTAAGTTGCAATGTAACAAAAGGCAATTTAAAGCTATTTTTGCACAGCAATTACACAAACACCTGAGCTCTCAAAGTTGGAAATTTCCAGTTGAAATTTCACTGATAAAGTTAATTGTCTAATAAAAGAAAACTCTTAAAGTTATGAAATTTAAAGTATACTTCTAAGAGCAGTGTATGAAATTAACAACCAAAGCTGACCTACAAACAAGTACCCTAAATTTATCAGCACACAAAACTTTTAGCTACTCTATTTTTTTTTCTCACATAGGACACTCTCAAGTGGTAAGGTATTCACAAAGGAAGGTATAGTGGAATTCTCTTACTATTTTCCTTGACATAGATAACTCATCCTAGGTAGATAGTTATTTACAAGGGTATTTTAAAGTAAAAACAGCAGCTGCATTTGTTATTAACTTTAAAAAACCCATTACATTTGCTAAATTACCAGCTGAGATATAACACACTGGAGATGTTTTTAGGAAATTATAATCATGTTAACTCAAAAACTGCCAAATGTATCTTTCTCATTTCTCTGAATTAACCTGCTTTAAAAAGAAATCTGAGCTATTATAAAATTTAAAATAAATTACCAAAAGGAAATGTGGAATTAAAACTCATTAATCTGGGCATCTAATTGAAAGAACTATTGCTAATGAGAGCCCGGATGCTTTACATGTTAATCACAGGAATGAATATGTCAACCATTGTACAGCAAAAGACTGTCATATTTGTGATGGATAAGTTCTTATTTTCAGAATTGTGAGGGTGTTTCCGGACTTCAGTTCTCACCAAAGATTGAGACAATAGGTGACAAATGGGAAATGGGAGTGACAGGAGAGACTGACACACAGAGACCAAAAGAAACTTGCCAGAGAGTTGGCCAGCATGGGAGAACAACCAGTATTTCCTCCCAGTGGCATTAAAATAAGTAAGATAAAATCAGTAGACAGTGCTCATGCCGTATACTATTCTGCAAATGCAATACTTTATGATGGGAGAAAACTGGCTCTTTCAAAGGCTTAGGACCCTCCTGGATAAGAAGAGATGGTGATTAACAGGGGCAGTGGGAGAAGAACCGGGTCACAGCTTCCTTTGGGTTTTCACAACGTTTGGGAATAGGGCTTTTAAACGCATCTATTCACCTTGACCCATATTCATCAGAGACATTAGATATCCAATTAGAAGCCTCACCTAGGCTTCTGAAGACTAGCAGGTCGATGATCCCTGGTGGAGACTGGACTGGGTGTCTGGGTAGGTATTTACTCTCACTGTAATGTCCCGTCACTCAACACAGTTCCTCAGGACAGAAGTTTTCTTTCTTTGCCATGCTCAACTGCTGCTCTGTGCAACCTTGCTTAAGTGTGATGTAAGGGTCACCCTCACTGGGTGTGTTCCTCTCCTTGTAGCAGTTCTCTGACATGCGTGAAGTCCACTGCACTGAGTGGGGGGGTGGGGGGAGGTAGGAAGGGAGGACGCAGAGGGGACCCAGCGGAAGCCTTGATCACTTTGAGTCATTTTAAAATGAACTCTTTCGTTTTGTGTCTCCACGGCAGCCAGAAAACTTGCTCAGAAACAGACTGCACATGCTAATAAGCAAACCAAATGCTTCAAAGCAGTACCATCAGCCCTCTCCAGCCTGCTTTTCCCGCTTCTATAGAGAGGCCAGTCACCACCTTTCTATTTCAGTCACATTACGGTTCTGTGGGAACTGTCATTTTCCTTTACTGTGGTTTCCAAGGCCTGAAAATAACCTTCTCATTAGCTTCACTCAAGTTCATTGTTAACATAAATAGGCAGCCACATACAGAGCCCTTTAAGGGAACATTATCAGCACTGCTCATCTATTTATGTTCTAAACAGAAACACTCAAAAGAGCATGAATTAAAAAAAAAATCCTTGGTTTTTCATATTCTCAGGAAATATACTGTGGATCATTTTTAACTTCCTGGAAAAGAATTAAGATGACTGATATCTTTTAATTCTGTTCAGGCTTGACTCTCTCTGTCACATCCAGGTGGCCGCTAGCAGAAGCTTGAGTAATGTGGAAAATATGTCTGTGCAGCTGCTGGCAAAGAAGCAGAATTATACTTCCTCAGAAACAGTGTGACGGAGTTCCTGCAAAGGAATGCAGTGCGGGCTGATCTGGGAGCAGAACTGCCACCGGTATGCACTCTCAAATCCAGCCCCAGCGCTCCCTGGCCACATCCAACTCTGGGACTGCATGGCTGGAGCTCATAAAAATAGAATGGTTCTCCTGTGGACCAGGTGCTCTTCTTTCTCGTCTATCCTCCAGGACATATTTATGCTTACAGTAAGGAAGGAAAACTAGCTCTGAGGGGTAACAAATGATGCCAGAGCATAAGACAGGGCCACACTGCCCCCTTCACTGGCAAAGGGCAGCTCATGAGGGCTGTCTCATTAGCTCAAGTTTCAACAGCTACCTTTGCTTCAAACCTTAGCCTCAAGTGTGGACTAAAGTCACCAGAACAATAGTTAACTACCAGTGGGATTAGTGCTTTTCACTACGCTTGGCTTGCACAGAGGAATGCAAACATCTTTCTCTGGGGAGTTTCAGGACAGCTGATCAATCTGGAAACAAAATTCTATCTCAGGGGTTGGCAAACTTTTTCTGTAAAGGGCCAGACAGTAAGTAGTCTGTGTGGGCAACATAAGGTCCCTGTTGCAACTACTCAACTCTGTAGATATAGCTCAAAAGCAGCCATGGACAATGTTAACAAATGAGTATGTGTTCCAATAAATCTTTATTTATAAAAATAGGCAGTGGGCTGGATTTGGCCCCTGGCCATAGTTTACTGCCTTTCATTCTATCTAACAGGTACACTGACAGTGCTACATGAGTGATTGAGAAATGATGATGACCAGAACCAAGTTGTTCTGGCAAAACTAACCTATGGTATTAGAAGCCAGAATAGTGGTTGCTGTTTGTAGAGCCTTAGGGGTTTGGGAAAGTAATTGGGACAGAGCAGGAGGAAGTTTCTGGGTTACTAGTAATATTCTGTTTCTTAAAGTGGGTGTTGGGAAAATTCACTGAGTTTTATGAAAACTTATTTATGAATTGTGTTAATTTCTATGGGTATCTGGTACTTCAATAAGCTGTTTTTGTTTTTTTTAAAGAAAAAAAAATCAACCTGTTTTAAAGGAGAAATCATTTAAGAAAAAAAAGGTAGGAAAATCCTCTCTAGAGAGTGTAAGTGTTGGGCCAACTGCCTGTCGGTTCCCAGCTATGCATTGAGAAGGACAGAGGCCAAATTTTTTTTTTAGTGTGCTTTTTAAAAAAAAATTTGTGGTAAAAAACACATAACATTTACCATCTTAACCATTTTTAAGTGAAGAGCCCAGTAGTGTTAAGTATATTTACATTGTTGTGAAACAGATGTCCAGAACTTTTTCATCCTGCAAATCTGAAACCCTATACCCATTAAAAAACAACTCTGTGTTTCCCCCCGCTCCCCTCAGCCCTTGCTAACCACCATTCTAATTTCTGTTTCTATGAATCTGACTACTTTAGGTACCTCATATAAGTGGAATCATATAGTATTTGTCTTTTTGTGACTGGCTTATTTCATTTAACATAATGTCCTCAAGGTTCCAGATGATAGCATGTGACAGGGATTCCATTTCTTTTTATGGCTGAATAATATTCCATATGAAGAGACCACATTTTGTTTATCAATTTATCTGTTGGACACTTGGGTTGCTTCTACCTTGTGCTATGGTGAATTGTGTTGCTATGAAAATGGGTGTGCAAATATTTCTTCAAGACCCTTTCAATTCTTTTGGCTATATATCCAGAGGTGGGACTGCTAGATGATATGGTAGATCCATTTTTAATTTTTGGAGGAACGTCCATACTGTTTTCAGTAGAGGTTGTACCATTTTGTAATTACTCTAACAGTGCATATAAGGGTTTCATTTCTTCACATCTTCACCCACACTTGTTATTTTCTGGTTTTGTAATTGTAGCATAGGCCAATACTTTAGAAGCCATTTTTGAAGGTTGGCAAGGCCTTACCTAAATTAAACTCTAAATATCAAAGGCCTCCAAGAAAAGTACCTCAAATCCTTACTGAAACTTTATGTTCAATAAAAGACCAGAAACATTTTGATATGACTTTACCTTCTTTGCTCAAAGTTTTTGAATCTGTTGAATATTCCTAGCAGGACAAGTGCACAACAGCATACTAAAAGATGCATAAGCAAAGGAAAATTTTTAAATTATGTTTTCATATCTTGTTTGAAATGCCACCCTTATGTATCTCCCAGAGAAAGCAATAATATGACTATCGAAAGAGATTATACTTATAGGGTGAATACATAATTTATTTCTTTAACTTTGGTTCCACTACACTGGAATAACTGGGAATTCTCCCAAAGGAACAAGTAGATTAGCAAAGGTAGAAGCTAAGAACTCTCTAAAGTAGTGGCACGATTAGGAGGAAAAGAGACTGAGGTGTGAACTGAATCAGTGGAAGGGCAAACAGGAAAGCCAGGCTCCAGGAGATACAACATGTAGTTGCTTTACCTTGTTCTTCCAGAAGGACTCGCACAGCTGAGTTTTCCTCTACTTTTTTTCTGGCTGCTTCTTCTTCTTCTTTTGACCACTGCATGTGATCCCTTTCAAAAAATGAAGATTATAAAACATGCTTTATAACTGAAGAAGGCAGAAAAAGAGTGACAAGGGATAACTCTTTCATTCTAGGTTAGTCAAAGGCAAATGACACAAACAAATTCCAAGGCCAATGAATACGTTCTGTGTCAGATGTTCCTTGTGACAGTGCCGGTGCAACCCTGGAGCGCCTACGGTTCTTCTAACTCTGGGTGTGTTGCAAGCCCCAGCCACCTTCTGGAGATAACTGCTTAAGTGGTGTCCCAGGAGCACCATGGTGCATGTTTATCTGGGTGCTGGTATGGTTTGCTGTGTTTCATTCTAAGGCTAAATTTATTTGCTTTTCTGTTAATTTATGAACAGGGAATTCTTTAATAGTTTTTTCATACTCCTTTTGTACTATTCTTATTAGCTGCCTTAATTTCTGTATATGGATTCATTTATGTTTAAATGATAGACTACTTGATATAGCACATAAGAAGGTCATCTTTCTAAAAAAAAAAAAAAGAAGGTCATCTTTCTAAGGTCTGGCACTTTCTAGAAGTATTTTCAGTTTCAGAATTTACTCTATATGAAAGAATATTATTTCCTGCCACCAAAATATCTTTCTTGGAATAGAAGCAACATCTTTATAGAAAAAAGGTGATTTTTGTTTTGTTTTGTTTTTATAAAGTCTATGTTTCTTTTTTTGCAATAGGTAAGACTATAAGTAGGTGATGTAGTTTCCTGGAATAAACCATTTTTCTTAACAATAAAGAAATCACATACCCAAAATTCAAGTCTGTTGCAGTAGTCTAGGAGTAATGAGTCCCAGCGCTAAGGTGGTGGCAATGGGAAACAGAAAGGCAGAGTAGAGGGAGAGACACTGAAAGAAAACTATAGTTATAACCTGGAGATTAACTAGGTATTGAAGGGAGAAGAATGAGAGTCAGGAATGATTCCAAGGTATTAAAACTGAGTACTGATGAAAGTGGGGGCAACATTGACAGAATAAGGAGTTGCTTTGGGTGGAATGATGATAAGCTCGGTACTATTTTAAGTCATGTTTATGCAATCAGATATGAGAGGGTATATTCCAGTGACCTGGCTATAAATACACCACTGAAAGGTGAGAAATTACATTTAAGAAGGATCAAAACTGGTATAGTGAAGTTCCCAGGAAAAGTATATGATAATGTAAAAATCAGAGTTTCACAGATGAAAATTTAACCACTGTTATTTCAAATAAAACCCAATCATTTACAACCCAAATAATCACTAAACAGCTTTATCACTTGCTTTAATGAATGAGATTAGAACAAATTTTTGCTTTGACTTAATATATGTGAGCAATCACATACATAACTTGGAGCTGATAACTACATTTTATATTCTGTACCTATAAATATATAGAGAATATTATTATATGACAGTTGACGTTAAAGGCAATAAATCACTTATTGAAAAAATAGTATTACTAAGGCTGGTGACAAGTTTCTCATCTATGAATTTCTAAAAAATATAAGAAGGAAAATAGAACAGTCCATTTCCCTGTAAAAAAATCAAGCTCTGAGACAAAGAGAGCGTATATGGTTTTCAGCCTTACGCATTTGTTTTAAACTGTTAGTTTAACTTGCTTCTTTCTGAGTATTTAATAGATTTAGTTATTTCTTAAATTGCTCTAACTTCCTTACACTGTTTTTTATGTTGCTTCATTTTCTTAACTGCTAGGTGAGAGGGATATTATACCCTTAGCCCCAAGAGAACAGATTTTCCACTATATAGTTACAGAATCCCCATAGAAACCTATAAAATGTTTCTACTGTATTTATGGGGACTTCCTCCAGACCAGCTGCTTTATGGAGGTTCTTATATTAGAAGAGTCTGATTCATGTATACCCAAACCCAACAGACAGCAATAAGAATCATTCAGGTTTATAAGTAACAAATACAATTACAATAGAATTTAAGCATAGAGACAACTAACAAACAAACTGAAAATAATCAGGTATTTAACAACCACCACCACTACCACCACCACCACTACTGAAGGAAGAAAATGGTTCATACTGTTTGACTTGCAAATTATACTCTGGGAATTTATTGTAACGAAGCCACTAAAAAAAACCCAGAGAAGTTCTGTACAGAGAAGTATCTGTACAACAGTATTTACTGGAATACCAAATATAATAGCAAAAAACTGGAAACAACCTCAGTGATAGGATAATGGAAGAAGTATGGTAACTCAAAGGAATATTATACAGATATTTAAAATGATAGATATGAAGTTTATGCAACAACATGGAAAAGTATATATAAAATAGCATGAGGTTAAAACAACAGATCCCCAAACTATATATGTATTATAATCACAACTATATAAAGTAATATACACACTGGGTGAAATAAAAACAATTATAGTAGAATAGTGGAATTAAGAGTAACTGCCTTAAAATTTCCTTAATATTGTAAAGCTGCTTCAACTAGAGATAATCTTTTTAAAAACCATATTTATAAAAAAACTATACTGCATGTTTAAGACATATAACAATGGTCATTAAAACTTTATGTTATCCTTCTTGGGGGAAAACCCAGCAATCTTTATAATAAAAAAGAATATATGTTTTCTTAAAAAAAGAGAATTGAGAAGAAAATATAAAATATGCTGAATATTTTTCCTGAAAACTTGAATTTTAGAAAAAGAAATCTTAAAAATAAAAGATAGGATTTTTAGTAAGAAATTTTCACACCAAGGCTAGTAGAATTAAGTCGTAATTTTGGAGTGGCCATGAGTCCTATGACTTCAGTTCATATGTGTGCATGTGTGTGTGTGATTTCATATTCCTTCTACATGTATAGTGCAACTGAATGATGATTCCTTACTTTAGCTTTAAGTTGATGGCAATAACAGTCTAAATAATCATGCATTTGGTTTGGTTTTGAAAAGTTAAAACACACACACTCTCTCCCCAATCATTTAGCTTGGGTACTAATGTTTTTGAGGTTCCTACTTATAGAAAACTGCTGAATGTGGTGTCACTTCCTATTATAATTTTTAACAATCAGATATTAACCAAAGTACCCAGTGTAAGCTATGCAGATAAAATGTTTTTCTGTCTTGGTCATTTACTGTGTATGAAAAAGTGTCATTATAGAACAAAATTTAAAGACAAATTTAACAAATGTATTAGGTGCCTAGTGAATTAAAAATAAAACATTGTTAGGTAAAAGGAAGAAATAAAGTTTATTAGTTTCACCTTAAAACTATTTCAGTAATCTTTAATTCCATAACAAAGTCATTTTATTACATAGTTACAATTATATTAATAGAAAAATTTAAAGAGAAAAAGTCTTACCTTTCGTTTAAATATCCTAATCAATTAACAGTTCTTAATTTTTCAAGTTCTCTTCCTGTATTTATGGATACACACACACATACAAAAACACTCTTCTACATAGCTACAAAATCTTCATAATTACGGCTTAAAACTGCTGTATAGGACTTGTGATTTGCGCCATGACAGAGTACCTAGAAATAGGCTTATCCTTCTGCTATAAACAATAATAAAACTGGATAAAATAGTATATAAAGCAATTGCTTTTAGGCACTGGACTACACTTCAGACAGCACAGGACTGTGATCCTTAAAAGAAGAGAAACACAAAAGGTCAGCTCCCACATTTACCCTGGCTTTCTGTCTGGGACATGTTCTAGACTGTGGTGCAGAGGTAGAGCCCAAGCAGAGCCTGGCTGACTCACTGAGTGGCAGTTTTGTGAGTTGAGAAGGCAGAAATCAAGATTCAGAGCTGCTGAGATGGTGAGACTTTGTGCAGCAGAATACTGAACAAGAGGGGGTTGGACAAAGGGGAGGGCCCCTGAAGTCTGCATAAGCAGTGCAGTGCAGTGCAGTGCAGTGCAGTGCAGTGCTTGGAGATACTGGAGTTCTGGCTAAGCCAGAGTGGAGAGACCTCTCTGAACACTTCAGGTATTCAGTTAAGACCCCAGAAATGCCATGCTATAGGAATAAGAACCATGCTAGATTCAGAAAATATCAAAATAATTTCACCTGAACAGCACCTAAAATTAAATCTGACTTGACCAAGAAGATTTGGCAATAATTTAACCACTTGCCAGGAAGAAAAACTCAACACCTTTAAAGGAAGACAACATAATCCAGATTTCACATAAGATATCACCCATAATGTCCACCATATAATCAAAACTTTTAGCATGTGAAGGAGAAGGATAACATATTACCCTTCAGTAAATATATTTTTAATATTCTATGTGACAAAATGGGAGGCATGCAAAAAGCTGCACACTGAAGTCTGATGACTGACTTGTAGAAAAGTACTTGTATGATTGTTTGCATTGTGAACTAAATTATATGCTTTTTTCATGGAATGCTATTTTTACTTGAAAGAGCAACTGTAGACAAACTATAACTATTCAGACTTGAGTATTCGGCATCTTAAAAGTAAACAAAATGAGCCTATCACTTTAAGAAAAGAAAAAGTATTTGCTGTCAAAGATAAATTTTGTGCTTTCAAGCAAAAATTAGGATTTTGGAAAGGTTGTGTCCACCACCATGAGTTTGATAGCTCCCAATACTTAAGAGATTTTTCCTGATGGGAATAATGGTGTATTAACAAATGTGATTTTTGAATATTGTATAATGAAATGTGTCATCTCAATCTACATAAAACAGGGAACTAAACTTTCCAAATTATCCATACATGATGTCATAAAATGATGCATAGGTAAAAAAAAAGAATTGAAAATATAAGGTGTGGGCTTCCCTGGTGGCAAAGTGGTTAAGAATCTGCCTGCCAGTTCAGGGGGCACGGGTTCGTGCCCTGGTCCGGGAAGATCCCACATGCCGCGGAGCAACTAAGTCCGTGCACCACAACTACTGAGCCTGCGCCCTAGAGCCCATGAGCTACAACTACTGCAGCCCACGCGCCTAGAGCCCATGCTCCGCAACAAGAGAAGCCACCGCAATGAAAAGCCCGCATACCGCAACAGAGAGTAGTCCCCACTCACCGCAACTAGAGAAAGCCGGCGCACAGCAACGAAGACCCAACGCAGCCAAAAATAAATAAATAAAATAAATAAATTTATTAAAAAAAAAGTATAAGGTAACAATGGATTATAATATAGCACAATACCAAAAGTTCATTGATATGGTTTCATATTCCATATTGCAACTAAGATACTGCTGCTGCTGAGATTTAATGTAGTATCAAGAAAAATATGGGAGGGCTTCCCTGGTGGCACAGTGGTTAAGAATCCACCTGCCAACGCAGAAGACACAGGTTCGGGCCCTGGTCTGGGAAGATCCCACATGCCGCGGAGCAACTAAGTCCGTGCGCCACAACTACTGAGCCTGTGTTCTAGAGCCTGTGAGCCACAACTAGTGAAGCAAGCCCGCACGCCTAGAGCCTGTGCTCTGCAACAAGAGAAGCCACCACAATTAGACCCCCGTGCACCACAATGAAGAGTAGCCCCTGCTTGCCGCAATTAGAGAAAACCCGCGTGCAGCAACAAAGACCCAACACAGCCATAAATAAATAAATAAATAAATAATTTTAAAAAAGGAAAGAAAAATATGGGGAATTCCCCAGTGGTCCAGGTCCAGTGGTTAGGACTCCTGCGCTTTCACTGCCGAGGGCCAGGGTTCAACCCCGGGTCAGGGAACTAAGATCCCACAAGATGTGGGGCACAGCCAAAAAAACAAATGAAAAATATCTAAAATTATCTTAAGATGCTATTATAAAACTCCTCTCTTTTACAAGTACATATCTGTGTGAGGCCAAATTTCCTTCATATAATTCAACCTAAACAACATTACACAAAAGATTAAATGAAGAAGCACATATGAGAATCCAGCTTTTTCCATTAAGCCAGACATTAAAGAGACTTACAAACATTTAAAACAATGCACTCCTTGCATGATATTTTTTGGGAGCAAATAGATATTTTCATGAAAATATGTAATTTATGTTAACATGTAATGAGTTTATTATTGTTGTTTTAAAATGAATTAATATTTTAATGTTCAGTTTCAATCTCTAATATGGAACATATCAATTGATATAATCCACATAAACAAAAGGTCTTTGGGGTCCCCAATGATTTAACAGTGTACAGGGGTCCTAAGACCAAAATGTTTGAAACTATTGCTCTAAAATAACATACAAAAAATAATCGAAAGATGTATAGCCAAAAAGCCAGTAGGGAAAAATAAAAGAACAGATGAGACAAAAAATAAACAGAAATATAACCAGATTGTATTAATTTACAATGCTACCAGGATAGGGTGTTATCTTAAATTTCTCTCTCTCTCTTTTTCTTTCTTTTCTGGTGTTATTTTAAGTAGCTCTAAAAAGGTACCAAATTGTTTTGATTTGTATTTCTTTTACTGTTGTATATTTTCCCATATGTTCACAGGTACTTCCTTCTGGGTCAATCTTTTATGTCTGTTGCCTATTTATCCATATAACAAAAGGTTTTCATGCTTCTCTAACAATATAACAAATATTCAAATGTTAACCTTGATGTATGGCAGTGGAAAGTAATTTATATTATCTATGTCTCTTAGTTTTTGTATTAGTAAAATAAATGTAATAGTTCTCAAAACAGTGTACAATTAAGACTACATACTTTGAAATTATAATTATCCTATTTCATCAAATCTAAGACACCATTATTTTCTGTACCAGTAAGAAAGAAAAAAACACTTCCAATTACAATTGTAAGATGCCATCAATTTTAAGAAATACCATGACTTCACAGAGATGTTAATCGGTAAAAAAATGTCTCAGATGGATAAAATATAGTTGTTATAGGTAAATCAGAGAATAATTGAACTAACTTCAATTAAATCTTTTCTACTATTGACACTAATTTATATTTCTGAGTCCTGGCTTTCCACTTATCTTTTTTGGCCGTAATAAATATTTCAGTTGATTATTTTTATTAGTAAATCAGTTTCTTACTTAGGAATGAATGACTTACAAAAGACACACAGAAAGAACCAATGCCTTCCCACTTCTGCATACAAGGGAATAGAGGTCACAGCTGCTGGAAAAAAAACAATATTTACTTCTCTCATTAGACATTTATTGACAACCTATATCTATTAGGCACTGGGCTGTGAACTGGGGACACGAAAATGAAGAAGATTTGGTAGAACTCAAAACTGTTAGGAAGATGAGGAGTTGTAATTGATTATTAAAGAACAAAGACTTTATCAGATAGACAGTAAGATGGGAATATGTACATGGGGGGCATTCTTTTAAAAAAAATCAAAATTCAAATAATACTAATGTTTATAAAATACGAAGTTTCATCTCTACCCTACTTCTTATCCCCATGTCCATCCCTGAGAGAAACACTGTTATCAGTATGATGTGGACCTTTCCAGACATTTCTCTGTGTTTATAAAAACAAAGATATGTATATACTGTAGCACACGTATAGAAATTCCTTAATAAAAACGAGGCCATACTAGAGATACTTTTCTGCAACTTGCTCTTTTTGTTTAATGACATACCATAGCCATCTCTTGATATCAATACACATGGATCTCTCTTATTTTTATTAACTGCTACATTGTTTTCCAATGTATGGATGTAACCATATTTTTTAATGGCTTTATTGAGGTATAACTGACATACAGCATATATTGAAAGTAGACGATTCTATACATTTTGACAAATGTAATATGCATGAAAACGTCACCACAACCAAGTTAATGAATATATCCATCACTCTCAAGTTTTCTTGTGCACCTTTGTGATCCCTCCCTTCCCCCCGTCCCCTTCTCGCCACACCCCGCTCCTGCTTCACTAACAACCACTGATCTGTTGTCGGCCTCTATAGATTAGTTTGCATTTTCTAGTACAGTAAAAGTAAAGTACATACTCTTTATTTCTAGCTTCTTTCACTCAGCATAATTATTCTGAAATTCATTCATGTTGTTGTGTGTATCAATAGTTTCATTCCTTTTTTATTAGTAGTATTCATTATATAGATATACCACAATTTGTTTATCCATTTACTTGTTGATGGACATTTGGGTTGTTTCCAAATTTGGCTATTACAAATAAAGCTGCTATGAACAATTATGTAAAAGTATTTGTATGCTTTCTTTTCTCTTGGATAAATATCTAGGAATGGAATGGCTGAATCATATACAGGTTGTATGTTTAATTTTTTAAGAAACTGCCAAGCTGTTTTCCAAAGTGGTTACACCATTTATATTCCCACCAGCAGTGTATGAAAATTCCAGTTCCTCTACATCTTCACCAGCAGTATTGGTACAGTATTTTGAATTTTAGCTGTTCTAATAAATGTGTAGTAGTATTTCATTGTGACTTTAATTTGCACTTCCCTAATGACTACTGATGTTTGAGCATCTTTTCATATGCTTGTTATCTGTGTATCTTCTTAGGTGAAGTGTCTGTTCAAAATTTTGCCCATTTTTATTGTTTGTTTATTGAATTTTGAGAGCTTTTTATATAGTCTGATTTTATTCTGTCTTTTATCAGTCATAAAAATAAACAAACTATTGATATATGCAACAACATGCATAAATCTAAAAATAATGATCCTTAGTAAAAGTGGCCAGAAAAAAAAGAGAGTATATATTGTGATTCCCTTTACATAAAATATTGGAAAATGCAAACTAATCCATAGTGCATGCTATGTTCTTTCTCCCCTCCTTCCTTCTTTCCTCTCTGGTTTGTTGGCAGATAAATTCTCTTGACACCAAACCTTACTCAGGTTTATCTTTCTCTGTAAGCTTAGTCTGAAGGCTGGGTATTATGTATCCTCTGCACTTTTCTGTAATCTGAGGGTGTCAGAGGTGGGGGAGAAGGGGGAACTCCACTGGGTAGTTGGCAGCCTTAACTTTATGAGGGTCTGGGTCTGCTTTTTTTTTTTTTTTTTTTTGAGATTTATTAAGTCCTATCTATGCTAGGTTTCACTTACCTAGTTAGGATGTGTCCTATTCCTAAGGGGGTTTCCCTTGGGCTTTGGATAGTTTCCTCAATTCAGCATGGAACTCTGGGAAATGGTGAGCCCCAAGATTTTCCCTGCTCTACTAAGACCTCAAATTCTTCTGTGATAGGTAAGAACATTTATTTTCAAGGGCTCTTTCTCAACCTTTGCTAGGGCTGCCTAATGAGTATGAGTAATGACTTGTCAGCTGACCTTTCCCTAGTACTGCTTCTGAGGGATAAAGATAGGGTTAGGAGCCACTCTGAGCCACACACGAATCTACAGTTTCTTTCCTTGGTCACTAACTGTCTATGTACGAACAGTATGAACTCTTGTAGTTGCTGTTGGCATAGTTTTTGCTTGCTTTTACTACTTCTTATTGATTTTGTTGGAGGAGGGATACTTTGTTTTTCAGATTCATCCCATCTTCTTTACCTGGAGGACTCAGGCTTCTTAGTGAAACAGACTAGAGCTCCTTTAGAGCAGTGATCATCTGCTGTTCGTCTCCTGAGTACTTCTCTGAACCTAGCCCAGTGATGGGTACATGTCAATAAAACAAAAGTGCTGAGGAAAAAAGGTTATCATTTCATGTTCTGTAATGGTTAACTCTAGGTGTCCTGAACAACAGAGCCTGATTAATTCTCCTAAAATACTTCTTTTGTCACACCATTTACCCGGTTTCAAAATGTGAAACCTCTCTTCCCAGTGGGCTGGTCTATTTGCTTGCTTTTGTACACGAAATCTACCTCATGTACAATGCAGATCTTTGCTCATGCTCATGTCTAGAACAAAAGGGTTTTCACTATTTAAATCCTCCTCATCCTTCAGAGCCCAGGTTAAATCCTACCTACTCTATGAAATCTTATTGACTTTCTTACATCCCCATCTCAAAAATCTCTTCCTATTCTAAAGACTATTCCTATGGTCTTCACTGTCTTCACTGTATGACCCTGCACAGTCCTCTATACTGTTTATTTATTCATTGGTATATATCTCAACTCTCCATCTTATAATAATAACAAGAATGATGCCTTTTAGGGAGCTTACTACTACTAAATGTTTTACATATTTATTTCCTTTAATACTCACAACACCTCATGAAAAAAACTTGCTCAAATTCCTACAGCTGGAAAGGGGTAGAGTCAGGGCTTAAATTCAGATTTTGTGGGTTCTGAAGCCCATGTTTAGCTATGATATTTTTAAAATTTATTTTTTATTTATTTAATTTTATTTTTAATAGCTACGATATTAACTCTCAGTCCAGCTGTAAATTTCGAGTAGACATGAACTGGATCTCCTATTTCCCTACATTGATTCACTCATTCAAACAAACTTATTGGGTGCCTAAAATATAGAGAATATAGCAATGAAATAGATATAAGCTAAGCTCTTCTCTGAAGAGTCATACAATCTAATAACGAAGATAAAACAGATACATAAGTAACTAAAGTACATGTTAGGAAATGGTAATAATAATAATAATAATACAGTTAATTCTTATGTGTTGCTTATTTATCATGTATATACAATTTATATTATAATATATATATATTAATTCAATCCTTACAACAACTCTGTGAGGTTAATATTACTATTATTATCCCATTTTAGAGATGAGGAAACTGAGGCACAGAGAGATTAAGTAACTTCCTAAAGTTAGACATGTAGACTGCCTCTTTTAACATCTAGATTGACTCTCATGACAAATTATTGTACAAAGAAAATTCAGACTATATAGTAAGAAAGAATTCTTGATACCTGAACTCTATTGGCATGCTGGAAACAGTCAATTATTTAAATGGGTTATGTAATAGAAAGTCATGTTACAGGATATAGGTCTTACCTTGGATCTACAGAGAATCACTTAGCTCAGTGCTTTTAAACTAAAGGTCATGACACTTTTAGTGAGTCATGAAATCAATTTAGTTAGCCTATCTACATTTAAAAAGAGAAATAAACAAAAATGGAGCAGAAAAGAACAAATGGAAACTATGAGTGCATGTCTTACATGGTAAAACTGCATAGGAAACTTCTGTTCCTGTTTCATATATGTGCATGTGTTATACAAACAGGTACTGTTCCATGATGTAAACTGTTCTCCTTACTGTGGGTCATGCCAAAAAGCTTGAAAGCTGCTGGCCTAGCTGATTTAGTTGTATGATAATACAGGTGCTTACTGCTTCCTTATAAATTTCAGGGATCCCCTGAAAAGTTCCTATACACTTAAACCAGGAACAGCGTGGAATAAGGAATGATTTTTCCAAGTAACTGTGTAATTTGCTCAATACAGACAGATGTCTGGGCCATGTCTCACAAGCACTCTGAATATAGTTTCATGTCAGTGCCCCCCAAATTGATAAATGTACTAAGTATAACTAAAAGACTATAAGTGGAATACAAAATGATTTAGTCACTGTGGAAAAGTTTGGCGGTTCCGCAAAAAGTTAAATATAGAATTACCACATGACCCCACAGTTCCATTCCTAGGTGACTCAAACAACTACATGTACACACATGTTCACAGCAGCTCTGTTCACAAGAGCCAGAAGGTGGAAATAGCTTAAATGTCCATCAGTGAATGAGTGGATAAACCAACTGTGGTATATACACACAACGGAATACTATTCGGTCATAAAAAGGAATCAAGTACCGATACATGCTACAATATGGATGGATCTCCAAGACTTTATGCTAAGGGAAAGAAGCCAGACACAGACGATCACATATTGTATAATCTCATTTATACGAAATATGCAGAAGAGGTAATTCTCTAGAGAGGAAACACAGATTGGTGGTTGCCAGGGGCTGGGAACTGTAGCATGAGTATAAGAGGCCTAATGGATAAGGGATTTTACTTTAGAGTGATGGAAATGTTTTGGAACTAGATAGAGATGCTGGTTTCACAAAATCGTGAATGTAATTAATGCCACTGAACTGTTCACCTAAAATGGTTAATTTTATGTTATGTGAAATTCACTTAACTAAACTATTAAGAATTAAGAGCCTATAGGCAGATGTAAATACTAGTAATATCCACAATCTGGAGGGCAAATATTACTCAGGATATAGAAACTGAAGAAAAAGGGTATTTTTATTTTTTCTCAAAAGATTTTTAACAAGAGGTTCATATATAGAGTAAATAGTTCTTATTAACTAAACTAGAGGCTAAAGGGAAAAATGAACTGTACACAATTCTGATCAACATCTCTGAGAGAAAACTGACATGTACTTGTTAAGAAACTTCTTAAAAAATCAAAATTCAGCATGAGGAGACATTATTCTTAAATATAAAGGAGGAAATAAGGAAGGAAGTGAGAACTTTTAGACAAAACTTTGGACTTGAAGTAAGGAGAAAGTAAACCAGTCTTCTGGTTTTCAGTTTAATTTACTTATCTTCTCTTCAAGCAAAAAAATGGGGGGAACTGGGGTGGAGGACGTGGGGAGGTGATGTGAAGCAACTACTTTCCTCTTCCCTTGGAGAAAATTATTATTTTTTTATTATTACAGTATGTATCTGCCTTTGGAGAGAGTTCACTAGAGGTATCCTGCACAGGCAGGGTAACTTCTTTGGGGGTATGCTATGGAGGAGGATGGCTGTAGAGACCAGATCAAGGTTTTTCAAACTCTGGTCGGCTGAACCCTAAAAGTAGGCCGCTAGAGGGAGGGAGGGGTGGGAGAGGAAAAGGGAAGTGGAGCTGTCGATGCCCCAAGCCTCTATGACCACTTCACTTCACTCAGAGTAGGTTTGTTTTTACCTTTTAAATATTGGGATTCTATGTTAAGCCTTCACTTGGAAAAAAAATTCTGCTAAAGTTTGAAACCACTGGACTGCATCAAGGATTCCTAAACCTGGTAGCTCAACAGAATCACTGAAAGAACTTTTTCAAATTAGAAATTCCTGGGCCATACCTCAAGGGATTCTTGTGCAGCAGCCCTAAGCTAGCCCACAGTATCTGAGAGGCACTGAACCAGATGACCCTTGCTTCCCTGAGAGCCTATGACAAAACAGAACTTAAATGGGCAGGCAGGAATCTTGGGCAAAAAGGCTAGTGATAGCAAATGGAAAAAGAGATGTAGACAACTAAATCACTAGAGTCTACTGACAAAAAACAAAACAAAACAAAACAAAAAACCTGGCAAACGAGGAGCTTGCCTAGGACCAGAAGTTCCTCTGGAGGTTTAACTGACAATTATCTCAGAGCCTATTATAACTGTCCAAATTGCTGGTGATAGTCAAAATGGTTTAACTTAGCAACTGTCCAAGAAAGTATAATGTCGGCCACACATGTAATTTAAAATTTTCTCGTAGCCATGATAAAAAAAGTGAAAAGAAAGGAAATTAATTTTAATAATATACTGTAATTCAATATATCCAAAATAATATCATTTTAACATTTATTGAATAATTAAGTACAAAAATTATTAATGATATACTTTACCTTTTACTTGTATTAAGTCTTCAAAATGTTACAGCACATCTCACACTTCAGACTAACCAGGTTTCAAGTGCTCAAAAACCATATGTGGGTAGTGGCCACCATATTGTATAGTGCAGGACTAATTAATAAAAAGTCAATCTATTTCCTTTTAAAATTGATATTCTGTTGCAATATAAACACAGAAAGTCCATGAATTACTTTCCCAGCCCTAGAGGTCCTGCTCCCAACGCTAGTCAGATAACAATCTTGTCTGCAGATATTATACCCCACCTCACATCTTCAGCCCTGACTGCTTCCTAGCAGTGGAGTCTATGTTCTGGACATTTTTCTCAGGATGTCCCTCTCTCAAAACCTATTCAAAATATCTAAAATTAAATGCACCATCTTTATTCCAAAATAAAAAATCAATTTACCTCTTATTTTGTCAAATTCCTATATCTGTTATGAGCACTCATATACAAGTCTTTATGTGGACATATGTTTTCATTTATTCTGGTAAATACCTAGGAGTGGGTGGAATTGCTGTGTCATATGGTAAGTGTATATTTAACTTTATAAGAAACCACCTGTTTGACATAGAGAACAAACTAGTGGTTACCGGGGGGAGAGAGAAGAGGGAGGGGCAATATAGGGGTAGGGAATTAAGAGGTACAAACTATTATGTATAAAATAAGCTACAAGGATGAGAATACAGCCAATATTTTATAACTGTAAATGGAGTATAACCTTTAAAAATTGTGAATCACTATATTTTATACCTGTAACTTACATAATATTGTACATCAACTACACTTCAATTTAAAAAAAGATAAACCACCTGTTTTTCTTCTATTATATTTAAAAAAAAATCAATTTACCTCTTGATTTTCCTACTTCTATTAGTCACCTAGGATCAAACCTTCAGAGTTGGGGCTTCCCTGGTGGTGCAGTGGTTGAGAATCTGCCTGCTAATGCAGGGGACACGGGTTCGAGCCCTGGTCCGGGAAGATCCCACATGCTGCGGAGCAACTAGGCCCGTGAGCCACAATTGCTGAGCCTGCACTCCGCAACAAGAGGCCGCGATAGTGAGAGGCCCGCGCACCGCGATGAAGAGTGGCCCCCGCTTGCCACAATTAGAGAAAGCCCTCGTACAGAAACGAAGACCCAACACAGCCAAAAATAAATGAATTAAAAAACACAATCTTGCTCCTACCCCACACCTGGCCTATTACCATTCCAACCTTATCATTTACCAGTCTCCTAGAAGAGCCTTTATTTCAGACAAACTATCCTGTTCTCCTGAATATGCCTTATACTTCCTCATCTAGGTGGATATGACTGTCTACCCACCTAGAATGCCCTTACTCCAGCTTTACTTATCTATTATTCCACAAATATTTATGTGTCAGGCACCATACTGGGTACTGGAGAAAGAATAAATATCTCAGTTTCCCCACTTAAACCTTCCTTTATATGCCAATTATAACTCAATAAAGCTGAAAAAAAAATCTTCCTGACTATGCCAAAATAGAAGTGATTCTACATTGTTGAGTTGTTCTTATATAGACCTATGCCTTATAAGAACACTCTGGGCCCCTACAATTTGCTGCCTTGTATTCCTAATTATCAGTTTTTCCTATAAATACCCATCTATCTTCACAAATAGAGGGTGGATTTCCTAAAAGCATGAATTAAGGTCAAACCAATGTGTTTTCCCTGGTGCTCAGTAAGCAGCAGGTACTGAGTACACATTTGCTGATTGATAAGTACTTGTAAAAGAGGCAAGTGGAGGGCTCTACCTAGAAAAGAAGCCCCCTCTGTGATATGCTGCCAAATCAGGATCAGAGGTGAGCAGGGAGGGCCTGCAAGAACCCAAAGCTGAGGAAAGCACTTGGGAAACTTCACTTTTCTAATTCTCTTTGCAAAGAAATTCAGGATTGACAACATTTAAGTTAGGATCAGTTATCCTTGCTTTTAACTTCAACAACGTAAGTGCTCAATTTAAAAAATCCTTTTCTGGCACTAAATGAAAATACTAACACTGGTGACGCTTAATGTACATACATTATATCACACCTAAAAAGATAACTTACCACATGTTGTGTTCAAAAACTTTGGCTGGATCAGTTAAAATCCTTGATCCCAGAGGGGCCACTGGGTGATAACTACTTTGGCATCTGTGAGGCACCTTTCTTATCCTTAGACAAGAAAAATAATTTCTCCAAATCACATTCATCCTGATCAGTACCTGGAAAGTTACAAACAGTTAATTAGTCAATATGGATTAAACAATATATTATTTATCTAAGAGCCAAAAACTGGTCTAAAAGGTTTACAAGCTGAGAAAGGACATGAAAACTAAAAAATCTGAAATGAAAGATGGGCACGGTAGCTTCTTTCCTGAAGTATTTTTCAGGCCAAGAGAAGGGAAAAGAATATTTGGAGTGTGCAACATTGCCTGGCGTTCTTTATAAGTCACAGCCTTGATCAACTTTGCTTTGTTTGGTATTTGCTTATATAATTTTTAGCACATGACCAAAGCATGTAAGCCCAGAATCTGGATTTTGTATTCTAATAAGTTTTTTTAAGTGATTTTATTATTTTGTTTTGGGAATTCTACGCAAATGTATTTCTAGGGAATATTTGATGACCGCTAGACCAAAAACCCAAGTATAGGAGCAGAATAAGAAAACAAATTTTTAAAATCTCATTCCCTGGGCTGGGCTGAATAATATGAATATTGGTAAAATAAATAAGTAAATACTATATTAAGATATGATCCCAACAATTCTTAATTCTAACAACCCTGTATACATACATTTTAAAGAATAATCAGTAATGCATTTGCAAAATAGATTTCCCTGTACAAAACGCATGCTTAAATCTCAGCTCAAGAGGAGAATCATCATTTGATTAGCCAAATCTATCTCCATTTCTGGAGAATAACTTAAACATTTAAAGAGTATGTTATTTTAATTATGTACTGGCGTATATGTCGGCTTAAAACCTTCATGGAAAAGTATCAAAAATAAGTTCTAAAGAGCTTATTTTTTCCAATAAGAATCCATTGTAATATCGCTTGGCATTTCACCCCCATTCAGTTGTTAATCGCAACATTCAGCCTAACGCTTGTAAGCTGTCAGGTAGAAACAGATGCTAAAAGGTGTGTATATATAATATGCATTAGAGACTATCCCAGGTGCTATCAGGCATAAAAAGTGACATGTATTGTACACCCTTTACCACCTTACTGAAAGTCAATGGGTTTTAAGACTATGAATTCCAAAACAAACTGCAGAATGTCAAAAACATCTCATTGTGCTTTTAAACATAAAATTCAAGATTTTCCTTTTGGGAAAAAAAGGCTTAGTTACACACACCAAAAAGACTGCAATGATTCCATTCAAATGTGACTAACAGTGATGAGAAATGAAACATTCAATAGCTAGTGCAGATCTCCTGTTTCTTATTTGTTTTTCCTTCTCCACTAAATGCAAGCTCTTTGGTGGAGGCAAATGAAATCAAATGCTCTGCCTACCACTACCTTTCCTCTGATGTGCCTTTGTTCTTTTCTCCTGTCACTGTTCCACATAAGACTAACAAAACCCTACCAGCACAATTATTTTTAGAGCTCTCTTTCTGCACTGAACATTATTCATAAAATCTTCCGTATGCTTAAGAGTAGAAATGGATTACACCTAGAAAAAGAGGCAATTCATGCTCAAAAGTATGAAATGATGTAAATGTTTTCCACCCAGGAAAGCCAAATCAAAATGAAATTTCAATCCTTCAAATAATCACGTGATACTTATCTATATCTATCTATATATAGAAGAGGAAGAGAAGGGAAAAAAAGATAATGTTTCTCTCACTATAAATGACCAAGAACATCTATAGACAGCTGGAGACAAAAAGGCATAACCAGATTGGATATTAGGCAATTCAGGAAAATGTCAGGGAAGTGTGTGCCTTGCAGACTGCTAGCCCATAGAAAAACACGGTGTAGCCAGGGCCTAAACATGTGGCAATTTGTCCAGCTTAGGCAGCTGTTCTTCTAATTAACCACACAAACATCTTTATTTCATTTATGTATTATCTACAACAGCCTTGCAATGCTCTTTATCTTTTTTATTATATAAATATATAGTAAACTGTATAATAAACATAGATACATAATAAAACTACATAAACGCTTTCTGAACTAAATCGCAAACTTCTAAGGGCAGCACCAAGCTGCTTGTGAATTAATTGTTTGACTGACTACACAAAAATGGTACTTGTCTGACATAAATTTAATTGGAAGGAAGTTACTTCATATTTCCCAAGGTGGCTCCTTAGATCCTTGCAGTGTGGAAGAAGGAAGTGACTGAAGAGTTGACGCTATACAGGCAGCTATCCAGTTATAGTCACTCCAACGATTAATACATATGTGCTTTGTTATGACTATCATGTTAGCTTAATGTTTACTAGGTCATGGTTCCATTTTGTGATGAGAAAAAAAGAGAAGGGCAGGGTCAGCTCCCGAAAGAATTCTGGTAGAGAAAATTGGTTTCTGCCACTAGAGAGTCCCACTCTCTTTATGTACCCTCTATTAACTCTCTTTCGGCATACCCTAATTTGCTTTTTTTTTTTTTTCCTGGAGTGCAAAGTTTATTTATTTATTTAAAACATCTTTACTGGAGTATAATTGCTTTACAATGGTGTGTTGATTTCTGCTTCATAACCAAGTGAATCAGCTATGCATATACATATATCCCCATATCTCCTCCCTCTTGCGTCTCCCTCCCACCCTCCCTATCCCACCCCTCTAGGTGGTCACAAAGCCCCAAGCTGATCTCCCTGTGCTATGCGGCTGCTTCCCACTAGCTATCTGTTTTACATTTGGTAGTATATATAAGTCCATGCCACTCTCTCACTTCACCCCAGCTTACCCTTCACCCTCCCCGTGTCCTCAAGTCCATTCTCTACATCTGCGTCTTTATTCCGGTCCTGCCGCTAGGTTCTTCAGAACCTTTTTTTTTTTTTTTTTAGATGCCATATATATGTGTTAGCATACGGTATTTGTTTCTCTCTTTCTGACTTACTTCACTCTGTATGACAGACTCTAGGCCCATCCACCTCACTGCAAATAACTCAATTTCATTTCTTTTTATTGCTGAGTAATATTCCATTGTATATATGTGCGACATCTTCTTTATCCATTCATCTGTCGATGGACACTTAGGTTGCTTCCATGTCCTGGCTATTGTAAGTATAGCTGCAATGAACATTGTGGTACATGACTCTTTTTGAATTATGGTTTCCTCAGGGTATATGCCCAGTAGTGGGATTGCTGGGTCATATGGTAATTCTATTTTTAGTTTTTTAAGGAACCTCCATACTGTTCTCCATAGTGGCTGTATCAGTTTACATTCCCACCAACAGTGCAAGAGGGTTCCCTTTTCTCCACACCCTCTCCAGCATTTATTGTTTGTAGATTTTTTGATGATGGCCATTCTGAGCAGTGTGAGGTGATACCTCACTGTAGTTTTGATTTGCATTTCTCTAATGATTAGTGATGTTGAGCATCCTTTCATGTGTTTGTTGGCAATCTGTATATCTTCTTTGGAGAAATGTCTAGGTCTTTGGCATACCCTAATTTGAATATAAGTTTAACTAAGATATTATTTGCATAATGAAATTGTACGGATAAGTAGTACTTTCATTTGAAATAACACAAAGAAGCATAGCTAAACATATTCTATTCACCCAAAAGAAGGCAGGAAAGGAAGAAGGAGAAACTAAAGATCAGATGGAACAATTAGAAAACAAATACCAAGATGACATATTTAAATCCAACCGTATCAGTAATTACATTAAGTGTAAATGGATTCCAGTTCAAAGACACAGGTTGTTAATTTGTATGAAAAAGCAATACTCAACCATACACAGGTCTCCCCCACTATCCAAAAGTAGAGGATTCCTGTGAAACCTTTTGTAAGCCAAAATGGCGTAAAGCAAAAAAGCAATTACCTTAGGACACATCTTGTTAATAGATGCACAAAATAAATCAAGATAAAGCACAGATGCTCAAAGCTACGGCGGCTTAATGCTGGGATGCTGAGTGTAGTTCCCAGGGAAGGAGCTTGGAGGTGCCACTCTTGATGCTCAGGGTTTGCACCGCCTCTGTAACAGCTCACTGCAAAACAAACACTGAAAGCTATTTTCGGTTAAGTAAAGTGAAAATCCTCTTCAGATTTCTTTCATTTAGCGACAACAGGTACCAATGTAGGTCTTTCATCAAAGTGAAGGAGGTAAAGCAAACTTTCAAAAAGCAGGGCATACCTGTATTGTCTATAAGAGAAGCACTTTAAAGATACAAATAGATTACAATTAAAAAAGAGATGGGACCTGGTAGCCCTACAAGCATTTGGTGTTAAACATAAACTCTGTGCAATGATGACTGGGATGGGAAAAGAGCAGGACAAATATTTGAGCAGAAGAGCAGTCTTTCTTGATTCCTTCTGGTGAGCAGGGGTTGCTGCTGACATTTCTTCTGATCTGAGGTGGTGGGATCTAGGTCTTTCCAGATCTCTGCAGTTCACCTCCAGGGTTTTAATTGCTCTGGAGATACAAGGGAGCAATAAACTTGGGAAGCTGCCCTTTACACCTGCTGGCATTTGAGGGTATAGGAGTGAGTTAAAGGGTTAGGAATCAAAATTACACTTATTTAATGAAGCAACTTAGTAGCTCCACTCTTTTGTCTTTCATAATTCACATATTCAGTTGTGAAATCTGACATACATACAGACAAGTACATAAAACATGGATGTTTAATAAACAGTCATAAAAGAAGCAGCCCTTCAGCATACTTGTGCTCAGCAGCCCTTGCTCCCACCTCAGACAAAAGCCCCCACCCCGCCTGGTGCTCATTTCCTTCCTTGTGTGTCCCCAGTTTTGCCATCTACTGATGCATTCCTAAACAACACTGTTTAATTTTGCCTATTTTTGAACCTTATATAAATGGCGATCCTACTTTATAGCTTCTGGGTCTTCTTGGGCCCTGTAGTACATTGAAAAAAAAGAAAAAAAAAAGAGATACCATGCAAACACTGCATGAAAAAATCTAGTGGAGGTATAATAATAGACAAAATAGACTTTTAAAAAGACTATTACATTTAATAATGATGAGCCAATTCATCAAGACATAAAAATCCTAAATGTACCTGTACCTAATACCAGAGCTTCAAAATACATGAAGCAAAAATATAATTTTTTAAAAGGAAAAATTAACAAATTCACGGCAATACTTGGAGATTTTAATAGCCCTCTCTCAGTAATAAACAGAACAACACTCAGAGATGAACTATCAAAAAATCAATAAGGACATAGAAGTTTTGAACATTATCAACTTGACCTGAATGACATTTATAGAAAGAGCAATATACCTAATAACAGCAGAATACACATTTTTTCAAGTGATCATGAAACATCTGCCAAGGCAGACCACATATACTGAGCTATAAGACAAGTCTTAATAAATTCCAAAGTATTCAAATCATACAGAGTATGTTTTCTGACCACAATAGCGATATTAAATGTTAATATTTTTGATGAATTGACTCATTAATAAATACCCCTCCTTATTTCTAGTAACAGTCATTTTCTTGAAGTCTGCTTTGTCTAATATTAATATAACCTCACCAGCTGTCTTATGCAGTGTTGTGTATGATATATCTTTTAAAAAATATATTTCTGTGTTTACATTTTAAAGAAGGAGCGTATTGCTTATTCTTGCTTTTTTATCCAAACATAAAATAATAATAAGATACCTAGAAAAATTCCCAAATATTTTGAAATTAAGCAATGTATTTCTAAATAACTTATGGGTCTAAGATTTACATGAGTTAGTAAATCTTAAGGTAAATTAGAAAATATGTTGAACTGAATAATAATCAAATCTTAAAATATCAAATTTTATGGGATGTAGCTAAAGCAATGTTTAGAACAAATTTATAGTTTTAAATGCTTCTATTAGAAAGGAAAAAAGATCTCAAATCAATGATCTCAGTTTCAATCTCAAGAAACTAGAAAAATAGTAAGTTTGATGCAAAGTAAGTAGAAAGAAGGAAGTAATAAAAAATAAAAGCATAAATCAATGAAATAGAAAATGGACAAAACAGGGACGATCAAGGTCAAAAGTTTGTTCTTTGAAAATATTAATAAAACTGATAAACCTCTGACAAGACTGATACCAAACATTTGTGTTTCAGAAAATACAAATTTCTAATAATAGGAATGAAAGAGGAGACATCACCATAGACCCTACAGACCTTGTAAACGCTAATAGGGAGCTATTATGAACAATTTTATTCCATTTATTAGGTGGGATAAATGCCTTAAAAATACAGTTTACCAATAATAACTTACTAAAACAGCACAAGAAAAAAATCTAAAGAGCTCTAAATTTATTAAGTAAATAAAATTTATAATTAAAAGCAAACAAACATCACATCCATTAGGATGGGTATAATTAAACAAACAAAAAAGAAAATAACAAGTGTTGGTAAGGATATGGAGAAATTGGAGTCTTTGTGCATTGCTGGTGGGAATGTAAAATGGTACAGCTGCTGTGAAAAATAGTATGCCAATTCCTCAAAATATTAAGCATGGAATTACCATACAATCTAGCAATTTTACTTCTGGATATATACCCAAACGAAGTGAAAGTGGGGGCTCAAAGAGATATTTGCATACCATGTTTATAGCAGCATTATTCACAATATACAAAAGGTGGAAACAATCCAAATGTCCATCAAAGATGAATGGGTAAACAAAATGTGATATACACATAAAATAGAAAATTATTCAGACTTTAAAAATAGGGGAATTTTGGAACATGCTACAACATGGATAAGCCTTGAAGGCATTATGCCAAGTGAAATAAGCCAATTGCAAAAAGACAAATGTTATATCATTCCTCTTAAATCAAGTCCTAGAGTGATCAATAAAGTTCATAGAGACAGAAAGTAGAATGGTGTTGTCAGGGGCTGGGGAGAGGAGAAAAAGGGGAGTTAAGTGTTTAATGGGTATGGAGCTTTAGTTGGGAGAAGATGGAAAAGTTCTGGAGATGGCTGGTTGTGATGTTTGCACAACAATGTGAATAAACTTAATACCACTGAACTCTACACCTAAAAACGGTTAAAATGATAAATTTTATGTATATTTTACCACAATAAAAAAACAAACCAAAAAACCTTCCTACAAAGAAAACTGGAGGCCCTGATGACTTCACTAGTGACTATTAAATGTTTAAGGAAGAAATAACACCAATCTTACACAGACTCTTTCAGAAAATAGGGGAGAGAACACTTCTCAATTTGTTTTATGAGGCCAGCATAACGTGGAAAAGTAGTACACTTGTATGAAATAAAGGTCTGAATATTGGCCACATTATTACAATGCAGTTTTCCCACAGACTTAGGGCTTCTCATTATAGTTCCTAGTTATCAGGTGTTTGTCAGGAATAAAACTTGCAGATATCCAAAGGAGGGAAGCCTGGTAAGAGTTTTCTAGGCATGTCTTGGTGTGCTTTAATTGCTAAGGCAGTTTGAGTTACAACAGTCCAGAGCAGAGAAATACGAAGGCAACAAGAAATCTCCACAAATTCTTGTTAGGTGTTTGAGTTTTAATTTACTGTTGGAAGCACCTTAAAAGGTTTGTGGTCCTGATGCTTCACTTAACTTAGCTCAAACTGATTCTGCCATATCAAATTCTAGTTCATATAATCACGTGGTATTTCTTTTACTTACTTTGCCTATAGGTTCTCACTCTCAGCTCACCATCCTACGGTGGTTCTTCCTCTCAAGTCCTATCAAGGTCAAAATGAAACAGAATGAAGAAGGAGCATGGCTTTAGGGCCATGGCCCTCTGAGATCTCAACACCAAGACTCAGTCATGAATAGTCAGTTGGCTAAAGCAATCACTAAGGAACAGATCCAGAAAGGAACTGAAGCTCATATGGGTATCAGAGTGAGAGAATTTCATTATCAATAGCATTTATTATGCTATAACTACACTGGTATGCCATGAAGAGCTGACAGACTTCCTGCCAGCTCTCAGATGTAGGTAAGTGTGCGCCCATTTTAGAATACAAGGAACGAACAAATGTATAAAATGACTTGGGTTCCACATATATATTGTATGACAAGCCAAGGAGAAGGTGGTTTTAATACTCACAAGTTTTCTGAGCTTACCACTAACACCACATTATGCTTGCAGCAAAAGCAGCAGCCTTGGTGTAGAAGGATGACTTGTAGGGAAGAGATCTCTGCCCTACCTCCAAATTTTGGCTAAATGCTTTGCTTTCCACTAAAATGTGGCCCTTTTCACAATGACTCACAGCCCTTACCATACTAACAAACTATATCATATTCTTCTGGAATAGGTAAGATGTATATAGGATATTTCATGTTTTAAGTAACTGCAAATGTTATTTTTGTAGAGTAATTGTTTTAAGTACTTCTTAAATAAAAGGGATGATTTTAGTAAAAGGAAAAACTGCATGCTATACATTACAATTTGAAAAAATCTTTGAGGAAGTAAATCACCAATCCCAATTTATTTTTCATATAAATACTAATTTTAAAAAAGTTAAGTATTTACCATGTTTGAGGCCCTGTTCTAAGCACTTTACATGTATTATCTTATTTAACCCCTATTTCCCTATCAAGGGGTCTTATTTTTATACCCATATTACATAGGAAAACCTCACACAGAATGAAGTAAAGTAACATGCTTAAAGTTACCTAACCAATAACTATTGGGGCTTCAACTTGACCCCAAACAGTTGAACGGGAGAGCCTATGCTCTACCTTTTTTTTTAAACATCTTTGTTATGCACATATGTACAATTTGTGCCCTACCTTTGTACACCACACATACAAGAAGGATCACAGTATTGATTCCCCAGTCTTTACTGGGGTTGCTAATTTGTTGTATTTGATTTAAGGAAGCCCAGAATTTCTTCCCTCCCTTCATCTTTCTCAATTCTGTTTTTTCTCTTGGGCCTTAATCAAATAGCAAGCAATGCCACTGGGAGACACCAGTCCCCAGATGTAGGGCAGCACAGTCATTCTCTTTTTCAGTACTCAAATCTCAAGATACGGGCAAAGTGCTCTTGCATAACCTAAATAACATAACATTTTAACACCCTGTTCTTTTCACTGGTCTTTTACTTTTACTCAGTTGAGGAGTAGAGGCAAAGAAGGACTTCTTTCCCTTACTATTTAAGCTTGAGCCTAAGATTGCTTCCTCACATCTCAATACTATTGGAAGGGCACCAAAGAACTAGAGCAAATAGTACTGTTGTTTGTGTGAATCTGTAATGATTATCCTTGGAGCATTTCGCTGGCTCTGAGCTGCCTCCCTAAGAATGATTTCCAGTTGTCTCAGCTCACTGAAATCTCAGAGAAAGAAACTGCCGTTAATCATACACTAAATGCCTTCCCTTTGTTTAAAAGTTAACTTCCCTTGGATGTTTCCTGGGTTCTGAGCATCCTTTAAATGAGTAAATTAGTGAGACATTCATGTTTTTACCTTTGTAACTGTTTAGCTTTCCTTCTAGGCTGGGAAGCTGGTACAAAGGTTTCATTCAGAGGAACAAACAACATCTAGATAAAGCTGCACTAACATTACCTGAGAGGCTACAATTAATGAGAGCAAATTAAAGTGCTATTGTTGTACTGTTGTGGATAGTGAAAGCGACAGGTAAGAAACACTTCAGTATCAACTACAGGTGTGAAAACTGAAGCCTCAATTAACCCTGTCAATTTCAGAGACCTCTGAGGGTGACCATCTGTGAGGCAAAGAGCTCAGGCAACTCGTACATCTTGTTTTCATCTCTCTTTGGATGATTATAATTTCAGGGAATAAATAAGGTTATTAGCAAGAACAGAACAACAACAAAATTACAGTAAGTATTTGCAGAGCACTTTTATCACACTATGACGTCAATCACTCTGCAGCTTCAAAATGGGAATCTCATGCTGTGTTTGCTCTCTAAGACCATCCTTAAAGGTGTCACCATGCACTCACACACACAAGAGGTTACTGGGACTCACATGTTATATGAAGGATTTCATGTAAACCCATCTCAAAGCTGTCTTAAACCTGAATATCTGAAGGGTATTCTATTCTAATTGCTCTGGAAGTTGTCTCCAAAAACATGCTGGACCAGAATGAAATCTGTTTTAACTCATTCACCTGCCATTTCACATTTGTGCGCACTACAGTAACTTCTGGAAGTAGTAGTCAGATTTGGTGGGCTGAGAAAAGGTATTAAGTTACATGCATACTTTATGTGTTACCAGTCCTTACAAATTCTAGTAAAAAACTCACATGAATGATGTTAATGGAGTTCTACACTTAATGAGACTTCTGCTTTCTGATTCATTGCAAATGGCTCTAACCCTAGGTACCCTAGATGGCAGGAGATGCTTGCACTTGTATGCAGGATTTACCCAGTCATGTTTGGCCTAATGTATCAATAAGGCTACCCTGGCACAAAATGGAATATTATAAAGAATTCAAGTCATAAATGAATGTTATATATAAAAACCTTGCGGGGGCTTCCCTGGTGGCGCAGTGGTTAAGAATCCGCCTGCCAATGCAGGGGACACAGGTTCGGGCCCTGGTCTGGGAAGATCCCACATGCCGCGGAGCAACTAAGCCTGTGCGCCACAACTACTGAGCCTGCACTCTAGAGCCTGCGAGCCACAACTACTGAGCCTGTGTGCCACAACTACTGAAGCGTGCACGTGCCTAGAGCCCGTGCTCCGCAACAAGAGAAGCTACTGCAATGAGAAGCCTGCGCACCTCAACGAAGAGTAGCCCCCACTCGCCACAACTAGAGAAAGCCCACGCGCAGCAATGAAGACCCAACACAGCCAAAAATAAATAAATAAAATAAATAAATTAAAAAAAAATCTTTAAAAAAACCCCAAAAACCTTGGGGACTTCCCTGGTGGCACAGTGGTTAAGAATACGCCTGCCAATGCAGGGGACACGGGTTCGATCCCTGGTCCAGGAAGATCCCACACACCACGGAGCAACTAAGCCCATGCGCCACAACTACTGAGCCTGTGCTCTAGAGCCCGTGTGCCACAGCTACTGAGCCCGCATGCCGTAGATACTGAAGCCTGCGTGCCTAGAGCCCGTGCTCTGCAACAAGAAAAGCCACTGCAATGAGAAGCCCGCACACTGCAATGAAGAGTAGCCCCCACTCTCTGCAACTAGAGAAAGCCCGTGAGTAGCAACGAAGACCCAACACAGCCATAAATAAATAAATAAATTTATTTAAAAAAAAAAAAAAAAAGGAATCTGCCTGCCAATGCAGGGGACACGGGTTTGAGTCCTGGTCCGGGAAGATCCCACAAGCCGTGGAGCAACTAAGCCCGTGCACCACAACTACTGAGCCTGTGCTCTAGAGCCTGCAAGCCACAACTACTGGGCCCGCATGCCACAACTACTGAAGCCTGTGCACCTAGAGCCTGTGCTCTGCAACAAGAGAAGCCATCGCAATGAGAAGTCCGTGCACCGCAATGAAGAGTAGCCCCCGCTCGCCGCAACTAGAGAAAGCCCGCATGCAGCAACGAAGACCCAATGCAGCCAAAAATAAAAATAAATAAATAATTTTTAAAACAAAAACTCGAAATATAACATTAATGAATAAAAGCATCCAAAAGAATGTATTTCCATAATTTCAAAAGAATGTGGGATTTAGGTAAGCAGAAATTATAGAACTGTGTAAATTCTATTTTAAAGAACTACAATTAGTTATAACTTGCAAAAAATCAAGGCAAACTGCACCATGGTCTATCAGGTAAAATTTTGACTGTCACATCACAGGAGGCATGACACAGTCAGAAAAGGCGCCAGAGAATGGAAAGTAAAATTCACAAGAATGATACAATTTCCACATGAAAACAGACAAGTTGAAAGTTTCCAGGGAGCAATACAGAATGCTAGGAATATAGAGTGGGTGGTCAGAGTATGTTAGATTCCTCATTAGGTACACTTGTGCTTTCTACCAATAACAGATGTTGCTCCCACTGGGATCAAGCCTTTTCTCCTCTTGTCTTAAAGAGTCTTCTTGGCCTGGTCTTCTGTCTACCCTCAGGCCTTTTATCCAATAGGAAACAGATCCCTGACCTCCTTGTGGCCTTGTGATTACTTGGAGCTTAATTTCAACATCTTGGTCTTACTGAAAAGATTAGCCTTCCTAAAAATACACCTTCCCATCTTCTCTTGCAGTTGGAGGAGCCATGTGACCATGTTCTAGAGGACAGAAGTCTGTTAAAGGGCAAAAGTCTTTGCCTCCATACAGAAGGGAAAGGGGCTGGAGGATGGCTTGCTGACACCCTCACTCTGCCTCTTTCCTGAATAAAGGAAAGTGAGGCTGTGTACAGGGGAGGGAAAGGGCCTGGTTCTTGACGGTATCATTGAACAGGTAAACCAATGATAGTTACCACTTTCCTCTGGATTTCCTGCTAGATGAGAAAAATAAATCCTTATATATTTTAGCCACTCTTAGGTTCTCTGTAATTTTCACCCAAGAGGATTCTAACATAACATCCATTACTATTGAGTCCTAGGAATACAGGGACAAATCTATTTGGTTCCTGCCCTCAAGAACCTTATCACCAGGGCTTCCCTGGTGATGCAATGGTTAAGAATCCGCCTGCCAATGCAGGGGACACTCGTTCAAGCGCTGGTCCACGAAGATCCCACATACTGCGGAGCAACTAAGCCTGTGAGCCACAACTACTGAGCCTGCGCTCTAGAGCCTGCGAGCCACAACTACTGAGCCCATGTGCCACAACTACTGAAGCCCGCACACCTACAGCCCGTGCTCTGCAGTAAGAGAAGCCACCGCAACGAGAAGCCCACGCACTGCAACAAAGAGTAGCCCCTGCTCACCGCAACTAGAGAAAGCCCACATGCAGCAACAAAGACCCAATGCAGCCAAAAAGAAATAAATAAATTAAAAAAAAAAAAAAGAACCTTACCACCAAGTGAAGAAGAATGAGATGCAAACAGAGTCCTGATAAATGTGTAATAGAGGTGGGCATAAAGTGCTATTAAAGTACAGAGGCATGAGTGATTAAGTCTCTTGGTTGTGGCTAGGGAAAGCTTCCTGGTGAAGGCAACATCTGTGCTGGGTCTAGGAGAGTGAATGGTAATATCCCAAGGAGATAAGGGTAAAAGCCAGGGCACCCCAGACAGAGGGACTAGCACAAATAAAGACAAAGAAGTATGAAAACATATGGTATATTCAGGGTAGCAAAAGTAATTTGAAGAAAGATGCTAAGTAACTTTGGAAATGAGTAGAGTCTGTAAGACTAAGGGCAGTAAGAATTGTAATAAGCACTGTGCTTTAGTTGATAAAGGGTTAACAATTCTGAAGTCACTATACAAATACACTGGAATTTAACAATTAAGAAGCAGATGGTGGGAATCAGGCTTCTCACCAGGAGTGGAAGGTTATAGATAAGTGAGGGGAGAAGGCTAGAATAATTCATATGGTAATGAATTAGAATTGGAGTCATCAGTATGAACTCATATTTAGCTTAATATAAATACAGATGTTACATACAGAACTAATTATAGATGTGTGTATATACATGGGTTAGCATACACACATATATTTCCTTATTCTGTTAGTTGAGAGGCAAACATACCCCTGTAGCAACAAGCACACCAGGGACCATCTTGGTTTCTAATACCATTCTCTAATAAAAGGAATCAGGGCTCCTTGGAAAAATAGCTGATGCTAGGATTGGGGCAGGGAATATATAAAATGAGCCTGTAGCATGGTGCCAGAAAGTAAGAAACTGCTCAAACAAAAACAAAAAAACAACCCACAATGATAAGGATATGTCAGAGGGACACATAAGCCAACTGAAAGCACTCCCAATGGCCAAAGCTGAAATACTGATACTCTGAACCACAAAATAATTTTGGCTTATAACCCAAAATATAAAATAAATATCCATGTGTTCATATTGATAGAAATGGTTGATTGAATAAATAAATAAATAAATAAATAAATGGGGGAGAAGGGACAAATCTCTCATGCAGAAGACTTCCAAATAATTTATGTAGACACTCCACCCTCAAGGAGGTGGAACATAACTCCTCATTCCTTAAATGTGGGCTGTGCAGAGTTACTTCCTTCTAAAGAGTACAGTATGGGATGTGGGGGAGTGACTTTGCAGTGGAGAAATTTGACAAACACTACCTCAGTCAGGTGATCAAGGTCAACATCAACAATGATAAGTCAGGTTGACAGGATATATTCTTTATATGATATGATGAGAATGGCACTTTGCCTCTGTATTCTTCTTCCTCCCCCAAACCCATAACTCCAGTCTAATCATGAGAAGAACATCAGACAAACCCCAACTGAGAAACATTCTTCAAAATACCTGACCAGTATTCCCCCAAACTGTCAAGGTCTTCGAAAACAAGTTAAATCCGAGAAACTGTCAGAGCCAAGACGAGCCTAAAGAGACACGACAACTAAATGTAGTGTATCTTGGATGGGATCCTGTAACAGAAAAAGGATATTAGGTGAAAAAAAATTTTTTAATCTGAGTAAACTATGGACTTTAGTTAACAATAACGTATCAATATTGATTCCTTAATTGTGACAAATATAGATACTAATGTAAGATATTAATAATAGGGGAATCTGGTATGGAGTATATGGTAACTATACTATTCTCACAATTTCTCTGTAAATCTAAAACTATTCTAAAGTTAAACTTTATTTTTTAGAAGTAATTTTATATGCTTAGAGCCTATGATGTGAGGGACAGATGGAGGTTGGAGTGGAGAAATGATTATAAGGCCGGAAAATTAGGCAGGGGCCAGATAATGAGTAATCTTTATGTATACCAAATTAAGCAGTTTGAATATTTTCTTATAGACACTGTCAACAACTGATGAGTTCTAAACAGGTAAACAACATGATCAGATTGTATTTTATAGAGATTGTTATGATGGTCTTATCCTGCCAATCACTGCGCCCTAAACGAGAGCAGTAAAAACCAAAGCTCTGGGACTGGGGCATCTACAGTTTCTTAAATCTTCACATATGATCCTGGTGCACATCAATGACTGAGAACCACTCCTATACAGAATTGATTAGATGAGGGCTACACTCAAGAAGAATTTGTCACAGATCATGAGAGCCAAAGATAGTGGCATGAGAATCAAAGAAGGGGCAAAGTCAAGACACACTTTAGAAGCTGAACCAATAGATTTTCTGAAATGACTAGCTGTGAAAGCAGGATGAAGTCAAATACGAGCCAAGATTTCTGGCCTGGGTAACTGGGTAGATCATGACACTATTCACGACAGAGTTCAAAAAAGGTGGATAATGGTGGGATGTGGGTAGGGAAGGGAAGAGAATAAGGTCAGTTTGCACATGACAAATTTTAAGGATCCCACAATACATTCAAATGAATATCCCCAAGAGATAGTTGGAAATGAGTTCAGGTAATTAGTAGGCATTAGAGATATAGATTTCAGAGACAAGTTACTGGTCTACAGGTTGGTGGGTGAAGTCATGATGAATTGATCAAGAAAAAAAGGAGATAGATAGAACTCAAGGGAATACAATACTTAGAAGGCAGGTAGAGGAAGAGGAACCAGTTTATGTGATCAAATACTAAAGAACATTAAAAAAGGAGAAGCTAAAAATAAATAATTGGTTTTGAAGGCACAGATCAATGATGACCTTTATCAAAGTGATTTGAATCCTGGCTGTGCTGGCAGAATGCAGACTTCAGGAATAAGTAGGTCACTGGGGTAGGGGAGGTAGTAAATGTAGACGACTCTGATAGGCAGTGGCGAAGAAAAGAGAGAACTTGGGCCTTATCTTAAGGGATTCCCTAGGTCAAAGACGTATTTGTTTAGATGCAAAGAATCCTAAGTATCTTTGTAGGATGAGAGAAAACCCAGTGTCGGAAACAAAATACACTGAAGATACTGGAAAGAGATGGATTGTTGACAAACAAGTTTCGAGTAGTGGGAGGTAGGGAGGGGGAATAAGTACACGGAAAACATGTTATTCGTGTAAGGCATCAAGAACAATCTCATCCTCTGATGAGTGAGAACAGGTGTGTCTGTAGTGGAAGGGAAGATTGTTAAGAGAGCCCTTTCCCAATGCTCTCTTCTTTGTGAAGTAAGAGGATGCAAGGTAGGGAACTTGAGAAAAGAAGGAACAGGAAAAAAAAAATGAGAAAGGAAACTAACAACATTTGAGTAAAGTAATGTCAACAACATAATTGGCCCACATGAAGTTGCAGCTCAAATTAGTGATCATTTATTAGCTGCCTCCTGAGTACTCACTCCCCACTTCCAATAGCTCATGGACTTGGGATCTATGAGTTTGCAGAGAAGCCACAGTGGACCTGGCTGAAGCCAGAGATGGACTGCATAACCTACACTGAGCCAATCAGTACATTCCAAATCTGTGGGCATTGTGACTGGTTGAGAGGTGAGCATCAGACTAAATCTGGCCAACAGAGTGCATTTCTTAGGTCTAGTGCTAGAGATTTTGGGACAAAGATGATTTCTCATACCTGTTACACATGAAAGAGGAAGCATGAAGCCCTGGAGCTACTGAAAGCTGTATTAGTCAGCTCAGGCTGCCTTAACAAAATACCACAGCCTGGGTGGCTTAAACAGTAGAAATTTATTTTCTCACAGTTCTGGAAGCTAGAAGTCCGAGATCAAGGTGGCATCAGGGTTGGTTTCTGGTGAGGTCCTTCTTGCTGCTTTCTTGCTGTGTTCTCACATGGCCTTCCATCTTGCATGCTTGTGGAGAGAGAGATCTCGGGTATCTCTTTCTCCTCTTATGAGGACACAGTTCTATTGGATTAGGGCTCCACCCTTATCACCTCACTTAACTTTTATTTCCTCCATAAAGGCCTTATCCAAATATAGTCACATGGGGGGGGTTGGGGCTTCAACATACGAATTTGGGGGAAGGGGACACAATTCAGTCCATGACAAAAGCTATCTTGAAGCTACCTGGCCTAAGGATGATGGCACGGTACACATTTAGGATGAAGCCAACTCTGAAGAAGGAAAATTGGGAAAATAAAAAGAAGTTAGGTCCCACTGTTAATTAGATTAAGTTTCATTTGAAGCCAGTCCCACATCTGGCTTTTTCAGTTATTGAGCCAATATATTCCCTTAATTGTTTAAGCCAGTCTGAGTTTTCTGTTATCTCCAACCAAAAGTAACCTAAATAATACAGCAGTTATGTGATTTCCTCTACCACCAGGCAGTCTGAGGGAAAATATGTGGTTTTACCTAGATTAGGCCTGTCTAGGCTTGTAGTACAGAAAGTAATGGTGATTTAGGATGTGGCATTGAGGGAGAATATAACAAATGACCATAAAAGCCCAAAATGACTAGAAATTTAAAAATAAAGAGGAGAGAGGAGAAGGAGGGATTGGGGAAGGTTGATGGACTTGATGTGGTTGAAGTCTGGGTTTAACAGAAACAAGGGGAAGGAAAGACAGACAGAAGGTACTGGTTAGTAATTAGGCCTTCTGAGTTTAACCCATGTCACCTAGTAACAAAAACAGTAATGCTGTAACAAGGAGAAGGAAATCCTATTTGAATGAGAGATGCTTACAGTGTGGGCGAACCACAAGGCCATGAACACCTAGGAAAAAGAAACTTTATAGCATGGACAAAAAGCTGAAATATGGACCCCCAACTACCACCTCATTTTAATCTTCAGCAGGTCATTATAATAAATCTCCATCCTTTGCTCCTCAGGAACAATCCCCCACTGGACACATCTAAGATCCTATGACAACTTTTTAAATTGTATATTTATTATGATAATCTAAAAAATAAAATCAGTAGGAGCAAATGTATAACTTCTACTTGATTTCAGTGCCTATATGTGCATTTATGATCTTGTTGCAACAAGCAGCACAGATATAAGGTAGAAATGATGCATCTGAGTATACAGCACACTGTAAAAAGATTCTGCAGTATTTTGAGTTGAGAAAAGTGGTGAGGGAATTGAGAAGACACATAGCATACACAGTTCAGATAGGATGAAGTCCAAAGAATCTGTGTGGTGGTGGTCAGTACCTTGTTTATAATGAGAGCTGCAATTTAGTTTTGGTAAAACATCAGCAGTCACGTTATAATGTTGTTAATTTGAATTTTATTGGCTTTGTGGTTGTATTTGTGCTTATTTTGATTTTATAGTTGAATAATAGCTCTATGTACAAGGAGCTTATAACCAGATTTGTGTTAATAATATAGTAAAATATCAACTCAGGGGTCTGAGAATTTTTTCCTTTAAATGAAGGTTTATATATTTTTCAACATTGAGAAATACAGTATTAGAAGATTCTGTTCCAGAGGATTCTTCTCCCACTCTTCCTTAACAGCAGAAATACTCCAAGTAGGGCAGAATCACCTCAATTCTCCTTGGAAAACAATTTCAGGTGAAGAGGCAAAGGGTTTGGATTAAGTTGAATCCAGGATCTGCCACTTACTACCATATAACCTCTAACATGATACTTAACTTTGTTAACCTCAATTTCCTCAATAAAATGTGACTAATAAGATTATTGCAAAACATGGGAGGGTTACAGAAGGTGATCTATCTAGCATAATGTAGCATAGGGCTAGGTGCATGATAAGTGCTCAATAAACTTTAGTTGATATTACTGTTGTTACCGTTGGTCTGGCTCTCCTTACAATTTCCATAGGGCTTCATGAATACCACAGGATCAAGCTTCCTACTTGATCTGCTATGCTTATTATTCAGCCCTAAAGTAGTCCCAACTTCCCAAGAAAGTGAAAGAGTAATTTACCAATGAAGTGGGGTGGTATAGTAGAAAGTGCTGAACTGAGAACAGAATAAGCCTCAAGTTTAAGTCATGGTACAGCCAATCCATTAATCATGATTTTTGGGAAAGTCACTTACTTTGCCTAAGGCTCATTTCTTAAATGGAGATAATTCCGAAGTCACAAAGTTTTTACAAAGAACATTATAAACGACATAGTGTTTCACAAATGTAAAGTCAAACTATTATTCAGTGAATTCCAGAAACATTTCTAAAAGACACCCCTTAAAGCTTGAAAAGGAAAAAAAAAAAATCACAAATAATCAGAAACCCCATTCCCACTTCCCTCTATTGAGCAATCAGGTATTGAGGTGGCCCATTAGGACAAAAAGGCAAACTGAAAGTAACAATCAAGCCTTTTACTTACCATAACAGTGTAAACAAGAGGCAAAAAGAGGCACCAGCTCCCCAGTGTTCCATTTTCCCCTGTGTAATGACACCAGGCAAGGATCCAGTGGATGCAACAAAGATGGGGGAAACTGTCTCACTGCCCCAGACCCCTGAAAAAGAGGCTAATGCCTTTTTGTGGGCGCACGGACCGGCGCAGCGTTGGGGGTTTAGGAAGAAGGGAAGAGCTAAGAGAGGAATGGTACTGAGCCAAAGTGGAGAAAGGGTCTCCGCAGAGGCCCCCAATAAGGTGTCCTCTGAATGCAGGCATCTGGTCTAGGAATTGTCAAATGAAAAAACTAGCAGTGGAACACTCTTCCCAAGGGATTCTGGGCAAGAGCAAGTTTTATAGTACATTAGAAGAGGCAATGTGGAAACACAGCATGATTGCCTAGGAGGTCAGGGATTTCCTTATAAGGCTAGCAGGTCCTGTTTTCTAGGGTAAGGTGAGCTAGCTAAAATTAGGTTGGAGGATTGTGATTGTAGTATGTTAGGTTTCCTTGACAGGTGTTTCCCATAAGGGCAGGCTGACAAAGGTTTAGAAATGTGGCCTTGACCAGGCCACTGGCGTGACATCCATTTTGTGGGTCCCCACATATGCATTCACTTTATCAGAATGCAGATATACATAAAAGCATGGCCACACAGAGTGGGGCGAGGCAGGGCGCGGGGTGGATGGGGGAAGGCTTGACTGGAATCCCTACAGAAAACTGCAGTGCACTGGCTGTACACCAATTCTGGTGTGCGGATGGCAGCTTCTCCCGATGAGGCCTTGCAGGAAAAGTCTCAATTGCTAACTGCCAGGCCTGAAAGATCACACATACGATTCTGACCTAGAGTCAGACTCCTCACCCAAAGAAAAAAAGCACAAGCACTCTTTACTTAACATATAATAAACTTATTCAGAAATTACATAAACTAAAATATCAATACATTTAAGGATGATTAAAACAGCCCGTGAATAATAATGCCACAGCAAGGTGCTTGAGAATAATTGAGAATGTTAATTATAGTCTTAACTTCCAAGGACCACAATATGTAGAGAAACCATAGTAATCTTCAATCTATAAAAGGTCTTATTTCTAAGACCATTTGTAAGTCAGCTATTAAGAGCTCAGAACCACATTTTCCACAGGAGCATTTTAATTGGTGATTAAGATACCAGGCTAGACTACACATGCTTTCAAAATCCATAATGTGGATGAAAAGAAATTTGTTTATTTTAGATGATCTTAGAAAACTGGCAAATTCCATTTTCCCAAACAGCTGAAACACCGCCAATCCATAATGCCTGGGGCAACTGGAATCTTATTTAATACAAAAAACAATCTGATTAAATGATTCTTTTAAAACAACAATAGCAAACACAAAAAACCTGTCGGCCATCTCTTTGCCACCTGATAACATAAGGTGTGCCTATAAAGTTATGTTGTTTAACTAAAAATTACAACTTTACATCAAAATAAGTGCTGTCCTTTCAAATAAATCACCTTAAGAGATTACTATTTATTCCAGTAACAGTAAAACATCTTTGAAAACATTATTTTCAGATAATGTCCTCATAGCAAGCTAATTGATTCTTTTTCATATCCTCAGTGGTGGCAATTTTTTTGCTTTAGGATATATATCTTTTGTTGTTTTTAGAGTAAGTTGTTCTTGTTGCCATAAATGTACAGATTCTCAACATAACTAGCTTGGAAGGATCATATTCATTAAGATATAGCTTCTGGTACGTTCTGTTTCCTTAAACAGTCTCAAACAGTCATACCTCATAAATCAAGTCCACATAGTACACACTGTACTGCCACAAATGATAGTATCCTTTGTGCTTATTCTGTTTTGAGAAGCCAAAACTATCTGGAAATATGAGCTAGATTTTTTTAAGTTTTTTTTTTTTAATATTGATAACAAAAATAGAAAATATACAGGGGGAAAGAGCCCTCTTACAATTACAACAAAAAAATTATATGAAATACCTAGGAATAAATTTAGCCAGGAATGTACAGGACTGACATTAAGAAAGCTATACAACTCTACAGAGGAGCATGGAAGATAATTTAATAAATAGGAAGACAGTACATGGGTTTCTGGAGCTGAAGATTCAATATTGTAAAGAAAATGTAAATTCTCGCCAAAATTAAAGTAATTCCAATCAAAGTTCCAAAAATGTTTTCGGGGAACTTGAACAAATAATTTTAAAGTTCACCTGGAAGAATAAATATGCAGGAAGTACCAAGAAAATACTGCAGGGGAAATGAGTGCTGTTGATTGTGGTGGGGTAGGGTTAAGGAGGGTTGGGATAGTCCTTGCCCTTCCATACATTACAATACTCTAGAAAGCAAATATATCCTGGCCATGTCTATAGTGCCAGGATATACAGTCAAAGCACTAGAACAGAATAGAAAGTCCAGAAACTAGTCAAATTATATATAAGAATTCCATTTGTAATAAAGCTAGTATTTCAAATCAGTAGGTTAAGACTGGCCTATTCAAAGAAGCGTATTAAGAAAAGGGGTTACCTATTTATTTTTTTTAAATTAAAAAAAAATTTTTTAAACATCTTTATTGGAGTATAATTGCTTTACAATGGTGTGTTAGTTTCTGCTTTATAACAAAGTGAATCAGTTATACATATACATATGTTCCCGTATCTCTTCCCTCTTGCATCTCCCTCCCTCCCACCCTCCCTATCCCACCCCTCTAGGTGGTCACAAAGCACCGAGCTGATCTCCCTGTGCTATGCGGTTGCTTCCCACTAGCTATCTATTTTATGTTTGGTAGTGTATACATGTCCATGCCACTCTCTCACTTTGTCACAGCTTACCCTTCCCCCTCCCCATATCCTCAAGTCCATTCTCTAGTAGGTCTGTGTCTTTATTCCCGTCTTACCACTAGGTTCTTCATGACTTGTTTTTTTTTTTTTCTCTTAGATTCCATATATATGTGTTAGCATAGTGTATTTGTTTTTCTCTTTCTGACTTACTTCACTCTGTATGACAGACTCTAACTCCATCCACCTCACTACAAATAACTCTATTTCGTTTCTTTTTATGGCTGAGTAATATTCCATTATATATATGTGCCACATCTTCTTTATGAATTTGGTAAAGTAGCAGGATACAAAATTAATGCACAGAAATCTCTTGCATTCCTATACACTAATGATGAAAACTCTGAAAGTGAAATTAAGAAAACACTCCCATTTACCATTGCAAGAAAAAGAATAAAATATCTAGGAATAAACCTACCTAAGGAGACCAAAGACCTGTATGCAGAAAATTATAAGACACTGATGAAAGAAATTAAAGATGATACAAATAGATGGAGAGATATACCATGTTCTTGGATTGGAAGAATCAACATTGTGAAAATGACTCTACTACCCAAAGCAATCTACAGATTCAATGCAATCCCTATCAAACTATCACTGGTATTTTTCACAGAACTAGAACAAAAAATTTCACAATTTGTATGGAAACACAAAAGACCCCGAATAGCCAAAGCAATCTTGAGAACGAAAAATGGAGCTGGAGGAATCAGGCTCCCTGACTTCAGACTATACTACAAAGCTACAGTAATCAAGACAGTATGGTACTGGGGTTACCTATTTAGAAAAAATAAAGTTATATCCCTACTCTATCTAACACCAAATAAATTCCAGATGAATTAAAGTTTTTAATGTAAAAATACTTTTTATAGGCTTAGAAAAAAATATAGGTGAATACTTACTAAAAAGTGGGGTAGAAAAGACTCTTTTAAACATGATACCAAAGCCATAAAATATAAAAGAAAAAAGAAAAAGACTAATTGATTGCTATAGGAATGTACAGGATGATATACTATAAAAGACACTCATGGAAATAAATGCAAAATATTACAATGTGTTAATATGATTAATATATAAGGAATGTTTAGAAAATAATTAGAAATGACCTCAGTAGAAAATGTGCTAATACCATCAATAAGCATTCATGAAAGAAATGCAAATGGCCACTAAACACTTAAAAATGTTCATCACACTAATAATAAATAACTTTTGGGGATGCTTCTGACTGCAAGTAACAGAAGACACTATTCAAACTGGCTCAGATAAATAGAGCATGTTATCTCTCAGAACTAATTCCAGAGGTTGGGCAAGTTCCAGGTATGGTTTCAGTTCTATAATGTCATCAAGGACCCAGGTTCATGCCATTTCTCCATCTTGCTCTAAATAGCATCACCTTCATTCTAAGGCTGGTTTGCTTTGTTAATTACAAACAGCTGCAGCAGTTCCAGGCATCACACTGGCATGACAATATCCAGAGCAGGAAAAGGACCATCTCCTTCTTATGTCTCTTTTTAGTGATGAGGAAACTTTTTCACAAGTTCCTCAACAGACTTGCTCTCAGATGTCACTGGCCAGAATTGGGTCACAAACTATTCCTAAACCAGTCTCTGGTAAGAGAATGAGTTCCTATGATTACCTTAGACCTTTTGAGGTTCTCAAAGTGTGGTCTACAGATCCCTAGGGGACCCCAAGACACTTTAAGTGGGTCTGCAAAAGGTCAGAATTATTTTCATAATACCATCAACATGTTATTTGCCTTTTTTACTGTGGTGACATTTGCACTGATGGTGTACAGGCAATGGTGGATAAAATTGCTGGGACCTTGGTCTGAAACAAGGCAGTTGCACCAAACTATACTAGAGGTCATGCCTTCTTCACCAACCATGCATTTGAAGAAAAAAAAAGAAAAAAACCAGTTTCACTTAAGCATATCCTTGATGAAGCAATGAAGATTGTTTTCATGGAACCCCATTTTTACTTTGGCATTTTCTCAAAAACAAAGTAAGCCTGTCAAGAAAACAACTGACAGCATTTGTTGCCATTGATAAAATTCAAGGTTTCAAGCAAAAATTAGAATTTTGGGGACTTCCCTGGTGGCGCAGTGGTTAAGAATCCGCCTGCCAATGCAGGGGACACGGGTTCGAGCCCTGGTCCTGGAAGATCCCACATGCCGTGGAGCAGCTGGGCCCGTGAGCCACAATTACTGAGCCTGCACGTCTGGAGCTTGTGCTCCGCAACAAGAGAGGCCGCGATAGTGAGAGGCCCGCGCACTGCAGTGAAGAGGGGCCCCCACTTGCCACAATTGGAGAAAGCCCTCGCACAGAAACAAAGACCGAACACAGCCATAAATAAATAAATAAATAAAATTTAAAAGAGATAAGCAAAACATTCTCTCTATAAATTTGATCCTTAAAAAAAAAAAAATTAGAATTTTGGAAACTCTGTGTCCACCACTGTGAGCTTAACAGCTTGCTGACACTTAAACACTGTTCTGATGAGAATAAAGTATTTTTGATATTGTAAAATGAAATATGTCAACATTTGGAAGACCTGCATAACTCAGTGAACCAATATTTTCCAGATGGCCAACATATGATATCACAAAATCATGCATGGGTAAAAGATCCACTCAAAGTACAAGACAGACCAATGGATTTTAATGTAACAGAGTAGAAAAAGTTCACAGGTATGATTTCAAATATTATATTGCAATTAACCTTTAAGAAACTACCACATGGACTTCCCTGGTGGTGCAGTGGTTAAGAATCCGCCTGCCCATGCAGGCGGACACGGGTTTGAGCCCTGGTCCGGGAAGATCCCACATGATGTGGAGCAACTAAGCCCGTGTGCCACAACTACTGAAGCCTGTGCGCCTAGAGCCCGTGAGCCACGACAGGAGAAGCCACCGCAATGAGAAGCCCCAGCTTGCTGCAACTAGAGGAAGCTCACACACAGCAACGAAGACCCAACACAACCAAAAATAAATAAATAAATTAATTAATTAATTAAAAAAAGAAGCTACCACTTACTGGGATTTAGTGTAGTATTAAAGGAGATTCTTCACACTCACCTGAATAGACTTTTAAAGTACTCCGCCCCTTTCTAACTACTTATATATCTGTGTGAGATCAGATTTTCTTCATATATATCAACCGGAACAACATATCATAATAGACAGTGCAAAAGCAAATATAAGAATCTAGCCATCTTCTTTTAGGCCATACATTAAGGAGATCTGCAAAAATGTAAAACCATGCTACTCTTCTAACTTTTTTCTTTTGGAAAATACTTTTAATAAAAAGGGTATTCATACTAATATGCAATAGGTTTATTATTGTTTTAAAAGGACTTAAATAAATATTTAAATTTTTTCTTAGGTTTAATTTCTAACACAGCAAACAATGATAACTATGATCCACATAAACAAAAGCTCTTGGGAGGCCTCTATCATTTTTCAGAGTGTCAAGTGGTCCTGAGACCAGAAAACTTGAGAACTGCTGCCATAGATTAATTTTCTGGGGTGACATGGAGAGTGGAAAGTCCACCAATTAAAAAAAAAATTGGTGCAATGGGTTACTCACCATCATTTTGGCAAAGGTGAAATGTGATCAGTGGTGTGCAAGAACAAGCATCCTCACACATTGCCAGGGAGATTGTACCAAGGGACCTTTCCTGAGGGAACTTTGGCAATACACATGAACATTTTTAAAGAAGAAATCTGATGGAAAATTCCATTTCTAGAAATATATCCTAAGAATATAATCAGAAGAATATATTAAGGATTTGTCACAGCATTACACTGAAAAACTGCAAACAATCCAAATATTCATCTTTAGAGAACTGACTAAATTACTGTACACCTATATAAAGGAAAATTATGTAGTTACTTAAAATGTTGCTAAAAACCTAAAGTTGTTGATATGGAAAGAAGTCCATGATTTATTAGGTAGAGTAAAAAAGGTACAAAAGAGTACCTATGTGGGCTTCCCTGGTGGCGCAGTGGTTGAGAATCTGCCTGCCAATGCAGGGGACACGGGTTCGAGCCCTGGGCTGGGAAGATTCCACATGCCGCGGAGCAACTAGGCCCGTGAGCCACAACTACTGAGCCTGCGCGTCTGGAGCCTGTGCTCCGCAACAAGAGAGGCCGCGATAATGAGAGGCCCGCGCACCGCGATGAAGAGTGGCCCCCACTTGCCGCAACTAGAGAAAGCCCTCGCGCAGAAACGAAGACCCAACACAGCAATCAATCAATCAATCAATCAATCAATCAATAAAGTGATTTAAAAAAAAAAAAGAGTACCTATGGTATGATCTCATTTTAAAAAATTAATATACATACCAACACCTATGTGTATGCATAGAGAAAGTCTGGAAGAGTTTATGGTAGTTCCCTTTGACTGAAAGGCTCAAGGAGATCCTTATATTTTCTTCTTAATGTGTCTCAAAATGTTCTTTTTGAGAAAACTCAAATTACTTTTATAATCAGAAAATATAAAAATATTTTAAAAACCAGTAACTATATACATTCTATATACTATCCACGCTTGGGAAGGAAGGGGGAAAAAAAGATGATACAGGCAGTAGTGACAGTAACACTAAAAGGTTACAAAATTTTCTGAGGGTCACTCATTTCTATGGAGGAAAAGATGCCATGGAGTTTGTAAGAGTTTGGTTGGTGGGACCCAGACAGAATGCTGTAGTTGGCTGGATTCAGGACCCAAATACCTTAAGGTCAAAGAAGTCCAGGGACAGGCTACTTTTAAAAGACCCCAATTTGTTAGACCAGGTGAGGCAGACAATTGCAGATGCTGAGAAGGTGGGGTAAAAAAACCCGGAAAGAGAAAGAAATTGGAAAAAGCAAAGAGTAGCAGGAGAAGGTGGAAAACAGACAAATAAGCCCACGTTAGAATATCAAATTCCAGTTATCCAGAAACTTCCTATTCACCAACTAGGGAGGTACTTCCTACACTGCTGTGTGACATTATGGCTGCTATCTCTTTCCATTTGGTAACTGTGTTTCCGATGTGCTAGAACCTTTTCATTTATAGTACTTGTTAATCATCAGGCAGCACACACAGATGGCACCAGTCAGGTCTGCCCAGCCTAGCTGCTGGGAAAGCTTGTGCACCCTCTGCTGGTCAGCTCCACACCAGGACAAGAAGATCTGTATCTGTAGGAGACAACTTCTAAATGACAGGAATACACTTTTGTGTTCTCTATACAGCCAATTTCAATGAAGAGTTTGGAAAACATTTCCTGAAACTGCCACCTCAAAGAGACAATTCCAGATTAAAACAATGCCTTCCTTTGTTACACCAAAGAAAAACATCATAAAAACTAAAGTCCTATGAGAAAATATACCATCTAAAGCATCTTAAATTCGAATGATTTCAGTTTATTACATAATAAGTAAGTAAAGGTGTGCAGATGACTGCAACACTTAATATGACTATAAAGCTCCATTAGAATTTTACTCTGGTTGAAAACCTGAGATTATCATAACAAATAATACTTGTATAGGTTTTACAACTTACAAAGAGCTCTCACATTCATTTTCACACCTAATCCTTACAACAATTCTATAAGCAAGGGAGGAAGGCAGGACAAGCATTTCTGTTATCACCATTTTACAGATGGGAGCTGAGGCTCAAAGGGGTTAGTGAGTGGCCTTGATCACACAGCTACAAGAGCCCACACTCCAAGCAGGTCTCCTGACTCCAAATTCTACGTTCTTCTCAGAGCTCTATTCTACCTGAGCTGCTGATCTATAAGGGGTTTTCTGAAGAGTTGGTATGTATTCTAGGCACAGAAGTAAAAGGCCTAAAACATATGTTTCTATAATACATTCATTCAATTTTGTTTAAAATATCACCAAAATTTTAGGTGCTGAACCCTAAATCTGAGGGGTTTGCACTGCAGGCAGTGCTTTGTCCTAAAAGAACATCAGTTTAACAAGGGAAGTGGATATTTTAATAAGGAATCTACTGAAAACCAAAGTTAACTTCAGAATCTCTATGTTGGAATGTCTAGGCCCATAAAAAGTATCCTGTCAGGTTTCATGGCTTCTGCATTCACTCAGTCAATACTATATATATGTAGCAGGAAACTGGGGTTGGGAATCCTCAAGTTCTGGTCCTACTTTCTCTTGAATGTTTACCATCTTGATGATTTTTCCCTTATAAGCAAAACACTATAAATACTGTTTTGTCAGAGTGCCAAGCTAAAACTCAGTATGCTGAAGGAGAGTCACTGAAATTCAGCTGTAATCACAGAGATCCCCAAAGCTAAAGAGCAAAGCAAAGTAGTAATAATAGACTCAAACAATTATATAGTGCTGACTATGTGCCAGGCATTACTCTAAGTGCTTTACATATATTGTCATTTAGTTCTCCCAAGAACCCATTTAACAGATAAGTAAATTGAGGCACATAGAGGTTAAGTAATTCTAGTTACTTAGGGTAACCAGGTTCACACACTAATAAGTAGTGAGGCTGAGATCTGAACCCAGGCAGGCTGGTACCTGAGTTCATCTTCTTAACCACTAAAGCTATGCTGCCTCTATTCAGTGGTATCTACCATATTCCTGTAGCATTTTTTTTTTTTTTTTTTTTTTTTTTTTTTTTTTTTTTTTTTTTAATAAATCAGTTTATTAATTGTCACAATGGTATAATGCAGTATTTTTTTTTTCCATTTTTTAAATTAATTAATTTATTTATTTATGGCTGTGTTGGGTCTTCGTTTCTGTGCGACGGCTTTCTCCAGTTACGGCAAGTGGGGGCCACTCTTCATCTTCATCGCGGTGCGCGGGCCTCTCACTATTGCGGCCTCTCCTGCTGCGGAGCACAAGCTCCAGACGCGCAGGCTCAGTAATTGTGGCTCACGGGCTTAGCTGCTCCGCGGCATGTGGGATCTTCCCAGACCAGGGCTCGAACCCGTGTCCCCTGCATTGGCAGGCAGACTCTCAACCACTGCGCCACCTGGGAAGCCCCCCCTCCTGTAGCATTTTTAAAGTAAACTTTTAATTTTAGAACAGTTTTAGATTTACGGAAAAGTTGCAGATAGTACAAAGAATTCCCATATATCTGACATAGTTTCCTCATTATTAAAATCTTACATTAGTATAGTGTATTTGTTACAATTCATAAGCCAGTATTAACACATTATTATAAACTTAGGTCCATACTTTATTCAGATTTCCTTCGTTTTTCCCTAATGTCCTTTCTCTCTTCCAGGATTCCATCTAGGACACCACATTACAATTTCGCCATCAAGTCTCCTTAGGCTTCTCTTTGGCTCTAACAGTTTCTCAAACTTTCTTTGTTTTTGAAGACCCTGACAGTTTTGAGGAATACTGATCAGTTATCTTTAGAATGCCTCTCAGTTAATATTCATCAGATGTTTTTCTCATGATTAGACTGGGGTTATGGGCTTTAGGGAGGAAAACCACAGAGGTAAAGTGCCATTCTTATCACATCATATCAAGGGTACATGATATGAACATGACTCACCACTGTTGATGTTAACCTTGATAAATTGGCTGAGGTAGTGACTGACAGGTTTCTACTGTAAAGTTACCAACCCCCCTCTTTTCCATACCATATGCTTTGGCAGGAAGTCACTATGCACAGCCAACACTTAAGGAGGGGGGAGTTATACTCCACCTTTCTGAGGGTGAAGTGTCTACATAAATTATTTGGAATGTTTTTGCAAGGGAGATTTGTTTCTTCTTCCCCATTTATTTGTTCAATCACTTGCTTATATCAGTACAGACTCATAAATATTTATTTTAAACTTTGGGTTATAACCCAATACTACTTTATTTTGTTGTTCAAACTATTCCTGCTTTGCCCATTAAGAGCTCTTTCTGTTGGCTCCTATATCCTTTTGACACATTCCCATCATTGTGTTTTTGAGCACTTCTTTACTTTCTGGCACTACAAGATGTTGCAGACTCTTGTATATTCCTTGACCCAGTCCTAGAATCAACCATTTCCTCTAAAGAGTGTTGGGACTTCCCTGGTGGCGCAGTGGTTAAGAATCTGCCTGCCAATGCAGTGGACATGGGTTCAATCCCTGGTCTGGGAAGATCCCACATGCCGCGGGGCAACTAAACCTGTGCGCCACAACTACTGAGCCTGCGCTCTAGAGCCCACGAGCCACAACCACTGAGCCTGCGTGCTACAACTACGGAAGCCCGCACACCTAGAGCCCATGCTCTGCAACAAAGAGAAGCCACCGCAATGAGAAGCCCGTGCACCACAACGAAGAGTAGCCCCCACTCGCTGCAACTAGAGAAAGCCCGTGTGCAGCAATGAAGACCCAACGCAGCCAAAAATAAATAAAATAAAATAAAATAATTTATTAAATAAATAAATAGAGTGTTTGTTCCTTTTATTGGAGAATGGTCTGGGCGCTGGGTGTGCTCTTTGCTACTACGCTGTCCTTGCTTCTAGGCCCTCTCAACTGACAAAGCAAGGAAACATATGTGTGTATACTAAACCATGTATATACACATATCTTTATCTATAAATGTTTCATATGTATCCATCTGTATCTATAGTAAGCTAACTAGAGTTTATACTAATGTCTCCAACTCTAATCCATTACCACATGGATCATTCTAGCTTCCCCACTTGGTTGTCTATAACCTCCCACTCCAACAGTAAGAAACCTGGTTGCCATCATCCACCATGCAGCTATTAATTGTTTAATTCCAGTACTCAGGTGTAGTAGTTTCAGAATTATTAACCCATACCTCTGTGGGAAACTTTTATCAACTAGAGGACAGCGCTTATGTATAGTTCCTACTGCTTTTAGTCTTACAGTCTCATTTTCAAAGTTACTTAGGTCAGCACCTTTTCTCTTGCTCCTTTCAGTGAGGTCACCGCATACATTTGTAATAGAGTTAGATTCTTTTGTCACCGTCTGCATTATATCCTGGAACCCCCACTTCCCCTTCTTTTTTAAATTCTGCATACATTAAGTTTTAATCTTTGTGCTGTAAAGCTATATGGGTTTTAATAAATGCATAGTCTGGGACTTTCCTGGCACTCCAATGGTTAAGACTCCACGCTTCCAATGCAGGGGGCACGGGTTCGATCCCTGGTTGGGGAACTAAGATCTTGCATGCCGTGCATGGCACAACAGGAAAACAAACAAACAAAAAAAGAAATGCAGTGTTATGTATCCACCATTACAGTATCATACGAAATTTCTCCACCCTAAAAAAAAACAATGCTCTGTGCTACTTAATCAACCCTCTCTCCTCCCCAAACTCTCTACAACAGTGTGTTCATGTTTATAAATTCATGTGATTCACTTCAATCCTGTTTCCACTTAGCAGATGATTGAAGGAAACAGAGTAAGTGTTTTGGTCAAAATTTCACTATGTGGTGCTGATGGTGCTACAACTTGTGCCTTGTGACTCCTGATGTGATGCTCTTTCTACCACACAACTCCATTTCCTTGATTTCAGCAGGGAGAGGCATGGTTGTGCACACAGACAAGAAGAAGAGAAGACAGAAATGGTGCTAAGTGATCGTATCTTACATTAATGGAAGCTTTTAGACTAAAAATATGAGAAAGTGGAATTCTTGTTCTGGTAATTTGGTGAACCTCATACCCCAGAAACCTTTCTGCTATAAAATATTCCCAAAAGCCTGGACAAATACATTAAAAAATATATCTTGTTAAATATCGATACATCAGTGAGCCAGCAAAAAAGAAAGAGAAACTCTCAGAGACCAAAAGCTAGCAAAGATCCAAAGAGCTGAGAGAGCAAGGAAGCCAGCAGTTGCCCAAGTTCCACAGTGTTTAAAAAACAAAACACATCACTTATCTAAACTCGTTTGTTTTAACATTAGAAAATATATTTATGTAATTACCACATTATCAGATTACAGGGAAAAAATTATTTTATCACCTCAGCAGTTACAGAGAAAGTCTTTGATAAAATTCAACACCCATTCATGACTAAAAATAAAATGAACAAGACTTTTAGCAAATATGGAATGGATGAGAATTTCATTAATCTGATAAAAGGTAGCTACCAAAAACCTATAATGTCATCCTTAATGGTGAAATATTAGAAGTATTCCATTTATAAACATGAATAAGACAAGGATGTCCATTATCACTGGTTCTATTCAACACTGCACTGGAGGTCCTGGCCAACACAGTAAGAAAAGAAAGAGGAAAAAAAGTAAAAAAAATTGAATGGGAAGTAACAAAACTGTCACAGTTTCCAGAGGACATGATTATCTATGTAGAAAAATCCCCCAAACCTTACAGATGACAATTATTGCTATTAAAGATAAATGTTGGCAAACAAAAGATCAATATACAAAAACAACGTTGCTAAACGTAAGATCAATATACAAAAAGACAACTGCAAGTTTACATACTAGCAAAAATATAGTGAGAAGACCTAATTTAAAAATATACCATTCACACAACGAAGACCCAGCGCAGCCAAAAAAAAAAATTAATTAAAAAAATACATATACCATTTACAATACTGACCAAAAATATAATGTACTTAGAAAGTTGCAAAATATGCAATCCATTAAGAAAAAGATTATAAAATTTCATTAAAAGACACTAAAAAAGATCTAAATAAATGGAGAGACATACTGTCTTCAGAGATAGGATCATTTGATATGGTAAAGATGTCAGTTCTCTTCAAATTGATAGGTAGATTTAATGTCATCCCAATCAAAATTCCAGTAAGGTTTTTGTAGAACTTAAGCAGATTTAAAAATGTATATGAAAGTGCAATTGCAAAAAAGAAATAAGACCCTCCTGAAGAAAAGGAATAAGGTAGAGGACTTGCTCTACCAGCTGGAAAGTCTTATTATAAAAGTGGTCAGGTATTCATTAACCCAGGGAGAGAAAAATAGAATAGACCAGAAAATAGAGCCTAGAAATACACTATGAATGTAAACTTGTGTTTTATTTATATAAAGAGGAAAGAGGGATCCAGGAACAACGATGGGCACATAAGAGACGTCAAAGTTTTAGGTAATGTTCTGTTTTTTTAAAGTTGATGATAGCTATCTGGGTATTCATTTTATAATTATTATTTATATATTATGCTATGTTACCTATACATATTCTTTTGAATAAATAAAATATTTTTTTAAATAAGGGAATAGTTTGTAAACTTTACTATCAATCCTTTAAACCTAAATCTTTCTGGATTTTGTATATGAATGAATCTACTACATGTTCAGACATATATCATCAAAATATACAGAGAAAAAATAAAAGAACCAAATTTATGGTTAAAAGCCTCAATAATTTCAAAATAAATTTCCAAAAGTGACTCACTCTCACCTGAACTACTACAATTACCTGCAAACTGGTCTCTCTACTTCACTCTTGTCCTGATGCTGTACCCAACTATCTCTTTAGGGAATGTAATATCACTCCAGAGATTTTTCCCATCACATTGCCATGGGCTCACATGCTCTGACCCCTGCCTACTTCTGGGACCTGATTTTATTCCTCTCTTCCCACATGCCCCAGCCACAGAACAGATCCTAACATTCTCCAGCATTAATGTCTATAATGCTAATGTGTACATTTAATGAAATCTTGGCATCTTTTCATTGACAGCACATTGTGAGTATTTCCCTGCTTTCCATTTGTTCTGGGGAATTTGGGGATGTTGATTTGTGGTTCTGCTTTATCATGATTTCACTTGACTCTTTCCTTCATCTTTAATATCCACTACATCAGAAGTCCTGTCAGTTCTACTTTCAAAATAAATGTATCCTGAATCTGTGTCCTTCTTTCCATCTCTCCTGCTACCACTATAGTCCATCTATCATATCTTACCTGGACCAATGCAACAGCCACCATCTCCTTGTTTCCATTCTTGCGCCACTGCAGTACACTATAGCCACAATGATCTTACTATAACAAATTAGATCATGTTACACTCCTTCTTCAAAGTGTCCTATGGCTTCCCATCACAACAGAATAAAATCCAAAATTCCTTATACCCGATGTGACTTGGTCCCAGCCTACCTCGGCAAGTTCACTTCCCTCACGCACACTGAAGAATCACACTAGCCTTCTCATAGTTGTAGAATAATCCAACGTTGTGACTGCCTTGGGGACCTTGAATTGGAGCATCCCTCTGCCTGGACTACTCTAACCTCAGTTCATGCAGATTGGCTCATCCTCATCATTCTGGGCTCAGTTCAAACTCCACTCTTCAGAGAGGCCTTTCCTGACCATTCTGGGTACAGCAGGGCTCTCAACCACTCACTGTCGAGCACATCACTCTGTTCTCTCTTCTTCCCAGCACTTTATCACTTCCTGAAAATCTTATTTTTAAAATCTATGTATTATCTATCTCTCCCAACACGTGAGGACCTTGTTCCCTGTTCATTGTTATACCCTATGCCAAAACAGCTGCCAGCACATTGTAGATGAAAATAATTACATGTTGAATGAATGACCTCTTGTGGCCTTGGCTCAAATTTCTTTGTCTCTGAACAAATGTTCAGGTTTAATAACCGGAGTGTTTTATACATTTATTCTGTTATGCCTCTTTAAACGACATATGTGAACAAAAAGCATTTTATTAACTTCTGAACTCATATGTCCTCTTTTCTGTCTTTAAAATATCATGGCAAGGATGGTTAAGTATTCTCTAAACATCACACAGACACAGAATGAAAAAAAAAAAAAAAAAAAAACTAATGTTTGTTTTATGCCCCAAATTAAGAGAAGTAATTTCCAAATCTTAACCTAGGGGTATCTGTTCATGACATTTTACCTTCAACAAGAAAATATCTACTTTATAGGTAGAACTGTTAGGGATTAAAGTTTTTTTTTTGTTTGTTTGTGAAGAAAAGAATCTTTATTTATTGATTGATTCCCATAGGTTTATTTTTTATTTATTTATTTTAACATCTTTATTGGAGTATAATTGCTTTACAATGGTGTGTTAGTTTCTGCTTTATAACAAGGGATTAAAGTTTTTACAAAGTTATTTCTTTTTATTAATATTGTGGTTTCCTACTTATTTAAAGAATTTAGACTAAATCTGATTCTATGTTAAAAGTACTTAGTTGCTGACAATAGAATCTGTACAACATTGTTTTTAGAATAGCCCATTCATTCAACATACATGTGCATCCTTAGCACACTGCCTAAAATGTGGTTACTGCATATGTATGTTGAATGAATGAATGGACCTCTCTAAGGACAAACGTTGGGAAGACAGGCAAACAACAATTCTAATATAGTGCCACAACCAGTGTATGCAGAGTAACATGTTAGAAGAGGCAAGGCTATAACTTGCCTTGTCTCTTCTAACATGTTAGAAGATGGAGGGGTCAGGAAAAGTGTGTGAGTGGAGCTGTGATACCTGGGATGAGTCTTGAGATAAACAGGTAAGAGGAGAGGAAGGGAGCTCCAGACAAAGAAAATTTTAAATGTAAAGGCACCCTGGCTTGAGCAAGTAGGCAACATGTCAGAAGCACAAGAGCAAACATGGGGCTTCCCTGGTGGCGCAGTGGTTAAGAATCCGTCTGCCATTGCAGGGGACACAGGTTGGAGCCCTGGTCTGGGAAGATCCCACATGCCACAGAGCAACTAAGCCCGTGTGCCACAACTACTGAGCCTGTGCTCTAGAGCCTGTGAGTCACAACTACTGAGCCCGCATGCCGCAACTAATGAAGCCCACACGCCTAGAGCCCGTGCTCCGCAACAAGAGAAGACACCGCAATGAGAATTCCGCACACCACAACAAAGAGAAGCCCCCGCTCACCGCAACTAGAGAAAGCCCGCGCGCAGTAACGAAGACCCAAAGCAGCCAAAAATAATAAATAAATTAATTAATTAAATAAATTTTTTTAAAAAGCAGAGACTTTAAAAAAAAAAAAAGGAGCAAATGTGAAGAATGGGCAAAGATGAAGCTGAAAATGTAGGCAAGATGCAGATAGTAAAGTGCCCTATATACTACACTAAGGCATTCAGATTTTGTCCTATAAGGCACCTATACAAACCTCGAGGAATTCGTATACGTAGCCTCGAGGTTATGAGATTTCTCTAGAGAAATGTTTTATTTTTAATTTGCTAAAAATCTAAATAAAAAAAATTTTTTGAACAAAAGGATACTCTGGATCATCTGGATGACTACCTTTTAATTGATTACAGTACTGTCACAAGATTTCAGTTCACACGCTTGTGTTCAGGACTGCACTGGCAAACAAGTGGTTCATCATTGGCACAGGTTAATGAGAGACATGGAGACTTTTACATAAATGATGTTTGTCAAGTGAAGGTCAAATGAAATCATGACACAATGAACAAAGGAAGATTTTTACATTGGTTTAAATAAAGAGAAGAGGTGAAGTCACTCAGTAATCTCTCAACACAAGGACAACGCGGACAGGCCTTTCTGTAAGGAATTTATGCCCTGGAGGACAGTGAAGGTTTACTTTTTAGAGCATGATAGGTCCAGCAAAAACAGTCTCATTGGTAACAATGAATAAGCATTCATCAGAATTTATTTGTTTTACAGTTTTGCTTCATGTAATGTACAACCGTTTATACTGAACATATTTTAAGTTCACCACAGAGAATCCTAGGTATCTACTTAGGTTTGAGAAATTCTGCTCTGGGTGACTGGGAGCCACTGAAAGATTAAATAGGGAAATGACAGATTTGTGCTTTAGAAAAATCACTCTGGCAGCAGTGTGGAGGGTTGGAATTGAAAGTATTTAAGTAAGGCAGAAAGGAGGCTACTTAACATAATAATGTGATAAAATGGTGAGGCCCTAAATTACTCCGGGGGGATATGAAGAGGAGATGGATAACAGAACCAAAAGCACTTGGTTGAGGGTGACAGAAAAGAGGGCATCTAGGATGACTGTCCCTTGGGTGACTTGGTGGTGAGATACAGACCACTGGGAGACAAACAAGTTGGGGTGAAGGGGAAGGAGAAGAAAAGAGGTGATCAATTCAATTCAGCAATGATTTGAATTTCATTTCAGCCAAAGAAAACCCAGTTATCTTTTCTGGGTCCGTTTTCTCAGTGACAGCTGCATTCATGAATTACCAAATTAACTATTATAGCGCTCTCTAAAAATATACAAAGCACTCCACAGTATGCTGTAAATAAGTCATGAAAAAATCAGCAAAAGCCCAGGCCCTAAAGGAAATTCAGCAGAGTTAAAAAGAGATATGACAAATTTTTCCTAAACACTTAAAACCAATGCACTCATCCAGTATTGTACTTTTTGCTCTGTCAGTCAAATGCAATCACTCCCTAGCCCACGTCTGAACAAGAGGCCACGTGGGAGATGCAAAGACACCACCCTCAAGGCACTTAAAAGCAAAGCAATGGGCCTCGTCTGGTGCATGATTACTGAAACCTTAGTGTGGTAGGAATGTCATATCCTCAATGACCCAGCCCTTGAGGATATGACAGGAACCTTGACCCTACAGGCAGGGCTAGTCACAAAGTTATCTTTTACTTAGAGGAATCAACGTGGAGTACCCGAGGCAGTTCAATAACAATGTAAATATTTCATATTTCACTCCCGATAAGGAGGGGGGGAAAAAGGCGAGAGTAAGGACAATGCAGCAATTATCGCAAAACCAGCCTGCGTCTCCGCGGACCACAAAAGGGCGGGCCTCCGCGAAAGTAATTCAACTCTAGTTTGGTGGGAATGCCAGCACCTTCACCACTAACTCATAGTAACAAAAGCATAGTGTTTACGGACCCAAAAGGTTTAACCGTCCACCTCATCCACAACGTCCAACGCGTGACTGAAGGGAAAGCCGCGGGCGTACCTTTCTTTAGCACAGGACGCTGCCCTCGGGGGAGAAGGGCGGTAGCACACGACACTACCCCCCTCTCGGAGCCCTGTCAGGGCCTCTCAGAGCAAAAGTCGGGGGCTGAGAGACGTAAGGGTACCGGGGCGGCAAGGGACGGACCCCTGAATGCAGGGCTCGAACAGGTAACGGGAACCAAGAGGCTGCAGCACAGCGCCCCCACGGTTCTCCCGCGACGCCGCGTGCAGAGCCGGAAAGGCGCGCCGGCCCTACGGCGCAGCCTCCGCCGGGGCCAGAGGAGGCGGGGCAGGGCGGGGCCGCGGCCGGTTAGAGGCGGGGCCAGGGCAAGCGCTCGCTCCCCGCTGCCTTGTGGGGGTTGTAGTTCTGGGAACAAGTCAAGATCCCTCCGAGGACACTGGGAACTACATTTCCCAGTGAGGGAACGGCTCCGGCGGATCGCGCGTTACGGGCGTCGCAGTGTCTGCCGCCGGGTCCGCAGCCGGAGAGTGGTTGAGGGGCCAGCCAGGAAGGGAGTTTCTTTTCCTTCCCAATTGCCCGCTCTCGGGCGACGCCGGCTCTGCCTTCCTTCGTCCCACTGCCGTGCTCCCCCGGCCCGGCTCCGGGTGTCAGCTTTTCCTGGCCCCCTCGGGGAGTTGGGGCCTGGAGGTTGGAAGGTAGCGGCCGTTGCCCGGCGCCGGAGTGAGAGGCGCACCCCTCTTGAGCCCTGCCAACTCCGCCACCGGCCCGCACCTCCATGGGCCCAAGCCAGAAGCCCAACGTGTGCCGCAGGCTGAGTCGCCGGGCGCTGGGCTTCTTCTCTCGGGATGCGGGCGTGGTGCAGAGGACGAACCTGGGTATCCTGCGGGCGTTGGTGTGCCAGGTGACCGCCCGCCGGCCGGGAGCCGAACCAGGGGCAGCGGGGTGACTGGCGGGGGGTGGGGCTAGGGGTGGGAGTCAAGCTTCGGGGTGGGAGTCAAGCTTCCGGCCGGGGTGCAGTTTTCACTCAAGACAGCCCCGGTTTAAGAAGATCACCCGTGATGGGCAGGGTGATCCAGGCCTTGAACCTGGAAGATTAGTAAATAGCCTTTAATAGAACCGCCACATGCTTTTAGTTTTAACTTTCTTATGTCTTCTTGCAGACAGTTTTTTTCTAAAAATTGGGCACCCCACTTAAGCCAAAACGTGAAGGTGGAGTGAGGAAGAATTGAACATAATGGTTTTTTAAGAACGTACATGAAATTACTTTGAAAACTGTAAATGTAACTATCCAACTTAAAATTGGTGCACAGTAGAAACTTAGGAGTTATTTGCTAAATCGAAGTTCCTTGTGTCTTTTAGGAAAGTACTAAGTTTAAGAATGTTTGGACAACTCATTCCAAGTCACCAATAGCCTATGAGAGAGGAAGAATATATTTTGACAACTATCGGTGCTGTGTCAGCAGGTATCTTTTTGGTGAAAGTTTTTGCTGTAATTCATTTGACTGTTGATCTTAACTCTAATTTTTATAGAAACACATGCCTACATTAGTGCTTAGTGAAATAGGAGAATGGAGAAATCGGTCCAAAATAAGGGTAGGGGGTAAAATGCATGTAATTTTAAAATCTTGTTAAATCTAAAGTTTGAGGTTTTATCCTTGTAAACACCAATTTGAAGCAAATTTATATTGCAGGCAAAATGACAGATTGCTGAGTACAATGTAGTATTTTATTCTGCTTATAAGAAACCAGAGTCAAGAGATCCAGGTACCTACTAATTAGATGCTGTTTTAGAGAAGACTTTCTGTGTTTTGTTTTGAAACTACTTGCCTTTGTTTTAGAAGAAAATTTTCATACTTGCTCAAGTAGAGAATAGCATAGTGAACCCCATATATTCATTACCTAGATTCAAAAAGGATCAAGATTTTGCCACATTTGCTTATCTTTTCCCACCCCCTTTTCCTTAATTCCTTTGCTAAATATTTTAAAGCATATTCCAAACATCTTGCCGTACTTGTTTGCTGCTCTTAAAAAATATGGTTATTTCCTTTTTCTTTTTTAACGGCTTTGTAATTCACCCTTTTAAAGTGTACAATTCAATGATTTTTACTTCCTTGAAATTCAATGAAAATGAATTTGATGAACCACTGATGGTTCATATAGGCAGCCATCACTAGAGTTAATTTTAGAACATTTTCATTACCTCAAAAAGAAACACTGTACCCTTTAGCTATCACCAGGATACCTTCATCACCCTCAGCCCTATGCAACTGCTAGTCTACTTTCTGTCTCTATAGATTCATCTGTTTTGGACATTTCAAAAAATTGAATCACATAATATGTGATTTTTGTGTGTGACTGGCTTCTTAGTAGATTACCAGTTTATTGTAAAAGTTTATAACTCAGGAACAGCCAGATGGAAGAGATGCATAGGGCAATGTATATGGGAAGGAGCACAGAGCTTCTATACTCTTTGAGCCCGCCACTCTTCCTGAATCTCCATGTGTTCACCAACCCAGAAACACCTCTCCTTTTCTAATATATATATTTAGTGCCATACATTTACCTCTAAAGACTGTTTTTGCTGCATCCCACAAATGTTGATACATTGTATATTCATTTTAAAATTTCTTTTGAGAGTTTCTTTGACCCTTGTGTTAATTAGAAATGTATCATTTAATCTCCAAATATTTTGAGGTTTTCCAGCTATCTTTCTGTTATTGATCTCTAATCTAATTCCACTGTGTTCTGAGAGCATATTTTGTATTCTTTCTAGTTTTTAAAATTTGTTGAAGAATACTTTATGGCCCAGAGTGTGGTCTATCTTGGTGAATGTTTCACGTGGGCTTGAGAAGAATGTGTATTCCCTTGTTGTTGGATGAAGTACTCTAAAGGTGTCAGTTGCACCCAGCTGATTGATGGTACTGTTCAGTTCAACTGTATCCTTATGGACTCTGCTTGTTGGATCTGTCAGTTACTGATAGAGGTTGTTTTGAAGTCTCTGTATTAGTGGATTTGTCTATTTCTCCTTGTGTTCTATAAGTTTTTGTCTCACATATTTTGACATTCTGTTGTTAGATGCATACACATTAAGTAATGCCACTCTTTATCCCTGATAATTTTCCTTGTCAAAGTCTCCTGTGTCTGAAATTAATATGACTACTCCAGCTTTCTTGTGGATAATATTTGCATGGTATACTTACATGTTATAACATATATTTGAGTCTTGTTTTTAATCTACTCTGACACTCTGTCTTTTGATAGGTGTATTCAGACCACTCACATTTAAAGTGATTATTGATGTAGTTGTTTTGATACCTCCCATATTTGTAACTATTTTCTATTCATTGTGTTTGTTCTTTGTTTCTTTGTCTTTTATTCTTTTTCTGCCTTCTCTGGTTTTAACTGAGCATCCTATATGATTACATTTTCTCTCCACTTTAACATATCAATTATATTTCTTTTTTAAACTTTTTATTGGTTGCCTTGGAACTTGCAGTATACATTTACAACTAATCTAAGTCACTTTCAAGTCACTCTCTCCTACTCTCTTCATGAGTAGTGCAGCTACCTTATAACAGAGTGTTTCTAATTCCTCCCTCCTGTGTTTTATAATATTGCTGTCATTCATTTTACTTATCCATAAGCTGTAATCACTGAATACCTTGTTGCTGAATACATTATTATAAACACATTTTTATCTGTTAAATCAATTAAGTATAAGAAAAATGATGGATTTTATTTTATCTTTATTTATTCCTTCTTTAACATTCTTCTTTTCTTTATGTAGATCTGAGTTTCTGACCTATATCATTTTTCTTCTCTCTGGAGAACTTCTTTGAGTTCTTAAGGCAGAACTTTCTTATAAGGCAGGTTCACTGACAACACATTCCCTCAATTTTGTTTGTCTGAAAAAGTCTTATTTCTCCTCACCTTTTGAAGGATAACCTCTCAGGATACAGAATTCTAGGTTGGTGAGAGTTTGTTTTGTTTCATCACTTTAAATATTTCACTCCACTCTCTACTTGCTTGCATGGTTTCTGAAGAGAAGTCCAGTGTAATTCTTAACCTGTTCATCTGTAGGTAAGGTGATTTTTTTCCTCTCCCGTCTTTCAAGATGTTCTCTTTGTTTTTGATTTTCTACAGTTGGAATATGGTATGCCTAGGTATAGATTTTTTGGTATTTATCATGCTTGGTGTTCTGTAAGCTTCCTATATATGTGGTTTGGTGTCTGTCATTAATCTTGGAAAATTTTCAGCCATTATTATTTCAGTATTTCTTCTGTTTTGTTCTCTTTCTTCTCCTTCTGGTATTCCCATTATGTGTTCATTACACATTTTCCAATTTCCCACAGTTCTTAGATGTTCTGTTCTGCTTTATTCATTCTTTTTTCTTTCTAGTTTGGGAAGTTTCTGTTGACGTATGTTCAAGATTCACTGATTCTTTCCTCGGCTGTGTCCGGTCTCCTGATAAGCCCATCAAAGACATTCTTCATTTGTATTATAGTGTTTTTGATTTCTAGCATTTCCTTTTGATTTTTCTTAGGATTTTTGTCTCTCTGCTTAATTACCCATCTGTTCCTCCATGTGTCCACTTTTTCCATTAGAGTCCTTAGCATATTAATCATATTTATTTTAAGTTCCCAATCTGATAATTCCAAAATCTCCACCATAACTTAAGTCTGGTCCTCACACTTGCTTTGTCTCTTTAAACTTCGTATTTTGCATTTTAACGTACCTTGTAATTTTTTGTTGAAAGTCGTACATGATGTATTGGGTAAAAGGAATGGCAGTAAATAGGTCTTTAGAGTGAGATTAATGTTATTCTGGCTAGGAGTTAGGCTGTGTTTGTTGCTTGCTGTCGCTGTAGGTGTCAGTGCCTAAAATTTTCTCCGGTGTTCTTGTTTTTGTCTCCCCAGTACTGACTCCAGCGGCTTGCTCCTGGGTTTTTGCTTCTAGTAAGCTGTGATTCTTGGTATCCACCTCTCTCTCCAGTTTTGGGGGCAGCAATTTGCCCTCTGACCTCAATTATCTGATGTAACTAATAAGAGTTGTTGATTTTCAGTTTGCTTAGCTATTTTCTTGTTGTGAGGACATGACTGATGGACCAGAAACCAGAAGTTAGAGACAATGGTGTTTTAGGTAGTGTTTGAGATTTGTTCTGACCCTGGAGGGCTCCTCCCAGCAGTCTTTTTCTGATTCTCTCCAGCAAATTAGCCAGCCTACAGTTTAGCCTGTATGGCCAGTGAATCTACAGATCTCTACTCATTTGCCTTTCACCACAGCCTCCACTGGTTGTGAGAGTGCTCTTAGGCTAGAACTTCTCACTCTGTTACAAATGAAGTCAGTTTCTCTGGGAAGAGACTTGGGGCTATCTGCTTTATGGCCTGCTTCTCCACCAGGCAAAATCTTCAAGCCAAGGCTCTCAAGCTGGCAGGGGGAGAGGGTCAGTGGCACTTTTGCCTCTGAATGACTCCCCTACTCTAGCTGAGCACATGGGGTTGGGGCAGACATTAGCCTCGGATTTTCTTGCCACTCTGAATGTGGAACCACTGCTTTATGAGGTGGTAATACTGAGAGCTCCAGTATTCTTAGGCATGGCAGGCCCAAGGTAGAGCCTCCATCCCATGAGTAGGGGCTAGGCAGAAGAAGGGAGTCCCACCTCTTGACTGCACTAACCTAGGACCCAGGCCCAGCAATGAGGAGGTGGATGCTGGATGGAAAATGCTGTCATTCTACCCTTCGAGGGAAGGTAGCCCTCTGGGAGCTGGGGGTTGAGGGAGCCCTGTGCTCTTGGCTGTACCAGTCTGGAGTAGAGTTTTCATCTTGCTGAGCTAAGAATGGTGGGGAGGGAGCACATATTATTTCAAACACCATAGACTCTTACTGTTCTTACTGAGTTCTAGTAGATTTTTTTGAGTAAATGTTTTTTCATTTGTTATATGCCTCTAGGACCACTTCCAGAGACTTTAATTAGTTGTCCTTTTATAATTCTCACCATTTTCCTGGGGAACATGTCCATAGAGCTCCTCATACTCTCATGCTAGAAGTGGAAATCTGGACATCTTCTTATATCATCATAATGTCATTATCATGCCCAGGAAAATTAACAGTAATTCTTTGGTATCATTTAATGCCCATATTGTAACTTTTCCAATTTAGAGGTAGCTGCTTTAATTGAAAATTTTAAAAAAATCAGAGTAAGTGGCATTGATTGGTGATCCAATGGTAAATACCATTGGAGTTCTTTAATATGCCATTCATGGGTGTTTTACCCATAGGTTAGAATCATATATGAGGTTGCTTTCATTCCTGTGAAATTCTGTTTGGTTTAAAGCTTTGAGTCAGTGAGAGTACATCAAAGTTGAATAAAATTGTCACCCCTAAAAATTGTTTCTAAATAGTAGTTTAATTTTAAAGTTCATGAGTTTAAAAAAATGAAAACATCTATGTATACCTCTCAGTAATCAGGGAAGTATAAATTAAAGGTAAGAGACTATTTTTCATATCAAAATTATAGTGTTCAATATCGGCAGAAGTATAAACTTATTCAACCTTTCTGAAACACAACTTGGGAGTAAAAAAAAAGCCTTAAAGGGTATTTCCTTTTTTATCTACTAATTTGCATCACAAATAAAGGAACTCTTTATCTAATTAATTTTCATTTTACGATGTTGGAATAACAGTTTATGAATGTGGAATTCAACAGAGATATTCATAATAAATGTTAAAGGGTAAAGAAAGAATTCAATATGATCCAATTTTGGAAAGTGATCAGCAGGTGGGTATGTGTATATAAAGAAAAGCTAGAGGGAAATGAACCAAGATATTAATACTGAGCCAAAATGTTAATATTGGGTAGTTTTATACTATTATAATTTATTTTAGTTTATTATATATTTTAGATTTTTTTCTATGAATGTGTATTATGAATTTTGTGATCAGAAAAAAAAATGTTAACATTTAATCGAGAAGAGGAAAGCAAAGTAGCAAGTTGTATTTTTGGTATTCCAAATCTCTGAATTAAAAAAAAAAATCCCTCAAATCTGAGCAAACACTACCTCATTTATAAAGAAGAATAATCTTTTTTTTTTCCCCAGTGTTGCATCAGAGCCAAGAAAACTTTATGAAATGCCAAAATGTTCCAAATCAGAAAAAATAGAGGATGCTTTATTATGGGAATGCCCAGTGGTAAGATTTGTTTTTAGAGCACTTATTTCTAAAGCATTTTTAGCCTAGAAGAACAGATTATTGTTAACATACTGCATAAAGAAATAAAACTTAAGTATCATAGTGATTCTTAAACCTTGAAAGGAATCGAGAAGAGAGCATATCTTTTGATTATCATTTTTCCTCACAAAGTAATTCTTGTCCTAAAAAATTATATATTAATACTATGAATATATTTTTAACTTTTAATACCATTTGTAAATCTTGAAAACTAGAAAAAGTTATGAACTGATTAAAAGTTTTATAAGCAATATAAGCTAGTTTATAGTTATTCTTAGCGTTTAAGAGATTATTCTACTTAATATATTGAGACAATAAAATATTTATTTAGGGCAACAGTTACGTTACGTGACTCTTTGAAAGTGGATTCTTATGGGTTTCCTCTATGAATCTTTTTAGGAAAATAATAAGATAAAAATTAAAAAATAAAATAATAGCTAAGCTCATTCCACCAGATCAGAATTGCCCCAGTGTGTATTTTTTCAGAACACCGTTTTCATAAGATGTTAACATCTTATAATTGCTAGAGGAGTTGGGAGAATTAGGTTTTTTAAAGGGTTAAACAAATTTATTTATAGAATTACTTCTCAGAGCCTTTAATACTGTTAATACTTATAATAATACTACTGTTCATGGTGATTGTCAAACCATTTTCCCAACTTTCTTGATCATAGAACTTCCTATTTTGAGATATATTTTTAAATATTAATTTTCCATAGGATCAGTGTTCTAAGAAACACACTTAAGAAGTGCTGCAACACATATATACAATGGAATATTACTCAGCCATAAAAAGAAACGAAATTGAGTTATTTGTAGTGAGGTAGATGGACCTCGAGACTGTCATACAGAGTGAAGTAAATCAGAAAGAGAAAAACAAATACCGTATGCTAACACATATATATGGAATCTTAAAAAAAAAAAAAAAAGTGGTTCTCTTGAACCTAGGGGCAGGACAGGAATAAAGACACAGACAGAGAGAATGGACTTGAGGACACGGGGAGGGGGAAGGGTAAGCTGGGCGAAGTGAGAGAGTGGCATGGACATATATACACTACCAAATGTAAAATAGATCGCTAGTGGGAAGCAGCCGCATAGCACAGGGAGATCAGCTCAGTGCTTTGTGTCCACCTATAGGGGTGGGATAGGGAGGGTGGGAGGGAGAAGCAAGAGGAAGGAGATATGGGGATATATGTATACATATAGCTGATTCACTTGGTTGAGATATGGGGATATATGTATACATATAGCTGATTCACTTGGTTATAGAGCAGCAACTAACACACCATTGTAAAGCAATTATACTCCAATAAAGATGTTAAAAAAAAAAAAAAAAAAAGTACTGCCACAGGGGCTTCCCTGGTGGTCCAGTGGTTAAGACTCCTCGCTTCTACTGCAGGGGGCACAGGTTCGACCCCTGGTCAGGGAACTAAGATCCCGCATGATGCGTGGTGTGGCCAAAAAAAAAAAAGAAAAGAAAAAAAGTACTACAACAAACTAATCAGGTCTCTGAATCTGGCTGTTTGTTTTTTAGGAAAAATAGAATATGTGACCAAAAATAATGATTAAAGGTTAAGAGACTATGCTTTGCATTTATTATTAAAATTCCTTTTTTTTTTTAAACACTTGTTTTTACATAAAATTGTCGTTTTCTAGAGCTGCTGCTTTCTTTTTCCCTGGACAGTTGCTTTCTTTTCATAGAAGTCTCCTTTTTAAAAATCAGGAAGCTTTAAATCTACGTTCTCTTCCCCAACTCCCTATTGAAAGTTAAAAATAACTATTGTGTCCCTACATCTAAAGCCTTTTAATCCAGTCTCATTGGTGAGGGGAAGAGGATGACAGATTTCCTAACTGAGAAAAATTTTGAAGACACCAGTGCAGAACACCAAAAATTTAGAGCAATCCTGCAAAAATAAAGTTTCTAGTAACCGAATTCCTAATCTCAATTCTCTTTAAACATTTTATTCTTATTTGAAGTGGAGCAAGATTTTCCACTAAGAAAAACTAAAAAGCATATTGTATTAACATACTGATGTGAAACTACATTTAAACTAGCACCCTTCTTCTCTGAGATAATGTGTGAAATACAACTTTTAGTTTAGGAAAATAGCTTGAACCTATTAGTACGCTACTTAATCCTTTTTTTTTTTAAGTAGGCAAGGTATAAATGGTACATTTTAAAAACTTTTAAAACTCCATGAGGTGATACTTATGTAAGACACCAAAGAATAAAAATATTTACATCATTGCCTGTGATTATAGTGTAAGACTTCAGTAGCTAATAAGCTTAAACACACACACACACACACCCCCAAGAAACAAACAAAAAAACCTTGTTTCTTTCCCTAACATTTGAAAGGGGAGACAAATCTTAGGAGTATAAATAAAATAACTACGTTTACATTCTTTTCTATTCACTCTTGAGCCCAAGCAATGTAAGAGTAATTTCAACTTCCTTATTCTTAACTTTCCTCTTAGAACATCCTTTTTATTTTATAAATCAAAGTAGAACCCTTGGCTTCTCTTTCTCTTTCTGCTTTAGTCTTCTACCTTATGGCAACTCCTCCGTGGCAGGTACACCGAAGCAGCTATCCTCTCCCTTTGTTGGGGGTAATTCATTGGAGATAGGTTCTCTTTAAAATTAGGTCTGACTCTTTTCTTCTTTGGCTGCCTTGATTCTGGATTTTAGCTTTTCATTTGAGGTTAGAGTAGAGCCACAGTGACGGGATAATTTGCTCTTTTGCCATTTTAACTTCTATCAAAAGGAAAACAAGTCTTGGAATAAAGAAACATCTATTCTAGCAGGTGACTCTTAATTACTTATGCTATTATACATGGTTTTAAGAACTGTTATTGTTGCTATTGTTATCACAGCAGCATCAGTAGTACTCCTATTACTGTTGTTATTATGATAATGATTGGCTAACATTTGTTGAATACTTAATGATTAATACTTAATAAGTAATCAGTTATTTCAGGTACTGTTGAAGCACTCTATGTGACCAAACTCACTTAATAAATTAATGATGAAAATAATTATTCATGATTTTAATCTTTCCTTGTCTTAATTCTTTATTTGTGCATTAATAGTTCTTTTTTAATTTACTTACTTGACTATTTCTTTAAGTGTTTAGCTGTTTTCTTTGGATATGGATTACTGCAGATTGTTTATGACCATGCAGTTTCAGTTTTATACCTCATTTTTTTTTAAGGGAGAAATGCTTCCTAATACATCAGATTATAAATCCTCACTCATAGCACTGACTGCTCATAATTGGCTACTTCGTATATCAGCAACTACAGGAAAAGTCCTTGAGAAAATATATCTTGCTTCATATTGCAAATTCAGGTATTAACTGTGACTTTGTTGTTTAAAATTTTATTATGAAAAATTGAGACTGTGGCCCAGGATATTTCAAGATTTTTTTTTTTAAGTTTTCCATTGTATACATGGATCTCAGTTTAAAAACCTATTCTATTTTTCTCTCCTCATGACTACTTTTGAAGATCTGAGGATGGAGACCCTTTATCATTTATCATTGTATTCCTCATAAGTAACTAACCTCTAGTAGTTGGCAGATACCCTTTGTTAAAAAAATTTACTTTTTACAAATAGTATTTTATATGTAGGGTGTATTTTATGGCAGATTTTTCTGAAGGCTGGTCTGTTGCAGTTAATTACCTACGTAATATAATCTAAGAACTGTTAATTTTTAACTAGTAATTTTATAAATTAGATATAAATTTTTGGAATGAATATGTGCATGCAAAATGTGAATGTAACATTTTCAATGCTTTTTGTAACTTCCATTTTAAATCAGGAATGGTTTTTTGTTTTCTAAGTTTTGAATACTGACAGATCAAACATAATTTTTATTCACTGAGACTCTAGAAGGATTAAAATTATATATATATTTAAAAATAGGAATAAATGCATATAAGGATCTAAGGGAATTCTTTTAGTTATTTGTTTTTAAAATAAACTGCTTTGCTTTTATAATTTAAGTAACTGAAAAACTGTTCACTTATAAAATATCTATTATATTTTTATTTAAGTAGAAGGAAATTGACCCAAATGAATAAATTTCTTTTTATTCTTTTAAAAGATACTTGAGCTGGGACACTCCTCAAGAAGTCATTGCAGTCAAGTCAGCTCAGAACAAAGGCTCAGCATTGGCCCAGCAGGTAGACATCTTTAAACATTCAATAAAATAAAGAATTTTTTCCAGAGGAATTTGTCTGAAAATTTGTTATGAAATAACTAATGATCTTTGATTTCTGAAGCATGCTATAGAAGTTGTTTACCACAAATTTAGGCAATTCCCTTCAAGCCACTCTGGGGAAGTACCACAGATTATTTTATATTCCATAACGGAAAGAAATCTGAACCTTATTCTTCAAAGTAAAGGAGCTATCTTCTTCAAGCAGAGAAATCACTCGAGTTTTAATTGTTGATACTTTTTTCTATTTCCATTTTCTCATGTCAGTGTAATACTGTTTTGTAATGCTGAATGATATGACCATGATAAATAACTCTGTGTCTTTTGATTAGACCCTTGATTATTAGAATTCCAATTCACAATATAAATTATGTTGTATAATAATACAATACAATATATTAATTTATATTATAATCCATTATATAGTAGATAAATATATTTTGTTATACAGTATATAAAGTATGTTTTTGTAAAATATATTTTGTTGTTAAGAAACGTTTACTGTTAATGCTTACTTCTATAGATTTTTGTGTGTATATGCAGTTTGTAGTATCTGAAGGGCTAAAGGTTTAGTGGACATATTTTGAACATGCAGGCCTTCCTGTTTAAGTAACTTTGCAATATAGATAGAGGAATGTTTTTAATTCATGAAAACAGTGTTTTTATTTTTTTAATTAAAAAAACTTTTTATAGAAGTATAGTTATATATATATTATATGTTACATATTATATTATAATATAATATATAAGTATATTATGTGTTATATATATAAGTATATATATAAGTATATATTATATTTATATAAATATAAGTATATTATATGTTATAGATGTACAATATAGTGATTCATGATTTGTAAAGGTTATACTCCATTTATAGTTCTTATAAAATATTGGCTTTATTCCCCATGTTGTACAATATATCCTTGTAGTTTGTCTTATACATAATAGTTTGTACCTCGTAATCCCCTACCCCTATATTGCCCCTCCCCCACTTCCCTTTCCCCACTGGTAACCACTAGGAAAACAGCAGTTTTAGTATATGTGCTGCTGAAGCGAGCACAAAACAGCAGTTTTAAAATACTCTTGAGAGCTGCCTATGATTTTAGTCTTTCCTTTTAGGCAGGCATTCAGCAGCCTGTTTTGCTGTACCTTGCAGTGTTCCATGTGCTACCTTTTTCACTCATAGGGATTCTGGAGATCAACAAAAAGGTAGGAACTCATTTCTGATTTAATTGTAATATTAATTTTTTGACAATAAGATGTAATATCATTTTTAATTATTTGTTTATTAGGTGTTTGGATTGGAAATGTTCCCTTGACTGTACAAAGCTTGGTGATTTAGTTTATTTCATATCAAAATACATGAGAACATTTGATGTGGGAAGAGAGTCTAATAGTCTCTTCATCTTTCTACATGTTTATTTATTTAGTTAGTTAGTTATTCTTGGCTGCTTTGGGTCTTCGTTGCTGCGCATGGGCTTTCTGTAGTTGTGTTGGGGGCTACTCTTCATTGCAGTGCGTGGGCTTCTCATTGCGGTGGCTTCTCGTTGTGGAGCACGGGTCTAGGCACGTGGGCTTCAGTAGTTGTGGCACGTGGGCTCAGTTGTCGTGGCGTGTGGGCTCTAGAGCACAGGCTCAGTAGCTGTGGTGCATGGGCTTAGTTGCTTCATGGCATGTGGGATCTTCCCGGACCAAGGATCGAACCTGTGTCCGCCGCCTTGGCAGGAGGATTCTTAACCACTGCGCCACCAAGGAAGTCCCTTTCTGCATGTTTTTATGCTTCTCAAGTGGATAGTGTTGAGTACCAATCATTAACAAACCACTGTTGTATAAAATTATGAAATGAGTAAAATATTTTTTTCATTGGGAATATTCCAAAGCTTGTTAAAAATGATCATAAAGAAAGGTAAAAAGCTGCAACAAAGTGCCTCATTTTAATTGCAAAGTATAGATCTAAAACTTGTTTTGTGGTATATAAACAAGTCTTATAATTAAATATGTAAGTTCTTCAACTCATTCAGTGTTGGGTTTTATTGTTGTTGCCATTGTTCTTGATTTGTGGGGTGGTTATTTGGGAAGAAAGAAAGGACATATTTCCTTTGAGTAAAAGAATCAATAGTTTGCTAGTTTCCTTTAAAAAAATTGTTACTTAGTTCGGGTGAATAGTTATTTATTGGTCTATTCTACTAGTCTTTAATTAAGCACCTGAAGCATTATTGAGCCCAGATCTTGAGGGTCCACTAATACTTATAAGCAAACAAGATGAATGTATTTTAAAAATTTTATATAAGCATAATATACTAAACTGCATAAAGACTAAAGAATTAATTATTTATTAATTGTTCATTTTGTATCAGGTACTTTGAATATTTTACAACATATAATAATAGTGTAATATATAAAGTATTTAACTAGGAGGTTAAGCAGCTACCAAAATCCTAAAGGTAGTAAATGGAGAAGCTGGAATTTGAACTTAGATTTGACTCCAGAGATTAAACCAAATTTTAAAATAAGAGTGGCTACTTTATTATAGCACTCATCATTTGAAAATACATTTGAATTAAACAAATCCTCCTTTCAAAGTGGAGAATGAGGATCAGGGAATAAAAAGTCATAGGCTAGTCAAGAGCAAAGCAAACCATGATTATCCTTTTAAGAGATGACAAAAAACACAGCTCATAAATGTAATTGTTCTCTTTGTGCTTGTGGATTAAGTAATTGTGTATACTTATTACAGTCTACAATAGGAATGAACACTTAGCAAAGTCATAAATTGTTTCTATTTATTCTTACATGTTTGAGATAATCATTTGAGGGATTTGATTTTGATTACAGTTATTTGAAGTATATCTTTCACTTACCATGCATAATAAGACTACCTAGGGGCCAGGCTCAGAATGTACTTTAAGCTATTTGTTGGGGTAGTAAATCTTTACTAAATGATTTGTCTTGAGTAGAAACAGAAACAGATTTTCACTTAATTTCTACTTGTTCTTTCTTTTTTATTTATTTGTTTTTGGCTGCATTGGGTCTTCGTTGCTGCACGCAGGCTTTCTCTAGTTGCAAGCGGGGGGTACTTGTTCTTTCATTGCTATGAATATTTGTTTATGTTAGTTGGCTTTTGTTAAATATTAAAATAGGCACAGAGTCAAGTTCTTTTTAGAGCTCTGTGGAGCATCATGACAGGATCCAGTGCATAGAACAGAGACAGAAAGGGAACAATGAGCCAAAGCTTCTGAAGGTCAGCTAGGCTAAATGTTTCTGTATGTATTTGGTTTTTAACATGTTCGGTTTTAACAGTATTAGATATTTAAAGAAAAAGGTAATGATAAAATTCTCGAGTTGGCTATTTTTTATTAGAATTACTTTCTTAGACCCAATCTTTTCACCTCCAGCTAAAAAATGTCCCTTCATAAATAACATTTTATGAAGAATAGGTCCCTGTATTTATTCTGCCATGTATATCCTGCATGGTAGAATTAAATGGACTCAGTTTACACCTATGTCCATGAGGAAAAGGATTTGTTATTAAAAGATATTGACAAAACTGTGAAGCAAATGTATGCTGCTGCATCATTTTGAGGGGTATGTGTTACACTCCCATTAGTGCTTCAGTTTGAGACCCCAGTGGCTTACCACTCTCCCCTAATAACACCTTAGCTTCCAGTTTCTGAATTATAATTAAGTTATAATGTTAGGCAGCAGTGTTGTAGTGGTGGCCTGAATATTAAACAGATGCACAAACCACTGTGAAACTCAGATGATTGGCCTTCTGGTCTTTTCTCAGGTGATATCTACCTTTCCCCTCAGATTTTCGGGAGCATAACAGATGCCACCTTGTCTCATGGAATACTGATTGTGATGTACAGCTCGGGACTGGTCAGACTTTATAGCTTCCAAGCCATCACTGAACAGGTAGAGAAAACTGAAATTTGCCATATTGAAATTAACTTGAGATTTGGACTGAGGTATGAATTTTTTTTTTTGAATTTTATTTATTTTTTTATACAGCAGGTTCTTATTAGTTATCCATTTAATACATATTAGTGTATACATGTCAATCCCAGTCTCCCAATTCATCACACCACCACGCCCCCGCCACTTTCCCCCCCTTGGTAGGACTAGGTATGAATTTTTTAACGTGATGTTTTTAAAGTAAGGCACTGTGTAGACTTCAACTCTACAAAACTGTACAAATGGAGAAAGACAAAGTAACCTTTAAAAGAGGGGTGGGAAGGTAAATAGAAAGGCCCTTGAATAAATAAAGACATTTCCTCTGTCATATACATGTGAATTTGATTTTTTTCTCTCTCCAGACAGCAAATAAGTAGGTGCTAAAGCCACCATTTTTGTTTTGTTTTGTTTTATTTTTAGTTCATGCAACAGAAACTTGACTTAGGGTGTGCATGCAGATGGGGTGGGACTACTGGAACTGTAGGAGAGGCTCCTTTTGGCATTCCTTGTAATATTAAAATCACAGGTATGGCTACTATATAGTACTTTCTTCACCTTAAAAATTAAGTGGTCATATTAATAGTTATTAATTGTAATCATCCAAATGTTTTTTGCATAATTTAATTATAAATTAATTCATTTTATTCCTATGCAGATTATTCTTTGCTTTTGAATAGGCGTTCACAAAAATCTGTTATTCAGTTAGATAAAGGCCTGAGGATGCTGGACCTTGCTCAGCCAGAGATCTGTTACCTTTGGCAAGTTACTTTACCTTTCTGGTCTTGATTTCCTTATCTGCAGAATAATAAGTTGCAGCAAATGATACCATCTTAGTTCCTTTATAGCTTAAAATTTTACAATTCTGTGAAATTTACCCAACTTAAAGATCAACAAAGCACAAAAAAAATTATATATAATTTTATAAATATAATAAAAATGTTCTATATGTAATTAGCTTATCAAATTCAGCAGTTTATTAAAAGGAAATGAACTGCTACTCAAATTGAGCAATCTGTGTTAGATAAACCATGACTGACCAGAGTTCATCTCAGCAATATAAGAATTATTTAATGCAGACAGATGTAAAACTCATATGAATAAATTTAAAAAGATAATATATTTTGTTATCCTAATGTTTGTTTATCTTTAGTCTTGGTTCATTAAGAATCATTCTTGGGACTTCCCTGGTGGCACAGTGGTTAAGACTCCAAGCTCCCAATGCAGGGGGCCCAGGTTCAATCCCTGGTCAGGGAACTAGATCCCACATGCGTGCTGTAACTAAGAGTTTGCATGCCACAACTAAGGAGCCCACATGCCACAACTAAGGAGCCCACCTGCCACAATTAAGACCTGGGGCAGCCAAATAAATGTAAATAAATAAATATTTTTTAAAAAAAGAATCATTCTTTATCATATTGAGGACATTTCCTTTTACTGCTAACCAATAAAAATCACGTATTTAGGTGAAACTCCAAAGGTTTTTCTAACATGGGTCAAAATAAGACAGTAATTTTTTTCTATTATTACTATTTAACATTACATCATCAACAAATCAAAAAACAAATGAAAGATTTAATTGTGAGAAAGGAGATGTTCTTTTTATTAGTAAATGACAGACTATAAAAACAGAGTCCAGTATAGCCATTATCCAAGAAACTCAAAATAAATATTCTAAAAATTACTCGGGGTTTTAGATGTCTTGGACAAGCTGAATTAGGCAGTTCTGTGATAACTCAGCCTCAGCAATACCTCCTATATTTGATACAAATATGCTAGCAGGAAATCTATTAAGAATTTTAAAACTACAGGCTCCAGTGGTAACTACAATGTATTATTTTGAAGAGAGTTTCCCCAAATGGTACATCGTTCTCATTGAAATGCAGATAATAAGCAAGTAAAACGAAGAACAGGGTGATAAAGAAAACTCATAGAGCCTTTGATTGTGCTGTGATTTTGGTCCCTGTTTGTAGAGAGAAGACTAGATTTGAGATCACAATGTTGGTCTGCTACTAGTAAGAGTGAAATTCCACTACTAACTGGTGGTTATGATAGTGAGCAAATTACTTAACCTCTCTGGACCTCACTTTTATCAACTTTAAAATAATAACATTTGAAAATATCTGTGAAATCACATGCCATTGTAAAACAATACAGCGATTGTTGGACATTTAGCTTAGAAAAGTAGCATACTATGTTGGAAACTTTGAGTATTTTTTCAAACTATATTGACTGAAATCCTATTCATTTCTCCAGATTTGTTTTTCAGGATCATTAAGGTCTGTACAAAATAATATTCCTTTTAACTTTAAATAACGTTTTTTTTAAATACAGCAGCAGTTCATTTTCATTACAGAAGAATTAGGAAATAATGATAAACAAAATAGCGAAAGTTTAAAATACTCATAGTCCTCCTGCATGGAATTAACTGTTATCACCTCAGTGTGTTTTTTTGGTAATCTTGTATATATGTCTGAAACCAAAAAAGAATCATACTGTGAATACTCCTTCATAACTTGCTTTTTTAAAAAAATCAAAAATAAATAAATAAAATAAAATAATGGCAATTCCCTGGTGGTCCAGTGGTTAGGACTCCGTGCTTCCACTGCTGGGGGCCCATGTTTGATCCCTGGTCAGGGAACTAAAATCCCGCAAGCCACACGGTGCAGCCAAAAACAGAAAAAAGAAAAGAAATAATAAAATAATTTAAAAATAAATAAAATAATTTAAAAAAACAACTCGAAGTATAATTTACATGCACTTAAATGCCCTCATTTTAACTGTACAATTTGAGTTTTGCCAAATGTTTATATCCATGAAACCACTACTACAATCAAGATTTAAAATCTTTTCATCACTCCAAAATGTTCCCCTGTGCCCTTTCCAGTCAATTCCCTCCCCATCCCCAGCCTTAGGCAACCAATGAACCTGCTTTCTTTCACTCTAGTTTTCTAGAGTTTCTTATAAATGGAAGCATATGATATGTACATTTTTGTCTGGCTTCTTTCACTCACCATATTATATTTGAGATTCATTGCATATTATTGCATATATCTGTAGCCTAACCCACTTTTAAATGTTAATGTATTACAAATATTAATTTCCATCTAGATTATTTAATAGATGATCTTATGAAAACAAAGTTGGAGTTCTATCTTACTCTTTACATCAAAAGAAATAATAGATGGATCAAAGATTTAAAGTTCTGTAAGAAAACTTAGACAATCTTTTTATCTCAGAGTTGAGAAGAGCTTTCTGACACAAACGCAGAGCCATTAAAGAAGGGATTGATAAATTTGGCTACATAAAAATAAAGTGCTGCAAGGTAAAAAAAAAACAAAAGCACACTCATATACCAACTCAAAAATCAAACAACAAACAGGGGAAATATTTGCAACATACACTGTAAAGGGGTAATTTCCTCCTTATATATGAGTTCTACGGACCAGTAAGAAGAAGTGACTACAACAACAACAACAACAAAATGAGCAAAGGATATTGTTCAGAAGAAGAAATATAAATGACTTTTAATTTGGGGAGGACAAAGACCAACGTCACTGATAAGAGAAGCGCAAGTTAACACTATCATAAGATACTTCTTTTCAGATTCTCAAATATCAAAAAGTTAGGTAACAGGGTTGGTGAAAGTATAGAAGAGGCACTTTCATTTATTATTGGAGTCCCTCGCGGAGGACAATTTGTCAGTATGTTTCAAAATTTTAAATGCATATATTCCTTGAGCAATTCCATTTTTAGGAGTTTATCCCAGATACATTCACATGTGTACAAAATGACAAATGTACAGTTACAACATTGTTTCTAACAACAAAAGATTGGAAACAATGTATATTGATACATTGATAGGTGACATTAGTATTCTTTCATTGTTTGCCTATGTCATAAACTTAATTGTTAAAAAGAAACAGGAATTCTTTTTGCACTGGTATAGAGAAGTTTCCAATATATATTAGTAAGTAAAAAAAGTGCAAAACCATGTATATAAAAAACTTCATTTGTGTTAAGTATTCATATGCATATATTAAAAGTATAGATATATGAGTATATGCCTTTAGGATTTCTTGAAATATCTGGAAGGGCACACAGAAAACTGATAAATCGTAGTTATCTTTGAGGGATACAGATGGAAGGAAAACTTAGTTTTCATTATATTTCTTCTGATGCTTTTTGAATGCAGTACTTATATTACCTTTGCCAAAGAGTGGTCCTGTGTATATGTGTGCACACGCTAAGCTCCTCAAGGTTTTAAGATCTGGACTTATGTACCATTATATGCATGAACTGTAAATTTATTTAACCAGTTTACAATGGACATTTAGGTTGTTTTTAATTTTCTGTGATTATAAATAGTATAAGAATGCTCCTGTAATTATTAATGATCCTAAAATTTCCTCATCACAAGACATGGAATCAGCCATTCTCTGAGAACTCATAGGCCCTTTCAATTGAGAATAGTATTAGAGATCAAAATTTGGGCTCTTGGGGCTAATGGGGACCCACCAGGGTTGTGGTGAGCAGAGTCCTGCTGCTGCTTTTGGGCGATTTTTAGCAACTGCTGGGGAAAGTATTTCTTTTTAAATACATCTTTTTGCATTGATTTTTTTTTTCTATTTTGAATTCCTATTTTATATTCTCTACAATATACCTACTTAAATTTTTAACCCCAAATTCAAACTCTAATTGTATTTTTTTCTCTTTATAATTCTTCTTTTCCTCATCCACCATCATTTGGTAGCCACCATAGTATCCCACATGATGTTTATGTATCTTTCACAATTTACCGACCGATGTCCTTTGCCCATTTTTCTATTGGGGTGTCCATAATTTTCTTATTACTTAAAAAAGATTTCTTTATATATTAAGAATATTACCCTTCTCTTAAAAGGTTTTACAAAAAGGGTACTTTAAATATACTTGATATGTTTATACCTATCTCTTCTTTCTCCTCAAGATTGTCAGTTTGTGAACTCACTTTTCATTATTTGTTGTTCTCCTTTGTATAGCTTTAAGTAGTAAATTGCCCTTATGAAGGAACCTAATAAGGCACACACTTCTATATGTAACATGTGATTTTTTGAGTGAATGGTCTCCCTAAGGCAAGTCCCTTTACTGACGGTGGTGGCCTCATAAGCCAAAGATTAAACTCTCAAGTTAGAGGCATAAACAAAGGACTCTGATTAGTCACCTTCACAAACAGACCATGTGGTATTTCAGAAGGGCTGCCCCAAAGGAATTCTGGACTTCATAAGCAGCACTACCTTCCGTTTATACATGTCTCCAAAAGTAAGTCTGCTATGCTCTATATAAAATTAATTGTCATCAAAGAAGAAGACTTGGAAGCACTAACAGATAGTTCTTTTGTGTTGTCAGTCTCCAACAGACAGTGACTGACTGGATGTATCTAAACTACCTTAAAATTAACTTGTCTAGTGATTATACTAGTAGTAGTGGCTATCCTTTGATAAAGCTTCCACTGTAACAGGACCCATCCTAAGTGGTTACTTTTCATTATTTCTGAAGTGGAAATCTTAAACAACACTTCTTTTGTAAAGTTTGCTAAGTATAACCTGTTAGTCTAGAATATGAAGGTTCTCTTCCTCACATTTGAAGGAAGTATTAGACCTAATACCTTGTTGGATTGTTAGGAGAGTTGGAAATAGTATCTAACCAAGCCTTGTAGATAGCAGGTGCTTATTAAATGGCAGCTGCTTTTGTTAGATACACTTTGTCATTTCTGCCATCATAAGCACCTTCAGCCCATTTTTTATCTCCGTTCAGCTGCATGTCACACATATCCTGAAAACAGATGTCTAGAAAGTTGACTCATAACCTAACAGTTGTTTCCTACCAGCTTTTTCTTTTCTTAAGGCTATAGAAATAAGCAATAAGCCTCTTTCCTGACTGTATTTTCTTGCCTTGAACATAGTAATTTTTCATTAGTGGAAGTTCATAGATGATGCGTGCAAAGAAAGGTTGAGTTCGGTTAATGAATGTTCCAAGGCTACCAGAATAAAGAAGCTAATACATTCCTTTTGCCCATCTCTGCAGATACACCACCACTGCTCTTTGAGGTGTCCTCCCTGGAGAATGCTTTTCAGATTGGAGGCCATCCTTGGCACTACATCATCACACCTAATAAGAAGAAACAAAAAGGAGTTTTCCATATTTGTGCCCTAAAGGACAATTCCTTGGTAAATCAAGGTGGTCAGACTTCAGTAGTAAATTTATATCAGAAATTCTTTATTCTCTACTTCTCTAGTAGGTCCACATTCCTAAGAATTACTTTTTTATTTGTTTGTATTAATAATTTGTAAACAACGTAAAGTACCAGGAGAGTACAAAGAATATAGCAAACACTTGTATGTGCTACCCAGAATTTGAAACATTAACATTTGAAAATTCTCAGGGCACCAAAGATTTATTAGGTTTTTTTTCCTTACCATCTCCTTGATCCCATTTAAACATCTCTGAAGCTGCATAGTGGGAATCGTTGATGGAATGTATTCAGGCTGCCTCTGAAATTACTGGTGGAATGTGTAGTTGGTTCTGCTTCTTCATGGTTTGTTGCTCTTGGCTTTCCAGAGCAGAACCAGATAGAACTCTGTTGGTCACAGTATAAACACTGAAACACTTTGAGTTTTCAAGGATATTTTAAAGTTATATATGGCAGAATAGAAAGAAAGGGTATATGGCAAGACAATAGACAAAAAATTACCCCTTGAGTTAATTTTTCTTTTTTTTCTTTTTTAAAATGACTTAGGCATTGATTTATCATTTAATAAACATTATTGAGGGCCTACTGTGTGCCAGACTTGGCTGGGGACACATTCCCTTCCCACAAGTTGCTTACACTCTCAAAAGAAAGCAAATGTGTAGGGAAATAAGATGCAGTCCGTTAAGTACAGTGATTGAGATGAGTGCAAGAGTGAGTGCACAGAGGAGGGGGGTTCTATCTTTGTTTTATATTGCTGATTTAGTTTAGTTTATTTCTGGAGCCTCTTGATACATCAAATGAACTTTTTATGAGGCAGACTCAGCTTATTCCACACCCTTCTCTTCCAGAATCTTTCTCCATCAGTCACTGTTGGACCCAGTGGCTTTGAGAGTCACAGGTCACCTTTCACCACACTGAAGACGTACACAGTCTTGGGTCCATTTATCTATTTCCTTTGATGTCATGGCCACCAGGGAACATGGTGTATAGTGTGTTCTAGTTTTTTGTTTTTTTTTTTTTGTCTTTTTGCAGGAGCATTCTTCCCTTCCATTTTCTCATTAACCTATCACATGTGGGAGCTCCTGTTTGGCCCAGCCCAGTGACATCCTCTTTTACAAATGGGGACTGTTTCCCGCAAGTCTGTGGTTTGATTATTCACCTCCCAGCAGTGGACATCCTTCAGCCACCAGGACCTGTCACATCTCTTTTTTGCTGAACTTTTCTATCTAGTCAAACCCTGCACAGTTCACATTCTAGACATTTAGTAGATACTCTTCTTATATAAGAACTGATAATACATATTCTTTATGTGTGTGTACAAAATGGCCTTCAACATCTACATCAAGCATGCCTGTCAGGTATTCTCCTTGTATGATTACTGATTATAACATTTAGTCAGATCTTATTTCAACATATTTATAAATAATTGCTAAATCCAGGGGAGTTTTCAGTCCTTTTGCTGGACAACTTTGTTGAAGTGATATTACCTTAATGATGCATATGTGCATTACCTCCCCACCTGTCAGAAAAATAGATAACCCAAAAACATATATGTAGGCAAACTGAAGAATTCAGAAAATGATTCATAGCTTTCTATTAAACTGAGCTTTAAACTAGCATTTGAGCAAATAATAAAAACTACAGAAGCTGATAATAATGCTGCCTAGTGTTTAACACAAAGAGAGATAATGTTTCTTTTGCATGTTGTATTTAGATATTATAATGAAGAGAATAGTCTCCTAAGGAAAGAAAGCTATGGGGTTTTTTTTTTTTGTGTGTATATATATATATATATATATATATATATATATATATATATATATACACACACACACACACACATACATACATACACACACAGCATAAAAAAGTTTTATATTAAACAAAGGAGCCTTTGGAGCTAATGCCAAAATGTACACATTAGTTTTAGTGGTTGCAACCAAGATGTTTAATTGTATTGATTTTCTTATATGTAAAATGCAGTAATACCACCATTTCTATTAGAAATCGTTAGGATACTTATAAAAATTCTTGAAAAATTAAAATGCATGTGCTAATTTGATACCTAAAATGTGTTAAATTCCAATTTTTAAAAAAGCATGGCATACAAAGCACTTGTGATGTAACCCCAGCCTACCTCTCCAGTCTCATGGCTGGACACTCTACTTCTCAATTTAATTTTATCTGCTACTCGTGTTTGTGCATATACATGCTAAATGGATCAACACTTCTGTGCTTTTGATTTTGCTGTCTCTTCTTTCTAGCCACTTTATTCTCATTTCAAGGCAGAGTTCAGGCTCCTGAAATTCTGCTTACCTGGGTTGGATGCTTGATAATATCCTGTGCATAGCTTGACCACTTTGTTTTCTACACTGCCTTATTCTATTTCTGTTTCAATATCTCCCTTCTTGAATATGAGCTTCTTGATGACAAGGATTATGTTTAGTGCCTAGTGTGACACCTTAAACATAGTGTCCTGTCAGTATATGCTAATGGAATTAATAATTTTATATGTCAGAAACTTTTATGAGTATCTAATAGGAAAGATGACATCATTTCATTTTACATTGGAAAAATTAATTTAAATGACTTGGATAAAGCCAGTGAAATTAATGTATCCATGCTGGTATTAGTCTCCAGTGCTCCTGTGTGTAAGGTAAAACATTTATTACGTATGTGATCACATATGGAGGTATCTTTTCTTTATTTTAATGTCTAAATATACTCCTATGAAATCAATCTCTCTACTTACCTTAAGTGCTAAGCAGTATTAGACCGTTTCCTCAGCATTAGAGTTTAAAATCTGACTTTTGCAAGGAGATTATATGACCTGTTTGGTTGCATGTTTATTTTTGTGCTATCTACTCTTCTGATTGACAGTTTGTTGAGGATAGGGAAGGGAGAAGGATGTTGTGGGGGACTGCATGTACATAATTATGGTAGAGTTAAGTAATGGAAAGTCCGTGGACTTTGGAGTCTAATCTGCTGTTTAGTAGGTGCAGAATACTAAGCAAATGATTTATCCTCTTTGTGCATCAGTTTCCTCATCCATAAGACAGGGATAGCAATATATGCTTCAAGTATTGCTGAGATCAAAAGAAATATTGAGTATAAAACATCTAATGCAGTGCCAGACATACATTAGGTGCTTGAGTTATGGTAACTTCTTATTTGTGAGCTATAATATATAGTGCATGGTGCATCTATGAAATTTCTGAATTTAAATGTTCTGGATTTCTCAAGTTTGAGTGTCCTAATTCAGCCCTAATACACATCCCAGTTCAGCTGGTTAATGTTTTCTCTTCCTTTACTTTTGACTTACTGATCTGTCACTGATGCTGGATTTGAAAAATTATTTTATTTTTCCTTAATTTTTATTTTCAATATTTTGTTCCAACTTCAGGCAAAAAACGGGGTCCAAGAAATGGAGTGTTGTTCTCTAGAATCTGACTGGATCTATTTCCATCCTGATACTTCTGGTAGAATAATACATGTTGGCCCAAATCAGGTCAAGTGAGTATTTTCCTTAGTTACTTTAAAGATAAAAGTAGCCTTTGGTAGTATTTATTGGCATCTTTATTTTTGCCAGCTAACTACTGAGCAAATTGTGGAAATAATTAGCTTGTTTGTAGGGTGCTTCCTCAGAGAATGGCATCTAGAAAACCTGACTTTATTCTTTCAACCTCATCATTACTGTTTGTAAATATTACATTTGAGTAAGTTCTTTGTTGGATGATTGATGACGTGTGAGGAAAAGGAGATTACATATTGGTTCATCCTCATCAGGTCTTAATTCATTCTCCAAGATTAATGAGAGAGATGATTTATCTTTGTTCTAAAAGACAGCCTTACTGCTGGAGAAGCAGCAGGTTGTTTGAAGTAAATCTTGTTGTATTTGGTTTACCCACATCTTCCACACAGTTGACCTCTCCTTCCTTGAAACACTCTTCATTTGGCTTCCCTGACACCACAGTGCTCCTGAATATTTTCTTCCCTCTCTGATCTGTCTTTCTTAGTATCCATTCACGTTCTTCCTCTTCTACTCAGACTTTAAGTCCTCAGGACTTAGACACTCTTTTCTCACCCTTCATTCCCTGTCTGCTTGATTCTCCTGTTTATTTCCTTGGCTTTAAAGATCATGTATACACCAAAACTCCAAAATTTTTCTTAGCACAAACCTCTCATCTAAGCTTATGTCATAAGTCTGGAATCATTCTTGACACTTTCTTACCTTCTTGTCTTTCATCAGTATATGTGTACTTAAACACTCACTTGCATTTTCTCTCTCTCTCTCACACACACACACACACACACACACTCACATGCACCATATATCCCATCAATCCAGTTTATTTTGCTACTAAACATTTCTTAAATCTGCCTCTTTCTGCCCTTGGCCACTGTCACCACCTTGGTCAGACCATTGTCATCACTAGCCTAGACTATAATAGTTGCCTTCTTACAGGACTCCAAGAATCTACTCTTTACTTTTTAAGTCTGTTTTCTTCCCAGCAGCTAGAGTGATTTTTAGAAACATTAACAAACACAAAAACCTAACCAAGTGAATTCTGCTTTAACCTTTTTATGACCTCCTATTGCACTTAAGATAAAGACCAACATACTTAGCTGGTCTAAAAGATTCCTCCCACTCAGTTTACTTTAGGCATGCTGTCTTTTCACAAAGCTGAGGACCTGTTCCCTCTATTTGAAGTCTGTTTCCCCTACCTGTTTTGCCTAATTTCTATTCATATTTTATGCCCCCTTAAATGTCCCTTTTTCAAAGAGTGCTTCCCTGGCACCCTTCATTAGATTAGCTGCCCCATCATATTTTCACTGTACCCACTATGTAATCTTCTGTAGCACTTACAGCAATTTAAATTATTTGTGTGATTACCTGTTTAAATATCTAGGATGGGAATCATGAGCTCCATGACAGGGAAAGAGTCTGTCTTGTTGACACCTGTAACCCTGGCACTGAGCACAGGTCTTAGTACAGAGTAGGTGCTCAGTAAGTATTTGTTGAATAAGAAGAGTAGTGTCTGCATTCTTTATTTCGTATGCTTCATGATAATTAGTCTACTCTGGATCAGTTATAAGGAGGATGAAGGGACTTAATGACAAAAGATTATGAACTTTTACAAAAAGTCATAAAAAGTATGGTCAGCTTTTTTTTTTTTTTTTTTTTTTTTAAATTTATTTATTTATTTATTTATTTATTTATGGCTGTGTTGGGTCTTCGTTTCTGTGCCAGGGCTTTCTCTAGTTGCGGCAAGTGGGGGCCACTCTTCATCGCGGTGCGTGGGCCTCTCACTATCGCGGCCTCTCTTGTTGCGGAGCACAGGCTCCAGACGCTCAGGCTCAGTAATTGTGGCTCACGGGCCTAGTCGCTCCGCGGCATGTGGAATCTTCCCAGACCAGGGCTCGAACCCGTGTCCCCTGCACTGGCAGGCAGATTCTGAACCCCTGCGCCACCAGGGAAGCCCCTATGGTCAGCTTTAATAAACCTTACTCTTAATGTTTGTTACCACACATCTTTTATATTAGTTTGAGTTTAAGAAAATAAGGTCCACAAAGAGTGTGTGCCCTTTTGCTAGGTTTTAAAAGATAGGCACTCTTAAATATTGGCACTAATTAAGATAACTAATTAAGGAATTTAAAATGTAAATTCTTTTTTTTTTTAATTATCTATTTATTTATTTATTTTTGTCTGTGTTGGGTCTTCGTTTCTGCGCGAAGGCTTTCTCTAGTTGCGGCGAGCAGGGGCCACTCTTCATCGCGGTGCACTGGCCTCTCACTGTCGCGGCCTCTCTTGTTGCGGAGCACAGGCTCCAGACGCGCAGGCTCAGTAGTTGTGGCTCACGGGCTTAGTTGCTCCGTGGCATGTGGGAGCTTCCCAGACCAGGGCTCGAACCCGTGTCCCCTGCATTGGCAGGCAGATTCTCAACCACTGCGCCACCAGGGAAGCCGTAAAATGTAAATTTTTTAAAAAGAAAAGTATTAAGTCATTTGCAGTTTTAAAATATTACTCTACCATGAAAACTCTCGGTTTAGAACTTAGTTGCTAATCCAGTCTATATTATATTTAACTCTGAGTGTTGTTCATTGATACCTCATTCTATCTTCAGAAATAAAAATGTAAATATCTACTATAATGCCATTGTTAAAGCTGAAATGTTGAAGACCTGCTGCAGGCTGGTAGAGAGGAGGTTCTTTAGAGTAACTTTTTATTAAGCCAGTTTGGAAGATAGTGTAAGGACTATCAGCAAGCTGCTGCATTACCTACTTCAATAGCACCGGTTGTCACATATCCTGTTTTTCTGTTTAACATAATCTCTAAATTTGAAGAAATTTATGGACACTTAAGTTATCAGACATTAATATTATGGACTAATCAGGAGGAGAAGAGAACTAACTCGGTGTTGTTACTATAATTTTCATTTGTTAAGTTTCTTTTCAGTAGTTCATCTTTGACACTTTGATGGTGTGTTGAGGTCTTAGGTTCTTAGAATCCTTTTTACCTTTTCAGAGTTTTAAAGCTAAGTGAAGTAGAAAATAATAGTGCCCAGCATCAGATCTCTGAAGATTTTGTCATTTTGGCCAACAGGGAGAAGAACAAAGTAAGTCAGGAGTACTTTAAAATCCTTTGTATATCACTGTCTTTCTATATAAGAATATAATATGCAAATGTATTTATCTTTTAGTGTGGCAGAAAAGAAAAGCACAGTCCTATAAAAGTCTGTTCATTTTGTCTACATGGGTAGCTAGTCTTAGCCCCATGTATAATATCTATGAGATTTGAAGAGAGTTGATTATATTGACTTTATCTTTTGCTTATTTCTGTTTCCTTTCTGGATTTCTCTTTAAGTTTTTATTGATGAATTATCAACCTTTGGGTTTAATTAATTGTGCAAACTTAGGGTAAGAAAGGTTAGATATAAACTTTAAAAAATTACACACCATTCTTTAACTCCAAATGGTTCTTTGCCTTTAGCATACAAATTAAGAGCCTGAAGAAAATCATGCAGAGGGAAATTTCCAAAAGCAGATCAACTGTTTATTTGCTGTACTATACTAAGGCAAAAATCAGAAGGGCAGGTGAAGTAGCAAATCTGTAACCTTTGTATTTCTATTTTGGTATTTTATCCGTTAAAAACTTTACCATAATAAAGTATTTTTATTAATTGGAGGATCCAAAATCTGGTTCAGAATTTTCTCAGTTGAGGAAAGAATTGTGGATGTTAGGGAAGGGTTGGTTAGTTAACAAATTCGTTAATACAGTTTTGCCATTGACTACATAATAGGACTTGTCATATATTTTTATTTCTCTCCATATGATAGAATGAAAACTTACCCACTGTTACAGCTTCTGGACGGGTGGTAAAAAAAAGCTTTAACCTTCTGGATGATGACCCAGAACAAGAGGTATTACTTTAGCCAGAAATAATAAACCAAGCTTGTATGAACTTGCCCTGGGGTAGAGGTTGGGAAGCTCCATGCAACCTTAGTCTGTAGGATTGTGTGTGCTATTTGAACCGATGTGTCTCTGTCTCCTCTCTTTGCATATTGGAATTATTCTTAAGATTTTGTTTGCAGAAGATTTCATAGGACCGAAATAATTTGAAAACACTATTATTAGCTTGTTGTTTTGTTGATGAGCACACTTCCTCGGGAAATCTCTTAATAGAAAATTATTGAGTTATATCTTGATAACTATGGCTTTTGCCTTGTTTTTCACTTACTAGACATAGATGTATTTGTTAATGTTCATGAGCCAGAGGAGGAGGGTGTAAGGGTGTGGTAAATCAGTTCAGCCTTTGGTCTCAACTTGACATTGCCAGTCTCTAAGCTAATACATTTTTATCCTTTTCTTTAAAAAAAAAAAGCACTGGAATTACTTATGAAATCAACTCAAAGTGTTCATACTTCAAATATATAGCCTTTGCGTAAATACTGAATCCCTTTAGACTCTATATAACTGTATAGTTCATATGACCATTTCTAGGTAGAAATACTGAGTAGCCCTCTAAGGATAGTTTTTGAAAATCTTTTAAAATAGGTTGAAGGTGGCACAGTATGTGGCTACTCTCAAAAAAGAAAAAATACATATTCTTTGGAACCAAATATATATTTATTCTTTTGAACCATTGAGAACAAAGCAGAAGGCTTCCTACCCTGTATGTAAAACTGTATTCAAGAAAAACATACCAAAATTACCAAAAGGTAGCAAGAATAATTAAGAAGGGAGAAGGTAGTAGCAAAGAGAAAGATACTCTACATTGTGAGATTAGGAAACAAAAACTTTTCACCTGTAAAGGAAAAGTTGAAAGGGGTTGTGACTAAAATCTATAAAATTACTGACACTCAGGCAAGAAGTCACCTTTTGAAGTTTGACCAAGGTAAGATAAAGGCAAAAAGTAAATTAAAAGGAATCACTGGTAATAAATCTACGTAAATTTTTATGTCATAGATGGTAAAGGCAGAAAATGTAAATGGATTAAAAAGCAGTTTGACCAAGTGTGAGTGAAGGGTTAGTATTTGGTGATTAAGAGAAACTTGCTGTGCCTGTCAAGATGTGCCATCCCTGGATGGGTGAGCATAGATCTGCTTCCCCATGAGGCTGTTGGAGTCCCAGGTTTTCTTCCTTGAGACAGAGTTCTGGGGTTAGATTTTTCTCTCTTAATGTCTTTACCATCTTTAATCATTTCTAACTAACGTCTCTTATCCCAGTCCTGTTCTGTGGGTTGGATTTCTGTTCCTAATATTCTCCCTCAAGTATAAGCAGCCATTTTTGCTTTCTTTAGGGAAACAAAAAGGTTTTTTTTTTTCTGCGCCACATGGCTTGCAGGATCTTAGTTCCCCGACCAGGGATGGAAAGCATGGAGTCCTAACCACTGGACCACCAGGGAATTCCCTAAGAAAGGGTTTTTTTAAAAAAGGATGGCAAATAGGGTCATAAATAGTATATGATGGGCTATCAGTTCTTCTTGAAATGACTTGTGTTTTTCTGGTATGAGAACCTTCTGAGCACAGTGGGCAGTCTTGAGGTTTCAGAACTGAGTTTCATATATTTAGTCCTGTCTGGAAACCAGTGAACACACCTATCAGTGTCAGCAGTTGAATACCTCTTTCACATTTGGAGACACTCTGGCTTGCTGTCATAATAGAGAATTTCAGTTATACTTTGGCTGAGACCTACATAGACTTGGTTGTGTTCATCAAAATCTGTAGGATACTTCTTGAGTCTTAAAAATCTTGAGACTGATGTTTTACTAGGCAGATAAGTGGAGACACATTTCTATCTATGCTCCCACCCATTCATTTTTCTTTCTACATATTTTTATAAATAATTGTTAAGCCACAAATGTAGAAATAATCCTAACTGGATTTTGCCCCTCTTTTCTTTTTCCTTATCATCTATTCCCCAAGACTTTCAAAATTGTGGACTATGAAGATGAGTTGGATTTGCTTTCTGTGGTAGCTGTTACTCAAATAGATGCTGAAGGAAAAGCTCACCTGGATTTCCACTGTAATGAATATGGAACTTTACTTAAAAGCATTCCACTCGTGGAGTCATGGGATGTGGTGAGTAGAGTCCATGGAATACAAAGTTGTAAGACTTTCCTTTATAGGTGACATTTATTGGAACAGATGTTACTGTGTTCCTGTCAGTCCAGATTCACCTATACCAGTGACCACATGGAAGAGGTTATCATCCTACATGCAGGACAAAATGAGTACTTCTTTAGACTTTCTCCTCTAGGGAGTAGAGGATGCCTCCTTACCAATGGCTTTAAAGATGAAGCTTTATGCTTTTTTCATGAGACATGCTGTCTATTTCCTTACCATAGTCTAGTTTTCTCCCATTTTATAAGTTTGGTAATGTTTTTAAAAATAAAAATACACTGTATCGAATCCCCACAGTTATTTAATAGAGACAAATCTAAGCATGTAGGGTTTTTAAGCACTCTTGGAAGTGTTTGTCTGCTCTTCTAAGTGTTATAGAATATAAAAGTTATAAAGAACAGTAGATGTTACTTTACCCAATCATTGTTTTATCAGTGGAGAACCTGAAAGATTTAGCAACTTGCCCACGGTCACAAGTGAAATAGTGGCAATGTTGGCAATAGAATCTGGGTGTTCAGACTCCTAAGTCCAGGGCTCTTTTCAGTCTCAACATTTTGTGTAATGCTTTTCTCATAAGTCGTCTGCATATCCACAAATAATGAAAAATAAACTATTTCTGGCAGCTATGTTGCCTCCAAGTGTATATTTGAACATCCCTAGCATAGACACTGTGACATTTTAATGACCCAGTAGTGAATATGATTATGTGAAGAGGAGATTCCATTTGCCTGTGTTTTCGTTACAGACATATAGCCACGAAGTTTACTTTGACAGAGACTTGGTACTACACATAGAACAAAAACCCAGCAGGGTCTTCAGCTGCTATGTTTACCAGATGGTATGTGACCCTGGGGAAGAAGAAGAAACCACAAACAAAAGTTGTAAAAAAGATTGCAGTAGTTTTAAATTTTGAGATGTAACTTCTGAGACTTCTAGCCAAACACCCCAGCAGCCATGTCCAGTCCTCCTTTTTATTATCTGCATAGCATATTCTCCAGTATTTTCCAGAAAAGGTCTTGTGTTGACTTCAGATCACTGTGACTTCTTTTTTAAGTCATACAGGGTGGTGAGGACTTCATTTTATGTAGAGATTTTTTACAGTGACATCCCAAGAAGTCTAGCATTTTGCAGTTTTTAGGCGGGTGGTGATGCAAATATAAAACATTGAAGAGCAGAGAAGGAGGTTAATTCTAATTATTGGGAGAGGGTCATTGATGAGTAGGTGTTTAACGTGGTTGTTAAAGGATGGCCTGGGATTTTGATTGGTAAAACTAAGGGGGATAGATAAAAAGAAAGATACAAAAGATACAGAAAGAAATCAAGAAATCCTGTATCCTCTCACCCAAACTTTAAGGATGGAAAATGAGATCTATAATATGAAAGCATACTTTGAGCCAAAAATGTGTCATCACAGTTTAAAAAATATATATATGTATATATGTTTTGTATTTGTATATAGTATCAGGAATTGGCTATAGTTCCCCAATTATCTTTTCTTCCATGGTTTTATTCTCTTGGTTTGATGTTCCCATTGTTTTTTTTGTGTGTTTCTGTTAGGCTAATGTAAAAGATTTCAAGCAAACTGTAAGTGAAATTTTTTTTCTCATATGTAGGCTGTTTAGCTGTTAATACATCTAAGAGTGTTGTATTCATTTCACTCTTCTATTTATTTGGTGAGTCTTCCAGTCCTGCTTAGGCAATATTTTCATACGTAGGCAATAAGATAAAGGTATCCTGGGTTGTACCAGCTCTGCTCCCTGTAGAAGAGTAGATAAAGTCCCAGGAGTTCTTACTAGCTTGGAAACTGACTGGAGGCTAGGAAAAGGTCTTGGCTCTATCTTAGCTGTGAGATGAGTATTTTTTCTTCTTTATTAGAACTGATCAAAATATGGTCCTTGAACTCAGATAATCATTCTTCAGAATGTTAAATAAAAGCAACCCAAGTAAAGGGAGAAAAATGTTTCTTTGTGGTTCCTGTTTGAAAAATCCAGTTGCTTGCAATACACATGTTTAGCACATTTCTCTGATTCAGGCTCAAAAGAATAACTAGTAAAAATAGAAGGGGAGGAGACAGCAGTAAAAATCATTGCTGATTCAAATTTAAAATTAAAATATGGGATTTTGGCTTGGATGATTTACATCAAAATCCTCCAGTTTTTCCTTCAGTTTTGGCCTGATCCCATGTTAAGAACAATGTGAATTCTGCCCTGTTCTGCCCTTAAAGTTTGCGGATAAATTTCAAGCTAATTATGATCAACAGGGCTGGTGAGAGAAAGGCGTTAGCTATTCCAAAAGTCTAGAAATTAGTAGCAGAGTCCATAAATTTAAAAAAAAATAAAGGGAACAAACCTAAAACTGTCTTTTGTGCAATAGAAAAGAAGATTGCTAACATTTCAGAATAAGGGAAAATATTTATATGTTGGCTAAAAATAAATCTTTCTGAATCTGCACTTATGTATAATAACCACTTGGGAAAGTAAAAGTGATTACCTCATGAGCAAGATGATAAAACTGTCTTCGTATATTAAATTCTAATACTTTTATATCTACTAGTTGAAAAATCCATTCTTGTTTCATGCATATTTAATAGTACTATTTAATATAATATTTGAAGTCAGAGTATTTTGGAGACATGATTGTGATTACAAAGCACAGTTATGAATAGCTGAATAGTTATGATGTGCTAGATATTGCCCCAAACTTCCAACTAGACATGAGCTATATCTAAATAGTCCTGCCCAGTGAATTTATATCTTGAAACACAAGTTCGATAAGAGGAAATAGATAAATATCAGAGAAAAGAAAAGAAACCAGTATGGTGGGTTTCAAAGCAGATGCAGTGCTATGTAAAGGCAGAAAGCCTGCTCTCCATTTCCAAAAGTGTTTCAGAAAAGGATGTCTTAAGACTTAAATCCTGTCAGATTTTTTAAAAAAGCAGGTTTGTTGAGTTTACCGTTCTCTAAGTCATTGCCTTCTTTTGATGAAGGAACTCATCTGTTCAGAAAGGCATCTGAGAACTATCTGAGATTCCTGGCTGCTTTTTTGGTGGGGGCAGGGTTGGGTGGAATACTTCCAGTCAAGACAGGAACTGACCACTAAGAAACGCCTATTGTCTCACTGCTGCCCAAATCAAACTAGACCTGGATCCACATGCCATATGGGCCAGGCAGGAAATGCACCTAGTGTGAAAGACAATAGGAAGTTGTGGACAGTGTAACAAATAGAGCTATGCCCCAACTAAAGGGACAAGCTGCTACTGCTTAATGAATTAAGCTGCTACTGCTTAGTTTCAGCCAGTTGTAACACCATGTGGGAATGTGGACTGCATGATTGTTAACAGGAAGGTTAATAAAAAGGGTGCCAAAAGATAAAGAAGATAGCAAAGAATGTGGGAAATGCACAGGTAACAGACATAGCAGGAAACAATAGAGCATGCTTCCCCCAAAATTATTGGCTTCCCAGCTCCCCACAGTGACATGCAGCTGCTCATTCCGCCGCCTGCCAGACATGAGACTGCTGTTCTCCTGAGGGTATATGGAAGTGGTAGTTAATATCCTCCTGCCCCTCCTTAACCCCCCTCTCTACCTGACTGTTTTAGAGGCTTTAACTATGTGCCAGCCTACTTAACAGGTGCTAGTGACAGGCATAAAACATTATGGGTGACATTTCTGAATGTTTAATGCAAGATTGGGTGAAACAGGGTAGCTTCTTTTAGCAGGTCCAGATATTAAGCTGATGAGAGGTATATTTCTGCATTTCTCTCTTTGATCTAAGAGTGAATTCTCACAGTATCACTGCAGCAAGATTATTGTTCTTTGACTTTCTAAAACATTTCTCACAACTCAGAAAACAAAACAAACCCTATCGTAGTTGCTATTTGAACTACCATGTGAGGAGATGATACTGTTCTATTTAAAAAAACTAAGGTTTTGTTCCACATTTTCCCATCAATTGAATGTTTTGTTTCTTGTACATACTTTTTTCTTAATGATAACTTATATTTATTGAGTGCTTTCTATCTGCCAGTCACTGTGATACATGTAAAATGAATTGTCTCACTTAACATTCAAAATAACCATATGAGGTATGAACTACCATTTTTCTTCCTCATTTGTAAAATGAGGAGGGTGAGGCTTACAGAAGTTAATTTGCCCAAGGGCCTACAACTAATAAGTGCAGAGATGGAAAACACATTCAGATTTGTTTGACACAAACTTATGCCAAATTTCCTCTAAAGCTCTCAAAGGCAAAGGATGTTATTTTATCCCATATGTAGCATATTAACAATGATAACATTGGGTATATAGGAAAATGCTTAAAAGTCTTTTTAAAAAATGATTAGGTATCCAAATTTTGGACAAAGTTTGGATGAGACACAATTGGCCTATTCATGTATATAACTTGACATAAAAGATGGCTCTTCATGCAATGGCTGAAAAAAGTCAGTTTTTAAAAAGGTACAAAAAAATGGTACTCTCCTCTTGTTTGTGGTGATAATAAACACCAGTATTAGTAATTACTCTTAATGTAACTTGGCTTTCTTTTCAATATTAATATATTTTCTTACCTTTCTTACAATGTTCGCATGTATGACTTACCTTTTAGAATCCCAGGGATTATGCAGGGCTAATTTCCGGTCCCTGTGTTCCTATAGAGCCTCTATCCTATAGAAAGAATAATTTATTTCAGGCCAAGGATAGATAATAGAAAGATAAGACCAACTGACTTTTCCTAATTGTTTTATTATAAAAATTTTCAAATTTACAGCAAAATTGAGAGAATTTTACAGTAAATACCCAAATACCAACCACATGGATTCTACATTTTATTCTACATGTTTTATTACTTATCCATCCATGTTATTTTTATGATGCTTTTCAAAATAAATTGCATACATCAGTATATATCCCCCTAATACTTCAAAAGGCATATCATTAAGTAGGGTTTAGTATGGTTTCATTTTTTTAATTTTTAAGGTACATTCACATGCAGTGTAATGCACAAATGTTAAGTATAAATTTGCTGATTTTTCCCAAATCCATACACCTGTGTAACCCAAACCCTTTTCAAAATTTAGAACATTGCAATCATGCCAGAAAGTTTCCTCATGCCCCTTCCCAGTCATTCCCTACCCCAACTCCCAGATGTAACTACTGTTCTGATTATTTTGCCTCACAGATTAAATTTTTCTATTCTAAAACTTCATAGAAATGAAATAATGCAAAACATAATGCCTCTTTCACTCAGCATGTTTTTGAGATTAATTCATGTTGCCTGTATCAGTGGTTCATTCCTTTTTATTGCTGAGTATTCTCTTGTATGAATATGTCAGTTTGTTTTTTCCATTTTCCTGTTGATGGACACCTGGGCTGTTTCCACTTTTCTCTTTTTTTTTTTTTCTTTTTTTGCTGTTATGAATAAAGCTGCTATGAACATTCTTATACAAATTTTTTTGTGAACACATGTCTTTATTCCTCTTCAGGAAACATCTAAGGATGGAATCATTGGGTCCTACGGTAGGTGTATGTTTAGTTTCATAAAAAAACTGCCAGACCTTTTTTCCAAAGGACTGTACCATTTTACATGCCTTCAACAATGGGGACTTAACCGTTACTCCACATTTTCTCCAACATTTGTGTTTGTCTTTTTTATCTTAGTATTTTTGGTGGGTGTGTAATCATTTCCAGTTGATACTTAGATTGTTTCTATAATACTTGTGCCTCGTAGCCCTCTTGTCAGATCTATATCCCTTCATCTTTTTAAACACCACCCCCCACAAGGAACTGCTGAAAACATTCTTTCTTTGTGATAATAGTTAAGGTAACCTAAAACTCAGGTTGAGTTATTCTTTCTCAAACATGGAATACATTGCTCACCAAGGAACCCTTTTGCCTTTAATGGAGACCAACATCCGAGGAAAAACCTGGGTTGCTAAAGGGACATGTCAGACTGTTTCCACATGACTGCTGGAGCTGGACAGGATGGCCCCAAAACATTGTAATAAAACAGAATATGACCTTTCCCTATAATGATTATGAGTTCATGTTATTTCTAAATCAGGTGAATTTTTGATGCTAATAGGAAAGCATATTAAACAACCTTTATCCTTTCCCCAGTAACTATATTAGATCTCTGTGTGGTTTTAATTTATATTTCCTTATTAACTAATGATAGTAAGCACATTATGTGTTTGCTTGCCATGTGTAAATTTTTAGTTTTCTTAACAAATTTATTGAGGTATAATGTACATACAATGAACTATGCATATTTAAATAATACAGTTTGATAATGTTGACGTGTATGCATCCATGAAACCATTGCCACAATCAAGATAATGAATACATCCATCACCCCAAGAAGTTTCCTCTTGTTCCTTGTAATCCCTCCCTCCTGCCTCTCTGTTCCCCTCCCCCTTCCCAAGGCAACCACTAATCTGTTATTGTCACTTTAGATTAGTTTGAATGTTCTAGAATTTTATATACATGAAGTCACATAGTAAGTACTTTTTTTTGGCTTCTTTCACTCAGTGTTGTTACTTTGAGATCCATCTGCGTTGCATGTATCAATAGTTCATTTCTTCGTATTGCTGAGTAGCACTCTATTATATGTATATAATCACAATTTGTTAATACATTTACCTGTTAATGTACATTTGGGTTATTTCCCTTTTTTGGCTACTACAACTAAAGCTACTATGAACAGTTGTGTACAGATTTTTATGGACAGACGTATACGTTATTTCTGTTTGGTGAATACCAAGGAGGGAATGACTGAGTCATATGTTTAGGTATATGCTTAACTTTTTAAGAAGCTTCCAAACTGTTTTTCCAAAATGGCCAAACAAAATTAATCTGCATGATGTGATACTCTATATAGAGAACCCTAAATTAGACTCCACATAAAAACTATTAGAACTAATAAATTAATTCAGGAAGGTAGCAGGATACATGATTAATATACAGAAGTCTGTTGCATTTCTTTATACTAACAATGAAATATCAGAAAGAGAAAGTTTAAAAAAAAAAATCCTGTTTAAAATTGCATCAAAAAAATACTTAGGAGTAAACTTAACCAAGGAGGTGAAAGACCTATACACTGAAAACTATAAAACATTGATAAAAGAAATTTAAGGTGATTCAAAGAAATGGAAGGATATCCCATGATCTTTGGGAGAATTAATATTGTTAAAATGGCCATACTACCTAAAGCACTCTACAGATTTAATGCAATCCCTATCAAAATACCCAGGACATTTTTCACATAGAACCAATAATCCTAAAATTTATGTGGAAACAAAGAAGACCCAGATTTGCCAAAGCAATCCTGAGCAAAAAGAACAAAGCTGGAGGCATAACTCTCCCAGACTTCAGACTATACTACAAAGCTACAGTAATCAAAACAGCATGGTAGGGCTTCCCTGTTGGCGCAGTGGTTAAGAATCTGCCTGCCAATGCAGGGGACACGGGTTCGAGCCCTGGTCTGGGAAGATCCCACATGCCACGGAGCAACTAGGCCCGTGAGCCACAACTACTGAGCCTGCACGTCTGGAGCTTGTGCTCCGCAACAAGAGAGGCTGCGATAGTGAGAGGCCCGTGCACCGTGATGAAGAGTGGCCCCTGCTTGCTGCAACTAGAGAAAGCCCTTGCACAGAAACGAAGACCCAACACAGCCAAAAATAAATAAATAAATAAATAAATAAATAAATAAAATAAAGGAATTCCTTTAAAAACAAAACAAAAAAAACCCAGCATGGTATTGGCACAAAAACAGATACATGGATCAATGGAGCAGAGTAAGAGCCCAGAAATAAACTCACACACCTATGGCCAATTAATCTACAACAAAGGAGGTAAGAATATACAATGGAGAGAAAACAGTCTCTTCAGCAAGTGGTGTTGGGAAAGCTGGACAGCTACACATAAATCAGTGAAATTAGAAAACTCCCTCACACCATATACAAAAATAAACTCAAAATGGTTTTAAGACCTAAATACAAGACAGGACACCATAAAACTTTTAGAAAAGAACATAGGCAAAACATTCTGGGACATAAATCGTAGCAATATTTTCTTAGATCAGTCTCCCAAGGCAATAGAAATAAAAGCAAAAATAAATAAATGGGACCTAATCAAACTTAAAAGTTTTTGCATAGCAAAGGAAACCATCAACAAAATGAAAAGACAACCTATGGAATGGAGAAAATATTTGCAAACAATACAACCGACAAGGTGTTAATTTCCAAAATACATAAACAGCTCATACAACTCAATTAAAAAAAAAAAAAAAAAAAACACGGCCAAAAGACCTAAATAGACATTTCTCCAAAGAAGACATCCAGGTGGCTAATAGGCACATGAAAAGATGCTCAACATTGCTAATTTGAGAGAAATGCACATCAAAACCACAATGAGGTATCACCTCACACCAGTCAGAATGGCTATCATCAAAAAGTCTACAAGTAATAAATGCTGGAGAGGGTGTGAAGAAAAGTGAATGCTCCTACGCTGTTGGTGAGAATGTAAATTGGGGCAGCCACTATGGAGAACAGTATGGAGGTTCCTTAAAAAACTAAAAATAGAACTATCATATGATCCAGCAATCCCACTCCTGGGCATATATCCGGAAAAGACGAAATTAATTTAATCTTCTTAATTCAAGAAGATACATGCATCCCAGTGTTCATAGCAGCACTATTCACAATAACCGAGACAAGGAAGCAACCTAAGTGCCCATCAACAGGCAATTGGTTTAAGAAAATGTAGTATATATACAATGGAATATTACTCAGCTATGAAAAAAGAATGAAATACTGCCTTTTGTAGCAGCATGGATGGACCTAGAGCATATCATACTAAGTGAAGTAAATCCGACAGAGACAAGTATTATGCGATAACACTAATATGTGGAATCTAAAAAATAATACAAATGAATCTATGTACTAAACAGACTCACAAACAAACTTATGGTTATCAAAGGGGAAATGGGGGGAGGAATTAGGAGTATGGGATTAACAGATACAAACTACTGTAAATAAAGTAAACAACAAGGATTTATTGTATAACACAGGGAACTATATTCAAAATCTTGTAATAGGACTTACTTGGTGGTGCAGTGGTTAGGAATCCTCCTGCCAGTGCAGGGGACACGGGTTCGATCCCTGGCCTGGGAAGATCCCACATGATGCAGAGCAACTGGGCCTGTGCACCACAACTACTAAGCCTGCACTCTAGGGCCCGCGTGCCACAACTACTGAAGCCTGCGCGCCTAGATCCATTCTCCGCAACAAGAAAAGCCACTGCAATGAGAAGCCCATGCACCACAACGAAGAGTAGCCCCTGCTCACTGCAACTAGAGAAAGCCTGCATGCAGCAACGAAGACCCAACACAGCCAAAAAAATAAAATTTAAAAAAAACTTGTAATAACCTATAATAGAAAATAATTTGAAAAAGATACATATATATAACTGACTCATGTTGCTGTATACCTGAAACTAACAATATTGTAAATCAACTATATTTCTATTTTTTTTAATGTAAATTGCTGTGGACAAAGACCAAAAAATATCTGCAAACTCATGACTGCTTTCCAGCATACCAAGGGCCAACTGTGTTTCTAAAGAACCTCTTTTGCCAGTTACGTGTTTTACTGTCATTATATAATTTATTACATTAATCCATGAAATATGAGTATTAAAAAGAAAAGTTTGCTTTTATTATTAAAAAGTTAAATGCTTTGAAAGACTTGCTATAATCAGGTCATTAAAAATATCTGTCAAATAAGGAGTGGACAAAGTAGCTGTGAAAGATTGAGAGATGTCTTAGCCTTGGGTTCCCTCAAAAACATAGCCTGAAGCAAAGCGTATGTGCTACTTCTGAGATAAGGAGTGAAATCCCTACAGGAATGAAGAGCAGGAGGAATGAAGCAGATACAGAAGGAAATCCAGTATCAACCTGGCTAAGTGCAACTAAATGCTTAATCTCATGGATCAACCTCTGAGAAGGCACATGAACTGCCCCTGGGCAGTATGTGAGGGACAAGGTGGGGAAAAATGGAGAATAATCTATCCCCCAGTTCTTATCATCTGCCACTCTTCAAAGCTCACCCCCAGAACATCATTCCCCTGAATTTCCAGACTGCACAAGGCTGAGTTCACCTTGACATCAATGGACAGAAAGCAAGGGGAACTCAGAGAAACGTGATGAGTGAGGTCGTTAGGCAAGTTGTGCCAGCATGAAGTTTGCAGAGTCCACACAGAATGGTGTTGGTAGCAGTGGCTGGAACAAGAGAGGGGTGAGGGGGGCTTCCCTGGTGGCACGGTGGTTGAGAGTCTGCCTGCCAATGCAGGGGACACGGGTTCGAGCCCTGGTCTGGGAGGATCCCACATGCCGCAGAACAACTGGGCCCGTGAGCCACAACTACTGAGCCTGTGCGTCTAGAGCCTGTGCTCCGTAACAAGAGAGGCCGCGATAGTGAGAGGCCCACGCACCGCGATGAAGAATGGCACCCGCTTGCCACAACTGGAGAAAGCCCTCGCACAGAAACGAAGACCCAACACAGCCATAAGTAAATAAATAAATAAATAAAAATTAAAGGAAAAAGAAAAAAAAGGGGTGAGGCCAAGAAAATTTGATTTTGTACAAGGTGTCTGATAAAAGGGGGAACTGAAAAAAATGGAAGGATTCTGGACTCAGATTTCTTCACTTGTATCTCTGGGTTCTGGTCTGCTTTAAAAATACCAGTTCTGGAAATGATATCCAGTGAGTGTGGTTTATGCCAGAAAGATGGCGGAGAACACCAATCAGCAAAATCAAACCTAAAGAAAACTTCTTGGCCTTATATCTAAGATAGTTAAATGAATGTACCCTTTTATATTTTAAGTTGGAATAAAATGTTTACAAGTTGTATATATCTTTATACAATGATTTCCTTTTTAATTAACTTTTTAAGTTAACTGACCAGACTTCCTCAATAGTGTCAGATAATAGAACTTGTTTATTCTTTCTAAAAGATTAAGCCTTATTGATTTTTTGGATAGTTCTTTGATTTTAATAGTTGGGAAATGCTGATTTTTTTTAAATTGAAGTATAGTTGATTAACGTGTTAGTTTCAGGTGTATAGCAAAGTGGTTCAGTTACAAATATATATATTATTTTTCAGATCCTTTTCCATTATAAGTTATTACAAGATATTGAATATAGTTCCCTGTGCTGTACAGTAAGATATTGATCTTTAATAACAGCTTTATTGTGCTATAATTCACATACCATAAAATTCACTCTTTGAAAGTGTACAATTCAGTGATTTTTAGTATATTTACAAAGTTGTGCAACCATCATCACTATGTAATTCTAGAACATTTTCATCACCCCAAAGAGAAACCCTGTACACATTTGCAGTGATTCCCATTCTTCCTTTCCCCCAGTCCCTGGCAACTGCTACTCTACTTTCTGTCGCTATGAATTTGCCTATTCTGGACATTTTATATAAATGAAATCATGCAAAATGTGGCCTTTTGTATATGACTTCTTTCACTCAGCGTAATGTTTTCAAAATTTCATCCATGTTGTAACGTGTATCAGTACTCCATCCCTGTTTTTGGCCAAATAACATTTCACTGTATAAATGTAATATATTTTGTTTATCATTTCATCTGTTGATGGATGAGTTGATTCCAATTTTTAGCTATTTTCAGTAATGCTGCTATACACATTTATGTACACGTTTTTTTACAGCTACATGTTTTCAATTCTCCTGATACATACCTAGGAGTAGAATTACTGGGTCATATGGTAGCTCTATGTTTAACTTTTTGAGGAACTGCCAAACTATTTTCCACAGCAGCTGAACCATTTTACATTCTCAACAGCAGTATGCAAAAGGTCCAATTCCTCCACCTCCTTGCCAACAATTGTTATTTTCCATTTTTTATTATAGCAATACTAGTGAGTGTAAAGTGGTGTTTCATTGTGGCTTTGATTTTTATTTCCCTAATGACTAATGATGTTGAGCATCTTTTCATGTGCTTATTGGCCATTTATATGTTCTTTGGAGACATATCTACTCAAATCCTTTACCCATTTTAATGGGATTATCTTTTTATAGTTGAGTTGTAAGAGTTCTTTATATATTCTGGATATAAGTCCTTTATCAGATGTGTGACTTGCAAATATTTTCTCTCATTCTGTAGGTGGTTTTTGCTCTTTCTTGATGGTGTCCTTTGAAGCATAAAAGTTTTTAATTTTGAAGAAGTCCAATTTATCTGTTTTTTCTTTTGTTGCTTTTGCTCTTGATGTCATAAGAAACAATTGCCTAATCTAAGGTCATGAAAATTTACTCCTATTTTTTTTCCAAGAGTTTTTCATCATTTAAGTTGACTGTTTAACCTATAATCTTGGGATGAATGGAATTTAATATTACTTTTTTTTTTTTTTAATAATACTCTAGTTTTTTTTTTTTTTGGTTTTTAAAATTTTTTTTTAAATTAATTTATTTATTTTTAAGCTGTGTTGGGTCTTCGTTTCTGTGTGAGGGCTTTCTCTAGTTGCGGCGAGCAGGGGCCACTCTTCATTGCGGTGCGCAGGCCTCTCACTATCGCGGCCTCTCTTGTTGCAGAGCACAGGCTCCAGACGCGCAGGCTCAGTAGTTGTGGCTCACGGGCCCAGTTGCTCCGCGGCATGTGGGATCTTCCCAGACCAGTGCTCGAACCCATGTCCCCTGCATTGGCAGGCAGATTCTCAACCACTGCGCCACCAGAGAAACCCCAACACTACTTACTTTTTTATTCCTCCATCTATTACCTGGAAAACAAATGGCAGTTTGATTCTAAGTTTATTCACAAACTCGAGGCGGGGGACTGCCCTGGGAAGGGTGAACATGAGGGCTAGGAGGGATGTTGCTGGGAGTCCATTCCCAGTAGGAGTTGGTGAGAGAAACAGGCCCCAGCCACTGGCCTCACTTAGAGCTAGAGGAATAAGATTTCATCCACTCCTAAAAGGAAGTGCAGGGGAAACAAGGTACTGCCAACATATCAGTTCAGGCCCACTGGTGGGTTATCTTAAATATTTTTACTTCCCCAAAGTTGAGGTGGTTGTGGTTTTCACATGCTCCTACAGTGAGTGAATACACATTCTATGATCAGTGAGATTAATATCTGTTGTTTTATAAATATTGACTCTAATAGGTGACAACAAAATCGTGTCTGTGATATAAGCTTGTATGACTTTCTGAGCAATTATTAACTTTTTCTGTCTCAGAATCTTAGAATTTTGATAATGTATTATGATAAATATCTGTTACCCATTTTATTTATTTATTTATTTGTTTGTTTTAATTAATTTATTTTTGGCTGTGTTGGGTCTTTGTTGCTGTGTGCAGGCTTTCTCTAGTTGGCGGTGAGCAGGGGCTACTCTTTGCTGTGGTGCACGGACTTTTCATTGCAATGGCTTCTCTTGTTGAGGAGCACGGACTCTAGGCACATGGACTTCAGTAGTTGTGGCTCACGGGCTCTAGAGCGCAGGCTCAGTAGTTGTGGCATGCGGGCTTAGTTGCTCCGCAGCATGTGGGATCTTCCCCAGCCAGGGCTCGAACCCGTGTCCCCTGCATTGGCAGGCGGATTCTTAACCACTGTGCTACCAGGGAAGTCCCCCTGTTACCCATTTTAAACTTAGTAGACTACACAGAAGTATCTAAGAATGCGTTTGAGTCATCACAGGGACGTGACTGCTAATAAGGACTAAAACATTGAGACACAGCAGTTTCTGTGGCTATCTCATGAGTTTGATCATTGAACTCATTAGGTGCTCTATCTTCAAAGAACAGCATTGTTAATTGTGCTTTTAATGACATAGGAATAAAACAAGATGCATTTTAACAGCTATTGATACCTGCTAGAAGAAACGTATGTTAGGCAAGGAAGTGCAGGTAATAATAAAATGTCCGTGTCAATGAATACTAAAATTGCATACAGATTCATGAAATAAGACTTTGTGTCTGCTGATGTTAATCTAAAATTCTAATGATGGAAAATGCTATGTTTAGGTGAGTTCAAAAGTGCATAGTCACTGACAATCATTCTAATAAACAATATCATTTGGGGTATAGTACTAGAGTTAATACCTAGAACATTTACTCATCTTTGAAGTTTTGAAAAATATATTGGTGTTCCAAGGAAAATCAACAGATTAATCAGGAGGGAGGGGAATTTGCCGAGTTCTTTTTTTAGCAGCGAAATAGTACAGACTCACGAAAGACTATGAGGAGTAGGGAATGTCCTAAGTGAAGTAGGATCCAAGGTGTTGGAAGCAGCTGGAAATGCCCCGTTTGGGATTGGTCTGTGTCAGTATATGACTGAGGACAGGAAACCTGGGAATCACAGCTCACTGAAGCTCCTTGGCCTCAAGGTCCTTATCACAAGGGAAGGAACTTAGTTTGAAGTAGTTTCTGATGGTGTCTCTCCTAAATCTGGGTCTGTATTTCAAGAAAGGGGTCTAGATCTCTTCAAAGAACCAGTTACTGTCAGCCTCTATATCTCAGTGTCACTCAGATATTTTGTAACAGGGCACCTCACTGTTCCATTGCAGGTATGAATTTTAAAATGTTCAAAAGTGAGAAGTAAATCAATCTCTCATGCACTTTCTGAGTCTGTGTCTGGGCTGTCTCTAATCCTTATCTTTTACGTTTGGAGCTAAAATCCACATGGAATTGATTTTTGCTTATAGGGTGAGATGGCAGGGTGTCTCTTTTCTTTCCCTTTTCATAGAAAAATCTAATTAATCCAGCACCACTTTTGTAATGACACCTTTGTCATAGATCAGGTGTCTATATAAGGACTCTACTCCATTCCATTGGTCTATTTGTCAATATTTTCACCAATATCATACTGTATTAATTACTGTAGATTTATATCTTAATATTTAGTAGAGTATGTCCTCACATATTTTTCTTTCTCAAGAGTGTCATGGTTATTCTTGACCCTTGACATATTCTTTACTCTTCCACTTTAGAATCTATCTGTCAGGGACTTCCCTGGCGGCGCCATGGTTAAGAATCTGCCTGCCAATGCAGGGGACACGGGTTCGATCCCCGGTCTGGGAAGATCCCACATGCCGTGGAGCAACTAAACCCGTGCGCCTCAACTACTGAGCCTGTGCTTTAGAGGCGGCGAGCCACAACTACTGAGCCCATGTGCCACAACTACTGAAGCCTGTGCGCCTAGAGCCCCGTGCTTTGCAATGATAAGCCACTGGAGTGAGAAGCCCACAAACCGCAACAAAGAATAGCCCCTGCTTGCCGCAAGTAGAGAAAGCCCGTGCACAGCAACGAAGACCCAACGCAGCCAAAAATAAATAAAAGAATCCACCTGTCAATTCCACAAAAATTAACTCACTGCAATTTTGATTGGAATTACATTGACTCTATAGATAAACCCAGAGAGGAATGACATCTTTACTATTTTGAGTCCTCCAATACATTGACATAGTATATCCCTCCATTTATTTACATCATTTTCAATTTCTCTAGAAATGTTTTTAGGTTTTCTGTATAGAGGTATTGCACATCTTTCTTTAGATTTATTACTAGCTGTTTGGTATGTTTTGATGCTATTGTAAATGGTATCTTTTTAAATTTCGTTTTTTAATGGTTTGATGCTCAACAAGGGAAGTTCCATTGATTTTTGCATACTAATCTGTATCCTGTAAACTTGTTAAACTCATCTAATAATTCTAATATCTGTGGATTTTATTTTCTAAGAATGCAAAGAATTCAATTTTTTTAACATAATTGTCTGCTTTTTTCTTTTTTAAAAAAACTTATTTATTTATATTTTGGCTACATTGGGTCTTCGTTGCTGCACGCGGGCTTTCTCTAGTTGTGTCGAGCAGGGGCTGCTCTTTGTTGCGGTGCACAGGCTTCTCATCGCGGTGGCTTCTCTTGTTGCAGAGCACGGCCTCTAGGCACGTGGACTCTGTAGTTTGCAGCAGGCAGGCTCTAGAGCGCAGGCTCAGTAGTTGTGGCACACGGGCTTAGTTGCTCCATGGCATGTGGTATCTTCCTGGACCAGGGCTCAAACCTGTGTCCCCTGTGTTGGCAGGCAGATTCTTACCCACTGCGCCACCAGAGAAGTCCCAAGAATTCAATTTTATTTCCTCTATCTTTAACACTGTTATCTATTTTTCTTGCCTTATTGTATCGGCTAGGATCTCCAGTGTGTTCCTGATTTCAGAGTGTAGTTTTGTTTTCCGTAGATACCCTATAACAATTTAAAGATGTTTCCTTCTATCTATAGTTTGCTAAGAGTTTTTTTTTTCATGACTACATGTAGAATTTTATCAATGCTTACATCATTAAGATAATCATGATTTTTCGTCATTTCTTCTGTTAATGTGGTGAATTACACTGATTAATTTTTGTATGTTGAAACAGTCATATTCCTGAAATAAACTCAACTTGGTTGTGATGTATCCGTTTATATTTTGCTGGATTCAATTTGTTTGTTTAATGAAAACCTTAACTTCTCGGTAGGATATATTAATTTGCAGTATTCCAATGTTTTTGTTGCAACAAGTAGAAAATAACATGGATCAATTGCAAATTTATATTTGTAAAGATATCAGAGAGTCGTGGAACAAAGAGGAATGGGTGAACTAAAATTCCAGAACAGTAAGAACCCATCCTAGGTGAGCTAATGATTGTTTTCTTCCCTGGTGGGCTTGACTTAAACAGGGAGACTGTACTAGAAGAAAAAGAAGCCAGCAGAATTTTTGACAATCACACAGAGCTGGTGTGACCTATTAGAAACTGGAAGAGCCCAAATGCAAGGCTGGTTTTCCCCATGAGACATTTCCTGAGGGTGATGTGAGGCTGGGTGCTGGCCAGAAAGGCAGATTGTGGTCTCCCGTTGTCTTGCGGTGCTTGGGGGAAAAAATCCTACTAGGGAAAGGAGGCTTTCACAAATTCAAAACTAGTCTCTCCCTTATGTATACGTACATGGGTGTATAAGCTTGCTAGGGCTGCCAAAACAGAGTACCACGGACTGGGTAGCCTAGAAAAGTTTATTTTCTCACAGTTCCTGAAGCTATATGTCCAAGATCAAAGTGTCAGCAGGGTTGGTTTTTTCTGAGGCCTATTTCCTTGGCTTTTGGGTTATGGTGGTCTCCCTGTGTCTTCACATGGTCTTCCTTCTATATATGTGTCTGTGTCTTAATTCCTCTTCTTATAAGGACATCCATCATATTGGATTAGGGCCCCCCCTAATGAACTCATTTTAACTGAATTACCTCTTTAAAGACCCTATCTCCAAATACAGTTACATGCTGATTACTGGGGGTTAGGACTTCAACATGTGAATTTGGAGGTGAGAGGGGATGGGGGACACAATTTAGCCCATAACAATGGGGTTGTATGCAAAGAGCTAAGCTCAAACCTCTGAAGGACAGAACTACAGGGCTGAAGAATCAGAGACTTTATAAACTCTCAATTAAAAGCCCTGACCCAACTCAATCACTGATTGGATTGAGGTGATCTGTCCTTCAATCTATCTGTCTAACTGAGGAAAGGGGGACCCTTCACTAATGGAAGATATCAGCTGGAGCCTTCTTCTTTTACACACAAAGTCTGTCATATAATAAAAGATTATTAGACCTGTAAAGAAGAAAAAGGTGACCAATGACAAAGACAAAATACTAATAATAGAAGCAAACCCTTCCTTTCATTGAGAAGGCTTTAAATTACAGATTCAGTTTAATTAAGAGTTACTGGATTATCTGGTATTCTCTTTCTTCTTGTGTCAATTTTGGAGAATTGGGTCTTGCTAGAAATCTTTTTCATCTAATTTTTCAAAATTATAAAGTTTGTTTATAATATCCTTTTGTGATCTTTTAATATCTAAAGGATTTGTAATAATGGTAAGCACATGTAAAATGCCAGAAAGTTCAGTTCACAGCTGATCCAGGCTGTGGTAAAGTAAGATATTTTCTCTTTTTTCCTGATCAGTCTCATAAGAAGTTTATTATGTTCGTTAGCTTTTTTCAAAGAACTATCTTTTAGCTGTGTTGATTTTCTTCATCGTATGTATGTTTTTATTGCATGAATTTCTACTTTTATCTTTATTTTTTCCTTTCTTCCACTTTCTTTGGGTTTTATTTCTGCTATTTTTCTTTCTTTTTACCCCCCAGGTGCTCACACTTTTAATTCTTACAAAATATTATAGAAATGAACCCAAACTAAACAGATATGTAAGTATGTACAAAATTTTACTTCTGAAAAAAAATCTATAAAAGTAGACAGTTAAAAAAACCAAAAAGATTTAAAACCAGTACTATGAAATTGATTTTCTCAAAGTAAAGTAAAAATAATTTTAAATTGCTGATTGTAGTTGGTTTTCTAGGCTTATTTACATAATTTATTGTGGTCAGATGTATAAAGATGTATTTTTTTTTTAGAATATCTTTAGTTTCATTTTATTTCATCAAATAATCCTGAATTTTTTTCCCTTTGCAAATCTTTCAACATGAGGACATGGCATTTAAGTTACAAATCAACTTTGGTCTTCTTGCTATTGAGTCACAGGTTAAAAAGGCAATGTGATTTGTCCTCTTTCAGGATCAGACATTCAAAGAATTCTAATCAGTTCACTTGACAGAAGTGAGCTCGTGCTTTGAGGGGTAAGCAAGATAAATTGACTGAAACATTGGGAGTCTGCTGTCTTGAGTCTCATGTTCATTGCACTTCTTTGGTTAACCATATCATGTAGACATCAAACTCATCCAGGCATCTGAAAGGAGATTCAGCAGTGGACCACAGGTAAAGAATGAAGCAAGCCATGGAAAAAACAAAATACCGCCACCACCAACAACATTCGCCTCTGGAGAAGGCCCTCATGTTATTGAAAGGAGCTTTGTTTGCCTCTCCAGGCTGAACTGATATAGTAACAGTTTCATTCTTGTGGTCAAAATTCATTTTTCCACAAATAAGCTGGCTGAGATAATAAGTTGTCAAAGTACAATTTGCATTGTAAAGTCAAAGACCTTCTAAACTGTTGATATGTTTCGTATCTATGGGTTCTTATTTCTTCCAGTAATTTAATAAACCTTTCAAAAGTCCTTACTTTATTATCCAGATCAAGATACCTTTCTCTTGCTTCTTAGTACTGCCTCATTATTTCCTCTTGATCTCCATGACTAGCATGTTCTGCCTATATCTTTTGTCTTAATCTATTAATTTCTTTGTCTAGAATTGATGCAGATTTTTTTTTAGTTTATAAATGTTTATTAAACATCAGTAATTTTTACAAAGCAAATATTAATAGCAAGAGGCAAAATTTTTGCAAAATATGTACAGAAGTAAAAAGCCTGGATGACTAGCAACTCATTTTATCAAATCAAACCATTCTTTCCACTTTCAGACCTCCTGTAGAAATAATTTATTGCCAATCCTGAACTAAAGCTCTGACAGAAAAAAAATTTACAACAGTATCAGATAATGTGCTCAGCTCTGGGAAAGTTATAAAAAGATATATGTATAAAAAATCCTAAGCCACAAATACTTTCATACAGAGCTAATACAAATCATGTTTTGTTAGGTACAGTATCTATGAGGTTGTTACAAAATAGACTTTTTGATAAGGCTTCCGTGGTAAATGAGCTCCACCTTTAGACTAGTAGAGAAAAGCCATTTAAACATTTTACAATTCTGCTTTCAAGTAAGAGGTAAAGAAAGGGTAAATGGTATCGTCTGTTGCACTGTTTTTTTCTTCTATCTGCTCTGGGCAGATTTATCTTCCTTTTTTGTGACATTTTCTCTTCTAGTTCTTTTTCTTTCATATCTAGCTCTTGTTTCTTTTTAGTTAAAGTATCCAAGTGTTCTTTTTGTTTTTCTTCAAAATGCCATTTCTCTTGTTTTTGGTTATCCATTTCAGAATCAGCAGGGTTTGATTCATCCTTAAGTGGATCTGCTGGCTGATTAATTTTCAGTTTAATTGCGTCATCTTACTTGTTTTCTGCTTCTATTTTCAGACTTTTAAGATGCTCCATGTTTTCTTTTTGTTGTTCCATATTTTTCTCAACTATTTTCATTTTTATTTATTTTCTTGAGCCTCATCTTCCAAAGCTGCAACATCTGCAGACTGGAGTTCTTCTATATTCTCAAGTTCCCACATTTTAGAAATACTTTTTCTTATTTTTATCTTAACTCTTTATAATGTAGTTGGCACCTTCTAAGAAAATTTTCTTTGTGTTTAATATCCTTTTCAAGGGTAGACAAATGGGCTGAAGATTTAATATCTGGGCTTACTTATTTTCATCCTCCTTCTCCAAGTCAGTTTGAAATAAATCCATATCTCTGCTTAGAAACTTAGGTCTTATATTCTTAGATAAATAATAATGTCCCACAAAAACCTGATCACCATCAGCAGTAAAAGCTAGAGTTCTTGGCTAGCTTTAGGACTGCATTACTGCACAAGCTACACAATTATTTTTGACTAGTAGCACTGTCTCTGTGCCTCTCATGTCAGTTAGGCTATTTGCAACAACTGCATTTTCTATTTCTAAATCTGTCAGAACTGTTGGAAACTGGATGATAAGCAGCTCTGTGTCTAACATCATACGTCTTTTTCCAAAACTCAGAAAATATTATCTGTGGCTTGGTGAATAAAACCTTTTAATCAGTGCCTGAAGCATTCTTTCATCAGCACGATTATGGCAACAGTAGGCTTGCAGAAGTCCTTTTAAGCAAGATTCAATAGCCAGAGCAAGCTCAGGGTCCCAAAGATGAATGCAAGCTCCTGAAGAGCCTATGGGTTTATAGGTAAAATGTCCACATCTATAAGCATCATCTCTGGCTTCGAGAAGAGTTGGAACATGAGGGCCAAATCCTTTTAGTTGATCGGTATTACTTTCAGTTCTTTCAGTTGCTGCTGATTATAGTTCAGCATATACTTCACATCTAATTCTTCTCTCTTAATTCTGGTATGTTCCTCTTTGTTCTTTTCTATGGCTAAAACTGTTCAATCTCTTGATTGAACTTTCTTGATCCTGTAAGGCCTTTACACTCTCTCCTTTTATATATATAATTTTTATTTGATTATAGTTGATTTAAAATGTTGTGTTTCTGCTGTACAGCAAAGTGCATCAGTTATACATATACATATATCCACTCTTTTTTAGATTCTTTTCCCATATAGGTCATTACAGAGTATTGAGAAGTGTTCCCTGTGCTATATAGTAGGTCCTTATTAGTTATCTATTTTGTATATCAATCCCAATCTCCCAATTTATCCCTCCCCCTCTTCCCCCAGTAACCATAAGTTTGTTTTCTACATCTGTGACTATTTCTGTTTTGCAAATAAGTTCACTTGTACCATTTTTTTAGATTCCACATATAAGCGATAGCATATGATATTTGTCTTTGTCTGACTTGCTACACTCAGTATGACAATCTCTAGGTTACACTCTCTTTTAACTAAGATAATTTTTTTGCCTTTTCAGCTGCTCAAGTTCCAAAGATTGATTAGTACTTTTTTCTTTTTTTTTTTTTAGTTCTTCAATTCTTTTGCAAAGCTACTCATCATCTTTCTTTAATGTTCAATATGCATTTAGGGAATGGTTATATAAAACTTCAGCTACATTATAGGCCCTTTTCTTAGGAGTAACATCTCCTTTCAATACCATACGTTTTGGTGTTTATGCATTTGTCTCTTGACTAATCTTTTCTATTTTATCTTGAATATCCTTGTATTTTTTCTGCTTCATTAAGTCTGACCTGCTGTTCTTCCATTTTCCTGTCAAGTCTAGCAGCACAATCTTCTCCAATTTTTATATTATCTCTGATAGCATTCAGTTGTTTTTCAGTTTAATTGACCACTGCCCAAGGCATTTCACATTTCAAATATGTTAAATTAGCCTTCATTGTACTTAAACTAGCAATAATTTGTAAACATCTTCTTTCTCTAAACACTGGCACTTTAGTTCAGTAAATTACTCTTCCTTGATTTATCTACTCCTTTGTTCTTTGTTTCCATAATGTATAAATAATCTTCCTTCATCTGTTCAAGTGGGGTTGCTTTCATGAAGAATTTGTATTTGTCTCCCTCAGTTTTAGACAGCTATAACTGGTTGCTCATCTCTTGTGTTAAAACAAAAACTGGATTATCCACCTGCATGTTAAAATGATCAAGAACTGCAATTAGCTCTTCTTTCCTAGTAGAAGCCACGTTTCCGTTTCACTTTTTAGTTTATAAGATCAACTTCCGTCCATGCTGATGAGACGTCGCACAGCTGTAGAGTGACCATACACATTTGTTTTATAGCATCACCTCCACTGTTCCTTAATGTTATTGAGATAGCTGCTGAGTTCCATTGTTGCCAGCAACAAAGTTGATATTAGAACCAAATTTAAAGGGTGTAAGCATGGAATGACACATGAAGTTTCTTAGCTGAATACTCTCAATTATCCCAATTTCTCCTGCAAAGTAGAAGTATCATTAGTGAAAGAAACTGTACATTCATCTTCCTCACTTTATCAAAATCCTCCAGCTCTTGTCTCAGTCTTTTGGCATTTTTAGGAGAGAAGTTTTCTTTCTCTCTTTTGGCCATCAGGTCTCAAACAAGACGAAGTCTCCTCAAGGAACCGATCAGCGAGACTGTCACGGTGCAACCCTACGCTAAGGCTACCCTGGGCGCGTCCTGGCCTCGCCTGGCCGCCATTGGCCCACTGGAACCACGTGCCTGCCACCAGGTGCTCCGCACCTGGCTCTGCTGTTTTTCTAATTCCATGAGACGGATTTTTAGATCATAAGTTTTTCCGTCTTCCTTCTTTCCTAATACGTGCATTTTATATGCTGTAAGTTTCCCTCTCAGCATGGCTTTTACTGCATCTCCCAACTTGTGACAGGTTGTACTTTCAAGTGTTAATCCGCTTAAAATATTTTCTAATATCCTTAATGATTTCTTGTTTGAACAATGGACTACGTAGAAATGTATTTCTTAATTTACAATTGTGTGAATTTTCTACTTAAAATTTTATTTATTTCTAGCTTAATTCCACTGTGGTCAGAGAATATGCTCAGTATCATTTCAGTTCTTTGAAATTTGTTGAGACTTGCTTTGTGGTCCAGCATTTGGTCAGTTTTGCTTAATTTTCCATGTATACTTGAAAAGTTCTACTTTCCCCTGGAATTTGCCTGTTCATTCCTGGCACTGTCTTGTGGCTTGTTTATCTTAGTAGTGGTTTCCTTTACTTCCTTTTTTGAAAAATTAAACTGTGAAGTATAACATGCATCGTGGAAAAAAACATAATTCAAAAAATAACCACAAAACAACAAAACCCATCCTCCAGGTCAAGATATAGAATATTATTAGCACTCAAGAAACCACATGTGTGTGCCTTTCTGATCACAACTGTATCTCTCCCCAGGATGTAACCATTATCCTGATTAATTTCCTTGCTTTTCTTTATAAATGTACTACCTCTGTGTGCATTTCAAAACAAAAGGGCTTACTTTTGCCTCTTGTTGAACTTTAAGTATATAATCACATTGTATATACTCTTCTGTGTTCTGCTTTTTTACTCAACATTAGGTATATAAGATTCATTTATGTATCTCCAGCTTGTTCCTTTTGTTGCATTTCAGTTGATTTTTATTACTGTATAACATTCAGGTGTGTCAAAATTTACTTACCTGTTCTACTGTTGATGGGCTTTGGGTTGATTTCCAGTTTAGGCCAATTAATAACAATACTACTGTGAACATTCTTGTACATACATCCAGATGCACATCTGCATGTGTTTCTCTAAGGCATAGATCTTGGATTTAAATTGTTGGGTCAGGGGTACATATATGTTCAACTTCATTGGATGCCACATGATATTTTCAGGAAGAGTATACCAGTTTACAATCTCACCAGCATTGTTTGGATGTTCCTGTTGTTCCATTTTTCTCTCCAACACTTAATTTTGTCAGACTTTTAACTTTTTTCCCAATCTGATAGGTGTGTATCCCATTGTAGTTTTAATGTATACTTCCCTAATTACTAAGGAGGCTGTCTGTTTATTGATCATTTGGATATCACCTTTTGTATAGTACCTGTTAAAGTCTTACCCATTTTTCTGTTTGATTTGTGCTGTCAGTTTGTAATAGTAATGCTTACTAGGCTTTGCTGATTATATGTATTGCAAATACCTTCTCCTATTTTTTCTTTTTCTTTTTACTCTAATACCTAATAATAATGGAGTCTTTTGAGGAACAGAAGTTCTTAATTTTAATGTGGTTAAATTTATCAATCTTTATTTTATAGTTGTTACTGTTTGCATCTTCTTTTATAAATTCTTTACTGTCCTGGGGCTATGAAGATACTCTCCTCAATTCTTTTCTAAGAGCATTATAGTTTTGCCTTTCTTATCTAGGCTTTAATCTATCTGGAACTGATTTTTGTGTAGCCAAAGAAGCCATCATTCTGGGATCACTTCAGGGTCTTGGCTCAGTTCATCCTTCCCAACCTTGTGTTGGCCAAAGCCTCAGTATCCTGATAGCAGTATTACCACTATCTTCATTTACCTCAGAACAACTCTGGTTTTATTTTGATTTTTGGAGTGAGAGGGCCTTCAGAGACCTCCCCTATCTCTTGAGAGACCAACAATGCCTCAAAGAGACAGGTCCTATCCAAGGTCTAGTTGTTCCTTAGCAGAAGGGCGCCTCTGTGCACCTAATCAGTCACCACACCATTTGGAAATCCTTAACAATATATTTTGCATATTGTTCCAGGTCAGTACATATAGAGCATTTTCATTCTTTTAAAAGGCTGCATAATGATCTATTGTATGAAATTTATTTAACCAGTCCCCAATGGTGGACCTTTAGATCCTATCCAATTATTTATTTTTACAATACTGCAGTGTCATTTCACACCTGAGTATATCTGTATTATAAATTCCTAGAGATAGAACTACTAGATCCTGTACCCTCCCCCAACCCCCAGCATAGAGTTTGTATCAATTTAAACTCCAGAAATGTAGGAGCATGCCTATATTTCCACATTCTCACCAAATGCATTATAAAACTTTTATACTTATCCATCTGATAGTTGAAAATAATATCTCATAATTTCAATTTGTATCTTTTACTATGGGTGAGATTGAGTGCCATTTTATACATCTAAGAGAAATTTGTGTTTCCTTTTCTTGGAACTATAATGTTCCTAGTCTTTGCCTTTTTTATTCTGTTGGGTTTTCCAGGTAGTTTTTAGGAATCCAAAAGTTTGCAAGGTCTTGTACTGAAATGTGCATAGAATATTTGCTTTATGCAACTTTAAGGAAATATACCACAATGTTCTTTGACAAAGTATATAAATGCAGTGTTGCAATTTAGATATTTTACTGAACTCATTAAAAAGAAGATTTTATGGGGTTTGGAGAAAAAGTAGAACTTTGTAAGTACACGGGGAATATTAAGCAAAACTGTTCAGTGCTGTACCATAAAGCAAGTCTGAACTGTCCCAAGTGTTATTCTTTACATATGAAAGATTATCTTGTTTTTCTTTCTCTATGAAGAACCAAGCTTTACAAAGATTTATTACTGCTGAAATTTTAATCTACTCAATTAATTTGTGAATTTGTAAATTAATTTAAATAAGTATGCAAATCTGAAGTCCTTTAATAGATTAGACGTCATGGAATTGAAGGTCCACAGCTAAAATGGGCAACAGATTCCATTATCTTATTTCCTCTGCACTTAAAGCTAATTGCACTTTCAATGATGTTTTTATGATAGACTATTAGCCCAGCTTCTTCAGCATTCATAAACTTTAATATAGCTGAAATTTAAGAATATAAACACTAATCATTAACTTAGTACACTGTTAATTGAAACTGAACTCTGTTCTTGTTTTCGAATAATAGTAGTAAATTCCTTTGGAAGCAAACAAGGGAAAAGGATTTTCATGTCATCCAGTTTTTCTGATTTAGGACGCTAGCATATCTAATGTAGAATATCTTCAAAGTAAAGCAAGTTCACACTCTCACATTACTTCAAAGACTTTTGGTGTCTTTGGGGACTTGATAATTTATGTGTATTTGACCAGTAGAATATATTCTTATACTTCCTATTTTTGAGCCACTGATTAAATTATATTTAATTAAACTGCACAAGCATTTAACAGTTCTCCTATAGAATATATCCAAACTAAGCATATAGCCTTAACACTATGTTTAAAAAATCTGACAGTTAGTCTAAAGTTATTGACTTTGCAATATATGTACTCCTTAGCACCTGCCCTTGGAAAACACTAACAGACATTTTAAACATTTGGGCCACAGGTACATACCATTTTAAACATTTGGGCCACAGGTACATACCATTTTTTAAAGATGAAGTTATTTTAAGATTGGAGGAATTGCAAAGAATAACTGGTTTATTCCCCTACTTCATCCTAGATAAAAAGTGAGGCACAGAAAGATTGTGGCTTGCCCAACAGATAAAAGCAGCTCAAATGTACAAAACTTTCTGATTAAGTCTGCTTCCAGGATATTAATAGAATTATCATTCTGTTCTAAGTTTCACTTTTGATGTATGAAAGATGCAAGTGATGGAGACCATCCAAAGAAACTAGCCCCTCATTCTTTGGAGCTAGATTTTAGTAATAAAGAGGACATTCTGAATAACTAAAATAGTCATTCTAGTGCTTACAGAGAAGCATCACTTAAAAGGTTCCCACCAAAAATTTAAGTTTGATGGCAAATATCCTTGCCCCCCAAACCATACCACTCTAGAATCAATGTATAGTGTTCTAAGTTTAATCTTGGAAAACTACTTAGGGACAGAGTAAATGGAGTTATTCTTCTCAGTTTTAATGTCTATGTCAAACTAGAGAGCTAAGGCTGGACTTCCAGATCCTTATATATTTCCATAAAACACCTTCCCATGAGTTTAGCCTGGGTGAATCATGCAAATTAAAAGAAAATTATTAGTACCTAATTGCCCCCCCCAATAAAGACTGTTCCCACACAGACAGATATGGGCAAAATTTGAGTCAAAGCAAACATGAGAAACATGAAAAAGAAATACCATACTCACTTCATCGTTGGCAGGTACTGTCTTTGCCAGAAATTGCTGTTATAGGGGAGATTGCCCAAATCAAGGTCCTCAAACCCAGTGGCTTTTATGACTCTGTACATAAGCAAGGAAAGCCTTTATGATGTCACAGGAGGGGAGCCAGGAAGTTACTAGAATCTTGTTTTAGCACTTTAGACTTAAGTAATCATCTTGATGTACCTCAAATGCAAATTTATTACCTAAGAGATGGGTTTGGAGGAGCTTCTAGAAGCTAAGTTTGTTGCAGCTTGGAACACAGCTGGACCTGGAGTGGCCTGGTCCATGATGGTCTGGGATGCACTGATTTTTATAGTTGCTGATTCCTAGAGTTAATCTGCCTTCCTAGCTGGGGAAACACTGAGGGAACTGACCTGATGATGGCTATGGGTGGATGTCCAGCCAGCAGACAGAACATGTTATCCAAAAGCTATGGCCACAAACTACAGAAAGATTATGTCAGCAACAGGAAGATGCAACCTGGGGTAACGTAAAACTCGTGAATATAGCTGTTCAGATCATGTACTGCACAAACCTAGATGATACCATTTGCATCGATGGTATGTCCCAGCAGGTGGACCAAACATAGATATTGGGAATGCAGGAATAATAAATAAATAGTTGTCCAAATAGGTATATGGAGATAGTGGAACAGGCAAAGTCTACCAATGGTTAAGGATTCAGAGACAGGTCTCCAGCCTAAGAAGATAAACCATAAAGGAAATTGTCATGTCTTTAACGAAAAAGAGAATCTTAAAGGTTTTGTCACCTTAGGGTGTCATCAGGAGGTGATTCAGCAAGTGGGTCTGACCACCTCCTTTTGAATTTCACCTCCTCTGGATTCTTGCTACTGCCATGGGCACTGTAGCCCACTGGTCCAGTGCTCTGCCATTAAAGTTCTGGTGCAAGTGTGGACAAAAATACCTTATTTTGAGTCTTCCCAATAAAGTAGAGACAAGCTAGAATTTTTCCAAAAAGATTTCACTAAATAAAAAACATGAACAAAAAAAATATTTAAGGAACATAGAAAGAACTATCTCCACCCAGCTTTTGCACTTCTAGGAATTTATCCAAAAGAAATAGTCATGAATGAGTGTCAATTAGGGTTTGATCAGAGAAGCAGAACCACTTATGAGTGATATAGTGAGATCTGTATAGAGAGTAGACCTTATACAGTTGTGGAAGCTGGTTGTGCAGTCTGTGCAAGACTGCGGCTCTTCATCTGGTGCCAAGCCTGAAGTCGGCAGGGCAGCAATTAGGACAGGAAGATGCATGTGAAGTAGGAGAGAGTGGGGACAAACTGGAACCCACAGGATGAGCTAAAACCAAAAGGATGGAACCAGAACTTGCACCTGCCTCTCACTGCTTCCAAACATCCAAATTCAGTGATGTGGAAGACTTCTAGAAGATCGAGTGCACTTCACCACAGGGCTTCACATGTGCCTGGGCCAAGATCTGGAGAAGTTGAAAGAGGAGATCTGGTGGGAGCTGGATCTGTGAGGCGCAGGTACTACCCCATGAAGAACTAGCTGGAGTTGCCACAGGCCTGGCTGCTGGCCCCTCTAACAAGATGACCCATGACAGTGTGCATGAGCTCTGACAGTGCCTGACCCTACACCAGTCTTCCAGGTATAAGTATGACTGCTGCTTCATTTCCACCGTCTAAATCTCATGCAAAAAAAATTTATGGCTCTCACTAACTCAGAACCATGCAGGGCAGGGGGTTCTGGGAAATGTAAGTCCAGATTACTTGACACAGTACAAAGTCACCATAGAATGTGTGCCAAAAATTAACTACATAGATTTTCACTGCAGTGTTATTTATAACGATAAAGAATAGAATATGACCTGTCTAACAGTACAGAAATGGTTAAAATTTTATGGTATATCCACACATTAGAATATATTACAAAGGATGTAAAAGAATATTTATGTCCATAAACCTATGTTCACAACACAATTATCATGTACCGGTTGTATAAATACAAAGTTTTGATTAAAACACTATGGTATGGGCTTCCCTGGTGGCACAGTGGTTAAGAATCCACCTGCTAATGCAGGGGACACGGGTTCGAGCCCTGGTCCGGGAAGATCCCACACGCCGCAGAGCAGCGAAGCCCGTGCGTCACAACTACTGAGCCTGCGCTCTAGAGCCTGTGAGCCACAACTACTGAGCCTGAGTGCCACAACTACTGAAGCCCGCGCACCTAGAGCCCATGCTCTGCAACAAGAGAAGCCACCGCAATGAGAAGCCCGCACACCGCAACTAGAGAAAGCCCGTGCGCAGCAATGAAGACCCTATGCAGCCAATAAATTAATTAATTAATTTAAAAAAATTAAAACTGTGGAAAGAAAGCAAGAAAAAAAAATCACCTGAGTTTATACAATAATGATCCTACCTATCTTACGTTCTGAGTTCACAAGCCTTGTCCCTATCACATTCTGTGAGAAGGCCTGAGCCTAAAAGGATGGGTATAACTTACTAGGGACCTGGCCCAGACTCCTCACTCTCTGGTCTCTACTCTGTACCCACATGGAGGGCGCTCTCTTGTGACCTGCCAGATGGGAGCTGGACTCCAATATAAAACTCAAGGCTCCATATCTTTGAATATGACATTGTCTGCTTGGGAATGCCTTACAGCACTAACCCTGGCTTTCATCCGAGAGACTGACCTCTCTCCAGGTATTTGGCAGGAACCTGGAGATTAACATAACATATTTCACTCTTTAGGGGAAACCTGCACTCCCTCAATCGTCGTCACTAGGATGTAAGCTAGGATGTAAGCTTTAAAAGGGCACTGGACTGGTTTTTGTTTTGTTTTGTTTTTGTTTTTTTTTTGGTCCACAGATGTGGTCCCAAGGTCCTGGCACATAATAGACTCTTAGAACATTGAACTAATTTTTTTCTGTATAGCAAATGGCTTAGTCTTTTATAGACAACACAGCAATCTCTTATTTTTAAATTCTAGACAAGGACGTCTCCTATGCTTTCTCCCTCAATCTCCATCTTTATCCCATCCCCTAGGAGAAGTTGCTGATTGGTTAGTCAGAAACCTGGACAGTGACTGGGCTGAGTTTTCTAGGGGTAGAGGTTTCATATGTTTAAAGCTCAGTAAAAGGTCAGTTCTTGAGGAATGACCCTTGCCCAAGTATCTCCCTTCCACATTCTCTCTCACCCTGTGGCTCCATTCCCCTGCTGCTAGAAGCAGGCACTGGATCTACTTTTCCTCATATCTGAACTGATTTCAGGTCCAGAATTCAAGTTTAGTATTTGGAGAGGACTGTGAGTTCCATGAGGACAGAGACCTTTGTCAATTTTTGCTCAGTTATATTCTCAGCACCTACCATAGTGTCTGGCATCTTTCTCTTAGATAGATAGATAGATAGATAGATAGATAGATAGATAGATAGATAGATAGATAGACAGATAGATAGACAGATAGATAATAAATAGATGATAGAGACAGATCGATGTAGATAGGTAGGTATAGACAGGTATACAGAGAGAGAATCTCTAAATCTTTCTATAGAGAGAGGTTGTTTTGATTGAATGAATGTGGAAAGAGCTCAAAGCATACTTTAGGAAAAAGGAGACTTTCACATGATTCTAGCTCAGCATACCAGATTTCTACTTTGAGGTGTTGGGTCATAATCAGCTTATTGTAAAATGCCATTTTACCTTCTATGTGTTGGTCATTGTCCTGTGCATACATTTTCACTAAGAACCTTAAAGTTTTACCAGGTTCTCCAGTGATGATAAAACCATTTAAGAACCCCAAATCTCACCCTGTTTTCCAACATGAGTCAATTTTTTTTAAAAAGCCATAGCATTAAAAAAAAAAAAAAAAAAAAGCCATAGCATTTATACAAGAAGTATAGTCAGACTTCTTAAAGGAAACCTATCAGGATAGCTGCTAGCCTTCCTAAAATCTCACTGATTTGAGATACAGATCCTTGGAGAAACACAGACCCCTGTCCCTGGCACTAGATAAGCATCTGGGAGAGTCACAGCTGGCCAGGCTGTGGTCATTAGGTTGTGACTGTCAGGTGTTAGGTTGTGATTGTCAGGTTGTGATTGTCAGGTGTTGAGGTAGTGCTTTTGTCCTAGGATAGCGCTTCTCAAACTTAAATTTCTTACTAACCACCCGAGAAGCTTATTAATATGCAGATTATGATTCAGGAAGACTGCAGTAGAGCCTGAAGTTCTGCATTTCTAACAAGCTGATCCAAGGACCACATTTTGAGTAGCAAGGACCTAGAACACTGACCTCTCTTCTTTCCACATGCAGGAGGTGCTTTTGTCCCATGATAGTGGAGAAAAAGTAATTTTTGAAAGTGGTAAACTATTTAAACATTCTGTGCCTCTGTTTAATCACTTTTTTGATAAAAATAATATTACACGTAAAGTCCTTTTCTTCAGGAGGAAATGAGCTTTCCAAATGTCTCAATAGCTTATCCACATAAGGTACTTTTCTCCACCCTATGTGGTAAACAGAAATCACAAAAGGAAACTGTAGGAATCAGTCTAATATATCAATAATCACAATAAATATAAATAGATTAACTCACCTATTAAGAGATAAAGACTAACAGAGTGACTTTTTCCCTAACATTTTATTATGAAAATTTTCAAACGTGCAGAAAAGTTGAAAGACTTTTACAGTATACACCCATATACCCACCACCTAGATTCTGCAATTAATATTTGCTGTAATTGATTCATCACTTGTCTCTCCACAAACTGACTTTTTAAAAAAATCCAGTTATATGCTGCTTACAAAAGACACATCTAAAAACAACAGAAATTTGCAACCATGTGTGGTGATGGATATTAACTAAACTTGTGGTAATCATTTTTAAATTATATACATAAATCATTCTATGATACACTTAAAACTAATACAATGTTACATATCAATAGTAAATGAATAAAAAATAAATTATAAATAAATAAATAAATAAAATATAGAACAGAAAAGTTAAAAAAATGGGATTCAAAAGTAATTTGCTGGAAGGCTAATGATGCTACCCATCTTGTGAAGTCCTATCCACGTTATCAGCTGGATATACTAATTGTTCAAGGAAAAGATGACCAGTTCCTTTCAGATGGACAGTTACTACCTGAAAACTTCATAGCTGCCTGTACAGAAAAGAAAATCCCTGTTGTTTTCAGATTGCAAGAGGGTTATGATCATAGCTACTACTTCATTGCAAAGTAGCTTCATTGTATAGCTACTACTTTATTACCAATCACATCAGACGTCATGCAAAATACCTGAATTCCTGAAAAACTTCAGATAAGAGAATCTCTTCAGGATTACAAAATTGTAATAAACAGAATTACAAGGAAAAAAGATTTTAAAACATTGGATTTCTTAATGCTAAAAATGCTTTATTCTGTAGTTGATTCACCCTCTGGATAAATATAACAAACCTGAAAAAAAAAGTCATTTGCAATACCATATGATATCACATATGTGGAATCTAAAATATGACACAAATGAATCTATATATGAAACAGAAACAGACTCACAGACATAGAGAACAGACCTGTGGTTGCCAAGGGGGAGGGGAGGTGGGGGAGGGATTGACTGGGAGTTTGGGATTAGCAGATGCAAACTATTATATATAGAATGGATAAACAACAAGGTCCTACTGTATAGCACAGAGAACTATATTCAATATCCTGGGATAAACCATAATGGAAAAGAATATGAAACAGAATGTATATGTATTTATAACTGAATCACTTTGCTGTACAGCAGAAATTAATACAACAATGTAAATCAACTATACTTCAATTTTTAAAAAGTCATTTGCACATCATTTTATCTTCATTAGGAGTTCTAGTTCTATGTGTTCAAAATAATGGGGAAATACTGACAAATAAAAAAGGATTAGGTTTATACTAAATAATTTGAAGATTCTTCCTTATAGTATCCATAGTCACTACTGGCCTTCTCAATCTTTTTTAAAACATGGGATTACAAAGGAAACCAGTTACACTGAAGAGGAGTTATCAAAATTTAAAAAAAGAACAATTTGTGATACAATAGTATATGTGCTTCATTCTTGTTGCATTACAAGATCTAGCTGCAGGCTTAATAACTGTTGTTACTCTGAAGAGGTGCTGAGCACAGATGGAAAGTTGAGATACCCGCAACAGCTCTCCATGGGACATGAGAATATCAGTGATTTCTATTGGTGACAAAATCACAGCCACTGCGAATAGTAGTGAAGCTTGTTGTCTGCATTCATAATTATAGAAATTGCTAAATTTCAGTTACAAGTTAATGAAAATAAAGGTGCAATTTTTCTCCCATTCAGGTTTTATCCATAGACATCAGGTTAAGAACCCCAGACTAGTCTGAAGCCGTCCTGTCACAGATCAGCAAACTGCCTCCCAGTTTTGGGCCCGTGTAAATTGTTTGATTACACAGCAGATTGAAATCCTGGAACAATGTATGTTCACTTATTCCAAACTGCTTCATGTTGACTGGAATCTCAAGGCTCTACGCTTGGAGCAACATATAAATGACAGAAGCCATGCTAAATTTATTTTGGTACAAAAGTAAAATTTGGACTTATACCATTTGGGTTTTCTCTTTAAAAAAGAGCTTTACCTGCTACCAGAAATTATAATCAAGGTTTCCCAAGATTCAGTGAGGTCTGTCTAAGCTGTTTGCAGATAAAATTTGTTTAGTGAAATATTTGGCCAATTAAGAAAGCCTCTCTGGTCTGCTTTCAGAGTTCTTTTTTGGACACGATCCCTTCATACTTGAATAAAATCCTGACATCTGTGAGCCAAAATTCTGGAAATATATTTCTGAGACACTCCGTCTGTGAACACCCTTTAAAAAAATGCATCAGTGACAGAGAAGACTGTAATTAGAGCACTTATTCCTATTATTACATAGCTAAACAAGGAAGCATTCCATAAAAGTTCTCCAAAAGTAAACAATGTTTTTGGCTACTCGTTAATAATAGTATAACCCAGTTCTTCACGTACTATAAAGTCCCATCCATATAGTCCAATGTGCTTGTAAAATTTGATTTATGTGGAAGAAAGCTTGGTCACAAGAAAAGTGTTCCAGCGCATTCTTTCCTTTGCTAATTCTCTGACTTGATTTTAGGCTCTCTATTCTAACCTTGTCAGTCTGTCAGTCAGTCCAGGAGTGTGTTTTTAAATGCCTTTTCTCTGTCAATGACTGTTCTAGACTGTATTAACTATATTTTCTTCCTTTCCATATTCTTTTTTTCCTTCCAGTTTTATTTAGATGTAATTGACATAAGCACTGTATAAGTTTAAGGTGTACAGCATAATGATTTGATTTACATGCATCATAAAATGATTAACACAAGCCTAGTGAACATACCTCATCTCATATAGATCTAAAATTAAATAAATAGAAAAAAAATTTTTTTTCTTGTGATGAGAACTCAGGATTTGCTCTCAACTTTCATATATAACATACAGTGGTGTTAATTATATTTATCATGTTGTACATTACAGCCCTAGTACTTATTCATCTTGTAACTGGAAGTTTGTATTCTTTTCTGTATTCTTTTATTTAATTAAATTTTTAATTGAAGTATAGTTGTGCTAATTTCTACTGTACAGCAAAGTGCTATGTTGTGCTAATTTCTACTGTACAGCAAAGTGACTCAGTTATACATATATATACATTCTTTTTTATATTCTTTTCCATTATGGTTTATCCCAGGATATTGAATATAGTTCCCTGTGCTATACAGTAGGACCTTGTTGTTTATCCATTCTATATGTAATACTTTGCATCTACTAACCCTAAACTCCCAGTCCATTCCTCGTCCCCCTTGGCAACCACAAGTCTGTTCTCTATGTCTGTGAATCTGTTTCTGTTTCATAAATAGGTTCATTTGTGTCATATTTTAGATTCCACATATAAGTGATATGGTATTTGTCTTTCTCTTTCTGAGTTACTTCACTTAGTATGATAATCTCTAGTTGCATCCATGTTGCTGCAAATGGCATTATTTCATTCTTTTTATGGCTGAGTAGTATTCCATTGTATATATGTACCATATCTTCTTTATCCATTCATCTGTTGAAGGACATTTAGGTTGTTTCCATGTCTTGGCTATTGTGAATAGTGCCTCTATGAACATAGTGATGCATGTATCTTTTCGAATTATAGTTTTGTCTGGATATATGCCCAGGAGTGGGACTGCTGAATCATATGGTACTTCTATTTTTAGTTTTCTGAGGAACCTCCGTACTGTTTTCCATAGTGGCTGCACCAACTTACATTTCCACCAACAGTGTAGGAGGGTTCCCTTTTCTCCACACCCTCTCCAGCATTTGTTCTTTGTAGAGTTTTTAATAATGGCCATTCTGATCAGTGTGTGGTGGTACCTCACTGTAGTTTTGATTTGCATTTCTCTAATAATTAGCAATGTTGAGCATCTTTTCTGTATTCTTAGTGCTCTGGCATTTGGGGCCTTGTGGTCTGGAAACCACCCCTCCCAGGGTTAAGTAATTCCTGGAGATAATTTGCCTGCCAGCACGCCTTTTTGTGCAGACTGACCACTTTGGAGTCTATCCCCCAACTCGGCTCCTTTTATTAGACCCAGGAGAAGAGGAAGGTGTGCGGAGAGCAGAGGGAGTGTGGAGAGCACCTTGAGAGGTGCCCGAGGAAAGGCCCAGCTTGATAGAGCTTCTTCCCCATGTCAGGGGAGGGGGCGTAGGTTAGACCAAGGCATTGCTTCTGTTCCTTCCACACTACACTGCTTTGTAAGATCTTCCTGACCCTTTGATTATTATTTTTTTAATTTAATTTACTTTTTGACTGCATTGGGTCTTTGTTGCTGCGTGCGAGCTTTCTCTAGTTGTGGCAAGTGGGGGCTACTCTTTGTTGCGGTAAGCGGGCTTCTCATTGTGGTGGCTTCTCCTGTTGTGGAGCCTGGGCTCTAGGTGCACAGGCTTCAGTAGTTGCAGCACATGGGCTCAGTTGTTGAGTTACCGCAGGCCCTAGAGCGCATGGGCTCAGTAGTTGTGGCGCGTGGGCTTTGTTGCTCTGCGGCATGTGAGATTTTCCTGGACCAGGGATCGAACCCGTGTCCCCCACATTGGCAGGTGGATTCTTAACTACTGCGCCACCAGGGAAGTCTCCACTTAATTTTTTTTTTTTAATTTTTATTTATTTATTTATGGCTGTGTTGGGTCTTAGTTTCTGTGCGAGGGTTTTCTCTAGTTGCGGCAAGTGGGGGCCACTCTTCATCACGGTGCGTGGGCCTCTCACTGTCGTGGCCTCTCTTGTTGAGGAGCACAGGCTCCAGACACGCAGGCTCAGTAGTTGTGGCTCACGGGCCTAGTTGCTCCGCGGCATGTGGGATCTTCCCAGACCAGGGCTCGAACCCGGGTCCCCTGCATTGGCAGGCGGATTCTCAACCACTGCACCACCAGGGAAGCCCCCCCAACTTAGTTTTTGAAATCGCTTCCATCATCATCCCGTCAGAGTTTGGTGAAACAGGAATCACTTAGGAAAGAGATTGGTATCTCTTTCTAATCATCTTGCATCTCCCTAATCATCTGGCAAGATAAAATTACAATGGCCCTATCTCCTCAGCCCAGACATTAGGAGTGGCATTTAGCTGAGGCATTCATCCAGACAGAAGAGAAATAGGATAAATTCCTCAGTTCCCCAATTTTCATCTACCACCTTTATTCCATAGGTTAGCAGGAAATAACCAGGTGAAGAAGAAAGGAAAGGGGCTTGATCCCACCTAGGTGCTGTTTATTCTAGAGCCCTCCTCCCCATGCAAATTTATAAAGCCAAGGTTAAAACATAAACTCCTTCAGGGTGAGGATTTTGTCTTATTTGTTGCTGTTCTTCCAAGGTCTGTGTTCTAAAAATGTGCTGGGATTTGTTTTGAGCAGGTGAAGTAGGACACACAGACACAAAAATGATTGCCACAAAGGAAGAAGTTATTTTCTTGTATTCACAGTGCCCTAGGAGCAAGAGGCACAGCACGCCATGCAGGGCCACACGGGGCCACACAGGGAAGCACCACAGATGAGCAGGCAGAGAAGGGAACTGCGGGCAGGAGTTTTTGTTGTGGTTTTTAAGGGAAAGAATGAGCGAAGCAAGACAAGCAGGTGGAACAAACTTACCATTGGATAGTTTGAATAATGTCGGCGGGCTCTGCTTGTACGGGTGTCCTCAGTTGGCTGACACCTGGCCCTGTAGTGATGGGGCAGGGGATGGTGTCCCTAGTCTGATAAAGTCTGGAAGAGAGTTACTTCCTGCCTCTTCCCACACTGGGGCTCCTCAGGCTGTGCCAGATACAGATGAAATCTTTCCTTGCTGCCCTCTTAGGGCGGCTGGACTCTGGGAGCCTCAGGTGAGGGAGGTGGTAGAGGTGGGCTCCACCATCAGAGCGGGGGCCCAATCTCCTCAGCAGTTCCCTCGGAGGAGAAACACCTCAGCAAAGCAGACATTTGGTTTGTGCCCTGAAGACAACACAGGAGGAAAGAATATTCCTCCCATTAACGTGGATTTGTGTTCTTTTCAAAACTGTAACCCTTGTTTTCTTTCCCTAAGGAGCCTTTGAGCACTGCCTGGGCTTGGATTACAGCATGAGTCACGACGTGAGCTGTGAGTCACTTTATCTTAGTCATCTGAGACAGCTTTCTGATCCCCAAATCTCTGGTCTAGTGGAAGAGAAGAGAGGAAGATGTGTGAGCTCACTTCTCCTGCTTGTGATTTTTCTCTTGCTTCATATATTCCTCCTTTCATAGTATGTCCTAAGAAGGCACAGACAAGGCTGGGGAAACAGTAGTATTAGGCAAGGGTATTTTTCCACTTGTCTCTGTCACGGTCCTGCAGGAAACAGCTGGTTTGCACAAGGTCTTTCATTCAAGAGAGTTTAATAAGGGGACTATTTACAGGGGTGCAAACAGACTCTTCTGTCTGTTTGGGTTACGAACCCCACAAGGAATGGTGAGGACCAGGGACAAGCACGAGCCGGCAGCCGATACCACGCGCAGGCCTGTAGAAGGGAGGGGGCGTGGTGTTACTGGTCCCAGGGAGAGCTGTGGCTGGGGAAGAGGGGACACTCAAAAGTCCCCATGCAAAGAGGAACACAACCACTGTAAAAACCATGGTCTGGCAAGGGGGCATGGTGGGATAAATAGGTCGATGACTCCTCTTTCTTCCTGACCTCTGATCTTCCAGCACCACCCACTGACCAAAGTCAATTGGAAGCCAGAGGACTAGGAGTCTGTCAGGGCACAGGGCAAGGCCAAGAAGGGTGGAGAGTGGAGGGGCAAACAGAGTAACCAATACACAGTCAACATTTGAATGTTTAAAAAATGGTCCACTTACTCCAGACAGCAAACCACTAAGTACAACTTATTAGACTTTACATTAGAATATTGGACTTCCTGTACGCGCCAAAGAAATGCAACACTGCCTCGTGGAAGATCAGCAGATAAATGGCAAACAGGGCCTCTGGTTCCTGATCTCTTGATGAGTGGGGTTTAGATTTTCTCTCCCTGGCCCTTCACAACTCTCCTCACTCTGCATTTTGTGTCTGTCAGGGACAATAAAAATCTGTGCTAATATATACATGTTTCTAGAATCATAGGTTTTTCAGAAGGCTATCTTGTTTAATGCCCCACCCCATCCCCACACATCAGGCAGCCCTTTGATAGCATTGATGTAAAAAGTACTTGAGTAAAGTAACTTTGTAAACTTTACAAAGTACTTCACGAAGTATCAGAGTAAGTACTTTGGTGGCAAATTGTTTACCACCCCCTGAGGGAAACTTATATGACAATTCTGTTTTTTAAAAGTTGTTAATACCAAGCCACAACAAACTTTATTAAAAAGTTTCCTCTTTCAAGTGACAAGTTTTATCAAAGTTAGGTCCTTAAAGGACAACTTAAAAGTTGAAATTTTTCTCAGTTTAGCTGGTAACTTCAAGATGATTCAACATCATCCGTACTATTTGGCCATGTTTTCATTCTCCTCAGGTGTTTTGTTAAATGGAGTCTGGAATCCCACAGATTCTTCTTTGCTGCTGCTGCAGAGTAAAATCAACTCGAGGGTGGAGTGAAGGTGTTGGGCTAAGGGGGTGAAGAAGTTACCTGGGGACAAGAAATAGATACTTTTAGGGAGAAGAATAGGGACACAATGATATTGTTGTTAAAGAATTACTAGTTAAAGGTCGAAGAGGAAGAGATACAGCATAAAATTAAACAGGGAATCTTTGTAGCACTCAGGAACCCAAAAGGTCTGAAAAAATAAAACTGGAAGATTCAGTGATAGTTTCTGTTTATTCCTATGGATCTATTCTCACCCTTCTCCACTCTGCTGTGTCCTGGAGGCTGACCTATATGAGCTACATCGTCTTCCCTCTGGGTTTGAGATTAGCTTCAGCCATTTGGGACCAGGCAGGAGATTGGAGGGGAAGAGAGTAAGGCTGGAATATTCATGCTGCCTCCCGTTCTTCCTCCCTGTGGGGTCCCTGCCGGCTGACTGCATCCCTCAACTCAAGGCCATAGCCTCAGTCAGCCTGCCCTTTTTACACTGTTCTCTCTCTCTCTCTCTCTGTCTCTCTTTCTCTCTCTGGATTTCAGTAACCCTCTCCCATTCAGGCCTGGGCACTGCAAAACCCTTGTGGTTTCCCACATCCTGCCTGCAACTTTGTAAGTAGCCCTGTTTGTTATTAAATTGCCCAACTGAAATGAGCCATCTGTTTCCTGCCAGCACCCTGACTGACACACTCAGTCCCATTCTTCTCCCAACATTTACTGAGTAGCTACTATATTTCAAGGAAGAATAAAATGATAAATTAGGCAGTTACTACTCTGAAGGAGGCTGTCTGGGGAGTGGAGACAGCCACAGGAACAGATGGTTATATCACATCTTGATAAGTGATGCAGAGAGGCACTGGATGGGGAGGTGGGTGGAACTGTAAAATAGGGGCATAGGCAGACTCAGGGAAGGTTTCTTGGTGGAGATGGGGTTGGACAATTTTAGAGGCAGGGACATGGGTAGGGAGTGGTGAGGAGATGGGAGAGAAGCCATAGGCATCAGGGCCAGACCGTAGAAAGCCTTATACTGTGGGTAGGGGTCCTTCTTTTCTACTTGTTTACTCTTTCTTTTTCTCCCTTTCTTTTTACCAACAAGGGAAAAATAGTGACATCAGTGAAGTCTGCAGCCCCTTACTCTTAGACCTCAATCTTGCCCCACTACCAGTGCTTGACACTCCTACTTCCTTGCCTAAAACCTGTCTTGCCCATTGAAAATCACTCCCATACACCTCCTGCATATTCTAAGGCCTTTCAAAATGGCAAGATGACAATTTGGTAAACTAGTCCTTGGAGGTGAGCTACAGGAGAGAGCTAGAAGTGAACATTCCCAAGTGCATTCTAGGAGCCCTAACAGCCAGAGCCCCATTTTCTTTAACAGCAGTTGATAACACTGACACTTTTCTTGTCCAATGGAGAAGGGTGAACGTAATGTTGGAAAGAAGGCAGGGAGTGAGTGAGTTTCACTCCACCAAGGTGGGGCTTTAGTTCAAATAGGTTTGAGCAGGTGGCACTTTTAAGATCCATTTTTATCACATATGGACAAGTCCAGGGTCCAGGAGGTATCTGCCTTCTCTCTCTTAAGTGCACACTGCCAGTAGTTTCCTTGCTAGGTAAGGGCAGGTCCACACAGTCCCAAAGTTTCCTCCTTGCTATCAAAGACAGCCAGTCCTCTAGAACTGCAGCTCATGAGGCTTCGTTAGTCAAAAATCACACACACAAAGCCACCCAACGGACCCCTCTCTTCTGTTCACCGAGAGTGCGCACCACTGCCTCCCCTCATATAAGGAAAGAGACACGGGAAGAGTTAAAAGAAAGTGGTGGGTATGGAACCCTCAGGACTCTCGCTCTCAGCAAGTAACCGGATCGGTTACTCGAGCTCTCTGCAAGCACGCACGCCGGGCCAGGGGCGGCCACCCCGCAGGTAGAGCTCCGGGCTGCCACTAGAGCCCGAGGGTGGGGCTAGTCTCTGAGCACGGGCCAGCTGCCCGCCCCCTGGAGGCCCCGCCTCCCAGACAGGCACGCGAGAAAGCCCCTCCCCCGGGCGGAGACAGCTCCTAGAAGTCGACGCCGCGTCCTGTTGCTTTGCCAGTATCCAGAGGCCGCCGCCGCCGCTAACCCCTTGCGGAGTTCCTGTGGCTACCACCGCGCGGAGTATGGGGCGCTGATGGCCATGGAGGGCTACAGGGGCTTCCTGGGGCTGCTGGTGTCGGCGCTGCTCGTCGGCTTCCTGTCTGTGATCTTCACCCTCATTTGGGTCCTCCACTACCGGGAGGGGCTCGGCTGGGACGGGACCGCGCTCGAGTTTAACTGGCACCCTGTGCTCGTGGTCACCGGCTTCGTCTTCATCCAGGGCATCGGTACTGGCACCTCCTGGGAGGAGGCGGGGAGGCAGGGGCCGGGAGTTCCCGACCGAGTTCCAACCGAGTGGGGTTGGGCGAGGGAGGGGGTGAGGGAGAAGCGCGCGGCGGCCCGGGAGCGGAGTCGGCGGGGCGCGGCGCTGGAGGGAGGTGGGCGGGCTCCGAGGCCCGGGGGCCGCGGGCCGGGCCGACTTGGGCGAGCGCGGGAGCTGCAGCGCTGGGGCGGAGCGCGCGGGGCCGGGGTTTGCGGTGAGACGCGTGGCGGGGTCGGCTGGGCACTGCCGCGGCGCGGAGGGCTGGCCGGGCGCGCCGGCCCGGCTTGGTTATTAACTCTTTGCTGCGAGTGGTTGCGATGCGACACCAGACGACACCAAACGCGGGAGCGGAGGAGAGATGCGGGAGCGTGGTGCGGCCCGGCAGCCCACGAGACCCCGAAAATCGCCCCCTGTGGACCGAGCCTGCGCCATCACAGGCGCGGAGGCCTCTTTAGGCGACCCCTTTCGTTGAACTTGCTTCAAGGCTGCGGGTTAGGAGAGGAAGGCAACGGGGGCGGGGGGTGGTGCGGTGAGAATGGAGGGGCGAGAATTTGCCTCTTCTTGTCTCATCCTCAGCCCTGAGCGAAGGGGCCCGTCAGCGGGTAGCCGGGGTGAGTGAAGGAAGCATCAGCTCTGGTTTCACTCTTAGAGCGTTAAACGCAGTCGAGCCGAGAAGCTGCCAAGACTCAGAAGGGTGTTTCGCTGCCCTGCCTGGTTATTGGACAGTCTTGAGCCCGACTTGTTTTTGTGGCTGCTGCCCAGAGAAAGTTCCCCTGCGGGGCTTCCTGTTGGGCGCTAGCCCGGAATGCGGGGCCAGAGATGCCCGAGGGGGGCCCGCGGCTGCTGGGCTGGGAGAGATGCTTCTGCTTGGAACATCTTTGGGGTTTGCTGCCTCGGCCTGCAGCCTCTGGGATGAGGCTGGCACGGAGGGAGCGCTCAGCGGATGGCAGATTTTGTTCTTGTTTTTGAGATATAAGTGACATATTAGTTTCAGGTGTATGACATGATTATATGTGGAAATGTATAATTAACATCCATCACCTCACATAGTTAGAATTTTTTCCCCCCTTGGGATGAGAACTTTTAAGATCTAGTCTCTTTAGCAATGTTCAAATCTACAGTATAGTATTATTAACTGCCGCCATCATTCTGTACGTTACATCCCCAGGACTTATAACTGGAAGGTTGTACCTTTTGACCACCTTCACGCATTTCCCCCCTTACCTCCTCTCTCCGTCAGTGTCCGGTTTTGTCGTCTTTGTCTAGTGCTGCTCACAATGTCCTGACAGCTTCCTTTCCTTCAGCTGCTATTGAGCTGGAGGAACCTCTAGCTAGTGCTGCAAGCGCCATTTATTTGTAACCGCTCTCCAAAAAGTGAAGTCAAGGCCTTGGCAGAGAAAGTATTTAGAACAAGGCAGAAAGTAGTGGACTGGAGTTATGTCGTAGAAAGTAATAGAGAGGAGTGGAAAGGACTTGGGAAAGAGGTGCCCACCAGTCGAAACCTCTAGCCTTGCCTCTGAGCAAGCTGCCCTTTCTCCACCAGTATTTAACTTTCCACAAACAAACAAGAGAACAAAATAGCGCCGACCTCGTTCCTAAAGAAAAGATTTTTGTTTCCATTTAAAACGTGGGCAGCAGCCTTGGCCAGTGTGGCTGGCGTGGCTGGCATCCTCCCACTCTGGGAGGTACTGGAAGCTGTTGCCAAGGCCCAGCTGTGGTTCCGAGGCTTCCCTGGTGTGAGATTGGCACCCGGGTGTGAGTACCACTGGCTGGCTAAGTTATTCGTTGCGTGTTTTGCCACTAAACTAAAATGAGAAAAACATACTCAAGTTCCGAAGTCGCTGTTGGCAGAAGCACTCTTTCCTCTGTGGTGGAGCCCTTAAGTTTGGCCAGAGCTGTCAACACCTTTTGTTTGCTCACAGCAGTAGGAGCAGTCTCTTCAAGCCAACTCCTCAGAGCAGCTTCTAATACTAAGAAACTTTCCGGAGGGGCTAGAATATCTTCTCCTCACCATGGAGGGTAAGGGAAACACAGGTGATAATACTTGTTTCTTGACTTCTAAAGAGGAGGCGGTCTAACACTTATTGAGTGCCTTCTGTGTGCCCCCTAAGTGCACTATTTCACAGATATGTAAGAGTAAACTGAGGCACAGAGCAGGTGCTACTTCTGTGTAGCACTACTACACAGACGTAGTGTGTTTCAGGGGCTTTATTTTCAAGGTTCATTTCTCTGCTTTTATGGCAATACGCTTATTTTCTGTAAGATACTCTTTTTAGAGAAGCAAAAAGCTTCGTGTAAAATGCACTTTGAAACTCTTCGTTCATGTTAGAGTCCATTACAGTTTTCCTAAAAGAATTTATAATTTGTTTAAACTTTGGACTTTTCTTAATCTGTTTATATTCACTTTGGGGCAAAAATGTGTGCATGGATATTTTGGAAATTTTCATCTGCTGCTTTTATTTAAGCTTAACTCCTGTATTTGTATTAGTTTTGGAATGTTTGTCCTGTCAACATTACCCATCCTGTCTACTATTTGGATTCCAGATATGTAAAGCACTTTAATCAGAAGACACACTTATTTTTAAAATTTATTTTATGGAAGTATAGTTGATTTACAGTGTTGTGTTAATTTCTGCTGTACAGCAAAGTGATTCAGGAATACATGTATACATTCTTTTGCATATTCTTTTCCATTATGGTTTATCACAGGATATCGAATATAGTTCCCTGTGCTATATACAGTAGGACCTTGTTGTTTATCCATTCTATATGTAATAGTTTGCGTCTGCTAACCCCAAACTCCCAATCCGTCCCTCCCCGACCTCCCCTCCCCCTCGGCAACCACAAGTCTGTTCTCTATGTAGGTGACACATTTAATTGACATGAACGTAAGCTTTCTCGTACATATAGGCACATGCATAGCACTCATGAGTTCTTGCACGTCTTGGCCTACCTGCATGTCCTCACATCCAGCAGTAGGAAGCCTCCAGGAGAAGGACTAGGAGTAAATAGTTGACTTTATAGGCGGGGGGAAACACACATGTTACAGACTAGCCATGTTATAAAAGCTTTTTTTACTGTGTATAATTGCTTCAGGGAGCAAATTTTTACGCTATGTTATTTCAGATCTCTAAAAGTGAACGTGATGTAATTGAGTTCTGTGATACACAAATGTTCAGAGATGAGAAGGGAAGGCCAAAGTACCATTATTACTCTAAGCATAAAATGCTTTACAAATGCAAACAGTAAACAATATTTAAAACTATGTGAGAACAAATATGTGTCCTTTGAAACACCTTTAAGAAGTAAGCTCTGAAGAAAGCAAGGGTAACATAGAAGTTACAAAATAAATATCTGTGTGTCTTTTGGAAAATATTTGTGTTCTAAAATAAAGTATAAGAGACTACAGGATAGTTAAAACTGAAATAAAATTTTAAACTAGTAGGAAATCCAGCAAACATGAATGAGGAAGTTTCAAAGAGAACTTTAGAAGAGCTTTGTGCTTCTCTGAAAGGACTGTTTCCCATGAAATAAGTATACTGCCAGGAAATCAGAGAAACAAAACTTGAAAAGGCCACAGAAAAGACTGAAACAAATAAATGCTCTCAAAGTGGCTGTTGATCTTTTAAAAGGTTCAGCAAGGTGGAATGTGTTCTTTAGGAAAAGGTAGAAAATTCAAGTATATAAATTTAGAGAAAAGAAGTCTCAGCAATTCTATACTCCTTACTTTTCCACATGTAGAACTCTTTTGACTGTATAAACCGAAGGAAGAGAAATTCAATAGTATAATGATCTCAAGTTGGTTTTGTGAGAGCATATAACTTCATTTAAGTCACATTTAAAAGAATAACAAAAAGAAATTAAGAGTAGTTCTTAAAAAGCAAATGGGATATCCTATTAATGTATCTAAAAGTGACCAAATTCCAAGATCACTTAAATATACTTGTAAAGGCTCTTGGGGTAAAACCTGGCAAAGAATAGAATGGAGAAAGTGCCCCAAATACCTACTCCAAAACCAGCCTTTGGGACACCATAGATAATTAAACCTATCATTCATAAAGAAATGAGGGTTTTTACAGAGCATAAAGACACAATTCAAGACAACCCCAAGCACATTTTTTTTGTTATAAATAAGTACATGTAAGATCTCTTTGTAATACAACTAATAAAAATGTTTTAGACATGATTATTTTGCTCACTGTTGTATCCCCAGCATCTAGAATAACACCTGGAACTGGCACAAAGTAGGCCAATAAATAGTTGTTGAATAAATGAGTGATTATTTCAGTACCTTCGTCAATTGTTAGTAACAAAATGCAATTTTACAGCCACTCATTTGTGGTGATAATAGTAGCGTCCAAAGAAAAAGTGCCCTCCCTTCCCCTCAGTGATTCTGCTGTTTACAGCCGGTTTGGAAGCACTGCTTTAGTCAGCCTCAGGGGAGAATGGGCATCATGTTATATTGGAAGCACATCTCTACTCTAAAGGCCTCAAGCTCATTAGAATGTTACTGCCTAACTACCACCTGTGCCTCCTCACTCCATCAATTCTCCCCTTTTCCTTGTGCATCAAGTTTCTCCCCCATTGGATTATTTTCAATGTGTTATAATTTCTGTCATCTTTTTAAAAATATTTATTTATTTATTTATTTATTTATTTATTTATTTTTGGCTGCGTTGGGTCTTCGTTGCTGCACGCGGGCTTTCTCTAGTTGTGGTGAGCAGGGGCCACTCCTCGTTGCGGTGCACGGGATTTTCATTGCGATGGCTTCTCTTGTTGTGGAGCACGGGCTCTAGGTGTGTGGGCTTCAGTAGTTGTGGCATGTGGGCTCAGTAGTTGTGGCTAACGGGCTCTAGAGCACAGGCTCAGTAGTTGTAGCGCACAAGCTTAGTTGTGTATCTCTTGCAAATACTCTATGGACCTGGTTTTCTTATCCCTGAAAAAGATATATAGTGAGTTGAACAGTGGCTCCCAAAAGATATGTTTAAGTCCTAATCTCAATGACCTGTGAATAGGGCCTTAGCGTCTTTGCAGATGTAATTAAGGATCTCAAGATGAGATCAGCCTGGATTCAGGATGGGCCCTAAGTCCAATAACTGGTGTCCTTATAAGAGAAAAGAGAAGGAGATTTGAGGCACAGACACACAGAGGGGAGGCCATGTGAAGATGGAGGCAGAGATTGGAGTGATCTGTCTACAGGTCAAGGAATACCAAGTATTGCCGGCAGCTACCAGAAGCGAGGAGAGAGGTATGGAATGGATTCTCGCTCAGAGCCTCCTGAAGGAACCAGTCTTGCCAATACCTTGATTTTAGACTTCCGGCCTCCAGAACTGTGAGAGAATACATTTCTGTTGTTTTAAGTCACTCAGTTTTGGGTACTTTGTTATGGTAGCCCTAGGAAACCAATACAGGATATAACAGTTACCACTGCACTCTGGGAAGCCCAAAGTATGGTATTTCCATCAGGTTTTTACAGACTTTTTGTTGTTCTTCCCAGTCCGGACACAGTTTACCAATCAGAGGCCAATTTTATTATAAGCAGTGTTGCCTAATAACATTGGTGAGAAACCTCTCTGTTTACTAGCTCATTTGACCAAAGGTCAGATCCTCGTGCAGCAGGGTATAGGTAGGGAATCGGAGATTGCCTACTCCTGGCAAAATAGGAACCTCTTAGCTCCAGCAGATTGTGGCTATGTGGGGATGCCCACAGTGGCCAGAGTTTCTCATTATCCAGGAGAATCTAGATTTTAAAAAACTGGTTCAGTCTAAAAGTAAACAAGCCACAAAACCAAAATATAACCCCTAAATCGTGCTGATCAAACAAAACACATCTGTGCACCAAATCCAGTATATATCTTCCAGTGACTTCTAGAGTTTTCTATCTTGACTTGGTGGGGTTTTAAACTTTTCCCTTAAAGAGTAGAACAATCTTCCCTTTTAAGAAAGATAAAGCAGAAATCTTTGTTATAACTGCAGACTTCAGCTGTACTTTTCTTTCTTTTAATTAATTAATTATTTATTTATTTTGGGCTCTGTTGGGTCTTCGTTGCTGGGCGCGGGCTTTCTCTAGTTGCCGCGAGCAAGGGCTACTCTTCGTTGCGGTGCACGGGCTTCTCATTGCGGTGGCTTCTCTTGTTGTGGAGCATGGGCTCTAGGTGCGTGGGCTTCAGTAGTTGTGGCACGCAGGCTCAGTAGTTGTGGCTCGCAGGCTCTAGAGCGCAGGCTCAGTAGTTGTGGCGCACAGGCTTTGTTGCTCTGCAGCATGTGGGATCTTCCCGGACCAGGGCTTGAACCCATGTCCCCTGCATTGGCAGGCGGATTCTTAACCACTGCTCCACCAGGGAAGTCCCAGTTGTACTTTTCTAAGTCTGTTCATTCATTCATTCGATTTCTTCATATATTATCCTATTTATTTAATTAGCATGCATTTATTAAGCACTTACTGTATGCCAGACAGTGTAAAACAAATAAGTAAGATGCAGCCCTATCTACAAGTTCTCATTTGAGTTTGTTAGAGGCGAGTTATGGTTTTCTTTTAGAAAACCTGAGCCCTAAATTTTTTTTTTTTAATTTTTTTAAATTTTATTTATTTATTTTTGTCTGTGTTGGGTCTTCGCCTCTGTGCCAGGGCTTTCTCCAGTTGCGGCAAGCAGGGGCCACTCTTCATCGCGGTGCGCGGGCCCCACACCATCGCAGCCTCTCTTGTTGCGGAGAACAGGCTCCAGACGCGCAGGCTCAGCAACTGTGGCTCACGGGCCCAGCTGCTCCGCGGCACGCGGGATCCTCCCAGACCAGGGCTCGAACCCGTGTCCCCTGCACTAGCAGGCAGACTCCCAACCACTGCACCACCAGGGAAGCCCGAGCCCTAAATATTTAGAGCTGTCTAGGACTTGAAGTTGAACTCCTAATTTTAGAGATCAAATGCCTAACCAGGGTTAAACCACCAATGATATCAGAGCCAATACTAGTTCTAATGTCATAATATTGGTATGAGGCATAAGAAAATATAGCTGGTGTTTCTGGGTATTTGTAAACGTCTAGCCAATTAATTGAATTTTTCTCTTTTCATACACTATTTCATACCAAGTAAGTGCCTTTGTAAGGGTTTTAGTCACTTCAAAGAGATGCTTCTAGTGCCAAGTTGCTAAAACAAATCTTCCAAATCATCCAGATCACTTCTTTCATTTGGATTCTCCAAAGGTTTTCAGTTTCATGATATTCATGCTGTGAGACAGTCTGAGAGCACAGGCATGCTTCAGAGCTCAGATTCTCTTTGGTAGCCACTGCAGGAATCTTTTCAAGAAGTGTATTTAAAGAGGGTTCTCTGCTTTTACATTTAAACTTGAGGTCCTTTGGACTGAGTCAGGTGAATTCTTAGGTGCACAGGGAAATAAGTTGTAAATCTTGATAATCGTGCTTGGAACATTCTACCAAGGAGGTCAAAGTAATACATTATTCAAAGTGTTAAGAAAAGTGTAATGGGCACACCATATTTAAGTAGAATTTATAAGTGTTTTAAAATTCCAGTGTACTTCAGTCTCAATAACTTACTCTTATTTTATTTTGGGGTTCACTTAAAGCTTACCTAAAGCTATTAAGTGGGGCCGAGTGCAGAATACTTTTTACTTATTTGAAAGGACCATTTTTTTTTAATATAAATTTATTTTTATTTATTTATTTTTGGCTGCGTTGGGTCTTCGTTGCTGCACGTGGGCTTTCTCTAGTTGCCACGAGCGGGGGCTGCTCTTCGTTATGGTGCACGGGCTTCTATTGTGGTGACTTCTCTTGTTGAGGAGCACGGGCTCTAGGCGCGTGGGCTTCAGTTGTTGCGGTGCATGGGCTCAGTAGTTGTGGCACGCGGGCTCAGTAGTTGTGGCTCACAGGCTCTAGAGTGCAGGCTCAGTAATTGTGGCGCGCGGGCTTAGTTGCTCCACGGCATGTGGGATCTTCCCGGACCAGGACTCGAACCCATGTCCCCTGCATTGGCAGGAGGAATCTTAACCACTGCGCCACCAGGGAAGCCCAACCATTTGGTTTTATATGAACTAACACTTGGGTCAGCAGTTGAGGTTTTGATTTGTGCGTTTTTAAAAGAAGATCTGCTCATTTTCTGGGAAATAATAAATTACTATACTTTATCAAGATTTGTATATTCAACACATACTTACTGAACTCCTACTATGTGCTAGGCTCTGTGCTAAATGCTGGGATCTGACAGTGAACAAGACTGACGTACACCTACCTTCGTAAATCACAAGATTTAAACACAGAAGAACTGAATTCAAATTGTTTTCTATGTTTGGGGACATTTCTCTCCTTCCAAGTGCCCTTCTCCCCACATTCACTTTGACAAATTCTAAATTTGCATTGCCTGCTGTGAGACAAATTTGTATATGTGGATTTTGTAATGGTATATGGATGGAAAGCTGTTTTGTAATGGTATATGGACGGAAAACTGGTGTCAAACCAGAGATTACATCTTGAAGAATATATATTTCACATATTCCTGAGTTGATTATGCTGCTAGGAACTGAGAAAATTTCTAATAATTAAATTCAGGTTACTTCATTTATCCCTTCATTGTTGAAAAAATAATTGTACACAGGTATTGATTTCTTTTCCCTTTCCTTCCTTCCTCCCTTCCTCCCTCCCTCCCTTCCTTCTTTCCTTCCTTCCTTCCTTCCTTCCTTCCTTCCTTCCTTCCTTCCTTCCTTCCTTCCTTCCTTCCTTCCTTTTTAAGTTTATCACAATAGCATGTTCCACCACCAATAATTTTTCTTTTAGAAAGATTTAAAATGTATTTTTCACATTATATGTGTTCATGTTTTCCCTTCATTTTCTGGCCCTTTTGCCAACTAGGGCCTCTAACAGAAAAACCCTTGTTTCAGTCACAAGTAGCTGTTTGATAGCATTTTCCCTCCTCATGGGCTTATGAGACCTTTTTCTTCCTTCTCACTGAACCTCAGGAATGGTGTCTAGGTAAGTGCCAAGCCAAAGAAGCAAGAAATATTTAAATTTCACTCTCCAGGCAGTTTATACTACTGTTGAGAAGAGCTACTTGTTTAAGATATGTGGTTGATTTGCTACAGTTGCCCTTTCTCCTGAAGTCCACCGTATTTTGGTTACTTACGCATTTTAAAAAGCATGTAAACACCTTATGCAAATGCAGCATTTTGCAGTTATCTTCCATCTATCCAGAGAGCATTTTGAAACATAGTCAGCTACCCCGCAGAACTTTTCTGTTGCCAGGATAGGTGCTGAAAACTCCATGCCTCACTCCTATGAGAGCTGCTGAGATTTCCACAAGCTGCCTACTTAGCAGTTGAGACTAATTGGCTACTGGGTTTGCAAGCTTACAGAAATATTGTTCTAACTTTAAAACTATTATGAACTCTTTCAACCATACAGAAAATAATATAACAGATCCCCATGTACTCATCGCCCAGATTTAACAGATGTTAAGATTTTTGCCATCATAAAAGTTTATATACTTAAATAGAACTTAATACTGGTAGGAATAACAGATAATGCAGGCTGATGGAGGGGAGAGGTTGGAGGCAGGCACCCTAACCTGAGCAAGAAACTAAAAGAGGAGATAGAAGAATTCTACACTAGACCCAGGGACTAAAAGAGAAACGTAATTGTCTGGGCCCGTTTGGATCAGAGGCAAGTACCTCTCCTGCTTCAAAAGTCCCTAGGGCCTTTCTCTTATAGTAATAGGACTGTGTTTTGTTGATAACCCCCAAACCATCAATAAAAGATTAAATTGTGTTCCACTCATGCTACTGCTAGAGAAGGAAAGCTAGTGTGCAACCAATTTGAAGAACATTTGAGTAAATGTGAAAAGTTTAAAAATCAAGTTTTGACACTCAAAGAGGGTAGACTTCAGTTTTTTGGAAAATTTGACACATTTCTCTGTGGTGCCCATAGTATTGAGAAGAGTGAAAATTCTTCATTGGGAGCATAGTTGTCTCTGAATTTTGGGCAACCTTTTTAAGGTACTTTTTATTGAAGAACCACATGCATGCAGAAAAGTACCTAAATCATAAGTGATGTATTTTCATCACATGAACACACTCATGTACCCATCATGAAACAACATTCCAGGCACCCCAGAATCCCCTTGGTAACTCCTGTAACTCTCCTCAGTCATGATAACTATTCTTGATTTCTAACATCCGAGGTTAGTTTTGATTTTGGAAGTTTTTGATATAATATGACCCAGATTGGGGAGGAAAAGCTGTTTTGATTTATTGCTTATAATTTGCTATTTGAGCAAACATCCTGGGTATTTCCTTTTCGCATGTGGATGTTCAAGTTCCCTCATCTAAGATTCCTTCCCCTGGGGTGGTGCCTGGAGGATATAATGATGGTGACCACAATGGTGATAACAACAGTGATATTAATTTAAAAACGCTAAATGATATTGAGCAAACTACTTCACATCTCTGTGCCTCTGCTTCCTGCTCTGTGTAATGGTAATAATAACCATACCTTCCTCACACAGTTGAGTCGAGGATTATAATGTAAACATGTAAAGCACTTAGCATGGTGCCTACTAACTTGCAAGGGCTCAGGTGTTTGTGTGTGTGTGTGTGTGTGTGTGTGTGTGTGTGTGTGTGTGTGTGTAATAAATGAGGCTAAACCAGGAGAAAGGGAAATGCGTTACTAGGTTTTTGGGTTTTTTAAATAAATTTATTTATTTTATTTGTTTATTTTTGGCTGCGTTGGGTCTTCGTTGCTGCGTGTGGGCTTTCTCTAGTTGTGGCGAGCGGGGGCTACTCTTCGTTGCGGTGTGCGGGCTTCTCATTGCGGTGTGCGGGCTTCTCATTGTGGTGGCTTCTATTGTTGCGGAGCACGGGCTCTAGGTGCACGGGCTTCAGTAGTTGTGGCACGCAGGCTCAGTAGTTGTGGCTCGCGGGCTCTAGAGCACAGGCTCAGTAGTTGTGGTGCACGGGCTTAGTTGCTCTGCGGCATGTGGGATCTTCCTGGACCAGGGCTCAAACCCATGTCCCCTGCATTGGTAGGCAGATTCTTAACCACTGCGCCACCAGGGAAGCCCCACGTTATTAGGTTTTAATATTTTGTAGATTTTTATTTTACTGCTGCCTGATCACAGATTGATTGCAAAAAACTCGATTGTGTAGATAAAAGGTTACTAAGTCATTGGGTAAAGAGGCATTTGCTTTCCTTAAAAACTAAAGAGTCATATAATTATGACAGTGAAATTTATTTTACTTCAACTTTTTGTTGAAGTTAGTAAATATTGGAAATAATCTGTATGTCAATTGTATGTCAACATACAATTGATTATTATCTAGAAAATTCAATATGTATGAGAATATTATACAGTCCTTAAATTCATGTTTTCAAGGATAATTTAATGATGTGAAATGTTCATGATATAATTTTAAGTATAAAAATAACTTAAAATGCAAAAAACAAACCAAAACCAAAAAACCCACTAGATCATATAGGGTGTGCCGCTGAGTCATCAGAGGAGAAAAAGCATGAGGAGGGGAAACCATAGTGTAAGAGTTGACATCAATTTGATTTCTGGACTTTGATCAGTCTTCAGAAAGTGCTTTACATTTATTTATTTAAAAAATACTTAAGGGTCACACACACACAAATAAAACTACTGAAATCCGAAAAAGGTCAGTGGATTATATTGACGTCAGTTTCCTGGATGTAATACTATACTGTAGTTACGTAAGACGTTACCACTGGGCGAAACTGTGTGAAGAGTATATGGGATCTCTCTGTATTATTTGTTACAACTGTATGTAAATCTACAGTATCTCAAAATAAGCTAAAAAAAAATACTAATGGAGCTGCATATATATTTTGAGCCCAGGGCTGTCCTAGGCTCTGGGGATACAAGGAGAAACAGCAAGACACATTTTTGCCTTCAAAGAGGATGAAGTAGGGATGAGAAGGGGCCTTGAACTAGCTTTTATTTTTAATTAATTAATTAATTAATTATTTTGGCCATGCGGCAGGGCTTACAGGATCTCAGTTCCCGGACCAGTGATTGAACCCGGGCCATGGCAGTGGAAATGCTGAGTCCTAACCACTGGACCTTCAGGGAATTCCCTGAACTAGCTTTTAAAAGTGTACCTTTTGGGATTTCCCTGGTGGTCCAGTGGTTGGGACTCAGGCACTTTCACTGTCAGGGCCCAGGGTTCGATCCCTGGTCGAGGAACTAGGATCCCACAAGATGTGCGGCACGGCCAAAAAAAACAAAGTGTACCTTTTAAGGTGTTGTGTTAAATGGTTTGAAAAAATTTGTTGAATATAGAAATGATTGTCTACAAAGTTTCCATATCCTCAAGGAAATATAATCAATCAACATTTATAAGATAGCCATATATGCACTAAAATTAGTAAGTGGTAGTCCTTCAGAATTTGGATTACATAAAAGGAATACTGTCCTAATGGTGAGGCCTGTCAAGTGTTGGAATGGAACCAAATAATAGGAAGATTGACATCTTGTGCTGAAAGCTCTAAAGAGGCTGAATTCACATCTATCTTTGTAGGTTTTTTGTGTTTCTACCTGAAAATGGACAAGATAATCTTTTACATTTTTATGATCCAATTAAGTTTCATATATTCAAATTATAAATGTCTTTGAAGGGAAAAGGCAGCATCAGTGTCTGCTTCTTCTTTTCTGGAATTAAGAAATATACATGATTCACTGCTATATAATAGAATATATGATATAATAGAATCCATTTTCCAAGGAAGTATTCTTTAAACATTTTCAATCCGCCATATATTTCCAGATATCTAAATTTTCCCTGACATGGACTGAAGGAGTGGAATGAGGGTGGGTTGGGGCAGGATATTGTCTTCAGAGCAAAAATTAATTGCATGCTGGGTAAGGTGGGTATATAACGTATTGCTTAAGCCAGGACACTAAAAAAAAAAAGCTTTTTAAGTATCTTTCTGTTGAAGTTTAATCTACATGCAGAAAAGTATACATATAAATGTATAGCTTAATGAATCTTCCCTCAGTGATTACCTACATAACCAACACCTAGTTTGAAAATCAGATTATTAGCCGGAGCCCAGAAATCCCTCGTGCATTCCTCTCCAGTTGCTATAACCCTTCCTCACAAGGGCAACCAATATCTTGACTTTTCTTATTGCAGAGATATGTGTTGCCTGTTTTTATACTTCATATCAATTGAATCATACAGTATATACTTGTTTATGTCTGGTTTCTTGGCATTGACATTATAGGTTGGTCCATATCATTGGGTGAAGTTCTAGTTTTATTTCATTCATCCTCTTTGCTGTATATTATTCCATGATGTGAATATATCACAATTTATTTATTCAATCTCTTAATGATGGACATTGGGAAGTTCCCAGGTTTTGGCTACAGTGAATAGTGCTGTAATAATATTCTAGTACTTGTCTTTTGGTGAACTTATATACATACTTCTTTGGGGCATATACTCAGGAGTAGGATTACTAGATCATAAGGTATGAATATGTTTTGCTTAAGTAGACGCTGCTAGTTTTCCAAAGTGTTTGTTCTCATTTAAACTCTTATCAGCAGAACATGAGCGTTCTGATTGTTTCACAACCTCTCCAATACTCAGTGTTTTCCATATTTAGCCATTCAGATATGTGGTAGAGGTATTCTCATTTCTCTGTTGACCAATGAAGTTGATATCTTTATTATGTTTATTAGTCACTTGGATATACTCTTTTGTGAAATACTTGGATATACTTTGTCTATTTAAATCTTTGCGCATATTTTTCTATTGTTTAGTCTGTCTTTTTCTTGTCAAATTAAGACACTTATATGAAGAAACCAGATCATAAGATTAAGAATTTCATTTTGGACATGTTGAGTTTAAGATATTTGAGAGGCATCTATGTGGAGATGTCAAGAAGCCATTGGATTATGTGGGTGTGGAGTTCAGAAGAAAGTTCTGGGCTGGAGATGAGAATTTTGGAGTCCCTACCATGCAGGTAGCATTTTAATGAAAGAGTGAATGAGATCACGCAGAGAGAGAGCAGAGAGAGGAAAAAAATCCTAGGATGGAGCCTGAGAGGCAGCAAGGTTCGTTCGTAACTTGGGAGTAAAGAAGATACCAGCAAAGAGCCCAAGAAGGAACCACTGAGAGGCAGGGAAGAGGGGGGAAGCAGAAGCCAAGAGAAAAGGGTTTCACAAAAGGGAGCGTTCACTGTGTCGAACTGTTCATCTTGTGTTGATTAAAAAAACAGCACCACTACATTCTGTCCCCTTTTGTCTCTTTTTAGCCATCATCGTATACAGACTGCCATGGACCTGGAAATGCAGCAAGCTCCTGATGAAATCCATCCATGCAGGGTTAAACGCTGTTGCTGCCATTCTTGCAATTATTTCTCTGGTGGCTGTTTTTGATTTCCACAATGCCAGGAACATCCCCAATATGTATAGTCTGCACAGCTGGGTTGGACTGACAGCTGTCATTCTCTACATCTTACAGGTCAGTATCTCAGTGTATTTCTTTCTTTTTTTTTTTTTTAAATAGTGGAGGCAACAGTTCTTTTTTTTTTTAAATTTATTTATTTTTATTTTATTTTTACGGCTGTGTTGGGTCTTCGTTTCTGTGCGAGGGCTTTCTCTAGTTGTGGCAAGCGGGGGCCACTCTTCATCGCGGTGCGCGGGCCTCTCACTGTCGCGGCCTCTCTTGTTGCGGAGCACAGGCTCCAGACGCGCAGGCTCAGTAGCTGTGGTGCACGGGCCTAGTTGCTCCGCGGCATGTGGGATCTTCCCAGACCCGGGTTCGAACCCGTGTCCCCTGCATTGGCAGGCAGATTCTCAACCACTGCGCCACCACGGAAGCCCTCTCAGTGTATTTCTAAACAAGTTACAAAAAGTAAAACAATTCAGATACTTTCGATGTTTTCCATTCATTCATAGTTTCTTGGAAATCATCTCATTCCCACTAGTCACTGTTCCATTTGCTTCCATTATAAGTATTTCCCCCTGAGGGGGCATCAGAACTGCAGAATTCAGTTATGAGCTTGAATGTAAGGGTTTAAATATGGACATATGTATGTAGAGAAATTACCATCTCATAATATCTAGGCTGCCATTGTTTGGACTTTAAATTCCATGTGCTGGATAAACTAGCATAGGCAAGAGCTATAGATTTCTTTCTCACATTCTCTGTCACTTCTGTTTTCTAGGTTTAACTTTATGAGTAAAGAGATGAATTTTTACGTCTTTGTTAGATTTTGAAGGCTCAGTGATTATTTTATTTTCATTTCATTTATTAAATTGTCTTCATTTACTAAAGACACATACTCTTTTTTTAAGTATTTATTTATTTGGCTGTACCAGGTCTTTGTTGCCACATGCAGTCTCTTAGTTGCGGCATGGGGGATCTGGTTCCCTGACCAGGGATTGAACCCAGGCCCCCTGCATTGGGAGCATGAGTCTTAACCACTGGACCACCAGGGAAGTCCCCAAAAAACACATACTCTTAAGAGCACTATATTTAAATGTAAGTTAACGGAGTGAGATAGGAATTTGGCTGTTCTAGATCACAAAAGTAAAGGTTAATTTTTAATGTTTTTGGTGTTAACCATTTTGTTGAAAAATTTGTCAATTTTTTGGACAAACTATGTCAATTCACTTTCATTCCTTAGTACATATATCCAACTCCTGATTGGGACATCATTGTGAACTTACTTTTCTGTGGATATAGGAGAAGAAACTGGAGTGAGTTCATAAAACCTCAAGGCATATTTTAGAATATATGAATGTATGACCTCTTTAAAAAAGGATCTCTTAGCAGACATTTATTTGTCATTTTTCTGCTTCTTAAAGTAAGGTTTTTAAAGCCTTAAGCCTTTTTGAATTTTAACTAAGTAAAAGTTGATATCTATATGGACACTATTAATAATTTAAGTTTGCATTAGCATGCCTGGAGGTAGGGATTGGCGGATTGAAAGGTGCCAGACAGAAGGGGAGCATAGGGAGAGCCCTGTATCAAACATGATCTTACTGATCAAGAAGGAACAAGGAAAATATCTCAAATTGGGTGGCTGAGCCTAGCCCAGATCTCCTGCCCTCAAAGTTGATTTTCCCTCAGTGTTCTCATCTGGGAGACAGCGTCCTCCTCTGCTGCCAGCTGGTGGACCCTCTCCCTTCAGAGAGTAGGATGGCAAGAGCAGGGGCCATTGAGATGCTGTCAGTTGCTTTGGGGACCCCCTTGGTCTACTAGCATCTCTTCGGGACTTTCCCAGCTTTCTGTTCTGCTTTCAGCGGTTTGTTCCCCTCACTCTGCCTCACCTCCTTTGTGCCACACCAGAATGCAGGATATTAGAGCCAGAGCGCAGTGTGAAGCATTCTGCTTATCTCACGTAGTCCTTCAAGTGAGATAGTCTTTACAGATGCTGAGGACGCACAGGTTACACAGCAGGTGGCAGAGCTGGGACTCAGGCACTGGTCTTTCCAATCCTGAGCTCTCCCCACATGGTCCTGCTGTTTCCACAACATCCCCACCATCACTCAGCCCATGTTTGATCATCTTCAGTGGACGGCCATATTTCTGAGGAACAGAATGGAGACCACCCAAAACTTTATGTAGCTTGCCTGTGAGAGGGTTCTATGGCTCTGAGTACAGTAGTTAAAATGGATTAGATAACATGCCTTTAGTGCATTAGTTATATGCCAAGGCATTCTCTGAACATCTGGAAAGATGTGCATCAGAATGTTAACAGAAATGATCTCTAGGTGGCTGGATTCCAGTTGATTATTTTTCTTTTCACTTTTTGTATCTTCTAAATACACATGCATTTCTGTATAACAATAAAAGCTTTTAAAGCTAAAAAAAAAAGTTTCCTATACTAGATATACCTTTTAATCTGGAATTTCTAAAAACCAATTTATACTGTGCTCTATATCTTAATATATAAGATTAAGAAATATCTAGGAATTAGCAAAAAAGAGAATGTTTATTGGAAAATCTATGGGTCTTAGATAAAATGGTTCTCAGAGGAATATAGGCTTAAATGCCTTTATTTATTGAAAGAAAAACTTAAAATATGTAAATGGAGTATTCACTTAAGAAACTGAAGGTCAATTATATCTCGATAAAACCAGGAGAAAAAAAAAGAAACTAAAAGAGAACAGCAAAACATACAAGGAAAAGTAAACACCAAAAAAAAAAAAATCCATGAACAGTTGTATTAGTTCTCTATTGTTGCCATAACAATTTACCACAAACGTAGTGGCTTAAAACAACCCAAATATATTACCTCACAGTTTCTCTCCATCAGAAGTCCAGATTGGCTTGGCTGGTTTCTCTGCTCAGGGTCTCACAAGGTCAAAATCAAGGTGTTAGCTGGCCTGGGCTCTTATGGAAAGACTCTGGGGTAGAATCAGCTCCCAAGCTAATTTAGGTTGTTGGCAAAATCTAGTTCCTTGCGGTTGTAAGACTGAGGTCCCCATATTCTCACTGGCTGTCGGCTGAGGGTTGTCCTTAGCTCCTCTCTCTGTTCCTTGCACATGGCCCCCTCTGTCTCACCAGCTTGGAATCTCTCTGACTTCTCCTTCTTTCTCCTCTTCATCTCTTCTTCCTCCAGCCAAAGTTCTCTGTTTTTGAAAGGGTTCATGTAATTAGATTGGGCTGCCCAGATAATCCAGGGTTTTCTCCCAATCAGAAAGTCCATAAGCTTAATTACATCAGCAAAGCATCTTTTGCCATGTGACATAACATATTCATAGCTTGCAGGGATTAAGTTGTGGACATCTTTGGGAGGTGGCATGATTTAGCCTATCACAACCATAAATTAAAAATAGAAGAAATTACAAATAAAGTGAAAAGCTGGTTCTTTAAAACAAGTAGAATAAAATAGATAAACCACTGCAAATCTGATTGAGAAAAAGCACAATATACAACATTCAGAATAAGAAAGAAATATAGTCATAGATATAAATAATATTTTAAAATTAGGACAGTTTATTAAATTTATTAAATTATTAATATATGGTAATATTCTTAAAAATCTTAAAGAAAGAAAAAAGGATTGTTTTCTTGCCAAATGTAAGCTACCAAATTTGACCCAAGAGGAGCTAGAAAACCTAAACAGACCAATAACATTATAAGCAACTGGTAAGGTCATTTGAAATCTATCACTAAAAAAGACATCAGGTCCAGATTGTTTTATACCTTTGACCTACAAGGAACAGATACTTTAAACTGATCCAGTACACTGAGAGAAAACAAACTCCTCTTAGGTGTTGCCCCATTGTGCACTACATACTTCACATCTAAGGTGGCAGTTCTGATGATAAACACCTTTACCAATATCCAACAGCAAACATCAGCTTAAACTGTGAAATACGGAAGACATTTCCATTAAATAAATAAGACACTGATGCTTGGTACCTTCGTCATTCAACTTTGTTTTAGAGGTTTTAGCTAATGCATAAGATAATGAAAAAAATCTGAATAAATAATAGAAAATTTGTGACTTTTTTCTTGTTTGCAGATCATATAATACATGTCTAGAAACCTAAGAGATGGCTAAAATAATGAGAGAATTTGGGAAGGTATCTGGATATAAGATAGCCATGCAGAATCCAATAACTTTTGCCCATACTAGAAATAACCATTTAGAATAAGAAGTAGAATCCTGTAAATCTTATAGTAGAATACTATAAAATCTTATTGAAAAACAGAAAACATGGTATGAATAGAAGGATACCATGTTACTGAAAGAGAAAAATTAATATAGAAACATCCTGCCCTCTTCAACTAATATTTATAGTTAATATAATTCTAATTCTAAACGCAATGGGAGTTTTAAACTTTATGCAGAAGAACAAATATCCAAGGATAACCAAGAAAATTTTGAAGATGTGAAGGGAGACCTGCTTTATTCAAAACAAGATATTCATACAGGAATAAACAAAATATATCCATGGCAAGAACAGAGAGGACAGAAACAGCCCAAGTGTGTATAAGAACTTTTTCTATGACACTATGGTGTTTCAATTTACCAGGGAAGGAATGCTTATTTAATCAATGTTACCATCATAATTGGCTATCCATTTGGAAGAAACCAAACAAACAAAAAGACTCTGTACATCACACAAAAGAAAAAAAAAAATTCCAGATACAGTAGATTAAAGGTATGAGTATAAAAAATCCAAAATCAGTGAAAAGAGAAAAAGAAAATTAAGAAGCATATAACCTGTATAATATTGAGATAGGGGAGGCCATAAGATTGACAAGAAATCTAGAAACCATAAAGGAAAAGAAAGACATTTATGACTACATAAAATTTTTTTTTAATTATAGTCATCTCTCAATATCTTTGGGGGATTGTTTCCAGGACCCCCTTGGACACCAAAATCCGAGGATGCTCAAGTTTCTTGTATAAAATGGTGTAGTATTTGCATGTAACCTGCACACATCCTCCCGTATACTTTAAATCATCTCTAGATTACTTATAATACCTAATACAATGTAAATGCTCTGTAAATACAATGTAAATCCTATATAAATAGTTGCTGATCCATGGCCAATTCAAATTTTGCTTTTTGGAACTTTCTGGAATTTGTTTTTTTTAAATATTTTTGATCTGTGGTTGGTGGAATTTATGTATGCTGAGCCCGTGGCTATGGAGGGCTGACTGTATATGTGACAAAAGATATTCAAGTCAGCAGGAACTGCACAAGGAGATATGGGGAATAATCATGTCATGTGTTAAGGGTTAATGTGTTTAATATACAAAACAACTCCTAAAAATTAATAATAAAAAGTCAACCTAATAGAACAATGAACAAAAGAGTTGAACAGGCAGTTCAAAGAAGAATTAAATCACCAATGAGCATATGATAAAATGTCCAACCTCACTAAGAAGCTAGGGAAATGTAAGTTAAAACAACAATAAAGTAACATTTTCTCTCATGAGACTGACAGAACAACAATAATGATATCCATTGCTGTCATAGATGTGAGGTAAGGATGCACTTCTGCCCTGCTGGTGGGAAAGTGAATTGCCACCGAATTAGGGAAGTAGTTTGTTAATATCTATTATTTTTTAAAAAAATATACTTACTCTTACACAACATTGTAAATCAACTATACTCCAGTAAAAATTTAAAGTATATATATATATATATACTTACTCTTTAACCTAGTGATCCCACATTTGGGGAGAGTGGAAATAAAATACTGTCACAAAAGGAATAAGAAGGATTTTTAGTGCAGCAATGTTTGCAGGAAACGGGAAGCAACCTAAATGTCCATCAATAAGGGAATGGCTAAATAATTTGTGGTAAATCCATGTTGAATATTATACAGCTGTTACAAAGAACATAACTATATCTACTGATCAAGAGTGAAATCAGGGACTTCCCTGGTGGCACAGTTGTTAAGAATCCACCTGCCAGTGCAGGGGACATGGGTTCTAGCCCTTGTCCAGGAAGATCTCACATGCTGGGGAGCAACTAAGCCCGTGCGCCACAACTACTGAGCCTGTGCTCTAGAGCCCGTGAGCCACAAGTACTGAGCCTGCGCTCTAGAGCCTACACTACTGAGCCCACGTGCCACAATTACTGAGGCCCACATGCCTAGAACCTGTGCTCCGCAACAAGAGAAGCCACCGCAATGAGAAGCTCACTCACCACAACGAAGAGTAGCCCCTGCTCACCACAACTAGAGAAAGCCCGCACGCAGCAACAAAGACCCAACGCAGCCAAAAATACATAGATAAATAAATTTTTTTAAAAAAAGGAGGAAAGAAAGGGGGCTAGCAACAAAGCAATACAACCAATAGAAGCTGAAAAGTCTTCACCCTTCCTCGTGTTTGTCTATGAATTGCAAAGCATTTTAAGTTGTAGGTATTTTTTCTACTTGTGAGATCTAGCCTCTGTGGGATTTAAAAAAAAATAACAAACCATTGTGTGTATGTAGAAGTTATGAATCATAATAAAGTTAACTCTCATGATTCCACCATCCAACTTAATTTAGAAAACATAGGACATCTCCTCACCCCCAGCTTGATCCCACATCTTTCTACCCATCCCAACCCCTGGAGGTAACCATTCTCCAGAAGTTTTTTTCTCATTCCTGTTTTTCTTTATAATTTTACCACACACTGTAAAATTCCCAAACAATATGTTTAGTTTTTATTTTTTACTTTTTAAAAAGCAGTATCAAATGTATTCAATTACAGCTTTTTTTTTTCTTTCTACTGATTCAACTATATTGATTCCTCTAGGTGTAGTTTACTCATTTTTACTTTTTTTTTTCCTCAAAGAATTTTTTTTTTAAATTAATTAATTAATTGTTGGCCGCTTTGGTTCTTCGTTGCTGTGCACGGCGAGCGGGGGCTACTCTTTGTCACAGTGCACAGGCTTCTCATTGCAGTGGCTTCTCTTGTTGTGGAGCACGGGCTCTAGGCGTGCAGGCTTCAGTAGTTGTGGCACCTGGGCTCAGTAGTGGTGGCACACGGGCTTAGTTGCTCTGTGGCATGTGGGATCTTCCCGGACCAGGGCTCGAACCCGTGTCCCCTGCATTGGCAGGCGGATTCTTAACCACTGTGCCACCAGGGAAGCCCTTCATTTTTACTTTTGTATTCCACTGTATAAATAAGCCATACATTTACTTATCTATTCTCCTGCTATTAGACATTTGGGCAATTTTCAATTGTTTTCTGTTACAAACAATGCTGCACTGAACATTCATATACACATCTCTTGGTCCGCATATGCAAAGGTTTCTCTGGCGGTATACTTAGGAGTGCAGTTATATACTCAGTCTAAAAGAGTAACATCAACTTGTTTGCCAAAGTGGATGACCCAAGTATGTTCCTGCCAGCAGCAAATAAGTGTTCCCATATGGCACATCCTTGCCAACATGCATCCTCTTCAAACTTTTAAAATATTGCCAAACTAGTGGGTATAAAAGGGTGTCTTCTTGTGGTTTTATTGTTTATTTCACTGATTACTTATGGTTCACCTCTAAAAAAATACCTGTTCATGTCTTTTGTCCATTTCAAAAATGAGTTTGTTTTCCTTTTTCTTAAAGATTTATAGGTGTTCTGTGTCAAATTCCTTTTCATTTATATGTATTGCATGTATCTTCAAGCTTTTGAAACTTGTATTTTCTCTTTTGTTAGTACTTTTTGACAAATAGGAATTCTCAATTTTAATGAAACGAATTAATCATCTTTTCCTTTAAGGTTATTATTTTTTGTTTTGATGCCTTGTGTATGAAATCCTTCCCTACCCTGAGGTCAAAACAAATGAGATTCTCAGGTTCTACTCCAGACCTCCTGGATCAGAAACTCTGGGTTGGGGGCGGGGGGCGAGCCCAGCAGTATGTGCTTTCATAGGCCCTCCAGGTGATTCAGAGGCACAGTGATATTTGAGAACAATTGGTCTAAGAGAAAAGCCTACAAATAGCCCAGAGGTTACATTACAGTAATATTATTGGAAATTTTAATTTCTCTTATGTTTTCTAAGAATATTGAAGTTTTGTCTTTGATATTTAAGTACTTAATTCATTTAGAATTAACTTAGTTCATGATGTGATGTTGTTATCTAACTTCATTTTTTTCCATATTGATAAACTTTTTCCCTGGCACCATTTATTGAATCGTCCCTGTCTTTGCCACTTATCTGCACTGCCAGTTTTGTCGTATGTCTTTTCCTCTGCATCCTAGCCAGTGGAATTGAAGAGTATAGAAGTATTGAAGTATATAGAAGTATTTACAAGGTATAGAATAGAGGTAGAGATAAGAATCTTTGAATTGTTCTTATTTTAAAGAGAATACTTCTAATATTTCACTATTCAGTGCAGATGCTTCACATTTCCTCTAATTTCAGTTTGTGAAACCATTTTGTTTTCCTTTCGAAATCATGAATGGATGTAGAATTTTATTGAATATTTTTTGTGTATGTTGAGATGAATATGGTTTTTCCTCTTTAATTTGTTAATGTAGTCAATCACATCATTAGATTTTCTAATATTAAACTTGGGTGAATTGAAAACATTTTTTTAAAATTAATTAATTAATTAATTAATTTATGGCTGTGTTTGGTCTTCGTTTCTGTGTGAGGGCTTTCTCTAGTTGTGGCAAGCGGGGGCCACTCTTCATCGCGGTGCACGGGCCTCTCACTATCGTGGCCTCTCTTGTTGCGGAGCACAGGCTCCAGACGCACAGGCTCAGTAATTGTGGCTCACGGGCCCAGCTGCTCCGCGGCATGTGGGATCTTCCCAGACCAGGGCTCGAACCCGTGTCCCCGGCATTGGCAGGCAGATTCTCAACCACTGCGCCACCAGGGAAGCCCTGAAAACATTTTTGATTGTTTCAAGATTCTCTTTTGCCCTCTGAAATATTCAGATTCTTATCTCCAGTTGTTTTATTTGTGTGCTAACTAGGCTTCTCAGAAATGTCATGTCACAACTTTCTGACTTTTGTTTAGCAGGAGAAAATGTGGTCCCTGGCTTCTTCCTTGCTCAGATCCAGAGAGCTGGTAGTATTTAAGAACACAGTTCTTGGACCCAGGAAGACCTCAGTTTGAGTCAGTTTCATTCATTTGTAATTTGTGACCTTGGACATGTTATTGAACTTTTTTGGACTTAGTTTGCTCACCTAGAAATTAAGATTTTCATACATCCTTTACAACATCATAAGAACCAAAGACAAATAATGCATGGAAAGGCTCAGCCTAGGGCTTAGCATACTGGAATGACACAAGTAAGCTGTTATTATTAGAAGTGTAAGTCTTGTGGTAGGCTCCTTTATGACCTGAAGATAGCATTTTTCATTTCAACTATAGATCATAGACACCTTCATGGTTGAGAATATGCATTTTATGTCATTGAAATTTTATTCCTAAATCCATCCATTTATTCAACAGAGTTAAATACCTGTTATGCGTCAGATACCTGTCTAGGTTATGGGGGATACATTGTTCCACAAGACACACATGGGCCCAAAGAGACATGCTCTCTGCCCTCATGAAGCTTACAGGGGAAGACAGGTCATTGAGTATTTGGTAGATTGGATGGGTATGGAGTGTTCTTGGAGAGCTCTCATATGGTATAGAGAATAAAGGAAGTCAGATCAAGAACTGGAGTCATGAGGTCTGTGGTCAAAGTGGAGAGAGTATTCTATGAATGGAATAGTATATGGGTAAAAATTCGCTTTATTTGAGAAACAGGAAGGAGTTTGAGCTGCCTGGAGTGGGTATGGAAGATGAATTGGAGGCTGGACAGGAGTAAATTTAGAAAGACTAGGTTGAAGATGTTTACAAAGGTTCTGATGAGAAATGATGGTGGCCTGGAGGAGTTGCAATAGCAGTTAGCAAAGTGTATAGTTCCTGAAGATATTTAGGAGGTAGAATTAATGAGATTTGGAAAGTCAGTGATACAGGGGATGAGAGAGAGTCACTTTCAGGCTTGAAAAAGTGACGGGGGGGATGAGAAAGGAAACATTAGAGGGGGAGGAGAGGGCTTTAGGAGTGCCAAATGCTACTGAAAAGTCAAGGAAAATAAGGTCTAAAAACTATCCATTGGATTTAGTGATCTGGAAGTCACTGATGACCCTGGAGAGCAGTTTTCTTGGTGGGCAGAAGCCAGATTTTGGTAAATTGAACAGGAAATAGAAGGTGATGTTGACTGAAAGAAAATGCACAACATAAGAGCTGTGAATTTAAGTTTTATTCACGGTCTTACTGAGGACTATAGTGTGGGAGACAATCACTCAGTAGCTCTGAGTAAACTGCTCCAAAGAGGTAGGAGAGAAGCCAGTAAGTATATATGTGATTTGGGGCTTGGGAATACATGCAGTCAAGTAACATCTTGGTAAAAGATAACTGCTAGTCCCAAAGAACAGATATCTCAAGTTTATGACTTTAGTGTTTTTCTAGTGTATGGGAAGATGCAAGAGTCTGAGCTCATTAGAATTCTTCTTGAGATGTACATCTAACTATCTAAGGGGCCTATTTGTCCAAAGAACAGAGCATCCTGTTTATGTCTTCCTTTCCTCTGTCTGTTGGTCAGTGACTGCAGCAGGTTAATCCTTGTAGAATTGGGTATTGAGCAAAATTCTCTTTTTTCTTCCTTTGTTTACAGTGAGAAAATAGACACAACTCAATAAAGAGGTTTGGGTAAGAAGGGGAAGAGAGAGAGGGTGGTAACTGGTCAGAGACAAGAGTCAAGTCAGGTGCTTGGGTGCTTTCTTTTTTACTTCATTTTGTTGTGAGAAGTTTGGGCATGTTAAAATGCTCACTGGATAGCACCATAGAGAAGGAAAGGTAGTGAATACTGGAGAGATGCAATAATTTGTAGCTAAGTCTTCAAGAAGTAGGTTGTGGAGACTGCTGGAAAGTTGGAGGACACCAACTCCATTGCAATTGAAGAAGGAAAGGAATTGTTCGCTTGGGATGGATTTTTGGTTTGTTTCGTTTGGTGGCAGAAAAATGAGGCTCTTCTCTGAAGTTGCCTCTGTTTTCCCATGAGGTGGTAGTAGGATCATCTGCCAATAGTGGGGAGGCACACAAGAGAGCCAGAGGTTTGCACATGGGAGAAACATGGAGGACCAGTTGATAAATCAGACAGTAGAAGGATTGTTGAGCAGCACTGAAGTGCTTATAGCCACAAGCATCATAACCATGAATTTATAGCGATGCTAGTCCCCTTGACTGCGTGATTTACTCCAGTGGGACCTAGCACACCAGGGGTAGTCCTGAAGATGCCTGAGCCAGGTTGAGGTATTGCCAGGTGGACTTGCTGAAAGACAGTGCAGCAAGAAAATGTAGGATATTGACAGGAGACTTCAATTTGAATGTCTGTCATTTCTTTTTACAAAAAACTATGGACATATTCTAGTTGGTTCTGATTAGATGTTTTTACCCCAGAAGAAACGTGCCATTATGTTTGAAAAACACAGCTTGCAAATAACCTAAGACAGAGCTTCTCAAAGAGTGGTCCCTAGGACAGCAGCATTAGCATTACCAGGGGAGTTAGAAATAAATTCTTAGGCTCTACTCCAGACCTACTGAGTCAGAAACTCTAGGGATGTGGCCCAGAAATATGTGCTTTAAATGAAGGAATGAGTGAATATAGCTATCCTTCAGTATCCACGAGGGATTGGTTCCAGGACCCCCATGGATACCAAAATCTGTGGATGCTCAAGTCCCTTATATAAAATGGTGTAGTATTTGCATATAACCCATGCATATCCTCCTGTATACTTTAAATCATCTCTAGGTTACTTGTAATACCTAATACAATGTAAATGCTATGTAAAAATTTGCCTGGCAAATTCAAATTTTGCTTTTTGGAACTTTCTGGAAATTTTTTTTTTTAAAGATCAAATTTATAGAGAGAATGTTTTGCTTATCTCTTTTAAATTTTTATTTATTTATGGCTGTGTTGGGTCTTCGTTTCTGTGCGAGGGCTTTCTCCAGTTGCGGCAAGCGGGGGCCACTCTTCATCGCGGTGCGCGGGCCTCTCACTATCGCGGCCTCTCCCGTTGCGGAGCACAGGCTCCAGACGCTCAGGCTCAGTACTTGTGGCTCACGGGCCCAGCTGCTCCACGGCATGTGGGATCTTCCGGGACCAGGGCTCGAACCCGTGTCCCCTGCATTGGCAGGCGGATTCTTAACCACTGCGCCACCAGGGAAGCCCTCTGGAAATTTTAAAAAATATTTTCCATCAGCAGTTGGTTGAATCCCTGCTGGCTGTGTATACAATAGCAGAAAAATGAAGAGGAGCTGGGAGGAGCCTCCATATAATAATCTGTAAATCACTTGATTCTCATTAAATCCCCCTCTACCCTTAAAAAAAAGCAAATCATACCTAATACAAAAGCTAGCTAAGCAGATGTTTCCTGGTCTCATTAATGACTTTTGCGAATAAAAGCTTTTATTATGTCTAAAAGTTTACACATATCTTTTTTTAAAAAACTCATCCGTTTCATAAAGTGAGATAAAACTGGCATAGTAAAATACATTTGTATCTTTAAAGGACAATAATAATTAACTGAGAAAAGCCCAGATACCTAACACAGGAACTTTAAAAGTAAACTTTCATTGTCTATTTCTAATTATAAAAGTAATATACATTTATTTAAAATTTTATAAAATCAGAAAAATGGAAAGAAAAATCCTCAAATCACTGATAATGCCATAATCTAGAGCTATCATTATATTTTGGTTTATTTCCTTTAGGCTCTTATTATGCCCATGAATATATAGTTAAGAAAAAATTTTAAGCATAATTAGAATCATACTACATCTTCACTTTCATATCTAAATAATAACTTTTTAAATGAGATTTTACTTTTCTTTAGCTCTCCTAAGAACTCCATAGTGGTGAAGAACAGTTTTGTGTAGGTGATGGTTCCTAAACTCTGGAGCACTTCGTTTGCACTTAGTAAGTGTTTGTAGACTGAAGGTAACAGTCTACTGCCTTCACTTTTAGGGATTTTCCAGAATGCACTTAACCCATATCTCTGAAATAATTTGAGCGAATCAAAAGCAGTGGACTTCAGACTGCAACATGTAGTAAGAATCACCCTGGCATTCCATCAAAATGCAGATTCCTAAACCCTACTTCCAGAAATTCTGATTTAGCAGATTTGGATGTGGCACAAGGATCTCTGTAAATAAACACCTTAAGAGTTTCTGATACAGGTCTTCTATGAACAACATTTCAAGAAACACTGACTTAAAGGGACTTAAGGATTTTGTAATATTCAGTCCACTAGGATTTAAGTTGCCATATTACTTGTAAGATAGTAAGGCTAAGATGGTTAAAAGGAAATAAAGAATGATTAATATAAATTTTAACTTTTTATAAGTTATTATACATTTGCATAATTTGGAACACTTTTAATCAAAGTTAAGTGTTCTGTAATTTTTTCCTTTCCTTTTAAAAGTAATTTTCTGTTGTTGAAAAAAAAATGTTTCCATGGGGAAAGTAAGATTTAGGAGAGTTAAATCGTCTTGGGGTCCTGTACGCAAATTTCTGGTGTCCCATCTACTTAGATATTAAGCTTTATGGGATTACAAGAGACACACATGATAAATCCTGAAAGAAATAAGAGAAAACAGTAAAAATCATTCAAAACAATAAGAATCTTAGGAATAGAAGAGGCAGGATAACAGGACTATGGAAAAAAATATATATTTACATGGGTAAGTCACAGAAAAGATATGGTGACTTACTCATAGAAATGTATTTGTGCTAAATCCTTGACAGTCACTCACCTGAGCCCCATTTTTGTATAGAAAGCACAACCTGTACATCAGGATGCTTACCCTTTGATACTAAAAGAATCACTAAAGATCACTGAAGGAGAATTAGGAACACTGAACCACCAAGGGGGACTCTCTGAACCATTTCTAATATACTCAGGCATTTGTGGTATTAATGGACAATAAAATATGCAAACCAGCCTATTGCATGCATTTTCAGTTACTTTCCATTCATTACTGTTGCCTTTAATCTGATTCTAAATGTGTTTTAGGGCATCACACCCCTTCTGCCTTCATTCCTCTCTGTCCCCCGTTAGTCCTTTGTTATCAATCAGGAAAAATGAACAGTGATGCTAGTGTTTCTCCTCATTCTCATAGTTGTTTTGTTAGAGTGGTAGGTACCAAAGAGACACCTGAAAAAAAAGTCCCTTTAAACGCAGTAACTCAGTGGTCACTGAGTCATCTTTATTTTCTGGAGGAGAAGAGATTACTTAATGGGCAGGGGTCTGGGGCAACAAAACAAAACTGTGAAAGCATTAACAGACTTCAGTTTACGTAATAATCTTGTTGTCTTCTCTGCAGAGAAGTATCCCACTAGGGATTTAATTATCAAGGAAATAGAGAGAATTTTCTGCAGAACTCATTTCTTCCTCATAAAACAAAATTGCCAGGTTTTTTCCACATAGTTTTTTAGGTTGAACTGAATAAATGTGTTCTATTGTATTTGGATTGAGTGACTTAAAAATCTTTTACTTCCCTTCCTACTTGGCAACCTTAAGGAAATTGATAAAAAAACAAATAAGTAAGTATCAGAATGTTCACTGTAGCCTTGTTAATGATAGCAAAAAACTAGAAACAGAAATGTCCATTAATAGGGAACTGAATAATTTGTTACAGTCTTAGAATGTCAGCCATTAAAAAGAATAAACTAGATACATGCATTGATATGAAAAGATCTCCAAGATACACTATTCAGGGAAAAAAGCAATATGCAGAACAAATATGTATAGTAAAATCCCACTTGTACTTTAAAAAACTGTCCCTCTCTCTCACTCTTTTTTTAAAAATTTTATTGAAATATAGTTGATTTACAATGTGTTAGTTTCAGGTGTACAGCAAGGTGATTCAGTTTTATATATATATATATGTATGTATATATACACACACACACTATATATATACACATACACACACATATGTATATTCTTTTTTAGATTCTTTTCCATTATAGGTTATTACAAGGTATTGAGTATAGTTCCCTGTGCTATACAGTAGGTCCTTGTTGTTTATCTGTGCTGTTTATACAGTAGTGTGTATATTTTAATCCCAACCTCCTAATTCATCCCTTTGGTAACCATAAGTTTGTTTTCTATGTCTGACTTTCTCTTTAAACACACATGTGCACACACACACACGCTTGTTTAGTCATAGAAATTTTCTGGAAGGATACTCGAGAGAGTGAGTGGAACTGGAATAGGGAAACTTTTCATTTTATACTCTTGGTTCTATATGAAATGTTTTCTCATTTTGTACATATTGCTTCTATAATAATTTTAAAATTAGTTAAAACTTACAATTAATTGATAACTTTTGTACTTTTTGATGTTTAGCTTCTCCTAGGTTTTTTTGTCTTTCTGCTTCCTTGGGCTCCACTTTCTCTCCGAGCACTTCTCATGCCCATACATGTTTATTCTGGACTTCTCATCTTTGGAACAGTGATTGCAACAGTACTTATGGGAGTGACGGAGAAACTGATTTTTGCCCTGTAAGTTGCATAGTTTTCCTAATTGCAATTCTTAAGCTACAAAATGTTAAATACTTGTTCATTGGACAAATATAATATAAATGTAACAAAATTTTTTAAATGTTGAAAATAAAAAATTTAAATATTTATTTTAAAAAATGTATTATACATGTGATATAACATTAATAATGCTTGGAAGAAAAACCAAACAGTCCAACAAATTGTACTATTACAAAACAGCTATTGAAGTTATGCATGCCCTTTCAATCGTTTTGATGTGTATGTTTTTATATTAACTGTAATTATGATATACCTACATTTTTGTATCACTTTTTAAATTTTAAGTTATACAGGTGTTTTAGATGCTATATTATTTTCATACTTATGATTTTTAACAATTTCATACTAATCCATTGAGTGAATTATAGCATATCTTAAATTTATTCTTAATGTCAAGCTTTAAGGGAATTTACATTGAAACTGTACCAGTGTGCATTTTGAGCAGATAAATTCAAGACTGTTTGGCATGTTGCTGTATCACCCTAATTTTTTAAAATTTAACTTTATTTTTTTATACAGCAGTTTCTTATTAGTTACCTATTTTATACATATTAGTGTATATATGTCAATCCCAATCTCCCAATTCATCCCACCCGCCCCCCCGCAGCTTTCCCCCCTTGGTGTATCACCCTATTTGTAATTGGACACACTCTCTCCTTTTTTGTAGGAAAAATCCTGCATACAGTACATTCCCACCAGAAGGTGTTTTCACAAATACCCTCGGCCTTCTGATTCTGGTGTTTGGGGCTCTCATTTTTTGGATAGTCACCAGACCACAATGGAAACGTCCTAAAGAACCAAATTCTGTCCTTCTTCAGCCAAACGGAGGCGCTCCAGAGGGAATGGAAGGTTCCATGGCAATGAACTTTGGCAATATGGACAAATCAGATTCAGAGTTAAACAGTGAAGCAGCAGCAAGGAAAAGAAACGTCACCCTTGATGAGGCTGGACAGAGATCCACCATGTAAAATGGGGTAGAGATGTAGCCATATAACTTCAATTAGTTCTATAGTTTAGCTTCTCTTATTTAGCCATAAGATGATTGAGCTCCACAGAGTCAATATTTATTCTAATCATAAAGTAGGATTTCTTGAAAACGTTTGTATTGATTGAGGCCTGTGAACTTACCTGAATTGGAAGGGAGATGATCAATGTAAATAACAGCAGGTGTAAATTGTGGTTATATTACCTTGTTCTTGTTGAGGACCAAAGCATTTAGCACAGTGCCTTGCATAGAACAAATGATCAACATGTATCTATCGGTTGGTAAATTTGATAAACCGGCAGCTTCCCTGGCCTCTTGTCATGCAGTCATTTTCTGTTAATTCTGGGAGACCAGTTGTAAAGTTTTGGAATCAGATCATGAATATGTGGGACAAGGTTAATGCTACACAGATGTCATGACTAGAGCACAGAAAAAAATTTAGGAAAGTAACTGGTTCCCTTTTCCCTGTGCCTACCCTTTGCTCCCTCCCCAGCTATTTTATCCTTAGATTGGCCCTGGAGACCAGGGTTTATATTAGGGCATTTTGGAGCAGTGATGGAGCTGTAGGTAGCTGAAGATCTTGCCTGGTCGGACCTGGAAGTTTTTCCGAAACTGACTTAATCCCAAGGCTTCCTTGGGTTTGGTGTACTTTATGATCCAGATTCTAAACTTAATTAGGATGAGAATATGCCTGAATGCTTAAGCAGTATAAACTACTCCACAAACTTTAAAGAGCACTTTTCCCCAAGTTTCTGGTTTTTTTAAACATGGAACTTACTAAGTGTCAGACACTATTCTAAGCACTTTATAAATCTTAGCTAATTCAATCCCCAGACAAAACTTTTGCGGTAGGCACCATTAAAAGCTCCATTTTACAGATGAGAGATCTGAGGCTTGGAGAGGTTAGTAACTTGCCCAAGGTCACACAGCTCATAAGTGGTGAAACTGAGATTCAAAACCTGGCAGTTTGGCACCTCAGGTCAGTCCATGATCCTAACCACCTCACTATGCTGTTTTTTCTGTTATATGCTAATTTATACCTGTTTTGACCCACCCCTGGATAAACCTCATTTGGTGGAATGCAGTAGAGTTGTTAAAATTTACCTTCTGGCTCTGTTTCCAAGGCAGATTTCCCAAATAACCAAGGAAAAAGGCCTACCCTTACCTGGAAATTCATCATGGGCACCGTGCCACGGCCAACAAGCCATGGCTTACCTTGATGCCCCTTTGATCTTAAAACTGTCTTGGTAACAAAGAAAGGTTTAGGCAAGAACATCGCTGCTGAACAGCTTTGGGTTTGGAGGTAGGAGATATGGACTTCATGGTCTGCCCTTCCCCGGGGCAAAAGCTAGGGTCCCTCCTGATTTGGGTGGAATTTTAGGGGACATCTTGTGCTTTGGTTCTCAGTAACGAATTAAGACTCAGAGATGACAATTTTCATGCATGAGACCTCTGTCTAGGCTCTGGGCTGACTTAAATTAAAACCTAGAGTGGCGCCTATGCTGAAATGTTGCTTTTCATTTGGGATTGATTTTTGAAATTGAAATTTTCCCTGCAATTTTAAACCATACAGTTTACACCAAATAAACTTAACATTTTTGGTGCTTAGTGAATTTCCTTTTAGGGTAACTGGTAATTACTTCCATAGACTGAGTACAAGCTGTACTCCGTCACATCCCTGAAGCTTCACAATATCCATTCAAGAGTCCCTCACCAAAACACTGTTTTCTTACTTAATTCTATTTCCAAAATTGGCAATAGTGTCATAAGAATCCCTAGTGCCCAGCCCGATGCCTGGCACGTAGTAGACACATAAATTCAGTATAAGTAGAGCATGCTACAATTAGGGTGCTAAGTGGAAGGAATAATTGCATTGTCACACACAAACATATTTTGGTGAATGGATATTTCATTACGTAGAGGTGCACAAAATTCCAGGGCTTTTTAGGGGGAAGAGAATAGTGACGGCCCCAAGGATTGAAGCTGCCATTCCATTTCATATAGGCCAAGAAAGAGGTTATTAGTTAAAAGTTAATTATGGATTTGGCACTAGACTATTCTGCTCCATTGAGAAGTATCTGAACACCCCTCATCTCAGCCCTTTATTTTATCCCTCTTGTGGGCTAATGTGAGGGTAATGTTACAGATATTACAGGAACTTCTTTTCTTTCTTTCTCAACCTTTATGAAAACAATGCATAGTCAAATATATCTAGAAAACCTTTCTGTTTGAGACTCTTCTTTTAATGGGCTTTTTATTCTAATAATAATTGTACCTTTATCTTTCAAAAGCTGGTATGTCCTGCCTAAAGCATCTCCCCCCAGAATATCTCATTAAAAAGCCCACAAAAAGAACACGGGAGAAGGAAGCCTTAGGTATCAGTTCTAAAACAGTGATTGAAATCTTCCCAAATAATTATAGCTTATATCACCTGCAGAGATAGTATGGCTTGGCTTACCTCATAATCTAATTTCAGAAAAAAAACGCTTTATTTTAACATTCATCTAAATCAACACTAAAGCCTTTTGTCTCAAAGGGTTTATTGAGAAACTCAGATGAATATACTTTTTGAATTAATGATATCAAAAGTGTACAGCTTCCTGTGCTCCTTGTGTCAAACTGAATCCAAAGGTGCCCTCCAAAGCACCTTCTTCCCTTTCCTCTCGTGGTTTCATTTAAGCTGTGTGGGTTGGAAAGAGCATCTCAGAGCTTACGATCAAATGACAAAGAAGGTAATTGCACTTTTTAAGGAATACTGACAAGTGGTTTCTGTTTTCTAAAGCAGGGGTCCCCAACCCCTGGGCTGAGGACCAGTACCAGTCCACAGCCTGTTAGGAACCGGGCTGCACAGCAGGAGGTGAGCGGCAGGCGAGTGAGCGAGCAAGCGTCATCTGCCGCTCCCCGTTGCTCCCCATCTCTCGCATTACCGCCTGAATCATCACGCACCCCCCCCCAACTTCCATGTAAAAATTGTCTTCCACAAAATCGGTCCCTGGTGCCAAAAAGGTTGGGGACCGCTTTTCTAAAGGACAAAAATTAAGAGGATGCCTTGTTTTTAATTAGGCTCTTTTCCCTGCTGAGTTGGAAATTCCAGTGCAATACCGGTTGACTACAACTGCCAAATCTGAAAGCGCAAAGTAAAGTTTTTTGCTAATTTTATTGCAACATGATGGAATTTTTATCTTTGTATGTCCTTTTTTAGATAACTCTGACAGAAAGCTGTAACTGCTATGTCTTAGAGCTACACATAGGAAAGTATAGAAGAAAAACTATTCTTTATCCCCTACAAGGTACCTGAAAACTTTAAGTGGAAAAGATTTCTATGTTTAAATTTGCCTTTTTATCTCAACACATTTATGGAAAAATATTAAATAGTCTGAATATTTTATAATTTGTAGAAAAAAATGCATCTATTTTTTCTTGACTTGTTTTTATATAGTAATAAAAGTTATTTTGAAAGCTATTTGTGTATGTTACAATTTGTCCAGACAAGAAGTTGAAGAAGTTGTAGGCATTGTTCTTTGTTTTTTTTTGTCCACGTCAAACAGCATGTGGGATCTTAGTTCCCCGACCAGGGATCGAACCCATGCCCCCTGCATTGGAAGCATGGAGTCTTAACCACTGGACTGCCAGGGAAGTCCCTGTAGGCGTTGCTCTGAAAGTCTCTTTCCCAGGTTTTTTTGTTTGTTTTTCAATGGGGAAAATTTTTTTAAAAGTTTGCTTATTGAAGATGCTGTCAGATTTCTCTATAAATTGTACTCTGAGTACCATACCTTTTACATTGCTAGAAGGATCAGAGGACTGTTTCAAAACTGTCATGGTGTTCTCCATATAGGATCTGAGCTGGAACTATACTCTGTAGTGTGGAAGGGAGCCAAGATGTAGGCAATCAAAGCAGACGCAGTTTAAGTTGGGAAAAAAGCTATTAAAAGTGCTGGTTATTACAGAACTCTGTGTTCATAGTAATGTATCCTTGAGAAAATACATAATTCATAATGGATGAATTGTTGGATTTTTTTTCCAAATAAAAAAAGATAATTAGCATCTAAGTAGTGCCAATACTCATCGAATCTTAATTTAACTGTTCATTTAGTCTTTTTTTAAAAATTAATTAATTTATTTGGCTGCATCGGGTCTTAGTTGTGGCATGCGGGATCTTTCATTGCAGTGCGGGTGTCTCTCTAATTGTGGCTTGCAGGCCATAGAGCGTGTGAGCTCAGTAGTTGCAGCACGCGGGCTTAGTTGCCCTGTTGCAAGTGGGATCTTAGTTCCCAGACCAGGGATGGAACCTGCATCCCCTGCATTAGAAGGCGGATTCTTAACTACTGGACCACCAGGGATGTCCCTCATTTAGTCTATTTTTCACCTACTTTTTGCCACCTGGGAAATGTTAATGGTATTTTATGATGTGTAGGTATAATCACACCATAATAGTATATGTCCTGTTATGCAATAGAGCCATGATATTGTGTGAATTGAATTTGTATAAGTTACATCATATTTTGTCACTGATTTATATTATTAATTTCAGGGGTACTCTTTCATTTCAGATTGATCTTAATTGGCAAGTACTTTTGACACTTTTTAAATGTATGGCTCAAGCACATTGTCGTAATTTTACATATATCAGCTCATTCAGTTCAATTTGCAGTTGTGCTAGACATGCAATAGTGCCCACCATGCCCCGACCCCTCCAGGCAGCTCCATTTTACTGACTACATATTACCTGCATTTCCTCAGTCACAGCTAATTGGATGAGGTGGGGACAGAACACGTTGCCCACATGCAGCCTCTCCGTAGCTGGCCAACACACTATGGAGTGGCCTGGCATGAAATGAGAATGTTCTCTTTCATTTCATTCTAGATTGAGGAATAAGAATTTCAGAGGATTTTGGTTTTCTCTCTTCTAGGAACTTGAGCTGGGAAATATTTCAAGAATAAGGCAGTGAGAATGGAAGCTAAATGAATGCCTAGAGACAGGAGCCATAAGGGATCAGGAAAAAGTCTATAAAGAGCCAGATGGATTTTGTGGACAACACAGTTTCTGTTGCAACTACTCAACTGTGCCATTGTAGCCAGTAGAGACCACAGACAATAGTAAATGAATATGTCTGTGTTCCAATAAAGCTTTATTTACAAAAGCAGTGCAGGTCATATTGGACCCATAGGCCCAAAGTTTGCCAATCCCTGGTCTAGATCATGAGGTAGGGCCATGATATTTCATGGCAGGCTGAAATGATGAGAAATCAAGAACAATGTGGTAAAGAGACAATGCCGATGGTAGAGAGGAAGAATTGATAGTAGATGACAAGAAATACAAGTGGACAGTGGAGGAGTCTTAGGGCGGTGGCCAACTCAAATTAATGGTAGGTACTAGAGTGAAGATCCACAAAATTTTACTGAGCTCACAACTTCTGTTTTCTTTTCTCGGAGTTGAGCCATTATGCTATTGAGGAAGGTTAGACTAGACCACCTGAAGGCTACCCAAAGAGAGACCTTGGAGGGTGAGAAGTCACCTTGGATGTTCAAGCTTCAGATGAGCTCAGATGCATGAGAGATTCCAGGTGAGATCAACAGAACTACCCAGGTGAGCTCCAGTCAACCCACAAAATCATGAGAAATAACAAATTGTCCTCATTTTAAGCCACTATGTTTTGGGGTGGTTTGTTACAGATCAGTGGATGTGAAACACCATTCTTATTTTAAAAATCTAAATGGGTGTAAACTAAATTTAAATAGGAAGTGTTTTCCAGAGTATGTTCTGCAGGGCTTATTACATTCTCCTTAAGGGTTTTGTTTATTTTGTTTTGTTGAAAAAAGAAGTTTGGGAAACAGAGTTAAACGAACAAACATATTTCTCTAATGTAAGACTTTGCAGACTTTCCCTCAACATTTATTATGAACATTTTTTTTGCGGGGGCAGGCAAGCCAAAATTTATTGTGTTTTTTTGTTGTTGTTGTTTTTAATTGAAGTATAGTTTATTTACAATGTTGTGTTAGTATCTGGTGTACAGCAAAGTGATTCAGTTATTCACATATATATCACGGGATGTTGAATAGAGTTCCATGTGCTATAAAATAGGACCTTGTTGTTCAACCTTTTCCAACATACAGAGAAGTTGAAGAATTACAGAGTGAACAACATTCACATACCTACCACCTAGAGTCTATAATTAACAATTGCTATATTAACTTTATCATATTTCTATGTATCCATCCCTTTATTCATCAAATACTCGATCTTAAATTTTTATACATTTCAAAATGTTGCAAACATCAGTAAATTGGTGTGGGGGACATTCTTAGTTTGTTCACTATCATAAAGAGAAAGTATTCAATATTTTATCATTAAATATATCATGTATGACCTTCATCCAGTTGATGAACTTTAATTTGCTGAATTTTTTTTGAAAGTCATGAGTGAAATTGTTAAATTGTGTCAAATGATTTTTCTGCATCAACTGAAATAATCATATTATTTTTCTCCTTAATTCTGTTAACATGGTGAAATACATTGATGAATTTATGAATATTGAACCAACTTTGCACTCTTGTCATCTGTATTACAACTAGATATATTATAAACCCACAATATAGTGTTAAAAGTTTTGCTTTATATAATCATAAGTATTTTAAAGAAATGAAGACATACTACACTCATGTTGCTCAGACCATATTTCAAATTAAAAATCTTCTTACAAATAAAAAAGAAAGAAAGAAGAAATGCAGAAGTAAAAAAATAACCTTTTAAAACTTACCCACATATTTTCTTTTCCAGTGTTCTTCATCCCCTCCTGAAGTCTGTTTCCATCTGGCATCATTTAGCCTCATCCTGAAGAACTTCCTTTGGTAATTCTTTAGTGCAGGTCTGTTGATGATAAATTCTTCTTTGGTTTCATTTTTCTAAAAATAGTCTATATAATTTTCATTTTTGAAGGATATATTCACTAGACATAGAATTCTGGGTTGACAGATTTTTCATTTTGGCACCCTAAAGATGTCATTCTACTGTGTTTTGGCCTCAATAATTTATAATGTTAAGACAGTAGTCAGGGGAATTTCCTGGCGGTCCAGTGGTCAGGACTCGGCACTCTCACTGCTGGGGCCCGGGTTTGATCCCTGGTCGGGGAACTAAGATCCCACAAGCCAGGAGGCGTGGCCAAAAACAAACAAACAAACAAACGAAGACAATAATCAGTTGTATTATTGTTTTCTTGTAGGTAATGTGTCTTTTGTTCCTGGCCACTTAGAGTCTGTCGTACAGAGTGAAGTAAGTCAGAAAGAGAAAAACAAATACGTTATGCTAACACATATATATGGAATCTAAAAAAAAAAAAAAAAAATGGTTCTGACGAAACTAGGGGCAGGACAGGAATAAAGACACAGATGTAGAGAATGGACTTGAGGACATGGGGAGGGGGAAGGGTAAGCTGGGACGAAGTGAGAGAGTGGCATGGACTTATATATACTACCAAATGTAAAATAGATAGCTAGTGGGAAGCAGCCGCATAGCACAGGGAGATCAGTTCGGTGCTTCAAGATTTTCTTTTTATCTTTGCTTTTCAGCAGTTTAATTATGATATACCTGGGTGTACTTTTTTTTTTTTTTAATTATGCTTTGCGTTTATGAGCCTCTTGAATCTATAAATTTACATCTTTTATCAAATTTGGGAAATTTTTAGCCATTGTGTCTTAAAATATTTTTCTGCCCCATTCTCTCTTCTCATTCTAGAACTCCATTTACAATGTGTTTGAGCTTTTGATATTGCTCTCAGGTCACTGAGGCTCTGTTCATTTTTTAAAATTATATACATTTTTAGTAAATAAGAGTTTAAGTCATTTTACATTTCTCTATTTTATATCCCCTCTTCTACTAAAAAAAAAAAAAAACCCAAATTTTAATTTTGAAATAATTATAGACTCACAGGAAGTTTCAAATGTAGTACAGAGGTATTTGACCCAGTTTGCCCCAATGATTATATCTTACATAATTATAGTATAATATAAAATTGGCGTTGGAACAATGTGAGTATATAGTTCTGTGCCACTTTATCATGTGTAGATTCATGATATCACCACCACAATCAAGATCCAGAACTATTACAACACCACAAAGATCTTTCATGGTACTCTTTTATATCTCATCCACTTCCTCTCCCCTCACACCATTTATATTCTCTACCTTCCCTCCCCACCCATTTTTATTATGGTTGTTTTAAATATTTCCTCTACCTATTGAGAATCACATCAGACAGTATTATAATTTTTTTAAAAATAAATTTATTTATTTATTTAATTGTATTTTTAGCTGCATTGGGTCTTCGTCGCTGTGCACGATCTTTCTCTAGTTGTGGTGAGCGGGGGCTACTCTTCATTGTGGCGCACAGGCTTCTCATTGCAGTGGCTTCTCTTGTTGCAGAGCACGGGCTCTAGGCGCATGGGCTTCAGTAGTCATGGCACGCGGGCTCAGTAGTTGTGGCTCGCCAGCCCTAGAGTGCAGGCTCAGTAGTTGTGGTGCACAGGCTTAGTTGCTCCGTGGCATGTGGGATCTTCCTGGACCAGGGATCGAACCCGTGTCCCCTGCATTCACAGGCGGATTCTTAACCACTGTGCCACCAGGGAAGCCCTCAGTATTATAATTTTTGATTCAACCATCAAACAAAGTTTAGAAGACCCAAGATTAGGAGGAAATCTATTGTATTTACCCTATATATTTACTTTCTCCATTGTTAGTCTTTCCTTCCTGATGTTCCAAGATTCCTTTCTTTTTAGAAAATACTCTTTAACCATTCTTTTAGGGTACGTCTGCTGGCAACACATTCTCTTAGTTTTCCTTTGTCTGAGAATGACTTTATTTTCTCTTCATTCTTGAAGGATATTCCCAGGGAATATTGAATTCTGGGTTGACAGTTTTTTCTTTCAGCACTTGGAAAATTTTACCCCATTCCTTTCTGGCCTCTAAGGTTTCTGATGAGAAATCTGTGGTCATTTAAATTGTTTTTCCCTTATAGGTCAAGTTGTTTTCTCTCTTGTTGCTTTCAAGATTTTTCCTTTGTCTTTTGTTTTTGGAAGTTTGATTGTGTTGTGTATTGGCATGAATTTCTTTGTCCATTTATTACAAGCATGTTTCCATTTCTATCCCTGAGCATAACTACAATAGCCACTTTATAATCTTTGTTTACTAATACCAATGTCTTGATCATTTTGAAATGAGTTCCCATTGATTGCCTTTTCTCTTGAATATGGACACATTTAGGTATTTCTTTGTATGTCTACCAGTTTTTATTGTATCCTAGACATTGTGAATGGTTGAAGAGACTCTGGGTTCTGTTATATTCCTCTAAAGAGTATTGACCTTTTGTTTTAATAGGCAGTTAACTTGGTCAGACTGATACTATGCACTATTTATCTTGCAGCAAGCAGCAGCTGAAGTTTCTGCTCAATTCTTTTAGCTTAGATGAGTTGCTTGGAATCTACCCATGCATATATAGTTCAAGGGCAGCCAAAGATTTGAGTAGAGTTTATGTGCAGAATTTAAGGCTCTCCCTTATAGGCTCTATTCTTCCCAGGATCCTCCCCCTTCTTTCAAGCTCCTGTGGTCACACTGAATTTTGTCCTCTGGTTCTTCAACCAAGTAAAACAGAGTTTTCTGTTGAGTTTCAGCCTCCTTGCTTTACAGAGACCAGGGCCTTCCCTCAGCAAAAAAGCTAAAAATGGAAACTTATCTAGTGCCATTCCCTTTTTCCAAACATAGGCTGTACTCCAATTTCTATCTGGTTTTCATTGCTTTCCAGTGTCTTCAGGTAGTTTTAAAAAAATATTTTTTCCAGAACTTTTAGTTGTTATCTGTGGAAGCATTTATCCAATAGAAGCTACTCCTCCATTACTAGAAACTAGAACTTTGCAACACTTTTAATTGCTAATATATAATATGAATCTCCAAGACAGACAATATAATGTGCAGTATTTTACTAACTGATTTTGACCACAAAGATCTTTGTTTATTTGTTTGTTTTAATGGAACAGCTGCAGAATGACTGCTTTGCTTTGGGAAAAGCTGATCAGAGGACAACCTTATTCAAGGTGCCCTTACAACTTCTTGCCAAATCCAGGCCTTGCTTATCATCCACTTAGATTTAATGCTTACTTAATTAAATGCTGTAGAAAACATACCTGCTTTAAACACCTTGCAATTAAGATGAGTTTGACCTTCGTTATAAGGTAAGAATTGTAAGGTAATATTAAGTGATTGTGTTCACCACTTAAAAATGTCTGAGCATCTAGGCTTGTGCCACTGGACAAGAGAAAAATTCTGAATATGAGATTGTATTCTGGCAGCTTGACACTTAGAGATGGGAATCCAGACAAAACAAATATGTACAGAGATAGGTACATGAGGTGATATGCACCATGTGAAGGCAAAGGCATTTTTTACATGGACTCTGAAAGGAATCTACTACTGACCAATTCAGTACTTTGTTCCAAGTGAGCAACCCATTTGTATTTTCCCAACTTTTTATTTTTTAATTTTAAACTGTAGAATAATTGAAAAATAGTATAATAAACACATATATCCTCTATAATGATTTACATTTTGCATTTCCCACATTTGCTTTCTCTCTCTTTCTCTCTGTGTCTCTCCCAGTCTCCTTCCCCACCATAGTTTTTAAGGTAAGTTGCAAACATAAGACTTCACCCATAGATACTTCAGCTTGCATCTCCTAAAAATAAATTAATTGCATAATATCATCTAATATCCATTTGAGAAAAGCATATAGATCTTGTCCCAGGTAATGTCTTTGGGATAAGTTAATTTCCTTCCTTAGTAGAGAAATCATATCTCTTTTCAGAAAGAGAAAGATTGTGAAGTAAAAGAGGGAAGCAGAGGGAAAAAAGGGTGGAAAAGATCTTGTGAAGCTAATACTGGTTACTAGTATGTAAAGTACACACAGTACGTAAGGTCCTACTGTATAGCATAATAGTCTCTGCAATTCTATTCTGGTTTACAATACTACATTGATATGGCAAATTAACTGCTTTAAGTAGTGGTTGCCTGCGAGGCTTAGGACCAAGCACCTCCCTGAAATAGCTTACAAGATGGTCGGGTACTCGTAAAACAGACCAAACATTGCCTCACCTTCTGCACCTTGCTAAATTCAGCATCTCCTCTAAAACTCGAATCAGGCATCACCTAGGAAAACCCCTCTCTGGCTCCTGCTCCTCTCCTGTGTGCCTGCTCCCACCACCCCTGGGTCTGGGTGGAGCATTTCTCCTCAGAGCATTCAAAGAACCCTGCTCCTGCCACGAGCCCTTCTTATCAGACTGTACCTGTTGCTCTTTGGCTCTCCCTTCCTGATTTCTGTAAGTGTAGAGAGTTTGAATTTGCACCCCCAGGCTTATGGTAGGGCCAGATAGATAGATAGATGTTGAATGTTTATGAAGGGTTAATCACCAAGATAAGCAGATAGCAAGAGAGATGGCCGGTGGTGGGAAAGAGAAGCTGGGGGGGTGCCGCAGAATTGCTGAGAGCTGCTTCCTTCTGTGCCTGGACAGTGGGATTGTGGGGCTGGTCCTAGGCTGAATTAAACTTCCCTTCCTGGCTCACAGGCCTTTTTTTTGGCTGCGTTGGGTCTTCGTTGTTGGGTCTCTGTTGCTGTGCACGGGCTTTCTCTAGTTGCAGTGAGCCAGGGCTTCTCTTCGTTACGGTACATGGGCTTCTCATTGCGGTGGCTTCTCTTGTTTCGGAGCAGGAGCTCTAGGCGCATGGGCTTTAGTAGATGTGGCACACAGGCTCAGTAGTTGTGGCTCACGGGCTCTAGAGCACAGGTTCAGTAGTTGTGGTGCACGGGCTTAGTTGCTCCGTGGCATGTGGAATCTTCCCGGACCAGGGATTGAACCTGTGTCCCCTGCATTGGCAGGCGGATTCTTACCACTGTGCCACCAGAGAAGTCCTCACTGACATTTTTTCTTAGTGTCTTCCCTCCCTAGTTTCTCAGTGCCCTAACCCTTCTATTTTTCTCTCATCAAAAGCCATTCACACTAACATGTGGCAAGATAGGGAGGAGGAAGGAAAGTAAAAGAGGGCTGAGGCAAGGGGAGTAGTGACAACTTTTAAGTGTGACTTTATTCATCCCAGAGAGAGCAAAAGTACGAACACAACTCGAGTGTGTGCAAGAGTGTGGAGTGGTGATTAAGATTCAGTTCCCACGAGATAGAAAATCATTCCTTCCTTACCTAGCCTTCCATTCCCATTTTCTGTCTCTCTGTCTGTCTTTCTCTCTCTGTCTCTCTCTCTCATACACACACACACACACACACATACACGTCTCCCTAACCTGCAGTTTGTCAGTTTAAATCAGCATGCAAAACTGCATACATGTGGGCTTCCCTGGTGGCGCAATGGTTGAGAATCTGCCTGCCAATGCAGGGGACACAGATTCAAGCCCTGGTCCAGGGAGGATCCCACATGCCGCGGAGCAACTAAGCCCGTGCGCCACAACTACTGAGCCTCTGCTCTAGAGCCCGCGAGCCACAACTACTGAAGCCCGCGTGCTACAACTACTGAAACCTGCGTGCCTAGAGCCCGTGCTCTGCAACAAGAGAAGCCACCGCAGTGAGGAGCCCGTGCACCACAACGAAGAGTAGTCCCTGCTCACCGCAACTAGAGAAAGCCCGCGTGCAGCAATGAAGACCCAACACAGCCAAAAATAAAAAACAAACAACAACAACAACAAAAACCTGCATACATGTTTCTTTGCTTCATTAAAAAGACTTTAAAAATTCTATTTCCACCCTCCATAATTATATTAAATGTATAAAGTTGTTCTCCTCACTCCCTGTTCAATTCTTGGGTTCATGACCTTCCCAAGTACAAATACTTGATTGATTTCAAGAAGGAAGCCCACAAGATCTGCAGGTTGTGAAAATCTCTGGTCCTTCAAGGAGGACGAGAAGAGGAGCCCAGAGCATCCGTGGTCGAGAGCCGTTTTCCTCCGGCAATCTGCTAGATCCTTGCTCCCAGAGGCAGCCCAGTGCTTGGCCGCTGCGCTCTCGTATTTCCAGAGCACTGGATTGGAAGCAGGTGCAAGTGGAGACCGAGAATCATTCTTGTCATGACTATCTGTATGGCAAATCATCTTTAAAGATTTCTTGTCTTTGGAAACAATGTCCAATAGAATAGACAAAGACAATGTTATGCTATAAAAAAATTATGTCAAAAATTGTGTTGTAGGTGAATACTTAATAATATGGAAAAATATTATTAAGTAAAATAATATATGAAACAATTTGTAAATGTGAATGTGCATATATATGTGTGTGTGTATATATATACATATATACATAACTGAAAGCATAATATACCAAAGAGTTAATTAGTTAATAATGGTTCTCTTTGGGTCAGAGTAGGATAATGGGCATTTAAAATTTACCTCTTTTTGTTTTATCTGTATTTCTTATAATTAACATGCATTACTTTTGTACTAAGATAAACATTTACAAGTACTTAAAATTATGTTTTATTAGAAATTCATCTGCCTGGTTGACATCATCCAAATCTTGGTTTAGTCTAATTTAACAAGAAATCAAAGACAATATTTTTAAAATCAAAATAAATGCTTTGTTAACATCAGGAAAGAGGAACCAAAGCATCCGCTAAAAGCCCAACTTGGTCAGACACCAGACTGGCCCAAGGATCCTGTGCTTTGCAGCACTGTTGATCCCCCAGATCCCCAGAGGCATAAATGTTGAAAGTTTCCGAAGGTAATGCAAATTACTGGAATCTGGGCAGTGTAGAAGCGTGAGAACTGGACAAAACAGGAAGATCTGGATTCCGGTAAGAACGCTATCATCGTCCAGGAGTGTAGCCAAGAAAAAATTCCTTGATCTCTATCCTCTCCAAAAACAGGCCCTTCTTATTCACTCAATCATTATTTATTGGGGCTTCCCTGGTGGCGCAGTGGTTAAGAATCCGCCTGCCAACGCAGGAGACACGGGTTTGAGCCCTGGTCCAGGGAGATCCCACATGCCGCGGAGCAACTAAGCCCATGCGCCACAACTACTGAGTCTGCGCTCTAGAGCCAGTGAGCCACAACTACTGAGCCTGCGTGCCACAGCTACTGAAGCCTGCACGCCTAGAGCCTGTGCTCTGCAACAAGAGAAGCCACCGCAATGAGAAGCCCACACACCCCAACGAAGAGTAGCCCCCACTCGCCGCAACTAGAGAAAACCCGCGCACAGCAACGAAGACCCAATGCAGCCAGAAATAAATAAATAAATAAATAAATAAATAAATAAAGTTATTAAAAAAAATTATTTATTGAAGCTCTCCCGTGTGCACAGGCACTGACCTAGGCTCATGCTGGAACGCTGTGAGTCTATGTTATTTTACAGACTTGCACTCAATTTAATTTACACCACCATTTCCATCTTTCTGCAACAGAATTATCTAGAATTCTCAATGTTTAAGGGTGGAGTAGAACTTTGTAATCTAGATATGGAAGACTCTAGAAAGGAGAGGAAGTGAGTGGCTCCTTGTAATGAAAAGGCAAGACTGTGGTAAGGGATAAATGGAGGAAAGAGTTGGAGATAGACCAGAACCAAACCCACGTGGCTCAGAACAGCCTGGGGGAAGGGAGCAAAAGGGAGAAACCCTGAGCCAAAGCAACGGGGAAAATTGCAGATCATGGTGGTAAGTTCCTAAGCATGATTGTCTAAATGCCTTATTTTCCTTGAAGTACAATACATTATTCTTTTCAGGCAACCACAATCTGAACCAAACAATGTTGATTGTGTTTGCAATTACTGCAGGAGAGGGAGAGATTAAGCTAAACATCTTTGTCCTTGGAGATTAAATACTGTACCTAATCGGTAAGATCATAGATTTTGACCAATATAGGGAACATGTGCCAAAATCAGTAAGAACTGGTGTTTTGTTCCAGAAAAACTACACAGACTAACCATGATCATAAAGGACATAATAGGTCATGGAAAGTTGTTTTTTTTTTTTAAAGTATTTATTTATTTATTTATTTATGGCTGTGTTGGGTGGGTTTTCGTTTCTGTGCGAGGGCTTTCTCCAGTTGCGGCAAGTGGGGGCCACTCTTCACCGCAGTGCGCGGGCCTCTCACCATCGCGGCCTCTCTTGTTGCGGAGCACAGGCTCCAGACGCGCAGGCTCAGCAACTGTGGCCCACGGGCCTACTTGCTCTGCGGCATGTGGGATCCTCCCAGACCAGGGCTCAAACCCGTGTCCCCTGCATTGGCAGGCAGACTCTCAACCACTGCGCCACCAGGGAAGCCCCGGAAAGTTGTTTTTATACTTCTCAGAAGATATTTAGTTACATTGCTAGACACAGCACTTTATTTTGGTTTTAATATATCATCATTTGATTGTTTTTCCTCATTGCACAATAAGGTGCTTGCCAAGAAAATTCAAAGGCCTATCAGTAATTAACAACTGAGAAACAAACTAGTTGGAATACACTCACATAAGGACATGCACTCACGTTCAAACGCAAACACACACAGACATGAATAAAGGCCATCCGAGAAAAAGAAATACGAGGCATTCAGCAAGGAAAACTGACCACTAATCAGACTTTCACTTTGAGACCAAAAATAACTTTGGGCAAAAGTTGGTGAGCATATTCCCTCTTTATGAGAATCCCAAAAGCCCAATGTCATGTTACGTTAAAGGGCTCCCCTGTGCTCAGTTATCTTAGCTAAATATGGAGCCAGTGTACTGTATGTCAAACTAGATGGTGGTTGATAGAAATGTAGAACCTAGTTAGGTGCTCTGACGTCAGGACTGAAGATGTTTCTGGCCATTATGACAGTTTGATTCATTAAAAGAACACTAACAGCAAAATAAATTCCTGTTTCATTACACACAAGAAATAATCAAGTTCCTTGATTAATAACCCGTATGGCTGATGGGTTCTCATCCTTGTGTTAAGAAGCTAGAAAAAGCTCAACTGAGATCATCTTAATGTTCACTCAATTAATAATTGAGATCATATGAATCCAGAAATGTGCCATTTGAGGATTTTTGCAGATATTACATGCATGGCCTAGTGCTCTGTGTATTTTCTAACATTATTGGAGTATCTTATGTGTGCAAAGACCTACTAGAAAGCTTCTGGCCCTTGCCTCCCTCTCCTTCAGACATCTACAGCTCTGCTTTCCTAAGTAAAATGTTGTAGCATTATAATGCTTTACAGATTGTACATTACATATTATGTAATTAAATATGGAAAGTACACTCTGTGGTTCCAAACTTTATCACTTACTAATTGTAAGACCTTCTGCAAGTCAGTCTCTCTGAATTATAGCTTCTACATCTGTAAAATGGAGCTAAGAATACCTTTTTATTGGTGGTTTTAAAACAAGTCCTCAAATTCTTTGACGCTCTTCCCATCAAAAGGTGGAGTCCAATTCCCCTCCCCTTATACATGGGCCAGACTCAGTGACTCACGTCTAAAGAATGGAATGTGGCAGAAATAATACTATGTGACTTCTGAGGAGACAAATTTCCCCCTGGCTCTCTCTCTTGGAATGCTTGCTCTTGGAGCCTAATCACTTCACCATTTAGTGACAAAGCCAAGCTGTTGCAGGGAAAGTTCACGTGTAGGTCACATGTAGGTCAAGTGTCGGTATTCCAAAAACAGTTAGAGATGAGCTCCCAGCGGACAGCCAAACATTAGCCACTAGACATGTGAATGAGTGAGTGAGTTTTCAGGTTATTCTAGCCCCCAGTCCTGTAGCCAGCCCAGCTGACACTGAGTACAGCAGAGAGAAACTGTCTTCTCTAAGTTCTTCCAAAATTGTAGATTAATGAGCAAATAAATGTCATTACTGTTTTAAGCCATGAAGGTTTGGGGTGGTTTGTTATGCAGCAACAGATAACTGGAACAGATTTTGGTATCACGATGAGAATTGAAAACATACAGCAACGACTTCAGGACTGGACAGCAGGCAGAATTTGGGAGGGTCTTCAAGAGACTGTTAAAGAAAACCTCATGGTTCTTGAAGATGTTATTGGTTAGGGGTGACAGGAAAGTGAGGAAATGTTATTGGGAGCTGTCATATAGTGGTAGAAAGTTAGCAACAGTGTCACCTATGGTAACATGGAAGATAAAAAATATACCAAATTACCCAAATGACCTATCTAAGGAGATTTTCAGGAAGAGCATTGAATGTGCTGCTTGGTCATTCTTACTGACTACAGTAGAATGCAAGAAGAGAGAGAAACTAAAGAAAGAACTGTTAAATATATAGCAGGCAAGAATTGCTAGGTTTGAAGTAACAGTTTCTCCTTCCTCATCTCTTCATATGGCAAAATAAATGGCTTCCAAGTGAAGATCAAATCCAGAGTCCTGTCGTGAAACACGGCCCAAAGGTGAAGTCAGGGGTGTGACTATAAAACTCTTTGTTAAGATCTCAGGAAGTTTTAAGGTGTTGCTTCATTGACCCTTTCAAGCATACAAAAGACCTGCAAACCGTAAGGATGTCCTCAGCAGCTTTGGAGACACTGAGGTAGAGAAGGGCTAAATGAGATTTGTGGGTGTGGCTTTTGCCAAATAATAGAGTTGGTTATAAATTGATTCATAAGAAGCCTACAAAAAAAAATTTTTTTTTTTAAGAATTATAATCAGCTTAGACCAAGAGGGACATTCAGGCCTTTGAATTCCCAAAGGGCACGAAGCAGTCTAAGAGAACTACTTGGCTGCAAAGATGGACTACTTTTAGTGGAAAAGGAAAAATGACTCAAAGGGTGGAATCGAGTCCAGCTATGGTGAACAACTTCCAGGAAGGAAGACCGGGTCCGAATCAGGGAACTGGCAACACACACTCAGGTGGATTTCAGAATAGCTGTGAACCGGGGACTGCCGTGTGCTTCCCATTTTTCTCCTTTTTGAACAGAAGTGTCTATAGCTTGACATGCCATCGTGTATTGGGTGTGGTGGGCAGACGGCTTGTCTCTTGATTCACAGGTCTTCAGATTGGGAGAAGCTGCACACAGGGGACAAGACCCAAGGAGCCTCAGCCACCCCTGGCCCTGATTTACGTGTCCAGATCATGGACCTCAAGCCTGATGCTACTGTAGGTACAATGTTTTAGGGATCTAGAGAGAGGCGAGTAAGTATATCTTACATGTAGGGGGAAATGTAAATAATTCATGTTCAATGGGCAGATTGTGAGGTCTTAAAACATGTCCACAAATTCTTTGATATTCTTGCCAACAAAAGATGCAGCCTAATTCCCCTTCCCTTGGAAGTGGCTGGCCTCAGTGACTTGCTTCTAACAAATAGAATGTGGCAGAAGCAATCCTGTATGACTTCTCAGATGATCACAAAAGAAGAGGCAGCTTTTGACTTGTTTCTTTTCTCTTGGCATGTTTGCCTTTGGAATCCAGCCACCACTGTGGTAGGCGGCCAAGCAGCCACCGGGAAGGGCCGTGTGGAGGTGTTCTGGCCACAGCCCAGCTGCCGTCCTGGCTCTCAGCCAGCATCACCTGGCAACCTGTGAGTAAGCGAGTTTGCAGATGGTCCCAGCCACCAGTCTCAAGCCACCCCAGATATGCCCTGGGAAGCAAAGACAAACTGTTCCTGCCAAGCCCTGCCCAAATTACAAATTCACGAGAAAAATAAATGCAATCATTGTTTTAAGGCATTAAGTTTTGGGGTGGTTTGTCACGTGGCAAGAGATAATGGGATGTTGATGTGTAAATGGTTACTAGAAATATCCACATATGTAAATACAACCTTGTAACAGTTACAAGGTTTTAGGCATTATAAACTACAATTTCTTTATGGTCCTCAGCTTTATCACCTACTAATTGTGAGACCTTTAGTAAGTCAGTCTCCTGAACATCAGTTTCTGCAACTGTAAAATGGAGATGAAAATACTTGTCTTAAAAAAAATCATTTATGCAGATTATATAGCAACAAAGAAAATGATGATATGTTATTATAGGTTATAAAACTAGATTCAAATGATTGCAACTGTAAAAATGTGCAGATGAGAAATAGATGGATTAGGTTAGTAGGCATAAAAGTCATTTTTCCTTCCATTTTCCAAATTTCCATAAGATTATTTACTTCAGTAATAATAATTTTAAAAAAAGTATTTTCAAAAATCCCACTGTGCACTCCCAGCCCAAACCCAGGGAGTCAGTCAGTGGTTATTTCTTCTCAACCCCCCTGCCAGTTAAATCAGATAAATGGTTAGGAAGAGGAACAGGGACAAAATGGCTTCTCGTCCCTTAGAGTTTGGGGGTCAATCGAGGATTGACTCCAGAACCCAGATTTCTTACCTCCCCAGTTAGCGTGCCATTTCTTCCACCTGTAACCTCAGTACTACTTTCATCTATGTGGGCTAAGCATTAGAACCAATGCCACATGAGATGCCCTGTATTTAAATAACCGGCAGTCCCAGCCATCTGAGTTTAGAGGCATGTAATCCAGTGATCAGGGGAGCCTGTCAAAATGCATATGGTGGGGGCTTCCCTGGTGGCGCAGTGGTTAAGAATGCGCCTGCCAATGCAGGGGACATGGGTTCGATCCCTGGTCCGGGAAGATCCACATGCCGCGGGGCAATTAAGCCCGTGTACCACAGCTACTGAGCCTGCGCCCTAGACCCCGCGAGCCACAACT